>NC_136065.1:598061389-598699555 GCF_964261635.1 Lissotriton helveticus
AGTTCGGGCTGCAGCCCGTCTCAAAATTTCCTATGGAAATTAACATATGAAAACTTTGTTTTGGGACCCCCCTTTTTTCTCAGCCCCCGCTTGATGAATCACCCCAAAACTTTCAGGTTAGGAGCTGACCTGGATTGACCTTTTTTTGTAGAATTTCACAAAGATTCGTCAAATGACGCCAAAGTTATTACAAAGCCAAAAAATGCTTTTCCTATGGAAACTAGGTTCTAACTATAACTACCTACTGGTGACCACCAGTAGGTAATATATAGATATAGGGTCCTCATCCACAGGTACCACCCATGGCTTGCTTCATCATTGTACCCGCACCCAGACAGTGAATGTAAATGGGTGAGCTAGATGCGTTTGTAAGCGGGGTTCTTTAACAGTAAGCTAGGCAGGGGCTGTGGATATGTTAAAAATGCCTCTAAATCCTATTTTTATGATTTTTATTCAGTTGTCTTGAAGGACCTTCTAGGTGTCTGGGAACATTGCCTCCTAACAAGAGCATTGAACTGTTTTTTATTCTTGCCCTAGACTCTACTGAATACAAATCATAAAAATATGATGAAGCAAGCCACGGGTGATATCTGCTTATTTTTATGGACATAGTTATTGATCAAGTGTTGTTAGTTGAAGATAAATTACAAGAGAGATGAAAAGAAATACATCCCAGGGAAATATGTATAATTTAGCCAGGGTTACCCCATATGGCCAGGTAGAGTTTCCAGAAGCTCCATTGCTTCAAGATGAACCAGAGCAAATAAATATGGTATCCTTTGGATAATGGTGAAATGGTGAATGGCTGGCTTCTGTTATATTGTTGTCAAGTTGGACATGTGATGCAGATTTGTAGCAAATCTCTGAAGAAGAATTTAAAAGTCCAATCATCTCCTGAGATAGAGAAGAAGTTAGGAGCACAATGGTTCCCTTATAATGGATCATATCTGAAGTACACTGATTATCATCTGTTCTTGTTACCAATTGTTTTGAGAACTGAAGAAAGGAAATCCATTAATGCTTCTACATTATAGTAGCACTTGTGAAAAGTTTATTGATCATGATCGAGCCTCTCAGAATAAGATCCCAAAAGAATTAATCACGACTCATCAAGATGTTCAGCTAGGTGATGGTCCTCCATTAACTTCTTGTCAGATTCAAGAAGCCTCATCGCCATTATGAGTTACTTTTGGAGTTCATACTGAAGCAGTATCTTTGACATTAAAGCCTCTCCCAGTTATGCTGTAAATATTGGTATTTCTTAGTTGAAGTGGTACTGCACATATGTTAATTGATCTACTAGAACAATATCTTAGTTGCAATGCTTTTGTTATGATTATTCTTACCCTTCATGAATTTATTGGTCTAATGATGACATAAAAGTGTGTATCTCAAATAGGATAATTTTTCTAGGGTGCCAATAACATGCGTTATCTCTAGGGTTTGTTAAACCATGAGGTCACCTTAGTTCCTGCACGCAGGGAACATGATTGTGCCATTCCAACTGAGCCTAATGCTATAGTTATCTTTGACTGTATTTACTAGGGGTGTGCAAAATGTGTGTATTTTGCTTTTGCGTGATTACGTTAAATCTATGCAAAAATATCTGCAAATATGTTATGTTGCTCTGTATTTTAGCTTGGAATGCATCCTCACATCAATTTGTGGCACAAGAATGCATTTTAAAAAGCACCAAAAACAACAGTCACTTGTGTTCTATTGATTCCATGACTTTGCAATAATTTAAAAACACAAATAGTGCTTCCTGCTGTAAATCTTTACTGAAAATGGCTCATATTTACGTAAAATGGCATAATGGTGTAATTTCTGGAATTTCAAGTAATAAGCGTAACGTGAAATTCCAAAAACGATGTGACCTAAATTGCATAATTTAAATTTCACCGGGTCTAATATTTATTCCTTAACCCGTTGCGTGCTCGTGACGGAACCGTTCTGTCACGAGCCTCGGGTGGGCTGTGCTGGTGACGGAACAGTTCCGTCACGGCCTGCTCTCCGCGCCAGCGCTGCGCAAATTCCGCGCCTGCACTGAGCGTTCTGAAGAGCATGCGGGGCCGTGACGGAACCGTTCCGTCACAAGCACAGCTCACCCGAGGGCCGTGACGGAGCGGTTCCGTCATGAGTACGGGAGCGCCGCGCGGCCCCGCTTCCCCCTTAGCGCTGCGCGGAATAGCCGCTGCAGCTAAGGGGTTAATGGAAAAAAAGAGATGCTAAAGGCTTACTAGTGGGATTATTTGGAAAAGTGGTTGATTGTGCCAAATTTGTCATCACCTGTGGACCCTTTGCTTTCTAAACCCAAGAAACATCCAGTCATCAGTCCTTCTATTATCTGTGGAGTTTTAAATCAACTTACAATAAAGGATCAACATCCTTTGCCCCTAAAAAAGTATATATTAGATTCTGTCTCAGGCGTCACTAAACTTGATTTGTGTGGTGCTTATCACCTTCTGTCTATAAAGAAGGGGCGAGAAGGGAATGACGATTTTCACACCCCCTTTGGACATTTTGAATATTGTGTAATGCCACTTGGGTTGTGTAATGCTCCTGCTGTTTTTCAGCATTTCATAGATTCAGCATTTTCTGATGTTTATAGCAGTTTGCATTGCTCCATCTGGATGGCATCTTGGTGGTTTCTGAGACTATCCTGAACATCAAAAACTATCAAGAATTCAACTGCATAATTTATTCTGTAAACCTGAGAAGTGTCAATCTAAGAAAGACGAAGTGGGTTATCTTGGTTTCAGATTGAATAGTGCTAATTTTTCCAGGGATCCAAAGAAAGTGTTGGTGATGTCAGAATGGCCTTTACCTACCAATTTAAAAGAGACTGACAGTTACCTTGGATTTTCTCATTTTATTGTCAGTTCATTAAACACGTTGCAGAGAAAACTAGTAACATCCTTCATATTTAAAAAAAGGAAATTATGAGAAAAGGTTTCTTTCTTGAAAGATCAATCCAAAAGTGCCTTTAGGACACGAAAGAAAATGTTACCTCAAGCACCAATTGTATGCCTTTCTGACACTTCTAAGAAGGTCATGATGTAAACAGATGTCCCTGAAAGAGCTATTTGGGAAGTATTGTTTGAGTCATGAATTGTGAATCAAGTCACAAATTGTGAACAGGACTGAAAAATAAGAAGAAAACACTTCTTGGTCATGGGTAATCACTAACTCTGGGCAAAGCACTACACTACGCTCACGTAGTTTGCGAAGTTTGCGCTACTTCGCACTACGCGAACTGCACATAGCACTGTGCAAACACGCGCAGCGTAGCGTAGCGTAGTGCAGTGGTCATTTTTTGCTTGCTCGCGGTCCTCAACGTCAAGTTGGTGACCGCGAGCAGGCAAAATGACATCCCAGAGAGACTTTTTCTTCGTTCGCGATCAGCAACATCAAGTTGCCGATTGTGAGCGTGGAAAATAAATCTCCCGGCCAGATTCTCAACGCGGGGAAGTCAGGTTTCTCATTGCGAGTGGTCGCGTATGCTCCCGACCGCTCGCGATGAGAAACTAACAGTCCGCGTTGAGCAAGCTGCCGCTCGAGTAAAACTCTACTCGAGGGGCAGAAAACTACAGCCTGCACTGTGCAAGATGCCGTTTTCAATGATTGCACAGTGCCAGATGCTTGTCCGCACTGTGCAATCATTGAAAACGGCATCTTGCACAGTGCGAACAGGGTACTACGCAGTTCGCGTAGTGCTACGCGTAGCTCGCATAGTGCGAAGTGCATTTTGCGTAGCTTCGCGTAGCGCTACTTTGCAAAATACGCCCAGCCCTAGTAATCCCCTCTGAACCAGGAAGAGCCTCACGGGAGCAGCCTGGGAGCCAGACTGAGTGGAGGAGGAGTCCCACTGGCTCGCAAAGCAGAGGCCCAACAAGCGACAAACTTCAGCCTTGGCCATCCAAACTGGTGAAAAAAAACATGCACAGGAATGAAAACTAAAATTTGCAAAGAGGGAGCTACAGATACTCAAAGGAGTACTGTGAGCACCATGATGTCGTGCTTGGGAGGGCATCAATGACAGTGCCAGGGTCGCAGAAAAAGAAAATCTGTCTGGAAGTCCAAGCCATAATAAATGCCATCAGAGTCAACCACAGCTCCAAAGATGAAATCGACAAGAGGTGGTATGACCTCAGATCACCGACCAAAGAAAAGGTGGCCCAGTGACTGAAAGACTCCCAGGGAACAGGTGGCTGTCCACCCATAGTACCACCACGTACTGTACTAGAGACCATGGTGGAGAACACACTCTAGCTGGAGGCTGTCGTGGTACCGGAGACCTCGAAAGTTCAGCACCATGACCCTCAAGAAGTAAGTTGACATATAACCTTATAACACATCTCAAACCACAACTCCATGCCCACACACTCTTAGTCCAGCAGCAGGCATCAGATAGTTGTACTTCAAATGACAAGTTACTTGCCAATATAGTGCATTATGGGTGATGTAGTACAAAAGTCAGCTTAGGAGTCATTTGCACTTTTATTGCGCTACACCTCATATAGGTGAATGACATGTATCTCATTTGTCCCCAGATCTCCCTCGGGTACATGGTGAGGACACCAGTGTAGAGGGAGTGAACAATGCCAACAGAGCAGCAGAGGAACCGATCCTCATAGACAATAAAGGCAGCACCATCCCCCCCAAAGGTGCACTGGGTCAGTAGAGGCTGCAGCAACGGACGTCGATGATGTCCTTCTGCCACAAAGTCCAATTACACAGCAAAGTGTGAGCCAACACCAGCGTGTTGCAGGGCGTGGGCACAAAAGGCGATGTGAAGCACAGGATGCTGGTGAAGATGATGCAAACACAAGGAGATGATGGACGGAGCGCTGAAACTTTACGGGCACTCACCACCCAGAATCAACACCTTCAAAACAAGCAGTTGCGAATCATTAATAGGAACATGAATCACATGCAGCAGAGCATTAGTGCAGGCTACGATAGTATTGGAACATATTTGACAACAATGAGTAACAATGTAGTGGGCCTCACCACTGCCATAAAGGACTTATGCCAAGAAAGAATGGTGGCCCATACCCATAAGAGGCATCATGTTCACAGTGCTGCTGCAAGGATGGACCTGCTAAGTCGATCCATAGGTCATTTGGCCACTTCCACTATATGCCTGTCCAGACGAGCTGTCACACTGCAGGTAGAGTTGGGACATTTCAGTGATGGTATGGCCAGGGCCCGAGCGTGGATAACATCAGCTGTTGAGCTGCTACAGACCTCTCAGGTAGCAGAAGGCACCGGAGATACCCCTCAGGACAGTAAGGAGATTTCAAGTGTGAGCAGTGTATTGGCCACTGATGCCCATGCCATGTGCTGTAGCAGTAGCCTCAACCCTGTTGGGGACCAAGCAGGGGCAGGGCATGGTGGAAGTAGCTGTTAGAGAGTCTGATGAACACATGTAGGGAGTTTGGCATATACTCATGGTTATAATGTGTTTAGTGATGTTACCAACGTTCTGTTGTTGTTTTACTTGCACTTGGTATTCATATACCTCTTATTTGAATGACAGGAGAGAAGTCTGAAATTAAAGGTCGTTTGTGACTGCTTTTTTGGCTATGCGTACATCATTTAAGTGAGCGGAGTGGTACTCATGACTTACCTTGCAAAGTAATGTGTTTCTATGTGTTCCTGTCAGCGTCTTCCCTCCACTGCTATGCTACCGTCTCCATGCTGTTGTAGAGGGGCCTCTGGCTGTTCATCCTCTAAATCTGTGTCAACTACTTTCAGGTGTAGCCCACTCCTGTTCGCTATGTTGTGTAAAATGGCACAGGTTGCCACTATTTTGTAGGCTGTCTCCAGAGCATACTGGAGTGCACCTCCACTTTTGTGAAGGCACCGGAATCTTGATTTGAGCATCCTGAAGGTCCTTTCAATGACAACTGGTGCTTCGATGGCTATGTTATAACGCTTCTCATTATGGTCTGCGGGGGCTAGGTATGGGGTCAGAATCCATGGTCTCAATGCATATGTACTGTCACCTGCTGATTTTTTTTAAGTGTGAGCATTCCAGGACCTGATAATAAACAGATACATATATGTCCTTAATGGTACAGCTGCACATCACCTAGTAAATATCCATCATCAAACTTCCAAGTTCCAGCCGTCGTTGAACTCCATGTTGGCGGAAGATGTATGTTAATGGGTGCTCTATATCTGTGATGACATTATGGGCATCACATACTACCCGGATGTTGAGTGAATGGGTACTTTTCCTATTGCAGAACATATATTTGAGATGTGCCAAAAGACAGATGGAAACATGTGTCCCATCTACTCACCCTAATACATGGGGGAAGTTGGCAATCCTGGAAAAGTTCAAAATGGTGTGTATAATTCCCCCGCATTCCTGGGAAGGTATATGTAGTTGCTCATGTGTAGGAGCATGAAAACTAGGAACTTTTTAAAGAAACATAACAAGACACTTTGAGACACCCCACTAGTGACAGCAATCACACCCTAGTAGCTACCAGAGACCAAAAGGTGCAGTGAGCACAACACTGGCACATGCATGGGGATCGAACAGCTGAAGAGGGTACTGTTTTTTAGATGTGGTTTAAGCATTTCTATCAACTCTAAGATTACTGAGCTAATCAGTGTGCATCTCTTATACATTTCCTCCTCTGTCTGTTGGAATATGGAGAGCCTGGATCTGTAGATTCTCTCCTGTCTCCACCTCCTCCTAAGGTGGGTATCACCTCTTCATCTCAATCACATTAAGTGCAGCCATTGTGGAAAACCCTGATGCATTCTGGGACAGCTTTTTTAGTTTGAAGCTACTTACCAAATTAATTAGGGAGGGGGAGGGAGCGGAGTGGAGCAGAGTTCCACTGAGTTTTTTTCCAACTCCGTGGAACTCCGCGTAGAGTCAATACGCCAGCTCCACCCGGGCTTACCTACCACTGGAATGGAATTAGTGCTACATTACATGTGCTAACTGGCGTTTTTGCAACCAGTTGCAAATTGCAACACCCTTGAACATATAGTTGCCGACTCACAAATAGCAAGTCTACATGTGCGAGTCGCAAAAAAAAGTCACAAAAAGTACTGAAATGCAAATTGGTCGAATCGCTATTTGTGGACACCGAATGGAGCTCGTACATACTGAAAGTCCACATTTTAAGTTGCAAATAGGCTTGTGACCAATTTGTGGCTTGCAAAACATACGTAGTTAGGACTAGCATGAAAGCTAGTCAAGTCACGCACTGTTCACGTGGTGTTATCCCACACCTTAAATAATATTCAAAACTCAATCAATAAATTATATCAATAACTTTTCATACATTTAATTCTGTTTAGTCACATCAAACAGTTCATGTTATAAATCACATGCTTTGAATCAATACCAAATGTATTTTACAACCGCTGTTAATTCACAGAGAATCAATAATCATCCTATTTTCTGGTTTAAAAAAACTTTAGAGCATGACACATCTTTGTTGCGAGCCCGATGCATTTCGGTACTCAGATGGTACCTTCTTCAGGGGCCATACTGTTGTCAAGTGAATTGGTGTACTGTGCAAAACTCCGTAGTTTCCCGGATATGCCAGTAGTGTGTACTGATTGTATCGTCTTATAACTTTCAGCCTCTAGTGTGTTCTGTTCCCGATTCTTAATACACCGTAACCGCGCTCTACCTTCAATTTCAAACTTCTTCTACACGAAGAAGTTTGGAATTGAAGGTAGAGCGCGGTTACGGTGTATTAAACAAGTAAGTAGCACACAATACACAGTGGTCGCCAGAGGGAGACCAAACCATATACTAAAATAGTGGTATGTGAATCACAACTCAAGTTAAGACTATACCCTGAAGACCTAGAAGTGCTGAGGACCCAAGGAACCACCCGAGGAGCCCTACGGAACACTTGTAAAGATTGGGAACACGACCACGGGATCAATGCAAGTCAATAGTTAAGTTGTGGTTGCAATTTTAAAGAGAAAGAACCCTTCCCAATGGACCCTGAAGAAACCCTGTGAAATACAGAAGCTTAGAGAGCCACTCCACCCGTGGATACCTTAAGGACCAGGATACACACACCAGGGAAGCCAGGTGCATAGGTGTGAAATGGCATCGGAAACCGCAGTCGGACTCAATGGAGGACTTCAGGAAGATGCTCCTGCTGGAGAAGGTGAAAGTGTCCGGTGGAACCCAAAGATGGATTCAAGATGTGAAGAACCTGCAAGCAGAGGGGACAGAGTCTATGCCACTCAGGAGTGACCAGGAGGCACGGAAGACGAATGCCCACCGATATCGAGTGTTGCAGGAGAGCTGACGGTGACCTTAGAACTGCAGCAGTGTGGAAGACCAGGAGCTCTACATGAGCTGTCCTACATCGGATGTCGAGAGTTGAGGGGCCGGTGTCTGGCAGAAGTACCAACAGGCCTTGGCAACTGCAACCAACGTGGAAGTTGAAGAAGGTGCAATGTTGGGACCAGCAAGGTCTGGGATACTCACCACAAGCAGGGGAGTCAGGACAGGTCCAGAACAATCAGGCAAGCCTGCAGCATTCAAAGATGACCCTCAAGAGGACCCACAGGCCGGAGGCACTTGAGTCACGAGAGGACCTTGAGCAGCTCACCAAAGATGCAGGCCCACGATACAAGAGTTGCAGTGAGGACGGAGATCATGATCACTGGAGATCCTGAGGTGGGGGCTATTTGGAGCCCAAAGATCTTGGTAGAAGAAAGTCGACAAGCCTTTGCAACTGCAAGTAAACGCAGTGCACAGGGGCTCTGTTCCTGCACCTCCGACTAGGGATACTGGCCTCAAACTTGGTGAGAGGACAGGTAAGGCCTCAGGGATGTGAAAAACCACCACCTGTGTTGCTGGGCCTTTCGGAGTCCTTGGGAGTCCAGGATCAGCAGACCGGTCAGCTTAGTTGCAGTGCCTGCAGATGCAGGGAAATGACTCCTTCACTTCGAGGGAGATTCTTTCAAGTGTCTTGGATGCCCACAGGCTTTGGAAGATTCCTCTATGGAACACATGTACGGTTTTTGCAGCTGAATAGCAAGGCGACATGATCAGGAGCAGCAGAAGTCCTTCTTGTTGCAGCCTTGATGCCCAGAGCGAAGTCCAGCAAAGTCCAGAGTGCCCAGATGGTTGAAGAAGAAGTGGTGTCTCAAAATGAATCTTGTCCCACGAGGAATCTAGGGACCCACCCACAGGTAAGCCCTTAATTACCCTAAGGAAAGGGATGAGACGATTTAGGGGCCCCTCCCTAAGGAAGGGCTGGATAAGGGGGAGGATACTCCCCTGTCCTTTGTCCAGTTTCGTACCAGAGCAGGAGCCAACAGCTCTCTGAACTGGTTTGAACTGGACTATGCAAGGAGGGCTCCTAGTGTGCCCTGCACGCAGACTATGTGGCACTGGTACACTCCTCCACCCTGCCCAAACACACTAAACCGTGTCTGGGAGGTGGTCACACTTCCCTGTGACAGGATACCTATTGTTCTGCCTTCCCCTACCCAAGCTTGGCTCAGCAACAGAAGGGCAGAAACGTGTCTCTGGCCAGCAGCGGCACTATCTTCCTGTCCGCATCTGGAAAATTGGTACCAGGAGCACCGAGGGCCTCCCTGAGGAGCTTTACATCGCATAGAATCTTACCTCCTGCCTGCTGTTTGATTTGACTGCCGCTTTGCTTATTAGCATATTACAATTGCTAGCGTATATTCCTTGCTGTATTGGCGTTTTCCCCCAGGCGCTCTTGCCGTGCTGACCCCTCCGCCTCCATTTTGTTGTTGTTGTCCTCCTACGTTGCCCGCCCCGCCTCCCAGCTGAGCCGCCCTCCCACAAACTACAAACAGCGCTCCCGTACCTGGAAGCGCTGTGACTCGCTCTTCGCTTCTGTGCTGAGTGGTCGCTCCCCTGTGGCTCTGGTATCGTTGTGCAGCGCATTGAAACTGCTCGTAACCTATTGCCTGCTGTGTGCTTTTGACTGCCGCTTTGCTTATTGGTATTTGCATTTTGAAACTGCCAGCGCAACTTTATTGCTGTTTCTGGTATCGTTGTGCAGCGCATTTTCACGGAAACTAATTGTAATCTACTGCCTGCTGTTTGATTTGACTGCCGCTTTGCTTATTAGCATATTACAATTGCTAGCGTATATTCCTTGCTGTATTGGCGTTTTCCCCCAGGCGCTCTTGCCGTGCTGACCCCTCCGCCTCCATTTTGTTGTTGTTGTCCTCCTACGTTGCCCGCCCCGCCTCCCAGCTGAGCCGCCCTCGCCCCTCCCCCTCCACCATCCATATATGACAGTTGTTCCCGCGCGCAGCGTTTACGCGCAGCGTTCGCGCCCAATTCGCGCCGAAGGTGCGCCAAAGGTAAGCCCGTCTACGCCCGTCCGCGCCTGGAACGCGCCCAGCGCCAGACCCCCTGGTCCTCGCACTGCCCAACCATCCCGCATTACCTACGATGCCACCACCCTCCTAGCCCTTAACCCCGGCCGCTCCCCCAACTGCGTCCAAGCCGCTCCTGGACACACCCATGGACCTTTCTCTTGCTACTCCTGCAAATTCATCGGCACCGTCTACAACTCCGCTACGAGCACACCTCAGATTCCCGACCCCAACCACCTACAATGCATCCTGCTCAACACCCGATCGGTCCACAGGCACGCCATTGACCTATGGAATCTACTAGACACCATCTCTCCGGACGTCGCCTTCCTAACAGAAACTTGGATGAACGCCTCCTCCGCCCCTGACATCACCATTGCCATCCCAGAAGATTATAAGATCATACGCAAAGACCGTACCGGCCACACAGGAGGAGGAATCGCTATCGTCCATAAGAAATCTATCCACATCTCAACCAGCTCAGACGTCAATCTCGCCAACTCTGAACACCTTCACTTCCAGATCCACATCGACCCCAAGACCACACTCAGAGGCACCCTTCTTTACAGACCACCAGGACCCCGCGCACAATTTAGTGAAGACATCACGGACTTCATCACTCCACTCGCACTCCCCTCCAAAGATTACATCCTCCTGGGAGACCTCAATTTTCACCTTGAAAAGAACAACGACCGCAACTCCTCCACCCTTCTGGACAACCTCGCCAACCTCGGACTTAGACAACTGGTCACTTCCCCCACCCACATCGCAGGTCACACTCTCGACCCTATCTTCACCTCCAGCAATCATGTCTCTTTCAGCCACACTACGGCTCTCCTCTGGACTGACCACAGCTGCGTTCACTTTACCTACAACAAGCCCAAACCCAACAATCACCCCCAACCAACTCTGCAAAGAAACTGGAACAAAATCACCATCGACCAGATCTCCTCATCGCTTCTTCTAAACCCCCCAGCCCACTCCTCTAACCCCGACCAAGCCGCCTCCAACCTCTCCCTTTGGCTATCTAACAGCGCCGACATCCTAGCACCACTGAAAAAGCGTCAAAGCAAACTTGGCAGCAAGAAGGCCTCATGGTTCAACGATGAGCTTAAGAAATCCAAGAAACTCTGCCGCTCCCTTGAGAAAGCCTGGAAAAAAGACCCAACCACCAGCACCAAGGACGCCTTCAAAAACGCCACCCGCCTACACCACCAACTGATCCGAAAGGCCAAGAAAACGGCCTTCAAGGAACGACTAGATAACAACGCCCTCAACAGCAAGGAACTTTTCAACATCGTCAAGGAATTTACCAATCCCTCGGCCAACTCTAACGACATCACCCCCTCTCAAACACTCTGCGACTCACTAGCCTCATTCTTCCACAACAAAATTGCAGACATCCACAACAGCTTCGACAACCAACCCGGAGACCAACCCTCCCATCCATCTACCGGACCCGCACCCCCCTCGAACACCCTTAATGACTGGAACCCTATCTCCACTGAGGACACCATCCGCCTGATGAATTCCATCCACTCAGGATCCCCCACAGACCCTTGTCCTCACCACATCTTCAACAAAGCAGACTCCATCATAGCACCGCACCTCCGAGACGTCATCAACTGCTCCTTCAAATCCGCCACCTTCCCAGAAAGCTGGAAACACGCTGAACTCAGCGCCCTTCTGAAAAAACCCACAGCTGACCCCACCGAACTCAAAAATTACCGCCCCATCTCGCTCCTTCCATTCCCGGCCAAAGTCATCGAGAAAGCAGTCAACAACCAGCTCGCCGCCTTCCTCGAAGCCAACAAATCCCTCGACTCCTCACAGTCCGGCTTCCGAGCAAAACACAGTACTGAGACCGCCCTCATCGCAGCAACAGACGACATTCGAACTCTACTGGACAATGGAGACACAGTCGCCCTCATCCTCCTCGACCTCTCCGCAGCCTTCGACACAGTCTGCCATAGCACCCTTCTACAACGCCTCAGAAACATCGGAATCCAAGGAAAAGCACTGGAATGGATCACCTCGTTCCTCACCGGAAGAACCCAGAGAGTCCGCCTTCCACCATTCAAGTCAGAAGCCACTGAAGTCATCTGCGGCGTACCACAAGGATCATCACTCAGCCCCACCCTCTTCAACGTATACATGAGCCCCCTCGCGGCCATCGCTCGCCAACACAACCTCAACATCATCTCCTACGCGGATGACACTCAACTGATCCTTTCACTCACCAATGACCCTAGCACCGCCAAAACTAACCTACACGCAGGTATGAAAGAAGTAGCCGAATGGATGAAACACAGCCGTCTAAAACTGAACTCAGATAAAACAGAAGTCCTTATCTTAGGCACCTCCCCCTCTGCATGGGACGACTCTTGGTGGCCACAAGCCCTTGGAAAAGCACCCATCCCGACAGACCACGCACGGAACCTGGGCGTCATCCTGGATTCCTCACTTTCGATGAACAGACAAGCCAACGCCGTCTCTTCATCTTGCTTCAACATTCTTCGCATGCTCAAAAAAACATTTCGTTGGATCCCCACCGAAACTAGGAAAACGGTCACCCACGCTCTGGTCACGAGCCGACTGGACTATGGAAACACCCTCTACGCCGGTACTACAGCTAAACTCCAGAAAAAACTCCAACGAATCCAAAACGCCTCAGCCAGGCTCATATTAGACATCCCGCGTAAAGAACATATCTCTGATCACCTGAAAAACCTTCACTGGCTTCCCGTCAATAAGAGGATCACTTTCCGGCTCCTAACCCACGCACACAAAGCACTCTACGAAATCGGACCAGAATGCCTCAACACACGACTGTCCTTCTACACCCCCTCCCGCCAACTACGATCAGCCAACCAGGCCCTTGCCACTGTACCCCGCATCAACAAAACCACCATGGGAGGTAGATCCTTCTC
Source organism: Lissotriton helveticus (assembly GCF_964261635.1). Classification (NCBI taxonomy): domain Eukaryota; kingdom Metazoa; phylum Chordata; class Amphibia; order Caudata; family Salamandridae; genus Lissotriton; species Lissotriton helveticus. Next base: position 598,074,685 of record NC_136065.1, read on the forward strand.
CTACCTGGCAGCTAAAACCTGGAATTCACTTCCCACTTACCTTCGCCTTACCCAGAACCATCTAGCATTCAGAAAGCAACTTAAAACGTGGATATTTGACAATTAATTCCCCACCCCTCCTCAAGCGCCTTGAGACCCTCTGGGTATGTAGCGCGCTATATAAATTCTTTGACTTGACTTGACTTGACCTCCCACACCGTTTATGGTATGGGGGTATGTTTCCAACATGTTTGTTACCAAACATGACAGGCTTTGTTACAGCCAGTTTAGAGATAGTGATCTCATAATGACGCGGTGCCCCTCTATATGGTATATGGCTGTCTCACTTACAACTCGGGAGAATGGACTCTGTAGGCAGTAGGGGTGTTCTGCTCATGCAGGGGCACCCTCACACTTAGAACTTAGATTTAACTGTCATGCCTACTACGATCCGTATTCTGGATGTGGCAGGGGCAGAGCAAACAAGGAATAAAGTGGGCGCGGATGGACAGGAAGCCACTTGGTGTACTAGTGGTTTCATACCTGCAGCTTCCTGCCATCCGGTCACTCACCTCTGCCTCCGGGTTTCTTGCACGTCTATTTGGCGTCCTTGCAAGGTTTTGATCAGGATCCTCTTGTGTTGTGTTCACTTCATTCTGATCTGGTCTCGATGGCTCCTGATGCATCCTGAAATTCTGCCTCACAGATTCCTGGTTAACCTTTTAACCTTTTTCTCCTTTCTCCAGTCGGTGTACCACTTTGCTTTTCGAAAAAGGCACGAACTCCACTTTATGAGTGCAAATTTTCTTTATTTTCAGTGCATAGCCGCCATACACACATATATATATATATATATATATATATATATTTATATTCCAGCTCCAAAGTACCCAACGTACAAAGGAGCACCCGGACCTCAGCTGCCCACAAGGAGCCTTAAATGGTAAGCACGCCTCCAGCACAGCGATATCCTTTAACTGTTCAAACTGCCTTGGATGCCTGACGCATTTCGAAGTGTCCCCACTTCTCTTCAGAGGCTTTGGCAGTTATGAAGGAGCGCTTGAGGCACCACCCCCCTTCTTGCTTAGATGCACGCCCTGGATGGGACTTATGGGACTTGTAGTGCCTCACGTCGCGCTAATGTTCAGTCGGTAATATTTCAAGCCCACAGATGGGCCTCGCGGTGTGGAATTCGTGCAGAATCCATATGCTGCTGTCCCATGTTCTCGGCCCGTAGTCAAGACCGCATGGCCCCCGGTTCTTTCAGGGTGGTGCTCCTTCCGTGGCAGCTGAGGTCTGGGTGCTCCTTTGTACGTTGGGTACTTTGGAGCTGGAATATATATATATATATATATCACGTCTCACCAATTGCCACAAGAGCTCGCTCTTTTTCCAGCGCCACCTGCCGCAGAGTTGGACAAGGACCCAGTTTCGTGCTTTAAAGTGCTTTTATCATCTGGCAGATGTCAAGACGCGTTTCGCAGCCTCAGCCGCTTGTTCACTCGACAAATTACACAGACAACGTGAGTTGCATTTAAAGTGACAGACACCGTAGTGCAATGAATCATGTGACTGCCCAATACAATGAAGCTGAAAGACATACTATCGTGTTGTTCGCACATTGGCAATTAAATGTAAAATACACTTTTAACAACACTAAGGTGAATAACATCATGTGACATATATAAATATTGTTGTTAACAGAAATAAAACTGTTTAAAATATTTATATATTTTTTAAAAATGTTGTTCATGCAACATATTCAGTTTACTGCAAATCTCCGAACTAGTTTTATCGGAGGATTTAAAAATAGCACCTTTAGTTATAACCACCTTATCATTTCCCTTTTGTATTACAAAGTCACTTTTGATTGAAATTGGGCTTATGTCACATGTAGAGAGCCCCCTTCTCTCCGGTTAAATATACTCCTTAAAGTGCAAGTGTGCAATGATATATCTCAATGGCTCCTGAAATTCTGCCTCACAGATTCCTGGTAAACCTTTTAACCTTTTTCTCCTTTCTCCAGCCGGTGTACCGCTTTGCTTTTCGAAAAAGGCAAGAACTCCACTTTATGAGTGCAAATTTTCTTTATTTTCTGTGCATAGCCGCCATACACACAGATATATATATATATATATATATATATATATATATATATATATATATATATATATATGTATATATATTCACTGAAAAAACCATAGCTTTCACATATGTTATAGTCAGCTGGATGTTACACTCATACAAAACCATTGAAATTCCCCCGTTATAGTTAGTTCAGCTAACTATAACTCGCGTGCCCATCAGTGATGTCATCAGTGATGTCATAAGTGATGTCACTGACCATGTCATGAGTGATGTTATATGTGACGTCATCAGCAGTGCATTGCGGGCACGCGAGTTATAGTTAGCTGAACTAACTATAACGGGGGAATTTCAATGGTTTTGTAATAGTGTAATGTCCAGCTAACTATAACATGTGTGAAACCTATGGTTTTTTCAGTGAATTTCTAAGGTTTTTTAAATTCTAATTCCTAACTATAACGTGTGTGAAACCTGTTGTTTTTTCAGTGAATTTCTAAGGTTTTTTAGATGCTAATTCCTAACTATAACGTGTGTGAGACTTATGTTTTTTTCAGTGAATATATATATATATATATATATATATCAAGCCAAACACAGTCGCTTCGGATCCCTGCCGATCGTAAATCAAGCCAAACACAGTCGCTTCGGATCCCTGCCGTCCGTGTGTCCAGCCACTTGCCCTTGTAGTAAGAAACGCCGTATTTACGCACTCGTGACAGAAAGATGTTCCGTGTGAGAGAAAGCCTTCTGAATTAAATTCGCTTTGCAACTCCAAAGTGGCCCTGACTTCTTTCTTTTATGGAGGAGAGTGTTTGGTTGAATATATATATATATATATATATATATATATATATATATATATATATATATATATATATATATATATATTCACTGAAAAAACCATAGGTTATAGACCATATATAGTTAGGAATTAGCATTTACAAAACCTTGAAAATTCACTGAAAAAACCATAGGTTATAGACCATATATAGTTAGGAATTAGCATTTACAAAACCTTGAAAATTCACTGAAAAAACCATAGGTTAGAGACCATATATAGTTAGCTGGACATTTTATTGACATAAAACCAATGGAATTCCATATATAGTTAGTTGCACTAACTATATATCGCGCACCCGCAATCCACTGCTGATGATGTCACATATTACATCATTCATGACATGGTCAGTGACATCACTGATGACATCACTGATGACATCTCAAATGACATCACTGATGACATCACTGATGACATCTCAAATGACATCACTGATGACTACATCCAGTGACTGTATAAGTCTGTAAAGTTAAAATATGTCTTACATATTGAAGAATTAGTGGATGTATAAGTGTCTGGACGAAGGATTTAGTAGGTGCATGACTGAATGTATGAGTGAGTGATTAAATGTGTCTCACTGAGTGCATGGGTTAGTGACTGAACTGTCTTAATTTGTGCATCATTATGTCTGTTGTTCTGTAAACTGCTGCATGTGTTGATCAGTAGCTATATGAGTAACTATATGGGTTATTGATTGATTGCCCAAGTATGTGTATGGGAGACTGAGTGTGTGTGTGGCTAGCTGGGAGGTGTGTGACTCTGTGCAGATCAATCTGTACTTGTATCAATGATTGTATAAGAAACTAAGTATGTGTTAGTACATGTTTGAAAATGTAAGGTGCTCTATGTTTAACTGTATAGACAAGAAAATGGAAGTCTCATTGATTCTTTACAGGACTGACTAGGTGTGTAAGTAACTCCATGGATGAGTGGCAGACTGTGAGTGTCTGTATAGGTGTATGAGTGCATATGATAGTGTTGTAAAGATGAGTGATTGTATGTATGAATGATTGTATGGGTGAATGAGTGAAGGTGTGTGTAGACGTAGCAATCAGGGAGTGCGTATGTAGTAACTAGTATTGGTGTGTCAATGGTTTCAAAAATTATACTCTTTTTAACACTGGGTGAAACAGAGGTTATATTAAAATGTGAGGAGATGCATTGTATTGTCACATGAATGATATCATCAGTGATGTGGTCATTGATGTCAAATGAGATGTCATCAGTGATGTCATCAGTGATGTCATTTGAGATGTCATCAGTGATGTCATCAGTGATGTCACTGACCATGTCATGAATGATGTAATATGTGACATCATCAGCAGTGGATTGCGGGTGCGCGATATATAGTTAGTGCAACTAACTATATATGGAATTTCATTGGTTTTATGTCAATAAAATGTCCAGCTAACTATATATGGTCTCTAACCTATGGTTTTTTCAGTGAATTTTCAAGGTTTTGTAAATGCTAATTCCTAACTATATATGGTCTATAACCTATGGTTTTTTCAGTGAATTTTCAAGGTTTTGTAAATGCTAATTCCTAACTATATATGGTCTATAACCTATGGTTTTTCCAGTGAATTTCAATGGTTTTTTAATAGCAAATATCATAAGCTGTCGAATGTCAAGTACGTGGTAAGTAAAAACATTTTCCTGTTTATGCACACTGATCTGCTTTGAATGCTGCCCCCCACCCCTCATTTCTATTAGGAGTACTCTCTCTTTGCAGATAGTGAAGGGTAGTTAACGCAGCCCTTTGCCCCCTTTGTAATCCGTCGTGCCTGCTTCTCTCTCCATTTGATTGATTGTTCTCTTTGGTTCATTCTCTATTTACAAACAAGCACAGAGTCGCAATACTCTGTTTAGTCTTTGCAGATAGCGAAAAACCGTGTAAAAAAACAAAAGGAATCGAGCAAAATCAGTAGGCCACTAATGGGATCTCTTTTTGACCTCGCTAAAATAGAAACATTAGGAACAACCTGTTGAAAATAGCAATGCGTATGTACATAAGCGGCGTTCATTTGTGTTCACAGTACCCCTTGTTGATTGTTTGAATCGAGCATTGAATTGTTCGAAGTTGGTTCTCTTAAGGATCTTCTCTGCCTGCAAACGAGGAAGAATAGGAATATTCTCTCTCCCTTTGCAGATAGTGAAGGGTAGGTAACGCAAGCCTTTAACACGTCGTACCTATTTCATTCCTCATTGATTGATTGATTGTCCGAACATTGACTGTTTGGGAATTAGTTCTTTTTGGAGGTATTCCCTGTTTGCAAATAAACGTAGGAAAATCTTTGCAAGTAGTGAAAGGGTACGTAATGCGGACCTTTCTCCCCCGTTGTAATCTGTCATGCCTATCTACTCCCCACTGATTGATGCACCTGTTTCACCCGGACCATTTACTAGACATACGTCATCTGGCCCGACCAGAGAGCACCCCTAGTGAAAAGGACATATGCAATAATAACGAAGTGATCACTGTATCCTGTTAACAGAAACTTTAGCATGAAACAACCTGGAAAGAAAAGAATAGGAAAACGAAAATCAGTAGGCCACTGATGAACATGAACTTTTATTAAACAACGAACAAAGAAACGATAACATAACGTAATGATAAAACCTGTTAATGTCCTAGAAACAAGAAAACGTTAAAATATGCCATTGGTGAGAGACCAGAAAAACAGTAAGAGAAACCAAATCACCCCTCGCTGTCCCACCGCCTGCCACGCCAAAAAAATCGATAGACTAGGGAAAATGCAAGTCAGTAGAACATCCGCCCCCACTCTGGAAACTTCCAAGGTGGAGCAGGGTTCCGGCTACGCCCAGCCGGGAGCAGCCCATATAAGGCAGGTCCTGCTGCCACGCCTCGGCCAGGAGATCCTAACGTAGGGTGTAGCCGGAGGAGAGGCCGAGACCAGCGGGACCCGGCCAGGGGATTGCCTTTACAACGCTGAACAGTTGCAGGGGGGGGGGAATGTCTCCTCGACCCTCCCCTCTCTCTCCCAGTCCGGCCGCGGTGGCCCTTGAGAGTTGCAGGTAGTCCCGCCACATGCTCTTCCGGTCCGGCCACCAACGGTCGGGGGGCCGAGGCCGACGGGATCCGGCTGCAGCCGATAAACCAAGAAACCCGTTCATGGGGCCAGAGCCAGGGGCGTCCGGCCGACATCTACCGGAAGCCCGGCCCGAAGACGGACGGGACACTTCTTCTTTCTTGTATAATTGCTGCAACAACCCTGGGGGGGGATGTCTTGCACATGCCTCCGACCCCCCCCCCTCGTCCTCATCGCCTGGTCCGGCCATAACAAATATCAAGCGAGACGCCGTGGGGTGCACTGGGAGGGAGAGACGGTGCGAACAGGCCTCTCCCGCCTCCCCAGTGGAGGCTTCCCAGCTGCACCCTCAGCGCTCCAGGCGCCCGGAAAAGAGTTCTTCCACTGTGGCCATGCTGCAATGTCTCGCCCGGCAGGGTGGAGCCCGTCCGCTCATTTGACCCCGCGATCGCCAGTAGCTACCGAACTCTCAAAATGGCGGTCGACCTGGCAAGAGCGGGCCCAGCATAAAGAAATGGCCCGGTCACTGGTTGACTCCACCACCGTAGTCCTCCACGACCTTGAAGATTCTAGAGGAGCCGCGGGAGTCTCCGACCCCCGATGGGGAATGACTGCCATGATCACCCGTGGAGTGACGAAACTGTATTCGCGGGACGTCGGCGCCAGCCTCACTTTGAATTACTAGAATCCTGCAGACCTCACTTCCGGTAAAAGCACAGTGTGACCCGGTAGGAAAAATTGTTGCACCCCCTCCCCTTTTTGACTGATAGTTCAAACCACCGATCCTTTCCTTTGCCCTTTTAACGGAACTTTGGACTGCCTCCCCCTCTTTTACATTTTCTAGAGAAAACAAAACATTAACCACTACATTAGCATAGCAGTTGACACCAGAACTGTTTTCAAATTGAAAACCAACAACATCTTCAACAGAATCCTTTTTGTTTCTGCTGTGACCCTGCTACAGCACAGGCATTGTCCCCAGCAGTAATTCTGCAATGCCGGTAAGAATAGCTGTGGTGCCTACTGGACTCACTCACCCCCGCGGCGCCCCACGCCGTTATGTGCTGGGCGGCAACTTGCTAGACATCACTTTAGTGCCATCTAGATTTCAGCGCGTTCTGCTGCCTTGGAACTATTCGCACAACAGACCGCTACTGACAAGAATATTTCATTATTGGTGCTGTCAATTTCAATAAATCTATTGGATAATTCAAAAGAAATTGCCACGGTCTCTTCGTTGTTTAAATGTTTTTACTGTTTTTGTTTTGTTGTATATATTTATATGTTATTAAAGTTTTATATTCCTACTACTTTGTTGGAGTGCTATATATTTTTAATGTGAGACATAATTGTAAAAACTTTGATGTACAAAGAGTCATTCCTGGAATCTTCCGCTTCAGGCTCGATCCCCTCCCCAATCACAATACAGGATAGTTTTCAGATAGTAGGAACACGTGTGGTGTGACGGATCTCATCGGGTGTGGGCCTTGATCTACTATAACTCCTTTGAAGAGGGGTGATTCTTTACAGCTGAGGCCATAAACTACATCTGCAGGGCTAGCTGATAGCCTGGACAATCGGACACAGAGGAAGAAGAGTGTCAGAGGGTGCGGTAGTGAATAGGGCGAAAGGGAGGTGTCGGGCGGGCACAGAGTGTGATTCTCAGGGAAGAGCAGCGCAGATGGGGGGAGGTTTATTGCCCATGCATAAGACAGAGAGCGGGGGTGACCAGTGCTTGGGGAAGATGCTTGCGAGGGTGAGGAGCCATGCTACGAATCGACAGCGTGCAGAGAGTGGGTCTGGTCAAGACATCTAAAATGGCTGCCGTGCACGACAAAAGTGTGGCATTTCAAAAAAGGCAAGATGGCGCAGACAATGTTTTTCAACACTTCCTCATTTCCTTCTAATCGAACGTTAACAGACGTTGGGGCATATTACCAAAGTTAAGCGATATTTATCGCTAACGATGCTTACCAACGAATTTTTTACCGCTAAGCATCGTCAGAAATTATCAAAGATAAACCTTGCTATTATCAAGGTTTATCACAAATGCGATAATAAACGGCCGCAATGCATGAATATCGCTAAAAACTCAGCGATATTCATACATTACCGAGCTAATGCTCTTAGCCATGTTATCCACCTCCCATTGGATAACATGGCTAAGAACTGCTCAGGGCAGGTGTTACTTTTTGGAGATATTCGCGCTTAGCGCGAATATCTCCAAAAGTTGGTAATAGGAGATAGATATCTTGCATGTTGTAATGCAAGTTATTGTGGTATATGGAACTCATACCATAATCTCTCAGGAAAGCAGAAACTGATCCTTTTGGGACCGCCTAAAAAGGCCTAGGGGGTGAGGAGTACTCTACTTTGCCCCCTTTTCACGTTCCGAACTATTTTATTTTACTCTCTTCTGTAATTACACAAAATAGCACCGATAAGATGCATCGGAGACACACAGTGAGAGAAAGGAGGCCGGAGATGAAGAAGAGATGTCAAATACACATTGGAGATAATATAGTGGCAGAAGGGAAGTAAATATGAGTAAACTTACCATGTAACATAAAAATGTTGCACTCTATACTATAAGTCTCATTTTATACTACAATCACTTCGCTACAACCTCATAAATTAAAAATAAAAATGAATAATGTCTCAAACAATTTTTGATTTCTAAATATAAATTTATTCTTCAGAATTTTCTAAATTTGAAAGAACTAGTAACATGTCCTCATCAGCAATGTCCTCATGAAAAGTCTGCAATAATGATTCTTGTAACTCTATCGTCTCCAAACACTCGATAAATTCGCCATCAAGAGATTGATCAAAAAAATCATTCAAGTCATCTCCTCCTTCTGACAATATTTCATTATTGGTGCTGTCAATTTCAATCAATGTAGTGGAATCATTCAAGTCATCTCCTCGTGACAATATTTCATTATTGGTGCTCTCAATTTCAATCAATGTAGTGGAATCATTCAAGTCATCTCCTCCTTGTGACAATATTTCATTATTGGTGCTGTCCATTTCAATCAATCTAATGGAATCATACAAGTCATCTCCTCCTTGTGACAATATTTCATTATTGCTGCTCTCAATTTCAATCAACGTAGTGGAATCATTCAAGTCATCTCCTTGTGACAATATTTCATTCTTGGTGCTGTCCATTTCAATCAATCTAATGGAATCATACAAGTCATGTCCTCCTTGTGACAATGTTTCATTATTGGTGCTCTCAATTTCAATCAATGTAGTGGACAATTCAAAAGAAATTGCCACGGTCTCTTCATTGTGAGCCATTTTATTTTGAAATTGCTTGCTGTAAATTGCAGAAAAAAATAATCACTTTCATTTATCGTTTTTAGTAATACATAATATAAAACTAACTTTATCAAGTATTTAGTATAACAGAAGGACTGCAAATAAATAACAGAAAACATTTTTCAAATTATCTTCAAGTGTACAACATAGTTCCCCTTACAAATTAACAACTCACCTTTTCAAAAGTAGGAAAAGTGTTAGTACTGTGTAAATCAAACACCAGAAATTCACCACCAAAAATTCCTCACAAATGTACTTCAGACAGTAGTATCACAAAATGGCTGTGGTTTCCTCTCATTTGACATATATACATAACCAATTAACTTTCATCACACACAAATACAAAACCAAAGTAACATTTTAATTGGTTCTAAATTTCAACACTTTCAAATGTGTTTTCCCCATGCAATTTTCCATAGGACATTTACATACGTCTACAGCCTGAATGGCTGAACGGAATTACACCAAACTTGGCAAAATGGTACATCAAACCTAAGAGGTCAGGAAGGATCTACTATGCCCCCTTATGGTCATTTCCCCCTTCGCTTTGGCCTCCTCTTGTCTCTCAATCCTACCGAGAGACAAGATGGCGGCCGCTACGGACTGTTTGGAATGTTGACAGACGCCGGAGAACCAATCAGCTTCGCAAAGCTCCGTAACGCGAAAAGTACGCGAAGCGGAGCGCTGTTACAGATATATATCTTTTTTTGAACGTTAATTTCTCAAAATCCACTGGAGCACATATATTGAGACCTAGCAAAGGCACATCGGGCTACCAGTCCCTAATATTTTACCAAGTTTCGTGCAAATCCATTCAGCCGTTCGATTATTATTATTATTTTATTTTTTTGATTTATGATAGGTGTATGCCTCTTTTGCGCCACTGTGCGTCACTTTTGTGATGCAGCGGCGGTGCAAAAGATTTGCAATGAGGCGACAAAATTACAAATTGATGCATTTAGGCAGATGTGTCATGGTGTAAAAAACACCGTGCCACATGAAACTGATGCAGCAGTGATGCAAAAGATGCACCATGTTGCAAGACAGGCCTCACTTGGGGCCATATGTATGAAGCTAATTAGCATTTGCAAAGGCCGAAATTCTGCGAATTTCAGCCTTTGCGAATGCTAATTAGACAAATGGTATGTATCAAACAAGTTTGATGCAAAATAAGGAATAGCAAAATTTGCTATTCCTTATTTTGCGATTGCACTGAAGGATTTGCAAATTTTGCGATTCCTTAAATGCAATGTATCAAACAAAAAATATGCAAAAAATGGCATTAAGGATTTGCAAATTACCACCAACTTCTAGTTGGTGGTAATTTGCGAATTCTTTTCAAAAAGCTTTTTTTCCAAAAAACAAAAGGTGCCATATGACGCCCATACATGCCCTTAGGGCATGTATGTGCGCCATATGCCCCCAAATTTCTTTTTCAGGGGGTGCAGCAGGGTGTTCTTGAGACACCCATGCACCCTTGGAAAAATTCCTAATTTGCGATGAGCTAATTGCTAATCGCAAATTGCACCTTCATTCCTATGGGCCTCCTGGCCCATGGAAATGAATGGGTAATTTGCAATTAGCAATTTGCTCATTGCAAATTAGGAATGGTAAAGAATCGCTATTTATTCCTTAAAATTCGCTATTTAGGAAATGCAAAATAGTTTGATGATACATATGGCAGTTTATCTCTAACAAGATAAGAAGCATAGGGATAGATTTATGATGACTGGCACAATGAAGTGGACATAACTTACTTCATTGGTAGGCCTTTACATGTATTATCTCCTCTGTATTGTTCATCAAGTGTAACTTTGATCTGAAATCCTGAGTAGGCCTCACCTTAAACAAACCTCTGGATAGGCCACACCTTATCGTCATCCTGAATTAATTATTTAAAATGCTAGGGACAGATTTATGATAGGTGTATGCCTCTTTTGCGCCACTGTGCGTCACTTTTCTGATGCAGCGGCGGTGCAAAAGATTTGCTATGAGGCGACAAAATTACAAATTGATGCATTTAGGCAGATGTGTCATGGTGTAAAAAAACTGTGCCACATGAAACCGATGCAGCAGTGATGCAAAAGATGCACCATGTTGCAAGACAGGCCTCACTTGGGGCCATATGTATCAAGCTAATTAGCATTCGCAAAGGCCTAAATTCTGCGAATTTCAGCCTTTGCGAATGCTAATTAGACAAATGGTATGTATCAAACAAGTTTGATGCAAAATAAGGAATAGCAAAATTTGCTATTCCTTATTTTGCGATTGCACTGAAGGATTTGCAAATTTTGCGATTCCTTAAATGCAATGTATCAAACAAAAAATATGCAAAAAATGACATTAAGGATTTGCAAATTACCACCAACTTCTAGTTGGTGGTAATTTGTGAATTCTTTTCAAAAAGCTTTTTTTCCAAAAAACAAAAGGTGCCATATGACGCCCATACATGCCCTTAGGGCATGTATGTGCGCCATATGCCCCCAAATTTCTTTTTGAGGGGTGCAGCAGGGTGTTCTTGAGACACCCCTGCACCCTTGGAAAAATTCCTAATTTGCGATGAGCTAATTGCTAATTGCAAATTGCACCTTCATTCCTATGGGCCTCCTGGCCCATGGAAATGAATGGGTAATTTGCAATTAGCAATTTGCTCATTGCAAATTAGGAATGGTAAAGAATCGCTATTTATTCCTTAAAATTCGCTATTTAGGAAATGCAAAATAGTTTGATGATGCATATGGCGGTTCATCTGTAACAAGGTAAGAAGCTTAGGGATACATTTATGATGACTGGCGCAATGAAGTGGACATTACTTACTTCATTGGTAGGCCTTTACATGTATTATCTCCTCTGTATTCTTCATCAAGCGTAACTTTAATCTGCAATCCTGAGTAGGCCTCACCTTAAACAAACCTCTGGATAGGCCACACCTTATTGTCATCCTGAATTAATCATTTAAAATGCTAGGGACAGATTTATGATAGGTGTATGCCTCTTTTGCGCCACTTACAAAACACTGCCCACGGGGAAATGACTTAAAATGTCCTTAAGACACATGAAAGTGTTTTTTTAAAGCCTTTGCAACTTTTTTGGGTCACTTTTAACATGGCTATGTAACTCAAACAGTCAAAATCTAAATTTACCATGCACAGGTGGGAGCATATTTACAAGGAATGTGCTCCACGGGAAAGGTCTTTTAATGTAATATGGGAAAAATGACATCAGAGACACTGAAATGCCTTATAAAGAAGCATACACCATTATGTCCTTGTCATAAATTTACAAACCATTCCTTTTCCCTAAAAACGATTTTCAAATCATAATTTGAAAACACTGCACATGGGGAAATTACTTAAAATGTCCTTAATTCAAAATTTGCTATTCCTTATTTTGCGATTGCATTGAAGGATTTGCAAATTTTGCGATTCCTTAAATGCAATGTATCAAACAAAAAATATGCAAAAAATGCCATTAAGGATTTGCAAATTACCACCAACTTCTAGTTGGTGGTAATTTGCGAATTCTTTTCAAAAAGCTATTTTTCCCAAAAAAAAAAGGTGCCATATGACGCCCATACATGCCCTTAGGGCATGTATGTGCGCCATATGCCCCCAAATTTCTTTTTGAGGGGTGCAGCAGGGTGTTCTTGAGACACCCCTGCACCCTTGGAAAAATTCCTAATTTGCGATGAGCTAATTGCTAATCGCAAATTGCACCTTCATTCCTATGAGCCTCCTGCCCCATGGAAATGAATGGGTAATTTGCAATTAGCAATTTGCTCATTGCAAATTAGGAATGGTAAAGAATTGCTATTTATTCCTTAAAATTCTCTATTTAAGAAATGCAAAATAGTTTGATGATACATATGGGGGTTCATCTGTAACAAGATAAGAAGCTTAGGGATACATTTATGATGACTGGCGCAATAAAGTGGACATTACTTACTTCATTGGTAGGCCTTTACATGTATTATCTCCTCTGTATTCTTCATCAAGCGTAACTTTAATCTGCAATCCTGAGTAGGCCTCACCTTAAACAAACCTCTGGATAGGCCACACCTTATCGTCATCCTGAATTAATCATTTAAAATGCTAGGGACAGATTTATGATAGGTGTATGCCTCTTTTGCGCCACTGTGCGTCACTTTTGTGATGCAGCGGCGGTGCAAAAGATTTGCTATGAGGCGACAAAATTACAAATTGATGCATTTAGGCAGATGTGTCATGGTGTAAAAAAAACGTGCCACATGAAACCGATGCAGCAGTGATGCAAAAGATGCACCATGTTGCAAGACAGGCCTCACTTGGGGTCATATGTATCAAGCTAATTAGCATTCGCAAAGGCCTAAATTCTGCGAATTTCGGCCTTTGCGAATGCTAATTAGACAAATGGTATGTATCAAACAAGTTTGATGCAAAAAAAAGAATAAAAAAAATTGCTATTCCTTATTTTGCGATTGCACTGAAGGATTTGCAAATTTTGCGATTCCTTAAATGCAATGTATCAAACAAAAAATATGCAAAAAATGCCATTAAGGATTTGCAAACTACCACCAACTTCTAGTTGGTGGTAATTTGCGAATTCTTTTCAAAAAGCTTTTTTTCCAAAAAACAAAAGGTGCCATATGACGCCCATACATGCCCTTAGGGCATGTATGTGCGCCATATGCCCCCAAATGTCTTTTTCAGGGGTGCAGCAGGGTGTTCTTGAGACACCCCTGCACCTTTGGAAAAATTCCTAATTTGTGATGAGCTAATTGCTAATCGCAAATTGCACCTTCATTCCTATGGGCCTCCTGGCCCATGGAAATGAATGGGTAATTTTCAATTAGCAATTTGCTCATCGCAAATTAGGAATGGTAAAGAATCGCTATTTATCCCTTAAAATTCGCTATTTAGGAAATGCAAAATAGTTTGATGATAGATATGGCGGTTCATCTGTAACAAGATAAGAAGCTTAGGGATAGATTTATGATGACTGGCGCATCACCAGGGATGTGCCAGTCATCCTGCGCCGCTGTTCCGCCACCCATGGTGTGCTGCATTTACAATGCGGCGCAGCATGGGGCAAAAATGGCACAGATGCATGACGCATCTGTGCCGTAAAGGTGGCGCATTGCTGGAGTTGTATCGCAAGTGCGATGCAGCTCCAGCAAGGCTTAGGGGTGCCCCATCTCCACAATGTTGCGTCAAGACCTATGCCTGCTTAAAGCAGGCGCAGGGTTTTGACGCAGCTTTTTCCTATCTGATTGTAAATGCGGCACACCATGGGTGGCAGAGCAGTGGTGCACGTTAACTGGTGCATGCCTGGGGATGTGCCATTTAACATAAATCTGCCCCTTTACATTTAAGTATGTGCAGGGGACACAGAGTCGGTGAGGCTTATCCAAGGTTAAGAAGAGATGAGTCCTGTTCACTGAAAAATTAGACATAGGCTTCACCTGCTCAGCTTCGCTGGACATGGCTAAATAATAGCTGCAAAATGTTACTCTTGTTAAACAATTTTACTATTATAATCTCTGAGATTTGTCTCTTACTCTGCAACATCTCATTGTTGTTATCTTTCTTTAAAGATAAAGACAACATCAACATGAGCGACAATCAGCAATCAGTTGATTTTGACCTCATCATTGAACTCGTAATTGAAACATCAGTGGATGTTGATCCCTTGGATGATTTAAATCCTGAGGATGAAGAAGAACGTGATGAGGATGCAGATTTGTCCGAATTATATGACATAGGGTGGGAAGCTGACCTGCTTGAACCTATGGAACTATAAACATTTATTTTTAAAATTTATAATAAATAAAAAGTAAAAATGTAAACCGTTTAATTTAAAAATAAAGACACCTTCAAAAACAGGTTATGCGTAGTGTCTTCAATAAAATATTAAAATATGCTCATAAAATTAGATCAGATTCACATATAAAATAGCACAGGTAACATGAATATAAATTCCATTTCTTTTTTGCTATTTTTGTATTCTAAATTTGCCAAGCACTAAAAAATCTTCTATGTAAAAATGTCAAGTAGTGTTTTAAGTTTTTGATTACTGTTATTGATGTACTGTTGGGTAATAGTGGTTAATAACATTTTTTAATATATTTTACCACAGATTCAACTGCAGATCATTTCAACATTTCACCATGCCAACGAAAGAAAGACTGAGAAAGGCTGCAAAACGTCAAAGACAGCAGGTGAATGTAAAAAAGCAGCAGTCCTCTAACAAAAAGATTTGTCAAGTCACCAAGAAAGCACCGGGTAAGAGTACAAAAAGATTCATAAGAAATATTTGTAGTAAAAAAAATATTACTACAGAAAATGTTTCAGTCCAGAAAAAGAGAAGCAATTCAAACGGAAAGGAAAGGCCAATCAAAAATGTTACTGCTAGAGCAAGAGATAACTCTGTGCATAATAGTAGAAGGAAACAACAGTTTAGGGACATTCGTAAAGGAATGTTCCGCAACAGGATAATTGGCAATTTGTTAAAAAATATTAAGAAAGGTCAACAGAAAGTGCTTTTTTATAAGAGAAAAAAAAAATTGAGAAAGTTATTGATCAGGCATTTGAAATTAAACGTAAGTTATTTATTTTGATAATCAATAGAATTAGGAAGCTAAACAAGGCAATTTATGATTTCAAAAGAAATAGTAGATGGAAGAGAATAGTTAATCGTAGTAATTTTTGTGAAGTTTTTTCTGGAGAATGGATGCATAGTTCAAGCTCTGAGGCATTTTTTAATGAGGAGAGTTATTTCCAGGATAATGATTTGGTGCATGCAGTTGACACCAGTGGTCGTGCTTATGAAGTGAAAGATGGTTGTCCAGTTGAAAAAGAAAAACTTGTGACAACAGAGGCAGAAGAGGTGTTAGGTAATGAGGTTTTAGGAAGACGTGCTAAGGGTCCTGTGTACACCTGGAAGTGTAGTAGTATTTGCAGTGTGCGACAGGATTCCATCAATTTGCTTTGTGATTTTGTACGGTCATTTAATAAGAAAAGTTTGAAGCAGAAAATAAGGTTGTTGCAAGAATTAGATCCTTGCAGAGTGAGAGAAGTGACAGGTTTGCATGGTCATTCACTGGCTTGTCTTTCCAGGAGAGTATGCCAGAGTGTTTTTCATCATTTCAGGATGCTAGCAGTGCATCATAATAAAGTGAGGAAATTAGTTAGAATGTTGTATTATGCTAAGAGTCCAGCAACTATGCTTAAACAATTATGCGCTGCTCTTTTGCATGGTTCTGAAATAGATGTGAAGAAAATTTGTGAAGAAATTGAGTTTTGTTACTTTGCAAGTAAAGAGGAGAATGTTGAAATTGACCAAGAAGAAGCGTATAATGTCGAAGATAGTGTACAGGTTTCCAGTACAGATAATTTCCAGAGGGAAATTGCGACGTTTCAGGTCAAATCAAGTGAGAGGCCAAATTTCACTTGTGTGTGTTGTCGACGCACTTATTATAAGAATCAGACTAAGTTAGTGGATTTATATGCAAAAAGTGAAAGGGAAAATAATAGTGAATGGAAGGATTTCACAACATACTTGATGGTAGAAAATTGTTTTGATTTGGGATTGGATCAACGTGTGTGTACTTATTGTTGTTGCAAATTAAATCAAAACCAGATGCCTGCTAGAGCAGTTTATAATAATCTGGAATTGGTTGAGATTCCTTCTGAATTGAAGGATTTAAATACTTATGAATCTATTTTGATTCAAAGTATCCATCCCTTTCAGGCTATTGTAAGAATGGAGCCAAAGACAGGGAAATTGCCTCCATCAGATTTACAGAGAGGATTAAAGGGAAGAGTTGTATATTTGCCTCTAGATTTGAAGAAAAACATTAACACAATTGGAGTAGAAAAAGTGGAAGAGGAACCTCTGGTTATATTAGTTAATGGGGTTCCGACAAAGAATAAGAAAATATGGCAGGATTTAGTGGATGTTAGTAAAGTTAAAAAGGCAACATTGTATTTGAAAAAAAATAATAAATACTATAAGAATGTATATGTTGCAGAAGAAGAAGTAAGTGAGGAAGAGGATAGCGATTTGTGTGCTGGTCAAATTGAGAAAGTAGAACCCTCTACTAGTGAAGAAATATATGAACATTATAGTGTTCATCCTTTGCATTCCAAGGAAGTCATGGGGAATGCTATTGAGTTGTTTCAAATGAAACAAGCCAAAGGGAGTCCCATTAGTGTTTGGGAGGAAAGTTTGGAAGCTCGGTGTTTCCCACAGATTTTTCCAACAGGTCAGGGAGGAAGATATGATGAGCGACCTCATCAAATTCCTGCTTCTGAATACCGGACTTTGCGATTATATGCAGGAGATGCTAGGTTTCGACAATGCATTCCTTATTTGTTTCATCTCCTGTTTGAAAGCGATCTGTCTGGACTGTCATATGCAGTGAACCACATCTTGAAAAGTGGTATACACATGCAAAACATCTCGGCAAGTGACTTTATGGATAAAGTCAATGTCCAAGACAGTATTTTGGATTCTCACCTGATTAATCTCATGGCGTGTCAGCGTGGTACTAGTGAGTACTGGTACCGTAGTCATGGTGATTTAAAATGTATGCTGAGGAACTTAGGAACTCCCACATGGTTCCTCACTCTGAGCTGTGCCGAGTATGGCTGGGAAGACTTACTTGAATTTCTACGAGAGGCAAATGCTAACGTAGAAAACATCGAATTCAAGACACCCGGAGAACTGTGCTCTTTGGATCCAGTCAATGTATGTAGGTACTTCAATCATAGATTTGAAGCTATGATGTCTTTCATCATGAATAAGAAGAATCCACCTCTTGGAGAGGTGTTGGATTTCTTCTGGAGAAAGGAGTACCAAGCAAGAGGTGCTCCTCATATACACATGTTGCTGTGGATCAAGGATGCACCTAAATTTGGAACGGATCCAGAAGACTCAGTGATGAGTTTTATACAACAGTATTCTACGTGTGCTGTTCCAAACGCAAAGGAGAAGAAAAGCCTAAGAGAAAAAGTTCTGCGTTTCCAAAGCCATCGATGTGGAAAGTACTGTCGTCGTAAATTCCGAAACAAGGACAAGTTTTACACCAAATGTCGTTTCGGCTTTCCACGACCGGTGATTTCTAAAGGAAGAGTAAACAGTTTGATGTCTTCGCTGCGACATAATGTGATGAAGAAATCACCTAAAAACACATACAATTTGAAGAGGAACGAAGAGTCCAAGTACATCAACGACTACAACCCGGTGATTTTGTCCATGTGGAATGCTAACATGGATATACAGTTTGTGGCTGATAACTGTATGGCTGTGGCTCGGTATGTGACGTCTTACATCACCAAAAAAAGAGAAGACAGAATTGAAGGATATGTGGGAGGACATTTCCCATGAAAAGAGCCTCAGCAAGAAGTTGTACAGTTTCAGTCTGAAGATGTTGTCGCATCGAGAAATTGGAGCGTACGAATGTTCTGACCGGTTGTCTTCAGCAAGTCTCTATGCCGAGTCCAGGAGTATCGTTTGGGCGAGTCTTTGTCTTGCTGCAACGCGTAATCAAGTTCTCAAACCTGTGCGGGAAATTGAGTATTTGGCGGAAAAGGAGCCAAACAGTACCGACATTTTGAAGACCAACATGTTGGATACATATTATCCAAATCGAAGCATTCACCTCGAGAATGTTTGTCTGTATGAGGTTCTTCAAAATTACATATTCAAGAGGAACATCAAAGAAGATACTGAGAAAGGAGTGTATGCTGTAATAGGAAGTGAGGGATGTCTGGTCAAGCAAAGAAAATGCCACTTGGTAAACCATCGAAAATTGAGTGGCGAATCTCCTGAAAAAAAGGAGTTTTTCTATTTAGCACTTTTGCAACTTTTCAAACCTTGGCGTGCAGAAGAGGAACTGATTGGAGATTTTCTCTGTTACGAAGACTCTTTCAATGCCGCCAAGGAGACCATAGAATGTCCTGCTTTTCTCAAATATGTAGAAATGTTGAATGCGGAAATTGAGCAGGAAGCAATGATTGCAGCCGAGATTGCCAGAGACAGTTCTCAGGACAGTCAGAGTTCTGCTTCATTGAGTCAGGATCCACTAGGAGGGCCTGTTATCGAATATGAAGCTGCCACTGCTATGAATGAAGTGGAAAGAGCCATGGCACATGCTCAGGAGGATGCGGTTAACTTAGAAGAGTTGGAAAGACAACTCAACGTTGAGCAGAGGAAAATATATGACGAAGTTACCATGCAAATTGATCATGGATTAAGTCATGACAAGAAAGAGTGCTCATGTACGTCGTTGAAGCCTGTCCGACTGTACGTGAGTGGAGAAGCGGGAACTGGAAAAAGTTTCCTTATTAAAGCAATTTCATGTTATTTGCAGGAAAGGACAGAGTCATCGCTGTCTTGTGTTGTCACCGCTCCAACTGGACTGGCAGCACATAACATTAAAGGGATTACTTTACATCGTTTACTGATGCTGCCAGTGGAGCATGACAACAAATTACAATATCACAAGCTATCTGGAGATGCTTGTTTTGAAGTTTCAAGAATCTTGAGGAAAATGAAACTTCTTATCATTTGCGAAGTAAGCATGGTTTCCAATGTCATGCTTGCCTTTGTGCATTTGAGAATGCAAGAAGTTCTCAAAACAGAGTATGATGTGTTATTTGGTGGCAAACACATCATTGTTTTCGGAGATCTTCTGCAGCTGACACCAGTGAAAGGGCAACCTGTGTTCAAAATGCTCACGCATGAAGATACCAGGAAGTGCCTAGGCAGCATTGGCAACGTCAATATATGGTTAAACTTCAATTATGCTGAACTGCATGAAAATATGCGTCAGGCGAAGGATGAAGTTTACAAGACTATTCTACAAGATGTTAGAATTGGAAAAGTGACCGAGCATGGGAAAGAAGCTTTACATGCACGATTACTGTCAAATTTATATCCAGAACAAGATGTTGTGCCTGAGAATATTTTTCAGAAAATTACTGAGAAGAAATCTGGAATATGTTTGATGCCAACTCTTGCAGAATGTGCCAAATTCAACAACAAAATTTTGCATTTAGAAAAGCAAGAGATTGTGAAACTGGAAGCTATTGACAGAGTAGAGCATATGGGATCAACAATTATTTTGTCTGAGAATCTGAAAACAAAATTGGATTCATTAGAGAAGAGTATATCTAAAACTGCAGGTTTTGAAAAGACTCTGAATGTGTGCTTGAACTGCCGTATAATTTTAAGAAGGAATTTACATGTTGAAAGAGGTCTGGTAAATGGATCAATGGGTAATGTTGTTGATTTTGTAAAATACAGAAATAGAGATGGAATTGAATTTTTAAAAATTAAATTTGATGGCATTGAGGAAGTACAGCTAATTGGTCGTTGTTCTGCTAGATTTTTGCTTGTAAAAGACTTATATGTTCGCCGTAAGCAGTTTCCTGTGTGCTTGGCATATGCGGTGACAATTCATAAATCGCAAGGTTTAAGTGTAGACAGTGCATTGGTGAATATTGGCAGTTCTGTGTTCAAGGAGGGTATGGCATATGTGGCATTGTCACGAGTTAGAACTTTATCGGTATTGTACTTGATTGAGTGTGATGTCACAAGCATTTGTGCGGATCTAGATTGTGTTAAGGAATACAATAGGTTAAGAAGAGAGTATGCGCCACATTTGCCTCAATATCCTTTGTTTGAGAAATGTGTGGTAGGCCGGAAACGAAGAAATGTGACCAATACTGGGGAGGTTGTAGCAAAAAGACGAAAAGTCAATGGACCTGAAATTATAAGCAGAAACAAAAAGGATTCTGTTCAAGATGTTGTTGGTTTTCAATTTGAAAACAGTTCTGGTGTCAACTGCTATGCTAATGTAGTGGTTAATGTTTTGTTTTCTCTAGAAAATGTAAAAGAAGAGATTGTGGTCAATTCTGATCAAAGATTTTGCAGTTTGTTAAATTCTGTCTTAGAAAAATGTAGCACTGATAGAACAAACATAGAAAGTGTGTCTGAAATTCGAAATCTGTTAGACAGATGTTCAGGCCAAACACAATTCTCTCAAAATAGTCAGCAAGATTGTCAGGAGTTTTTAATGTATATGCTTGATGTATTGCATGCTGAAGGTGTAGATGTAGATCAGCTGTTTGGGCTTTCTTATCAATGGCAGCATGACTGCGAGAACTGTAGGGTATCAAGTACTACTAGTGTAGACTCAGAAAGATTTATATATTTAACTTTGCCAGACAGTAAATCAGTCTCCTTTAATAAGCTAGTAAAAGCAGCTGATCACAACATGGAGTGTAGCCAATGTAAATCTGAAATGATGTCCACATTATTTATACGAACATATGGTCAGTATGTCATTTTAATGTTCCAACGATGTAGGCCTGATGGAACAAAATTGACAACTTTAATTAAAAATTTTGTGGCTTCGCAGTTGTCAATATCAGGAAGGACTTTTGTAACTGCAGCAATTATATATCATGACGGTCCTTCAATAACATCAGGACATTACACAGCTTATTTAAAGTCTAGAAATGGCTGGTCATTCTGCAATGATTCTGTTTTAATTTTCAAAAAAAAATTGCCGTATGACCTTAAAAACTCTTACCTGGTGTTTTTAAAACCAAAATTTTAGGGAAAGAATCTCGGGATGTGCTCTGTGGAATTTCAAGAAGTTCTAATGGCTCCTACACGATTTGGCCTTGAGGATAAGTGTAGTTCAGAGACATAACTTCTAACCATAAGACTGGACGTCATGGAGAAATAAGTGCACTTTGAATGAGTTCAGAAAAACTATTTCTTTTTATAAGCTAATTGAAGCAGCCAATCAAAACATAGAGTAGAGGGAATGTAAGTCTGCAATGCTGTCTACTGTTTTACATTGCTTTGTGATTAAAAGTGATGTAGAGAATTAAATAATTGTAGTAGTCATAGAGGTAGTGTAAGTCTGCTTCATAGTAAGCAGTATCAGTGTCATAGGAAATGTAGAACATGACTGAGCAAGAAGGGGAAGATATTACTAGTCCAGGATTGTGAAAATGATCTTCAACATTTTAATTCTGAAAGTTGCGGAAATGCCAAATGACGGGATTGGCTTACAAGAAATCCAAGAGTTATAAATGGCTCTGACAAGATTTGGCCTTGTGGAAACTTGTGGTAGAGAGCAAGAAGTCATTTATTGTATGTAACATGTTTTTCAAAACGATGGAGGTTTTCTTTCAGAAAGTGGCGGGCTGAAAGTAATAACAGCACAACAGAGTGTAAGCTGTTCATAGGACATCCTTTGACGTCATGGAAAGTAAGTTAACTTTAAGGAGTTCTGAATTCTGATTTGTTATGTTGTATGGGTTTTTTAAACACAATCATTTTGATTGTGTTTTTTTTTCCCCGCTGTTATATGATGAATACCTTCAAGTCAGTGTTTTTAGTGAAATTTGATACATTCTGAGAACAGCAAAAATAAACCATTTAACATGTATAATTAATTCTGTACTGTTTGCATTTATGATGTATATGTAGAACTGTGTAGGAGGCATGGAGAAGGTGAGGCTTCTGTAAGTGTCAAAGTTGTTGCATACAGTGCTCATATTCTACGTAGTCTTTCATATGATAGACTACATTTCCACAATGAGATACCTAAGCAAAGGAAACACAGGTGATATGATTGTGGAATGAGCAAAAGAAAATGCACGTTTTTCAATTACATCACCTGTGTTTCCTAAGTTTATGAATGACATTGTGCAGATGAAGTTTAGGTCTGTCCACGGACACATAAGAGGTTTGGCCTTTCTTCAAGAGTGAAGTGGACATGACTTACTTCATTGGTAGGCCTTCACATGTATTATGTCCTCTGTTCTCTTCAAACAACTCGAAATTTAATTTGGAACCCTGAGTAGGTATCACCTCAAACAAACCTCTGGATAGGACACATCTTATTGGCATCCTGAAGCAATCATTTAAAATTTTAGTGTCTTGCGACACTTTTCTGAGACAACAGCAGTGCAAAAGATGCACCATGTTTTAAGATAGGCCTCACTTCATCTGCATCAAGATACTGTTAGTTTAAAATGTATATCTTTAGGACTGTGTACGGGGCCTGGAGAAGCAGAAGCTTCTGTAAGTGTCAAAGTTGTTGAAAAACTGTTTGTCCTTCAATCTTTTCCCTTGTCTTTTGTAATTTTTAAATACATGTTTTAATATTTTTCAAATGTTTGTTCTCTCTTTCACAGATTGAAAGTATAAAAACAAAAAGTGAGTAATTTAACGACAATTATAAGGTAAATGTTTTGTATTCTTTTCGTTACATTTCTATCACATTCACCTACTATTAGTTCCACAGCTTCATTTCTTTAACCCTCAGTTTCCTGCCTTTGCTACTTTCCTCATTCCTTTCTCTATTACCTACTTACTCAACTCCTTCCACTCTTTTTCTCAGTCCCTCTCTTCTCATAGTTCCTCACTCTTGTTCACTCACTCCGTCTCTATTACTCTTAGTGTCTTTGACTGATCACTCTATCACTACTTGTTCATAATGCTTTCTCTGTGTAGTTGAAGCACACTAAGGGGCATATTATGAACACAGCCAATAAAATTATTGCTGTTTTTATTGGCAGAAAACTGGTGCAAAAGTGGTTTTAGCGGCACTTTTCTGCCGCAAAAGCGGCTTTGGCGACACATTTCTGCCGATAAAAGCTGCAAAACTTTTATTGCCTATGTTGATGATATGGCTTTATGTTATTTACATTTCTTTGCTGTTTCAATTAATCTTTTTCTGTTATTTTTTGTTTTCTGTTTTCTATTTTTTCTCTCTGTTATTCCCCATGTTTTAATCTTATTTTGAACATTCACTCACATTCTCCAAGAAACTCTTCTTTGTTATTGTTCTACTCTCTTTTTTTTCTTTCACTTCCTTATCTATTTTGTTTCTCACAATTATACCCTCTTCCGTCTTTTCTTTGGTAAATAGATCTATTAAACAGTATCTCTGGTTTACTCCCTATAGCTGTCTTTCTTTTAACATCACTCTCTGTTTACTTTCCTTATACTTACTCTTTTTTTTTTTTTATTTTTTTTGGTTAGCTCCCGGTTCGCGTACCGGGAAGCGACCCGGGAAGCGAACCAAAAGAAATAGAGCTTGCCAGAGTGCTAAACATTCTAGCAATTTTTTTTGAAAGGGGAGGTAGTTCTGAAAAGAACTTTTTTTTTAATGTTTTTGTTGTTTTATATATTTTTTTTATTTTTTGAACATTTTTTGTTTTTTTTGTATTTTTTGAACAATTTTATATTTTTTTTGGTTTTTTTGGGGAGGGGGAAACAACAAAAAACAGGCATTGAAAAGGGCTCAACAGGAGCAAAAAAAAAATTACTGTCTGGGGCGGTTAGGGCAATTATGATTGTCATAAGCCAGGTTGATGGCATTAATACTCATGTTACCACATGATATTAACGCACCGCAGTGCATACAAGTACGTTTCATATGCCCAAAATTCTCCTGTATGTTTGGCATGGTTTGCCGTGCCTCTGCTGCTGTCAATGATATTGACGATGTTGACCTGGCCACAGGAGTTGCTGTTGGGTTTTGTTCCATATCACGTATTTCCGCCCGGCTGTAATTAAGTGGATGCTTCCTGGTCATGTGCCTATGCATGGTATAGTTCCCATAACTATACTTTTTATCAGTCCCTCTTGATAATTTGTCTTTGCAAATGAGGCAGGTGACATACCTCGCATTCACTTTCTTCTGCCCTGGAGGGATTGAATAAAACTGCCAAATGAAACTGGCTTTCCTATGGGAAACCCGGGGCACCTCTTCCAAGAACTGTGGTCCTTCTCCCTCCTCTTCCTCTATTTCTTCCTCTTCCTCCTCTGTGTTGGTGATGACCTGGGGAGGTGGTCCTCTCTTCCCATGAGGAGGTGGAGGTGGTGGTGGGGGTGCACCAGCTGAAGCAAGTACTGAAGTCATTTCTGTAGTATCAATAAAGGTCTTCCTCTCACAATGATGAAAGTCAGAGTGAGGAAAGAAGGAGGGGTTTTCATCATTTGTGAAAAACAATAGTTCTCAACCAATGAAAAGTGTTATTTTTAGGTCACCTGACCTAGCCTTACATGATTATGAAACCAAAAGTGAAATGAACCAATGAAAAGTTTTATTAACAAGTCACATGACCTCTCACGCTTATGTTACGCACTGCGGAACGCGCCCCGGATAGCTTCCGGGTCGCTGCGCTTCGCGCCTCGGTCCGCGCCCCGGAGCACTTCCGGGTGCGCTAACGCGGTACGTCATAAGACGCATTACGCGGCAATGCGATACGTCGCGCTTTCGCGACGCACCGCGGATCGCTTCCGGGGAGCTGCGTTTCGCGCCTCGGTTCACGCCCCGGAGCACTTCCGGGTGCGCTAACGCGGCGCGTCATAAGACGCATTACGCGGCAACGCGATACGTCACGCTTCCGCGACGCGTCACGATGTTGATTTCTAACGCGGCAGTTGCGCAAACGGAAAGCTTTCCGGTTCGCGGACCGGGAGCGAAACAAAAAAAATATTTTAAAAAAAATTATTAATAAACATATAAAATATATTTTTGGATTTAAAGAAGAATACATTTTACAGCTATAGATATTAGCTTTTAAAAAACCAATGAAATTCACTGAAAAAACCATAGGTTATAGACCATATATAGATAGGAATTAGCATTTACAAAACCTTGAAAATTCACTGAAAAAACCATAGGTTATAGACCATATATAGTTAGGGATTAGCATTTAAAAAACCTTATTTTACTCACACAAAACCATTGAAATTCCATATATAGTTAGTTGTACTAACTATATATCGCGCACCCGCAATCCACTGCTGATCATGTCACATATTACATCATTCATGACATGGTCAGTGACATCACTGATGACATCTCAAATGACATCACTGATGACATCTCAAATGACATCACTGATGACATCACTGATGACATCTCAAATGACATTACTGATCACATCACTGATGACATCACTCATGTGATAATACGATGAACCTCTTCAGACTCTAATATAACCTTAGATACACTCAGTGTAAACACAGACTCACAGATTGTCACTCATCCATGAAGTTACACACACACCTAGTCAGTCATGCAAACAATCAATCACACCTCCATTTTCTCAACTATACAGTTATACACACCTTACTTATTCAAACATATACTAAAACATATTTACTCTCTTATACAATCCTGGATACAAGTTCACAATGATGCATACAGACACTCACACATTCACTGGTTCTTATGGACAGTTATTTATATATGGCAAGTCTCACATGTACTGTGTTTTACATATGTACTTACTTTGACATGTAGCACTGAGATATCCATTCACTCACCAATACACTGATGCACACAGTCAACCGCCCATACAGCTGTTTCCACATGCACTTTTTAACCCATACATCTAGTGAATCAACTGCTCACACATCTATGCACAGAGTCATACACCTCCCAGCCACCCACACACACACACAGTCTCCCATACAAATACTTGGGCAACCAATCAATAACCCATATAGTTACTCATATAGCTACTGATCAACACATGCAGCAGTTTACAGAACAACAGACATAATGATGCACAAATTAAGACAGTTTAGTCACTAACCCATGCACTCAGTGAGACACATTTAATCACTCACTCATACAGTCAGTCATGCCCCTACTAAATCCTTCATCCAGACACTTATACATCCACTCATTCTTCAATATGTAAGACATATTTTAACTTTACAGAAAAATACAGTCACTGGATGTTGTCATCAGTGATGTCATCAGTGATGTCATTTGAGATGTCATCAGTGATGTCATCAGTGATGTCACTGACCATGTCATGAATGATGTAATATGTGACATGATCAGCAGTGGATTGCGGGTGCGCGATATATAGTTAGTACAACTAACTATATATGGAATTTCAATGGTTTTGTGTGAGTAAAATAAGGTTTTTTAAATGCTAATTCCTAACTATATATGGTCTATAACCTATGGTTTTTTCAGTGAATTTTCAAGGTTTTGTAAATGCTAATTCCTAACTATATATGGTCTATAACCTATGGTTTTTTCAGTGAATATATATATATATACATATACATATACATATATTACCTACTGGCGGTCGCCAGTAGGTATATATAGTTAGGATTTTTTCTCTATGGGTTTTTTGAAAATTCTATGTCTAATAACTTTGGCGTTTGTGGACGGAATTGGCTGAAATTTTCAGGAAAATGGCACATTTTGTTTCTGAGCAGCCCCTGAAAATTGGGGGGGGGGGGTTCGTCCAGGGGGGGTTGAGAAAAAAGGGGGGTCCCAAAACGTGTTTTTAACATTGAGTTTTCCATAGGGCGGTTGGCCTCACTTTTAGCCCGAACGGCTGAATGGATTTGCACGAAACTTGGCAAAATTGTAGGGACTGGTAGCCCGATGTGCCTTTTGTAGGTCTCAATATATGTGCTACAGTGGATTTTGAGAAATTAACGTTTAAAAAAAGATATATATCTGTAACAGCGGACCGGGCAGCGCTCCAGGACGCGTACTTTTCGCGCAACGGAGCTTTGTGAAGCGAAGCTGATTGGTTCTCCGGCGTCTGTCAACATTCCAAACAGTCCGTAGCGGCCGCCATCTTGTCTCTCGGTAGGATCGAGAGACAAGAGGAGGCCAAAGCGAAGGGGCAAATGACCATAAGGGGTAATAGTAGATCCTCGCTGACCCCCTAGGTTTGATGTGGAGGTTTTAAAAGGGCCCCGCGGGGCAAAAAAAAAAAATAATAATAATAATCGAACGGCTGAATGGATTTGCACGAAACTTGGCAAAATTGTAGGGACTGGTAGCCCGATGTGCCTTTGCTAGGTCTCAATATATGTGCTTCAGTGGATTTTGAGAAATTAACGTTCAAAAAAAGATATATATCTGTAACAGCGCACCGCTTCGCGTACTTTTCGCGTTACGGAGCTTTGCGAAGCGAAGCTGATTGGCTCTCCGGTGTCTGTAAACATTCCAAACAGTACGTAGCGGCCGCCATCTTGTCTCTCTGTAGGATCGAGAGACAAGAGGAGGCCAAAGCGAAGGGGCAAATGACCATAAGGGGGCATAGTAGATCCTCGCTGACCCCCTAGGTTTGATGTGGAGGTTTTAAAAGGGCCCCGCGGGGCAAAAAAAAAAAATAATAATAATAATCGAACGGCTGAATGGATTTGCACGAAACTTGGTAAAATATTAGGGACTGGTAGCCCGATGTGCCTTTGCTAGGTCTCAATATATGTGCTTCAGTGCATTTTGAGAAATTAACGTTCAAAAACAAGATATATATCTGTAACAGCGCTCCGCTTCGCGGAGATAAAATTATATCTGTATTACCTAGCTGTTGCTACCACCAGTTAGCGACGGCTAGTAGGAGATAGCGACCATCTTGGGCCCCACTTTGCATGTGAGTGATATTTATCACTAATGACATGCAAAGTGGGCATGCCAAGATGTTAGCGACTGGAAACAGTCGCTAACATCGCTATCTCCTATTATCAACTTTTGGAAATATTCGAGATAAGCGCGAATATCTCCAAAAAGTAACAGCTGCCCTGAGCAGTTCTTAGCCATGTTATCCAATGGGAGGTGGATAACATGGCTAAGAGCATTAGCTCGGTAATGCATGAATATCGCTGAGTTTTCAGCGATATTAATGCATTGCGGTCGTTTTTTATCGTATTTGCGATAAACCTTGATAATAGCAAGGTTTATCTGCGATAATTTCTGACGGTAAAAAAATCTTTGCAATGCATCGTTAGGGATAAATATCGCTTAACTTTGGTAATATGCCCCAACGTCTGTTAACGTTCGATTCGAAGGAAATCAGGAAGTGTTGAAAAACATTGTCTGCGCCATCTTGTCTTTTTTCAAATGCCACACTTTTGTCGTGCACGGCAGCCATTTTAGATGCCTTGACCAGACCCACTCTGTGCACGCTGTCGATCCTTAGCATGGCTCCCCACCCTCGCAAGCATCTCACCCAGGCAGTGGTCACCCCCGCTCTCTGTCTTATGCATGGGTAATAAACCTCCCTCCATCTGCGCTGCTCTTCCCTGAGAATCACACCCTGTGCCCGCCCGACACCTCCCTTTCGCCCTATTCACTACCGCACCCTCTGACACTCCTTTTCCTCTGTGTCCGATTGTCCAGGCCGGTCCTAGGCTATCAGCTAGCCCTGCAGATGTAGTTTATGGCCACAGCTGTAAAGAATCACCCCTCTTCAAAGGAGTTATAGTAGATCAAGGCCCACACTCGATGAGATCCGTCACAGCAGAAGCGTTGCTATTATCTGAAAACCATCCTGTATTGTGATTGGGGAGGGGACCGAGCGTGAAGCGGAAGATTCCAGGGATGACTCTTTGTACATCAAAGTTTTTACAATTATGTGTCACATTAAAAATATATAGCACTCCGACAAAGTAGTAAGATTATAAAACTTTAATAATTTATAAATATATACAAGAAAACAAAAATAGTAATAACATATAAACATTTTTAGGGAAAAACAACGAAGTAGCGGTCGGCTGTGCGAATAGTCCCAACGCAGCACAACGTCCAGATTTCCGGCGTGGGGCGTCGCGGGGGGTGGGTCATCAGTAGCAAACTGTTGTGCGAATAGTTCCAAGGCAGCAGAACGCGCCGAAATCTAGATGACACGAAAGTTATGTCTAGTAAGTTGCCACCCAGCAAATAACGGCGTGGGGCGTCGCGGGGGGTGGGTCATCAGTAGCAAACTGTTGTGCGAATAGTTCCAAGGCAGCAGAACGATGGCACCAAGGTGATGTCCAGTAAGTTGCCGCACTGGTTTTGGTATCCTACAATGCTGCTCCGAATAACGGCGTGGGGCGCCCCGAGGGAGGCGGCGTGAACGGGCCTCTCCAGGTGGAGTGTCATCTGTTGTAGTGGGGCGCCCCTTTACCGTTTCAGTTGCCATTCCGTCCGTTTTTGGTCCACTGTGTCAAAAGCCGCAATTCAGCTGAGTTGCGCCCACTCTTGCGGTGCAGCGATAGGCGGCTGTCACAGGACTCTCAAAATGGCGGCAGGCTCTTTCCTTTTTGGGCCTGGTCCACTGAAATGGCCCTGGGACACCTTGGAAATCGGACGCTTGTCTGCTAGGTCTTGGACCCCATTCTCGAAAGCGTCCCCTCCGCCTTGAGAATTCATCAAAAGTTTTAGGGGCCCCGACTCCTGCAGGCTTCTGGTGGGGAGCGGCTGCCATGATTGCTCGCGGAATGACCACGACGGAGCTACGAGATGGTGGTGCTCTCATGCTGACGCCAGTTTAGTCTGAAACATCCAGAAACAAGGTGGGGCTTTCATCGTTTGGGAAAAAAAAAAAGTTTTCATCCAATGAAAAGTGTTGTTTTTAGGTCATATGATCAAGCCTTCCATCATTAGGAAACCAAAAGTAAAATGAACCAATGAAAAGTTTTATAAACAAGTCACATGACCTGTTATGCGGCATAGGGTATAAAATGCGGAGAAAATACGTTGGCACGTGAGGCGGCGTCAGTAGCGGACCGATGTGCGAATAGGCCGAAGGCAATACAACGCGCCAAGATCCGGATGGCACCGAGGTGGTGTCCAGCAAGTTGCAGCACTGGTGTGGCCATCCTACAATGCTGAAAGTCGGCGTGGGGCGCCCCGTTGGCCTGTGAGTTTGCGTCAGTAGCGGACCGATGTACGAATAGGCCGAAGGCAGCACAACGCGCCAAGATCCGGATGGCACCGAGGTGGTGTCTAGTAAGTTGCCGCACTGGTGTGGCCATCCAACAATGCTGAAAGTCGGCGTGGGGCGCCCCGTTGGCCTGTGAGATGGCGTCAGTAGCGGACCGATGTGCGAATAGGCCGAAGGCAGCACAACGCGCCAAGATCCGGATGGCACCGAGGTGGTGTCTAGTAAGTTGTCGCACTTCTGTGGCCATCCTACAATGTTGAAAGTCGGCGTGGGGCGCCCCGTTGGCCTGTGAGATGGCGTCAGTAGCGGACCGATGTGCGAATGGGGCCAAAGGCAGCGCAACAATATTTTCTGACTGACACCACAAGGCGCTGAGATGCCAAGATCCGGATGGCACCGAGGTGATGTCTAAGTTGCGGACTGATGTGCGAATGGGGCCAAAGGCAGCGTAACAATATTTTTTGTATGGAAGATACCACTAGGCGTTGAGATGCCAAGATTCGGATGGCACCGAGGTGATGTCTAGCAAGTTGCTGTACTGGTGTGGTCATCCTACAATGCTGAAACTCGGCGTGGGTCGCCCCATTAGCCTGAGAGATGGCGTCAGTAGCGGACCGATGTGCGAATAGGCCGAAGGCAGCACAACGCGCCAAGATCCGGATGTCACCGTGGTGGTTTCATAGTTGAGAGGCACTTCATCTGCAGTGGGGCGCCGAGATCCGGATGGCATCGAGGTGATGTCTAGCAAGTTGCTGTACTGGTGTGGTCATTCTACAATGCTGAAAGTCGGCGTGGGGCGCCCCATTAGCCTGTGAGATCGCGTCAGTAGCGGACTGATGTGCGAATGGGGCCAAAGGCAGCGCAACAATATTTTCTGAAGAGAAGACACCAAAAGGTGCTGACATTCCAAGATCCGGATGGCACCGAGGTGGTGTCTAGCAAGCTATGCAGTTGAGTTGTGTGCGCACTTGCGGCGAATAGGTCGAAGGCAGCATAACAATGTTTTTTGAATAGAAGACACCACAAGGCGTTGAGATTCGGTTACCACCGAGGTGATGTCTAGCAAGTTGCCGCACTGGTGTGGCCATCCTACAATACTGCTCCGAATAACGGCGTGGGGTGCCCGAAGGGGGGGGGAGCCGGCGTGAATGGGCCTTCCTAGGTGGAGGCTCGTCTGCTGTAGTGGGGCGCCCCTTTACCGTTTCAGTTGCCATTCAGCTGAGTTTCGGCTGCTCTTGATGCTACAGCGACAGGCGGCTGCAAGAGGACTCTCAAAATGGCGGCCTGTTCTTTGGATTTGGGCCTGGTCCACTAAAATGGCCCTGGGACACCTTAGAACTCGGACGCTCGATTTTATTTTCCTTTCCTGTACATGCAAAAAAAGGTAAATGCCCGGTACGTTACACGCTTCATCTGCCACGATGAACTCTCCAGAGGAACCGAAAAAAAATATAGTTGTGGTAACTATACCATGCATCGTCATATGGAGAGGTGGCACCAATTAATTATAGTGCTGCATAAAAGAGAGATTTGGAGGAGAACCCCTGACCTGCTAGTACATTCATCAAAGAAGTGGCACTGAGAGCTTCAGAGGCAAGGGAAACGGTCCCAAATATTTAGAAGAACTTTGGAAAGATTAAAATGACATGTTTAGATTGTGGCAAATTAATTTCATGTGGACAGATGAGTGTTACTCTAATAAATACAGCATATGAACATCATCATAGTCGATGGTTGGTAGAGACATTTTGACTATATCCTGGACCTGCCCGTCCTCGCCCAAAATGGCGCCGGAATAAATGGGACTCGTAACTCCTTGTTGTGTACTGGTTGCAGAACCTTGAAATCACGAGATACGTATGCAGTTTTGAAGCACATGGCGGGCGGGGACGAGAATTGATTGACTATTTCGACATCCCTATTGATATTAAGTTCTGATGTGTTATTGATTACTGTACTGTTGAAAGTTCGAATTAACGTCACCCATGGTACTTGCCCGCAAATGTATATCTAGATAATTTTATTGTAACTGGCCCTGTCGTATTTTAATTATAAAATGTACGTCCACCGATTCCGTAACTGTTAGACACCTTAGTTCTTGCAACCTAATGGCCCGCCCGTTACGTTCCTCTACAGTGTAAATGTCTATTCATCATATACGATTACAGTTTGCTCTGTGGCAGGCCCACGTGGTTATAGGCTCGTATTTGTATAATGAAATTTTCACAATAAAGGTTTTTAAAGAAAACATGGTAGTAGTATATACATTGGTAAAGTTTTTAATAATAGTGACTGTTTTAGAATCATTAAAAGGCAAGTGAAATAAAGCAGACCAATTACATGAAGGGTAAAAGGTATAATACGAAGGAACGCAGTAAAGATAATTGGTCAAGGGCTGTTGTGTTTTCTATTCCTGCAACATAAAGTGATCGATAAGAATCTCATATTCAGGCGTATCGGCGACTAAGACAGCAGGTCGACCCTCTTTTGCTCAACGGCTCCGTCATGGGACGAAGAAACGCTCTTTTTCTCGAAAAAAGAATATATTTTACTTGCAGGACAGTTGTAAAATTTCCGGGAAAGTACATTAGCCTGGAACATTATAACATATATTTAAGAAAAAATAATGTTCGGAAGTAATGAAAAGCGTAATTTGTAGGTCATATGACCAAGCCTTTCATCATTACAATAAGAAAAGTAAAATGAACCAATGAAAAGTTTTATTAACAAGTCACATGACTTGTTATGCTTACGTTACGCGCTGCGCGCCCCGGATGACTTCCGGATGCGCTAACGCGGCGCGTCATATGACGCATTACGCGACAACGCAGGTACAGAATATAGTCAAAATGTCTCCACCAACCAGCGGTCGGAACACAACCCCTTTCAGCAGGCTAAATAGTTCTGTTAAATGACAACAGAAGGGACAGGCAACAAGAACCATCAGTCAAAGAGGGGAGGGCTAGTTCTTCTCTACCGGGTTACATTGGGGCGCTACCGGAACTGATCGAATTGGTAGTCTACAGTGTTTCTGGATGTTTCAGACTGAAGCTGGGGTTAGCATGAGAGCAGCACCATTTCGTAGCTCCGTCGTGGTCATTCCGCAACCAATCATGGCAGCCGTTCTTTATCGTTATTTTGGGCGGGGTGGGTGGCGGAGCCGAGCTGTTTTGCAGCCATCATTGTGTGGAGTTCAGTTCATCTCACTAGTTTTGTATTTGTCATGAGGGGTTGTTCCTAATGTTTCTATTTTAGCGAGGTCAAAAAGAGATCCCATTAGTGGCCTACTGATTTTGCTCGATTCCTTTTCTTTTTTTTTACACGATTTTTCGTTATCTGCAAAGACTAAACAGAGTATTGCGACTCTGTGTTTGTTTGTAAATAGAGAATGAACCAAAGAGAACTAATTCTAAAACAGTAAATACTTGGATAACAATCAATCAAATGGAGAGAGAAGCAGGCACGACGGATTACAACGGGGGCAAAGGCCTGCGTTAACTACCTTTCACTATCTGCAAAGAGAGAGTACTCCTAATAGAAATGAGGGGGGGGGCACCATTCAAAGCAGATCAGTGTGCATAAACACGAAAATGTTTTCACTTACCACGTACTTGACATTCGACAGCTTATGATATTTGCTATTAAAAAACCATTGAAATTCACTGAAAAAACCATAGGTTATAGACCATATATAGTTAGGAATTAGCATTTACAAAACCTTGAAAATTCACTGAAAAAACCATAGGTTATACACTATATATAGTTAGGAATTAGCATTTACAAAACCTTGAAAATTCACTGAAAAAACCATAGGTTATAGACCATATATAGTTAGGAATTAGCATTTAAAAAACCTTATTTTACTCACACAAAACCATTGAAATTCCATATATAGTTAGTTGCACTAACTATATATCGCGCACCCGCAATCCACTGCTGATGATGTCACATATTACATCATTCATGACATGGTCAGTGACATCACTGATGACATCACTGATGACATCTCATTTGACATCATTCTTGTGCTAATACGATAAACCTCTTCAGACTCTAATATAACCTTAGATACACTCAGTGTATACAGACACTCACACACTGCCACTCATCCATGGAGTTACTCACACACCCAGTCAGTCATGCAAAGAAACAATCTCACCTCCATTTCTTCAACTATACAGTTAAACACACCTTACTTATTGAAACATATACTAACACATATTTACTCTCTTATACAATCCCTGATACAAGTTCACAATGATCGATACAACCACTCACTCATTCAGTGGCTCTCATGCACAGTTATTTATATATGCCAACTCTCACATGTACTGTGTTTTACATATGTACTTACTATGACATGTAGCATTGAGATATCCATTCACTCATCAATACACTCATGCACACAGTCAACTGCCCATGTAGCTGTTTCCACATGCACTCTTGAACTCATACACCTAGTGAATAAACTGCTCACACATCTATGCATAGAGTCACACACCTTCCAGCCACCCCCACACAAACTCAATCTCCCATAGAAATACTTGGGCAACCAATTAATAACACATATAGCCTCTCGTATAGCTAATGATCAACACATGCAGCAGTTTACAGAACAACAGACATAATGATGCACAAATTAAGACAGTTTAGTCACTAACCCATGCATTCAGTGAGACACATTTAATCACTCACTCATACAGTCAGTCACGCACCTACTAAATCCTTCATCCAGACACTTATACATCCACTCATTCTTCAATATGTAAGACATATTTTAACTTTACAGAAACATACAGTCACTGGATGTTGTCATCAGTGATGTCATCAGTGATGTCATTTGAGATGTCATCAATGATGTCATCAGTGATGTCACTGACCATGTCATGAATGATGTAATATGTGACATGATCAGCAGTGGATTGCGGGTGCGCGATATATAGTTAGTGCAACTAACTATATATGGAATTTCAATGGTTTTGTGTGAGTAAAATAAGGTTTTTTAAATGCTAATTCCTAACTATATATGGTCTATAACCTATGGTTTTTTCAGTGAATTTTCAAGGTTTTGTAAATGCTAATTCCTAACTATATATGGTCTATAACCTATGGTTTTTTCAGTGAATATATATATATATATATATATATGTAAACAACCTTTTTCCTCCCGTTCGAAGAAATTCACAGACTACTCACGATGCTTAAGTGATTTATTAACACGAAATCAGCAGCTCCCTACCGACGCGTTTCGCCACTAAGGATTGGTCACGGTGACCAAGCCTTAGTGGCGAAATGCGTCGGTAGGGAGCTGCTGATTTCGTGTTACTAAATCACTTAAGCATCGTGAGTAGTCTGTGAATTTCTTCGAACGGGAGGAAAAAGGTTGTTTACATATCCAGGGTGGCCGGCACCCGCACAGGCTCGCCGTGACCAGAGACTAGGAGCAGCCGGGAATGGTTGTTTGTATATATATATTGTTGGGTCACTTAAAATAAAATCACTGCCCATTTGAATACCTCGGAGGTCTGTGTCTCTTTCCTCGCCTGACTGCTGCTGTGAGACTTCAGGAAGTGGTTTGAGTGTTTCCAGATATATATATATATATATATACATATACATATATATTACCTACTGGCGGTCGCCAGTAGGTATATATAGTTAGGATTTTTTCTCTATGGGATTTTTGAAAATTCTATGTCTAATAACTTTGGCGTTTGTGGACGGAATTGGCTGAAATTTTCAGGAAAATGGCACATTTTGTTTCTGAGCAGCCCTTAAAAATTTGGGGGGGTTTGTCAAGGGGGGGGCCGAGAAAAAAGGGGGGTCCCAAAACGTGTTTTTAACATTGAGTTTTCCATAGGGCGGTTGGCCTCACTTTTAGCCCGAACAGCTGAATGGATTTGCACGAAACTTGGCAAAATTGTAGGGACTGGTAGCCCGATGTGCCTTTGCTAGGTCTCAATATATGTGCTTCAGTGGATTTTGAGAAATTAACGTTCAAAAAAAGATATATATCTGTAACAGCGGACCGGGCAGCGCTCCGGTTCGCGGACTTTTCGCGGTACGGAGCTTTGTGAAGCGAAGCTGATTGGTTCTCCGGCGTCTGTGAACATTCCAAACAGTCCGTAGCGGCCGCCATCTTGTCTCTCGGTAGGATCGAGAGACAAGAGGAGGCCAAAGCGAAGGGGCAAATGACCATAAGGGGGCATAGTAGATCCTCGCTGACCCCCTAGGTTTGATGTGGAGGTTTTAAAAGGGCACCGCGGGGCAAAAAAATAAAATAATAATAATAATCGAACGGCTGAATGGATTTGCACGAAACTTGGTAAAATATTAGGGACTGGTAGCCCGATGTGCCTTTGCTAGGTCTCAATATATGTGCTCCAGTGGATTTTGAGAAATTAACGTTCAAAAAAAGATATATATCTGTAACAGCGCTCCGCTTCGCGTACTTTTCGCGTTACGGAGCTTTGCGAAGCTGATTGGTTCTCCGGCGTCTGTAAACATTGCAAACAGTCCGTAGCGGCCGCCATCTTGTCTCTCGGTAGGATCGAGAGACAAGAGGAGGCCAAAGCGAAGGGGCAAATGACCATAAGGGGGCATAGTAGATCCTCCTTGACCTCTTAGGTTTGATGTGGAGGTTTTAAAAGGGCCCCGCGGGGCAAAAAAAATAAATAATAATAATCGAACGGCTGAATGGATTTGCACGAAACTTGGCAAAATTGTAGGGACTGGTAGCTCGATGTGCCTTTGCTAGTTCTCAATATATGTGCTTCAGTGGATTTTGAGAAATTAACGTTCAAAAACAAGATATATATCTGTAACAGCGCTCCGCTTCGCGGAGATAAAATTATCTCTGTATTACCTAGCTGTTGCTAACACCAGTTAGCGACCGCTAGTAGGAGATAGCGACCATCTTGGGCCCCACTTTGCATGTGAGTGATATTTATCACTAATGACATGCAAAGTGGGCATGCCAAGATGTTAGCGACTGGAAACAGTCGCTAACATCGCTATCTCCTATTACCAACTTTTGGAAATATTCGAGATAAGCGCGAATATCTCCAAAAGCTACCACCTGCCCTGAGCAGTTCTTAGCCATGTTATCCAATGGGAGGTGGATAACATGGCTAAGAGCATTAGCTCGGTAATGCATGAATATCGCTGAGTTTTCAGCGATATTAATGCATTGCGGTCGTTTTTTATCGTATTTGCGATAAACCTTGATAATAGCAAGGTTTATCTGCGATAATTTCTGACGATGCTTAGCGGTAAAAAATTCGTTGCTAAGCATCGTTAGGGATAAATATCGCTTAACTTTGGTAATATGCCCCAACGTCTGTTAACGTTCGATTCGAAGGAAATGAGGAAGTGTTGAAAAACATTGTTTGCGCCATCTTGCCTTTTTTCAAATGCCACACTTTTGTCGTGCACGGCAGCCATTTTAGATGCCTTGACCAGACCCACTCTCTGCACGCTGTCGATCCTTAGCATGGCTCCCCACCCTCGCAAGCATCTCCCCCAGGCAGTGGTCACCCCCGCTCTCTGTCTTATGCATGGGTAATAAACCACCCCCCATCTGCGCTGCTCTTCCCTGAGAATCACACCCTGTGCCCGCCCGACACCTCCCTTTCGCCCTATTCACTACCGCACCCTCTGACACTCCTTTTCCTCTGTGTCCGATTGTCCAGGCCGGTCCTAGGCTATCAGCTAGCCCTGCAGATGTAGTTTATGGCCACAGCTGTAAAGAATCACCCCTCTTCAAAGGAGTTATAGTAGATCAAGGCCCACACTCGATGAGATCCGTCACAGCAGAAGCGTTGCTATTATCTGAAAACCATCCTGTATTGTGATTGGGGAGGGGACCGAGCGTGAAGCGGAAGATTCCAGGGATGACTCTTTGTACATCAAAGTTTTTACAATTATGTGTCACATTAAAAATATATATGTGTCAAAAGCCGCAATTCAGCTGAGTTGCGCCCACTCTTGCGGTGCAGCGATAGGCGGCTGTCACAGGACTCTCAAAATGGCGGCAGGCTGTTTCCTTTTTGGGCCTGGTCCACTGAAATGGCCCTGGGACACCTTGGAAATCGGACGCTTGTCTGCTAGGTCTTGGACCCCATTCTCGAAAGCGTCCCCTCCGCCTTGAGGATTCATCAAAAGTTTTGGGGGCCCCCGACTCCTGCAGGCTTCTGGTGGGGAGCGGCTGCCATGATTGCTCGCGGAATGACCACGACGGAGCTACGAGATGGTGGTGCTCTCATGCTGACGCCAGCTTCAGTCTGAAACATCCAGAAACAAGGTGGGGCTTTCATCGTTTGGGAAAAAAAAAAGTTTTCGTCCAATGAAAAGTGTTGTTTTTAGGTCATATGATCAAGCCTTCCATCATTAGGAAACCAAAAGTAAAATGAACCAATGAAAAGTTTTATAAACAAGTCACATGACCTGTTATGCGGCATAGGGTATAAAATGCGGAGAAAATATGTTGGCACGTGAGGCGGCGTCAGTAGCGGACCGATGTGCGAATAGGCCGAAGGCAACACAACGCGCCAAGATCCGGATGGCACCGAGGTGGTGTCCAGCAAGTTGCAGCACTGGTGTGGCCATCCTACAATGCTGAAAGTCGGCGTGGGGCGCCCCGTTGGCCTGTGAGTTCGCGTCAGTAGTGGACCGATGTGCGAATAGGCCGAAGGCAGCACAACGCGCCAAGATCCGGATGGCACCGAGGTGGTGTCTAGTAAGTTGCCGCACTGGTGTGGCCATCCTACAATGTTGAAAGTCGGCGTGGGGCGCCCCGTTGGCCTGTGAGATGGCGTCAGTAGCGGACCGATGTGCGAATGGGGCCAAAGGCAGCGCAACAATATTTTCTGAATAGAAGACACCACAAGGCGCTGAGATGCCAAGATTCGGATGGCACCGAGGTGGTGTCTAGCAAGTTGTGGCACTGGTGTGGCCATCCTACAATGGTAAAAGTCGGCGTGGGGCGCCCTGTTGGCCTGTGAGATGGTGTCAGTAGCGGACCGATGTGCGAATGGGGCCAAAGGCAGCGCAACAATATTTTCTGTATGGAAGATACCACTAGGCGTTGAGATGCCAAGATCCGGATGGCACCGAGGTGATGTCTAGCAAGTTGCTGTACTGGTGTGGTCATCCTACAATGCTGAAACTCGGTGTGGGGCACCCCATTAGCCTGTGAGATGGCGTCAGTAGCGGACCGATGTGCGAATGGGGCAAAGGTAGCGCAAGAATATTTTCTGAAGAGGAGACACCACAAGGCGCTGAGATTCGGTTACCACCGAGGTGATGTCTAGCAAGTTGCCGCACTGGTGTGGCCATCCTACAATACTGCTCCGAATAACGGCGTGGGGTGCCCGAAGGGGGGGGGGGGAGGCGGCGTGAACGGGCCTTCCTAGGTGGAGGCTCGTCTGCTGTAGTGGGGCGCCCCTTTACCGTTTCAGTTGCCATTCAGCTGAGTTTCGGCTGCTCTTGATGCTACAGCGACAGGCGGCTGCAACAGGACTCTCAAAATGGCGGCCTGTTCTTTGGATTTGGGCCTGGTCCACTAAAATGGCCCTGGGACACCTTAGAACTCGGACGCTCGATTTTTTTTTCCTTTCCTGTACATGCAAAAAAAGGTAAATGCCCGGTACGTTACACGCTTCATCTGCCACGATGATCTCTCCAGAGGAACCGAAAAAAAATATAGTTGTAGTAACTATACCATGCATCGTCATATGGAGAGGTGGCACCAAGTAATTATAGTGCTGCATAAAAGAGAGATTTGGAGGAGAACCCCTGACCTGCCAGTACATTCATCAAAGAAGTGGCATTGACAGCATCAGAGGCAAGGGAAACGGTCCCAAATATCCGTCATGGTCATTCCGCAACCAATCATGGCAGCCGTTCTTTATCGTTATTTTGGGCGGGGTGGGTGGCGGAGCCGAGCTGTTTTGCAGCCATCATTGTGTGGAGTTCAGTTCATCTCACTAGTTTTGTATTTGTCATGAGGGGTTGTTCCTAATGTTTCTATTTTAGCGAGGTCAAAAAGAGATCCCATTAGTGGCCTACTGATTTTGCTCGATTCCTTTTCTTTTTTTTTACACGATTTTTCGTTATCTGCAAAGACTAAACAGAGTATTGCGACTCTGTGTTTGTTTGTAAATAGAGAATGAACCAAAGAGAACTAATTCTAAAACAGTAAATACTTGGATAACAATCAATCAAATGGAGAGAGAAGCAGGCACGACGGATTACAACGGGGGCAAAGGCCTGCGTTAACTACCTTTCACTATCTGCAAAGAGAGAGTACTCCTAATAGAAATGAGGGGGGGGGCACCATTCAAAGCAGATCAGTGTGCATAAACACGAAAATGTTTTCACTTACCACGTACTTGACATTCGACAGCTTATGATATTTGCTATTAAAAAACCATTGAAATTCACTGAAAAAAACATAGGTTATAGACCATATATAGTTAGGAATTAGCATTTACAAAACCTTGAAAATTCACTGAAAAAACCATAGGTTATACACTATATATAGTTAGGAATTAGCATTTACAAAACCTTGAAAATTCACTGAAAAAACCATAGGTTATAGACCATATATAGTTAGGAATTAGCATTTAAAAAACCTTATTTTACTCACACAAAACCATTGAAATTCCATATATAGTTAGTTGCACTAACTATATATCGCGCACCCGCAATCCACTGCTGATGATGTCACATATTACATCAGTCATGACATGGTCAGTGACATCACTGATGACATCACTGATGACATCTCATTTGACATCATTCTTGTGCTAATACGATAAACCTCTTCAGACTCTAATATAA
This sequence comes from Lissotriton helveticus, assembly GCF_964261635.1. Lineage (NCBI taxonomy): Eukaryota > Metazoa > Chordata > Amphibia > Caudata > Salamandridae > Lissotriton > Lissotriton helveticus. Next base: position 598,116,513 of record NC_136065.1, read on the forward strand.
CCTTAGATACACTCAGTGTATACAGACACTCACACACTGCCACTCATCCATGGAGTTACTCACACACCCAGTCAGTCATGCAAAGAAACAATCTCACCTCCATTTCTTCAACTATACAGTTAAACACACCTTACTTATTGAAACATATACTAACACATATTTACTCTCTTATACAATCCCTGATACAAGTTCACAATGATCGATACAACCACTCACTCATTCAGTGGCTCTCAAGCACAGTTATTTATATATGCCAACTCTCACATGTACTGTGTTTTACATATGTACTTACTATGACATGTAGCATTGAGATATCCATTCACTCATCAATACACTCATGCACACAGTCAACTGCCCATGTAGCTGTTTCCACATGCACTCTTGAACTCATACACCTAGTGAATAAACTGCTCACACATCTATGCATAGAGTCACACACCTTCCAGCCACCCCCACACAAACTCAATCTCCCATAGAAATACTTGGGCAACCAATTAATAACACATATAGCCTCTCGTATAGCTAATGATCAACACATGCAGCAGTTTACAGAACAACAGACATAATGATGCACAAATTAAGACAGTTTAGTCACTAACCCATGCATTCAGTGAGACACATTTAATCACTCACTCATACAGTCAGTCACGCACCTACTAAATCCTTCATCCAGACACTTATACATCCACTCATTCTTCAATATGTAAGACATATTTTAACTTTACAGAAACATACAGTCACTGGATGTTGTCATCAGTGATGTCATCAGTGATGTCATTTGAGATGTCATCAGTGATGTCATCAGTGATGTCACTGACCATGTCATGAATGATGTAATATGTGACATGATCAGCAGTGGATTGCGGGTGCGCGATATATAGTTAGTGCAACTAACTATATATGGAATTTCAATGGTTTTGTGTGAGTAAAATAAGGTTTTTTAAATGCTAATTCCTAACTATATATGGTCTATAACCTATGTTTTTTTCAGTGAATTTTCAAGGATTTGTAAATGCTAATTCCTAACTATATATGGTCTATAACCTATGGTTTTTTCAGTGAATATATATATATATATATATGTAAACAACCTTTTTCCTCCCGTTCGAAGAAATTCACAGACTACTCACGATGCTTAAGTGATTTATTAACACGAAATCAGCAGCTCCCTACCGACGCGTTTCGCCACTAAGGATTGGTCACGGTGACCAAGCCTTAGTGGCGAAATGCGTCGGTAGGGAGCTGCTGATTTCGTGTTAATAAATCACTTAAGCATCGTGAGTAGTCTGTGAATTTCTTCGAACGGGAGGAAAAAGGTTGTTTACATATCCAGGGTGGCCGGCACCCGCACAGGCTCGCCGTGACCAGAGACTAGGAGCAGCCGGGAATGGTTGTTTGTATATATATATTGTTGGGTCACTTAAAATAAAATCACTGCCCATTTGAATACCTCGGAGGTCTGTGTCTCTTACCACGCCTGGCTGCTGCTGTGAGACTTCAGGAAGTGGTTTGAGTGTTTCCAGATATATATATATATATATATACATATACATATATATTACCTACTGGCGGTCGCCAGTAGGTATATATAGTTAGGATTTTTTCTCTATGGGATTTTTGAAAATTCTATGTCTAATAACTTTGGCGTTTGTGGACGGAATTGGCTGAAATTTTCAGGAAAATGGCACATTTTGTTTCTGAGCAGCCCTTGAAAATTTGGGGGGGGTTTGTCAAGGGGGGGGGCCGAGAAAAAAGGGGGGTCCCAAAACGTGTTTTTAACATTGAGTTTTCCATAGGGCGGTTGGCCTCACTTTTAGCCCGAACAGCTGAATGGATTTGCACGAAACTTGGCAAAATTGTAGGGACTGGTAGCCCGATGTGCCTTTGCTAGGTCTCAATATATGTGCTTCAGTGGATTTTGAGAAATTAACGTTCAAAAAAAGATATATATCTGTAACAGCGGACCGGGCAGTGCTCCGGTTCGCGGACTTTTCGCGGTACGGAGCTTTGTGAAGCGAAGCTGATTGGTTCTCCGGCGTCTGTGAACATTCCAAACGGTCCGTAGCGGCCGCCATCTTGTCTCTCGGTAGGATCGAGAGACAAGAGGAGGCCAAAGCGAAGGGGCAAATGACCATAAGGGGGCATAGTAGATCCTCGCTGACCCCCTAGGTTTGATGTGGAGGTTTTAAAAGGGCACCGCGGGGCAAAAAAAAAAAATAATTATAATAATCGAACGGCTGAATGGATTTGCACGAAACTTGGTAAAATATTAGGGACTGGTAGCCCGATGTGCCTTTGCTAGGTCTCAATATATGTGCTCCAGTGGATTTTGAGAAATTAACGTTCAAAAAAAGATATATATCTGTAACAGCGCTCCGCTTCGCGTACTTTTCGCGTTACGGAGCTTTGCGAAGCTGATTGGTTCTCCGGCGTCTGTAGATGGCACCAAGGTGATGTCCAGTAAGTTGCCGCACTGGTTTTGGTATCCTACACTGCTGCTCCGAATAACGGCGTGGGGCGCCCCGGGGGAGGCGGCGTGAACGGGCCTCTCCAGGTGGAGTCTCGTCTGTTGTAGTGGGGTGCCCCTTTACCGTTTCAGTTGCCATTCCGTCCGCTTTTGGTCCACTGTGTCAAAAGCCGCAATTCAGCTGAGTTGCGCCCACTCTTGCGGTGCAGCGATAGGCGGCTGTCACAGGACTCTCAAAATGGCAGCAGGCTGTTTCCTTTTTGGGCCTGGTCCACTGAAATGGCCCTGGGACACCTTGGAAATCGGACGCTTGTCTGCTAGGTCTTGGACCCCATTCTCGAAAGCGTCCCCTCCGCCTTGAGGATTCATCAAAAGTTTTGGGGGCCCCCGACTCCTGCAGGCTTCTGGTGGGGAGCGGCTGCCATGATTGCTTGCGGAATTACCACGACGGAGCTACGAGATGGTGGTGCTCTCATGCTGACGCCAGCTTCAGTCTGAAACATCCAGAAACAAGGTGGGGCTTTCATCGTTTGGGAAAAAAAAAAGTTTTCGTCCAATGAAAAGTGTTGTTTTTAGGTCATATGATCAAGCCTTCCATCATTAGGAAACCAAAAGTAAAATGAACCAATGAAAAGTTTTATAAACAAGTCACATGACCTGTTATGCGGCATAGGGTATAAAATGCGGAGAAAATACGTTGGCACGTGAGGCGGCGTCAGTAGCGGACCGATGTGCGAATAGGCCGAAGGCAACACAACGCGCCAAGATCCGAATGGCACCGAGGTGGTGTCCAGCAAGTTGCAGCACTGGTGTGGCCATCCTACAATGCTGAAAGTCGGCGTGGGGCGCCCCGTTGGCCTGTGAGTTCGCGTCAGTAGCGGACCGATGTGCGAATAGGCCGAAGGCAGCACAACGCGGCAAGATCCGGATGGCACCGAGGTGGTGTCTAGTAAGTTGCCGCACTGGTGTGGCCATCCTACAATGTTGAAAGTCGGCGTGGGGCGCCCCGTTGGCCTGTGAGATGGCGTCAGTAGCGGACCGATGTGCGAATGGGGCCAAAGGCAGCGCAACAATATTTTCTGAATAGAAGACACCACAAGGCGCTGAGATGCCAAGATTCGGATGGCACCGAGGTGGTGTCTAGCAAGTTGTGGCACTGGTGTGGCCATCCTACAATGGTAAAAGTCGGCGTGGGGCGCCCTGTTGGCCTATGAGATGGTGTCAGTAGCGGACCGATGTGCGAATGGGGCCAAAGGCAGCGCAACAATATTTTCTGTGTGGAAGATACCACTAGGCGTTGAGATGCCAAGATCCGGATGGCACCGAGGTGATGTCTAGCAAGTTGCTGTACTGGTGTGGTCATCCTACAATGCTGAAACTCGGCGTGGGGCACCCCATTAGCCTGTGAGATGGCGTCAGTAGCGGACCGATGTGCGAATGGGGCAAAGGTAGCGCAAGAATATTTTCTGAAGAGGAGACACCACAAGGCGCTGAGATTCGGTTACCACCGAGGTGATGTCTAGCAAGTTGCCGCACTGGTGTGGCCATCCTACAATACTGCTCCGAATAACGGCGTGGGGTGCCCGAAGGGGGGGGGGGGAGGCGGCGTGAACGGGCCTTCCTAGGTGGAGGCTTGTCTGCTGTAGTGGGGCGCCCCTTTACCGTTTCAGTTGCCATTCAGCTGAGTTTCGGCTGCTCTTGATGCTACAGCGACAGGCGGCTGCAACAGGACTCTCAAAATGGCGGCCTGTTCTTTGGTTTGGGCCTGGTCCACTAAAATGGCCCTGGGACACCTTAGAACTCGGACGCTCGATTTTTTTTTCCTTTCCTGTACATGCAAAAAAAGGTAAATGCCCGGTACGTTACACGCTTCATCTGCCACGATGAACTCTCCAGAGGAACCGAAAAAAAATATAGTTATGGTAACTATACCATGCATCGTCATATGGAGAGGTGGCACCAATTAATTATAGTGCTGCATAAAAGAGAGATTTGGAGGAGAACCCCTGACCTGCCAGTACATTCATCAAAGAAGTGGCATTGACAGCATCAGAGGCAAGGGAAACGGTCCCAAATATTTAGAAGAACTTTGGAAAGATTAAAATGACATGTTTAGATTGTGGCAAATTAATTTCATGTGGACAGATGAGTGTTACTCTAATAAATACAGCATATGAACATCATCATAGTCGATGGTTGGTAGAGACATTTTGACTATATCCTGGACCTGCCCGTCCTCGCCCAAAATGGCGCCGGAATAAATGGGACTCGTAACTCCTTGTGTACTGGTTGCAGAACCTTGAAATCACGAGATACGTATGCAGTTTTGAAGCACATGGTGGGCGGGGACGAGAATTGATTGAATATTTCGACATCCCTATTGATATTAAGGTCTGATGTGTTATTGATTACTGTACTATTGAAAGTTCGAATTAATGTCACCCATGGTACTTGCCCGCAAATGTATATCTAGATAATTTTATTGTAACTGGCCCTGTCGTATTTTAATTATAAAATGTACGTCCACCGATTCCGCAACTGTTAGACACCTTAGTTCTTGCAACCTAATGGCCCGCCCGTTACGTTCCTCTACAGTGTAAATGTCTACTCATCATATACGATTACAGTTTGCTCCGTGGCCGGCCCACGTGGTTATAGGCTCGTATTTGTATAATGAAATTTTCACAATAAAGGTTTTTAAAAGAAAACATGGTAGTAGTATATACATTGGTAAAGTTTTTAATAATAGTCACTGTTTTAGAATCATTAAAAGGCAAGTGAAATAAAGCAGACCAATTACATGAAGGGTAAAAGGTATAATACGCAGGAACGCAGTAAAGATAAATGGTCAAGGGCTGTTGTGTTTTCTACTCCTGCAACATAAAGTGATCGATAAGAATCTCATATTCAGGCGTATCGGCGACTAAGACAGCAGGTCGACCCTCTTTTGCTCAACGGCTCCGTCATGGGACGAAGAAACGCTCTTTTTCTCGAAAAAAGAATATATTTTACTTGCAGGACAGTTGTAAATTTTCCGGAAAAGTACATTAGCCTGGAACATTATAACATATATTTAAGAAAAAATAATGTTCGGAAGTAATAAAAAGCGTAATTTTTAGGTCATATGACCAAGCCTTTCATCATTAGAATAAGAAAAGTAAAATGAACCAATGAAAAGTTTTATTAACAAGTCACATGACTTGTTATGCTTACGTTACGCGCTGCGCGTCGCGCCTCGGATGACTTCCGGATGCGCTAACGCGGCGCGTCATATGACGCATTACGCGACAACGCAGGTCCAGAATATAGTCAAAATGTCTCCACCAACCAGCGGTCGGAACACAACCCCTTTCAGCAGGCTAAATAGTTCTGTTAAATGACAACAGAAGGGACAGGCAACAAGAACCATCAGTCAAAGAGGGGAGGGCTAGTTCTTCTCTACCGGGTTACATTGGGGCGCTACCGGAACTGATGGAATTGGTAGTCTACAGTGTTTCTGGATGTTTCAGACTGAAGCTGGGGTTAGCATGAGAGCACCACCATTTCGTAGCTCCGTCGTGGCCATTCCGCAACCAATCATGGCAGCCGCTCTTTATCGTTATTTTGGGCGGGGTGGGTGGCGGAGCCGAGCTGTTTTGCAGCCATCATTGTGTGGAGTTCAGTTCATCTCACTAGTTTCGTATTTGTCATGAGGGGTTGTTCCTAATGTTTCTATTTTAGCGAGGTCAAAAAGAGATCCCATTAGTGGCCTACTGATTTTGCTCGATTCCTTTTCTTTTTTTTTTACACGATTTTTCGTTATCTGCAAAGACTAAACAGAGTATTGCGACTCTGTGTTTGTTTGTAAATAGAGAATGAACCAAAGAGAACCAATTCTAAAACAGTAAATGCTTGGATAACAATCAATCAAATGGAGAGAGAAGCAGGCACGACGTATTACAATGGGGGCAAAGGCCTGCGTTAACTACCTTTCACTATCTGCAAAGAGAGAGTACTCCTAATAGAAATGAGGGGGGGGCACCATTCAAAGCAGATCAGTGTGCATAAACACGAAAATGTTTTCACTTACCACGTACTTGACATTCGACAGCTTATGATATTTGCTATTAAAAAACCATTGAAATTCACTGAAAAAACCATAGGTTATAGACCATATATAGTTAGGAATTAGCATTTACAAAACCTTGAAAATTCACTGAAAAAACCATAGGTTATACACTATATATAGTTAGGAATTAGCATTTACAAAACCTTGAAAATTCACTGAAAAAACCATAGGTTATAGACCATATATAGTTAGGAATTAGCATTTAAAAAACCTTATTTTATTCACACAAAACCATTGAAATTCCATATATAGTTAGTTGCACTAACTATATATCGCGCACCCGCAATCCACTGCTGATGATGTCACATATTACATCATTCATGACATGGTCAGTGACATCACTGATGATATCACTGATGACATCTCAAATGACATCACTGATGACATCTCATTTGACATCAATGACCATATCACTGATGATATCATTCATGTGACAATACAATGCATCTCCTCACATTTTAATATAACCTTTGTTACACCCAGTGTTAAATACAGAGTATAATTTTTGAAACCATTCACACACCAATACTAGTTACTACATACGCACTCACTGATTCCTACGTCTACACACACATTCACTTATTCACCCATACAATCATTCATACATACAATCACTCATCTTTACAACACTATCATATGCACTCATACACCTATACAGATACTCACACTCTGCCACTCATCCATGGAGTTACTCACACACCTAGTCAGTCCTGTAAAGAATCAATCACACTTCCATTTTTTAATCTATACAGTTAAACATAGAGCACCTTACATTTTCAAACATATACTAACACATACTTACTCTCTTATACAATCATTGATACAAGTACACATTGATCTGCACAGAGTCACACACCTCCCAGCCAGCCACACACACACTCAGTCTCCCATACAAATACTTGAGCAATCAATCAATAACCCATATAGTTACTCATATAGCTACTGATCAACACATGCAGCAGTTTACAGAACAACAGACATAATGATGCACAAATTAAGACAGTTTAGTCACTAACCCATGCACTCAGTGAGACACATTTAATCACTCACTCATACAGTCAGTCACGCACCTACTAAATCCTTCATCCAGACACTTACACATCCACTCATTCTTCAATATGTAAGACATATTTAAACTTTACAGAAACACACAGTCACTGGATGATGTCATCAGTGATGTCATCAGTGATGTCATTTGAGATGTCATCAGTGATATCATCAGTGATGTCACTGACCATGTCATGAATGATGTAATATGTGACATCATCAGCAGTGGATTGCGGGTGCGCGATATATAGTTAGTGCAACTAACTATATATGGAATTTCAATGGTTTTGTGTGAATAAAATAAGGTTTTTTAAATGCTAATTCCTAACTATATATGGTCTATAACCTATGGTTTTTTCAGTGAATATATATATATATATACATATATATATACATATATATATATATATTACCTACTGGCGGTCGCCAGTAGGTATATATAGTTAGGATTTTTTCTCTATGGGTTTTTTGAAAATTCTATGTCTAATAACTTTGGCGTTTGTGGACGGAATTGGCTGAAATTTTCAGGAAAATTGCACATTTTGTTTCTGAGCAGCCCTTGAAAATTTGGGGGGGGTTCGTTCAGTGGGGGCCGAGAAAAAAGGGGGGTCCCAAAACGTGTTTTTAACATTGAGTTTTCCATAGGGCGGTTGGCCTCACTTTTAGCCCGAACGGCTGAATGGATTTGCACGAAACTTGGCAAAATTGTAGGGACTGGTAGCCCGATGTGCCTTTTGTAGGTCTCAATATATGTGCTCCAGTGGATTTTGAGAAATTAACGTTTAAAAAAAGATATATATCTGTAAGCGCGGACCAGGCAGCGCTCTGGTTCGCGGACTTTTCGCGCAACGGAGCTTTGTGAAGCGAAGCTGATTGGTTCTCCGGCGTCTGTCAACATTCCAAACAGTCCGTAGCGGCCGCCATCTTGTCTCTCGGTAGGATCGAGAGACAAGAGGAGGTCAAAACAAAGGGGGAAATAACTATAAGGGGGCATAGTAGATCCTCGCTGACCCCCTAGGTTTGATGTGGAGGTTTTAAAAGGGCCCCGCGGGGCAAAAAAAAATAATAAAAATAATAATTGAACGGCTGAATGGATTTGCACGAAACTTGGCAAAATATTAGGGACTGGTAGCCCGATGTGCCTTTGCTAGGTCTCAATATATGTGCTCCAGTGGATTTTGAGAAATTAACGTTCAAAAAAAGATATATATCTGTAACAGCGCTCCGCTTCGCGTAACGGAGGTTTGCGAAGCTGATTGGTCATTCTGTCACTGGGCTATAGTTGGGCTACATCTGGCTGATATTTGGGCTACATTTGTTTTTTTGTGTGTCTGGCGGCCATCTTTGGGCTACATTGGGCTACATTGGGCTTCATTGGGCTACATTCGGCTAATTAGCAAATAGCTCATCGCAAACTAGGAATGGTAAAGAATCGCTATTTATTCCTTAAAGTTCGCTATTTAGGAAATGCAAATAACTTTGATGATACATATGGCGGTTCATCTCTAACAAGATAAGAAGCATAGGGATACATTTATGATGACTGGCGCATCACCAGGGATGTGTTAGTCATTCTGTGCCGCTGTTCCGTCACCTATGGTGTGCTGCATTTACAATGCGGCGCATCATGGGGCAAAAACAGCACAGATGCGTGATGTATCTGTGCCGTAAAGGTGGCGCATTGCTGGAGTTGTATCGCAAGTGTGATGAAGCTCCAGCAAGGGTCGGGGGTGCCCCTGTCGCAGGGTTTCTGTTCTCACACAGAACTGTGGACAGAGGATTGGAACCTCGGCGAATGCATTGCTGGAGTTGTATCGCAAGTGTGATGAAGCTCCAGCAAGGGTCGGGGGTGCCCCTGTCGCAGGGTTTCTGTTCTCACACAGAACTGTGGACAGAGGATTGGAACCTCGGCGAATTAGGGTGTCCCAAAACTCACGTTAGTAATCAAAAACTATTTAGCAAGCTAGGTACAGTGTCACATTGGATATAACAAACTCTCAATGTTTAGACAATCCAGAATATGAACTTATAGTACCTCAGGATACGTGGAACTCATGAACAGTCGGTCGTTATAGATTTCTTAGAAACCAGAACATGGAGTTAAGAAGAACAGATGTGTATTTGAAATGTTTATTTACTAATGCCGTCTTCTCAGGCGTAGTACCTTAGATAATAAAAGTACACATATTATCAGTAGCAAAATTACCAGCATAGTTACTAGTACATAAAAAGTGAATGGTGATAGTATGTTAACATGCTGTAAATGAATAAGAGTTAGCAACACTTATAAGCAGCCGCGGGCCGTGGAGGGAGTTACGGTGAGGCAGGGAGGCGGGGAGGGGGAGAAGCAGGGTGGAGAATACAAGTACACATATTATAAGTAGCAAAATTACCAGCATAGTTACTAGTACATAAAAAGCGAATGGTGACAGTATGTTAACATGCTGTAAATGAATAAGAGTTAGCAACACTTATAAGCAGCCGCGGGCCGTGGAGGGAGTTACGGTGGGGCAGGGAGGCGGGGAGGGGGAGGGGCAAGGTAGAGAGGGCTCCACCCTGCTTCTCCCCCTCCCCGCCTCCCTGCCCCATCGTAACTCCCTCCACGGCCCGCGGCTGCTTATATCTCACCCTCCCTAATACACATATTATATTATTTGCTAAGAAGGTCTCTTTGTGTTGGTTTAGGGCGTGCCCATACTTTAGTGTCTTAGATTTGAAGGAATCACATCAGCATACACCAGCTCTCTCTTCATGTGAACCGCATCAACTGTTGTGTATGTGTGTTCGGCAAAGCAATATAAAACCCGCCTCATGCCCAGAATTGGCAGAAGTTGCACTTATGTTATGAGTATGAAGTCGTGGAGATCAGACCTCATAACAATTCTGTATCGTGTTGTTCTTGAAACTTTAGCACTCGCTGTACAGATATAGTTTAACAAGTAAAGCAGATAGTAGACCAATAACATATTATTCTCATGTAAACCACGATGAACTACTAGGTGGAAAGCTAAAGCAACAACTAAGTGTCGTGTGCAGAAGTTGCAAAAAAGGAAAAATGGCGTTTAAACCGGTAATGAGCCCATGCTAACTTAACACGGTGTAAAGATATCCAGGACCTAGATGACACCTCCTCATGATCCGGAAACGAACTGAATAAGATAATAGAAGTGCCATCTCATGAGAGCAGATTGCAAGTTTATATGTGGACGGTCCGCAAGGTAAAGCATTAAAAACTAGGAAAATTCAATGCTAAAGAAAAATAAAACAGCCAAGTACTTTATCGAGTCTTAAGCCAATAGGCAAGGTAAATAATAAAAACTTGACAAATAAGTCAATGAATTGTCAATGAAATGCTAGTACTCAGCATATCAAACATGAAAAAGGTCTATGACATAACTGTGTATGCAAAATAAGCTGCAACAGCCTCCAATAGGAAGTCACCGTCTTCATCCGAAAACAGTTCAGCCATCCAATTTAAAAGCGGAAAAGAACATACGTGCTCTCCCAGCACCGGATCCTCTATCACCATCAGAGGACAGCTCGGTGGGTTTTCAAGAAAGCTCTGTTCCAAGAAAGACTGTGCTGCCGCCAGTAAATTCCAGGGACCAAGTAGTCCATGCATCAATGCCACAGCCATAATCCTTTCGCCAGGACAAACCAACTCGTGAGTAATGATAGGAGTCATCAGCTGATTAAAGTCGACGTCAGGAGAAACCGGTCCGCAGAGACACAAATCAATGGCCCAATCGAAATCACAGGTCAGGCAGTGAAATACAGGCTGGACACAGGTGAAGTAGGAGAACCGAAAAGATAATCCATATGCCGTGCTTAATATCGCCAACGGCATTGTGCCATAATATTCTAGCATGCGATTGCGGAACAGTGTCAGCAGCTGCAGGGTCGGAGGTTGCATAGGAGGGACATCCATATTTAAAAATGTAAAAAAGCACAAGAGCGTCCGCTGGTAATGCAAGTAAAAATGCCAATCCACGAACCAGAGTGCAGAAAATACAATGAAAGGAAGCAGGGATGACTCCAAAGATTTTCTCAAATGAAGTCACGAGACCACTGGTAACAACTTTAAAAAAGTGTGCCAGGGATTTTGTGGAGGATGCGTTAAAGATAGTCGGAAACATGTTGCTGAAATTGAAAGGCAAACCTGTGTACGGGTGTTCGCTATGTGAAGTACGAAAGTTTCACGGGCCGAACTCAAGGCCACCTCTCTCTGAGACAAAAGAGCTCTTATTCTTGCCATGCCGTTGAAACGTGTCCCAAGGTTGGTATTTGTGGCCAGATTGAAAACTCCCTATGTTCATGTGTGGGAGGAAATAGAACATTTCTGCAGCAAATAACCCGTTCACTTACTGTTACGATAAAAGGAATACTTTTAATTAACTCAGAACAATCTTCATTATTGAGCATCAAATAACTACCATTTTCCAACAACTTGAACGTGGGGATGATAGCAGGAACTGGCGTGCCTTGCAACACGCAAGCCATATTTGGTCGGTGTTTGTTGCATGAATCGTGTAACTGTATGTGCCTACACATTAGTGAATGATCTGGCGTCTCAGTGCATTCCTCTCCATTCAGATAAACTTCTTGATCATCTTTGAAACATCTGTATGTGTATGGAAGCGACCAGACCTCATGAACAAAAGCACTACCTAAAGGTTCATAACGACCTATTGGTATATATTTCATACAATTTGAAAACTTATATAAAGCAAAAGGCAGCGTTATTAAACCGTGGATAAGGCATGTTGCCAAAAAACCCGCAATCCTCTGCTGATGATGTCACTGAGCATGTCATGAATGATGTAATATGTGACATCATCAGCAGTGGATTATGGGTAATGGTATCTCTAGTTTACTCCCCTATAGCTGTCTTTCTTTTAACATAAGTGTGTGTTTCCTTCCCTTATACTTACTGTTTTTGGTTCGCTTCCAGTTCGCGTACCAGCGAGCGAACTAGGAAGCGAACTAAGAGAAATAGAGGTTGGCACAGTTCCAAATATTGTACCAATTTTTTAATAACGGGGAGGTAGTTCTGAAAAGAACTTTTTTTTTTATTTTTCTGAACATTTTTTTACTGTTTTTGAATTTTTCGGAACAGTTTTATATTTTTTTGGGTTTTTCTTGGAGGGGGCAATGAAAACGATTCATTGTAAAGGGCTCAACAGGAGCAACAAAACAAAAAAAAGAAGTATTTATTATTTTGGGCGTTTCGGACAAACTTGCATATGATAGTCAATAGCTCTGTTGATCAGAGTGATGCTTTTTTCTCCGTAGGAAATGAATCCATCGCAAAATGCGCAGGTGTGTTTTACATCACCAAATCTCATTTGTATATTTGGCACCATCTCCCTGCCCTCTGGTCCCGTTACTTCCGGTACAACAGATCTTCTGGCCATAATAGGGAGATTATCTAGGTCGTTCCGAAACTGTGCAGCACTGTAGTTGTTAGGATGCCACCTAGTCATATGGCGATGCATTGTGTAGTTTCCGAAACTGTATTTTTTGTCGGTCCCTCTGGACAGTCTATCTTGACATATAAGGCAAGTTACGTATCTTGCATTTACTTTTTTCTGACCTTTGGGAATTTTAAAAAATTGCCAAATGAAGTTTTCTTTCCGGTGAGACGTCTTGGGCTGCTCAGGCAAAAACTGCCTCTCTTCGTGCTCGTCCTCCTGTTCCTCTTCTTCTTCTTCTTGTTCAATTACAACTTGAGCAGGTGGTCCACTCTTCCTTGGATGTGGTGGAGGTGGTGGGGAAGCACCAGCTGAAGCTACTAAAGAAGCCATTGCTCAGTGATCACAAAGGGTCTTTCTCTCACAATGATGAAAGTCAGAGTGAGGAAAGAAGGAGGGATTTTCATCATTTGGGAAAAACAAGAGTTCTCAACCAATCAAAAGTGTTCATTTTAGATTATATGACCTAGTCTTACATCATTAGGAAACCAAAAGTGAAATGAACCAATGAAAAGTGTTATTACCAAGTCACATGACTTGCTGTGTTTACGTTAAGCGCTTTGCAGGGCCTCCCGGTTTGCTTCCAGAAACCTGCGCTTTGCGACTCGCTTCGCGTACCAGTTCGCTAACGTAGCACGTCATATGACGTATCACGCGACAACGTGAAACGTCATGCGGACGGGAGGCGTCACGATGTTGTTTTCTAACGCGGCACTTGCGGTAAAGAAACGTTTACCGGCTCGCGGTCTATTTCGCGGCATCAAGGTCAGCTAACGGGAAGCTTCCCGATTCGCGAAGCGGGAACGAAGAAAAAAAAATATTTAAAAAAAAAATTATTCATAAACATATAAAATATATTTTTGGATTTAAAGAAGAATACATTTTACAGCTACAGATATTAGCTGTTAAAAAACCAATGAAATTCACAGAAAAAACCATAGGTTATAGACCATATATAGTTAGGAATTAGCATTTACAAAACCTTGAACATTCACTGAAAAAACCATAGGTTATAGACCATATATAGTTAGGAATTAGCATTTAGAAAACCTTATTTTACTCACACAAAACCATTGAAATTCCATATATAGTTAGTTGCACTAACTATATATCGCGCACCCGCAATCCACTGCTGATGATGTCACATATTACATCATTCATGACATGGTCAGTGACATCACTGATGACATCACTGATGACATCTCAAATGACATCACTGATGACAACATCCAGTGACTGTATGTTTCTGTAAAGTTAAAATATGTCTTAGATATTGAAGAATGAGTGGATGTATAAGTGTCTGGATGAAGGATTTAGTAGGTGCGTGACTGACTGTATGAGTGAGTGATTAAATGTGTCTCACTGAATGCATGGGTTAGTGACTAAACTGTCTTAATTTGTGCATCATTATGTCTGTTGTGATGTAAACTGCTGCATGTGTTGATCATTAGCTATACGAGAGGCTATATGTGTTATTAATTGGTTGCCCAAGTATTTCTATGGGAGATTGAGTTTGTGTGGGGGTGGCTGGGAGGTGTGTGACTCTGTGCATAGATGTGTGAGCAGTTGATTCACTAGGTGTATGAGTTCAAGAGTGCATGTGGAAAAAGCTACATGGGCGGTTGACTGTGTGCATGAGTGTATTGATGAGTGAATGGATATCTCAATGCTACATGTCATAGTAAGTACATATGTAAAACACAGTACATGTGAGAGTTGGCATATATAAATAACTGTGCATGAGAGCCACTGAATGTGTGAGTGGCTGTATGGATCATTGTGAACTTGTATCAGGGATTGTATAAGAGAGTAAATATGTGTTAGTATATGTTTGAATAAGTAAGGTGTGTATAACTGTATAGTTGAGGAAATGGAGGTGAGATTGTTTCTTTGCATGACTGACTAGGTGTGTGAGTAACTCCATGGATGAGTGACAGTGTGTGAGTGTCTGTATACACTGAGTGTATCTAAGGTTATATTAGAGTCTGAAGAGGTTTATCGTATTAGCACAAGAATGATGTCAAATGAGATGTCATCAGTGATGTCATCAGTGATGTCATTTGAGATGTCATCAGTGATGTCATCAGTGATGTCACTGACCATGTCATGAATGATGTAATATGTGACATCATCAGCAGTGGATTGCGGGTGCGCGATATATAGTTAGTGCAACTAACTATATATGGAATTTCAATGGTTTTGTGTGAGTAAAATAAGGTTTTCTAAATGCTAATTCCTAACTATATATGGTCTATAACCTATGGTTTTTTCAGTGAATTTTCAAGGTTTTGTAAATGCTAATTCCTAACTATATATGGTCTATAACCTATGGTTTTTTCTGTGAATATATATATATATATATATATATATATATATATATATATATATATATATATATATATATATATATATATATATATACATATATATATATATTCACTGAAAAAACCATAGGTTATAGACCATATATAGTTAGGAATTAGCATTTAAAAAACCTTATTTTACTCACACAAAACCATTGAAATTCCATATATAGTTAGTTGCACTAACTATATATCGCGCACCCGCAATCCACTGCTGATCATGTCACATATTACATCATTCATGACATGGTCAGTGACATCACTGATGACATCACTGATGACATCTCAAATGACATCACTGATGAGATCACTGATGACATCATCCAGTGACTGTGTGTTTCTGTAAAGTTTAAATATGTTTTACATATTGAAGAATGAGTAGATGTATAAGTGTCTGGACGAAGGATTTAGTAGGTGCATGACTGAATGTATGAGTGAGTGATTAAATGTGTCTCACTGAGTGCATGGGTTAGTGACTAAACTGTCTTACTTTGTGCATCATTATGTCTGTTGTTCTGTAAACTGCTGCATGTGTTGATCAGTAGCTATATGATTAACTATATGGGTTATTGATTGATTGTCCAAGTATTTGTATAGGAGACTGAGTGTGTGTGTGGCTGGCTGGGAGGTGTGTGACTCTGTGCCGATCAATGTGTACTTGTATCAATGATTGTATAAGAAAGTAAGTATGTGTTAGTGTATGTTTGAAAATGTAAGGTGCTCTATGTTTAACTGTATAGACAAGAAAATGGAAGTGTGATTGATTCTTTACAGGACTGACTAGGTGTGTGAGTAACTCCATGGATGAGTGGCAGAGTGTAAGTGTCTGTATAGGTGTATGAGTGCATATGATAGTGTTGTAAAGATGAGTGATTGTATGTATGAATGATTGTATGGGTGAATGAGTGAATGTGTGTGTAGACGTAGGAATCAGTGAGTACGTATGTAGTAACTAGTATTGGTGTGTCAATGGTTTCAAAAATTATACTCTGTATTTAACACTGGGTGAAACAGAGGTTATATTAAAACGTGAGGAGATGCATTGTATTGTCACATGAATGATATCATCAGTGATGTGGTCATTGATGTCATTTGAGATGTCATCAGTGATGTCATCAGTGATGTCACTGACCATGTCATGAATGATGTAATATGTGACATGATCAGCAGTGGATTGCGGGTGCGCGATATATAGTTAGTGCAACTAACTATATATGGAATTTCAATGGTTTTGTGTGAGTAAAATAAGGTTTTTTAAATGCTAATTCCTAACTATATATGGTCTATAACCTATGGTTTTTTCAGTGAATTTTCAAGGTTTTGTAAATGCTAATTCCTAACTATATATGGTCTATAACCTATGGTTTTTTCAGTGAATTTCAATGGTTTTTTAATAGCAAATATCATAAGCTGTCGAATGTCAAGTACGTGGTAAGTAAAAACATTTTCGTGTTTATGCACACTGATCTGCTTTGAATACTGCCCCCCACCCCTCATTTCTATTAGGAGTACTCTCTCTTTGCAGATAGTGAAGGGTAGTTAACGCAGCCCTTTGCCCCCTTTGTAATACGTCGTGCCTGCTTCTCTCTCCATTTGATTGATTGTTCTCTTTGGTTCATTCTCTATTTACAAACAAGCACAGAGTCGCAATACTCTGTTTAGTCTTTGCAGATAGCGAAAAATCGTGTAAAAAAACAAAAGGAATCGAGCAAAATCAGTAGGCCACTAATGGGATCTCTTTTTGACCTCGCTAAAATAGAAACATTAGGAACAACCTGTTGAAAATAGCAATGCGTATGTACATAAGCGGCGTTCATTTGTGTTCACAGTACCCCTTGTTGATTGTTTCAATCGAGCATTGAATTGTTCGAAGTTAATTCTCTTAAGGATCTTCTCTACCTGCAAACGAGGAAGAATAGGAATATTCTCTCTCCCTTTGCAGATAGTGAAGGGTAGGTAACGCAAGCCTTTAACACGTCGTACCTATTTCATTCCTCATTGATTGATTGATTGTCCGAACATTGACTGTTTGGGAATTAGTTCTTTTTGGAGGTATTCCCTGTTTGCAAATAAACGTAGGAAAATCTTTGCAAGTAGTGAAAGGGTACGTAATGCGGACCTTTCTCCCCCGTTGTAATCTGTCATGCCTATCTACTCCCCACTGATTGATGCACCTTTTTCACCCGGACCATTTACTAGAGATACGTCATCTGGCCCGACCAGAGAGCACCCCTAGTGAAAAGGACATATGCAATAATAACGAAGTGATCACTGTATCCTGTTAACAGAAACTTTACCATGAAACAACCTGGAAAGAAAAAAATAGGAAAACGAAAATCAGTAGGCCACTGATGAACATGAACTTTTATTAAACAACAAACAAAGAAACGATAACATAACGTAATGATAAAACCTATTAATGTCCTAGAAACAAGAAAACGTTAAAGTATGCCAGTGGTGAGAGACCAGAAAAACAGTCCGAGAAACCAAATCACCCCTCGCTGTCCCAACTCATGCACTCTGAAAGTTCAAAGTTTTGAGGAGTGCTTGTAACATTGTCTGAAGCCTATTTGCAATTGCTTCATCTTCACTATTCTTAAAGTAAGTGGGGGCTGTTGTGATGCGGTGCCACCCTGAACCGCTTGACGGAGGCCCCCGAGGGACGGTGTCATGTCGCGGACTCGGAGGGGGCGCTTGGCTCCGGCCCCCTCCCCAAGTCGTGTTGCCCTGGTGTGGCCTGAGATCGCCCCCGACATAGGTGGCCGGCTCCCGGGGTCAAGCGGAACTTTTTTCCTTTTGGTGACTCTTCCATTCTTCACCTTGTCCCACAATCCGTTTCACCTAAAGACACGCTGTAGTGGGGCACCCCTTTTCCGTTTCATTTGCCATTCAGCCCGCTTTTGCTACACTGTGCCTCTTCCGCTATTCAGCTGTTTACCGCCCGCTCTTTCGACTACAGCGTCTCGCTCACCATGTACTTGAGTTGCTCCCGCTCTTGCGGTGCAGCGATAGGCGGCTGCCACAGGACTCTCAAAATGGCGGCCATCTCTTTGGGCGTGGTCCACTAAAATGGGCCTGCGACACCTTGGAACTCGGACGCTTGTCTGCTAGAGCTTGGGCTCCATTCTCGAAAGCGTCCCCTCATCCTTGAAGATTCTACAAAAGTCTTGGGGGCCCCCGACTCCCGCAGGCTTCTGGTGGGGAGCGCCTAGCATGATTGCTCGTGGAATGGCCACGACGGAGCTACGAAATGGTGGTGCTCGCATGCTAACGCCAGCTTCAGTCTGAAACATCCAGAAACACTGTAGACTACCAATTCGATCAGTTCCGGTAGCGCTCCAACGTGACCCGGTAGAGAAGAACTTGCCCTCCCCTCTTTGACTGATGGTTCTTGTTGCCTGTCCCTTCTGTTGTCATTTAACAGAACTATTTAGCCTGCTGAAAGGGGTTGTGTGCCGTCCGCTGGTTGGTGGAGACATTTTGACTATATTCTGGACCTGCGTTGTCGCGTAATGCGTCATATGACGTGCCGCGTTAGAAAGTTTAATAAATTATTAAACACAATAAACAATCCTTAAAAAATAAAAAAAAATAAAAAATAATCAACAAAACCAACAATCAATTAACATACAGTATTTGAAAAGTCTATCATTCATTTTTCATTGCAGTACGCTGCCCAGAAAGCTTCCCGGTTCCCGGACCGGGCGCTACCCACGCAAAAAAACAAAAAAAAAATTTTTTTTTTTTGCCCCGCGGGGCCGTTTTAAAGCCTCCACATTAAACCTAGGGGGTCAGGGAGGATCTACTATGCCCCCTTATGGTTATTTGCCCCTTTGTTTTGGCCTCCTCTTGTCTCTCGATCCTACCGAGAGACAAGATGGCGGCCGCTACGGACTTTTTGGAATGTTGACAGACGCCAGAGAACCAATCAGCTTCGCTTCACAAAGCTCCGTTGCGCGAAAAGTACGCGTCCTGGAGCGCTGCCCAGAGCGCGCTTACAGATATATATCTTTTTTTAAACGTTAATTTCTCAAAATCCACTGGAGCACATATATTGAGACCTACAAAAGGCACATCGGGCTACCAGTCCCTACAATTTTGCCAAGTTTCGTGCAAATCTATTCAGCCGTTCGGGCTAAAAGTGAGGCTAACCGCCCTATGGAAAAATCAATGTTAAAAACATGTTTTGGGACCCCCCTTTTTTCTCGGCCCCCCCTTGACGAAACCCCCCCAAATTTTCAGGGGCTGCTCAGAAACAAAATGTGCCATTTTCCTGAAAATTTCAGCCAATTCCGTCCACAAACGCCAAAGTTATTAGACATAGAATTTTCAAAAAACCCATAGGGAAAAAATCCTAACTATATATACCTACTGGCGACCGCCAGTAGGTAATATATATATATATATATATATATATATATATATATATATATATATATATATATATATACACATATATATATGCACTGGAGCACTAAACAGCCACTTCCCTTACAAAGAAGTACAAAGTTTGCATGTCTGCAGCCTTTCTTATTTTTCACCTTATTAATCTTCTGCTCAATCAACACATCATCCACACATACACACACCTACTTGCTGCCTATCTTGCCTGGGGTAATCAATTATTCTTCTTTAATTCAAATTCAAAGTGCAGGCCCTTTATCTAGGCTTTTTATTATAACTACTACCCCAGCCGAAGGCACTATGAGATTTGCACACTTGCTCCCTTTCTTGGCTGCACTTATCAATTATTCTTCAATTTCATATTTTGATTCAAACTCAAGGCCCTTTATCAAGCCTTTTTGTTGTAACTACTGTTTCAGTAATTCTGCTCCTACACACAACTGTGCATAAAGACTTACGACCACAGTGAATTACGGTGTTCCAAAACCCACCTTAGTACCCAAACCCCCTAACAGACTAGCAATCAGTGACTCATTGGTTCTTCGTCCTATAGCAAAAACACCAATTATTAGTCAACCCAGAACATGCGAAATAGGTTACCTCAGGTAAGGTGGATAACAAGAGCACTCTTTCGTTACAGTCTTACACCAGTCCAAAACAAGCACTAAATAAAGACACCTGCAACTTTGAAATGTTTATTTCTAACACCGTAATCTCATGCCCAGTACCTTAGATAATACAAGCAAACATATTATCAGAAACAAAGTTATCAGCATTGTTACTATTCCATAAAATACAAAGGGAGAAAGCATCCTATAATGCAAAAGGGAAACAGATTTAAAATATACCTAGATTTCACCCTCCCTACCTAGCAGGTTAGTTTTTAACTACAGAAGATCTCATATGACTACATAGGCAGACCCATACCTCTAGTACTCAGCAGTAGTGGATCACATTGAGTTCTACACAAACTGTCAGGATACAAATGTTCTCCAACTGTGTGTAATCATGCCTGCACAGTGCATTATGAAACGCGCCAGTATCAGAGGTGCCACAGCTGCATATGTCTTATGGCTTGAACGTGCGAGGATCATTCCGAATAACAGACACAGTATCCAAGATAACCTTGATGTTTCATGCTCTCACTATACACACTAAAGTAGCGAGGCAGTCTACAAATGTAGTATAACAAATTATTCTCATATGAAGCAAAATACTCAGCCTTCTCTAAACAATATTGCAAGTGTGTGTTGTGTGCAAAGCAGAGCAGGAAAACAAAAATGGCGTTTAAGCTTCTAATAAATCCATGCTAACTTAACACGGTGTGAGTACAAGGCTCAGCCCACGACACCTTTCCTTGACCAAAGCACATAAAATAAACGTGGGCAAATTACGAATGCAGAGTCCAAGCCTAAAAAGCAGAGTCAAGTTCTATTTTGCAAAAAAAATTATTCGATCTTTGATAGAAAGCAGTAACTAAGTAATAAAGAATAGGTAGAAAAATCAAACAGTCTTATTCCACCAGCTTATAAGCACAGTATGTAGCAACAGCCTCCAAGAGGAAGTCATTGTTCTCATCTAAAAACATTTCAGCCATCCAATTCAATAGTGGGAATGAACATACATGTTCCTCAACGACCGGAACCTCTATCACCATCGGAGGAAAACTCGGGTCATCTTCAATGTAACTGCGTGCCAAGAAGTCATACACCGCTGCAAAAACATTCCAACGTCCCATTATTCCATGTATCGCTGCTAAGGCCATAATCCTGCCGCCAGAACAGAGCAAGTCATGAACCACTAAGGGGCTCATCAGCTGGTCATAATCCGCGTTGGGAGACACCGTACTGCAGAGACACAAATCCAGGGCCCAGTCGAAATCGCAGCTTAGGCAATGGAAAACAGGTTGAACGCATGTGAAAAAGGAGAATCGAAACGATAATCCATAGGCTGCACTCAATGTAGCCAGAGGCAGAGCTCCGTAATAACTAAGCATTCGGTTGCGCAGCAGCAACAGCCTGGACATATTGTCGGGTGCTGCAGGATGTGCATCCATTTTTAAGTAAACAAATTAATAGAAACACACCGGCAACTAATGCGAGCATTAAGGAGAATCCACCAAAGATGCTGGAAAAAATCAAATGAAAAAACGCCGACAAGACACCAAATATAGTTTCTACAGAAGTCACAAGGCCACTGCTTATAACTTTAAAAAAGTAAGCTAACTCCCTACTCGAGGATGCATTAAAGATAGTCTAAATTAACTCCCTAAAATTCAGGGGTACGTCTGTATTTGATAAAGCATGCACTTCTGTGCGGGTGTTTGCTACATGAAGGACAAATCTTTCTCTAGCAGATGTAAGAGCAACCTCTTTTTGAGACAATAGCGCTCTTATACGGCTCATTTGGTTGACTCTGCTTTCAAGGTCGGAAACGACGGCCAGAGGGAAACATCCAGCTTCCCATGCAGAGGAGTAAACACAACTTTTTTATAGCAAACCACATGCTCAGTAACCGTAATCATGTAAGCGATGCCTGCTAACATCGCACAACAATCTGCATAATTTCAAAGTAAATAACTCCTGTTTGCCAGTAAACTGAACATTGGTATGATAGCAGGTGTCGGAGAGCCTTTCAAAACTCATGGCCAAATTAGCCGCATCTTGATTACAAGAGCCATACAATTGTATGTGTCTACAAATTAGGGAGTGATCTGGTACTATTGTGCAATCCTCGCCATTCTGATAAACTTCTTTTCCCTCCCTCAGGCACCTATATAAATGGTAATAACCAAGCTTCATGGAGATAAGCGCTCCCTAAAGATCCATATCTGCCTATAGCAGAGTATTTCATACAAACCTCAAACTTAAACAATCTTAAAAAGTAACATTATGATACCGTGGATAAGCTGAATCGGATCTCCAATGAGTGTCCACTTGTAACAATTCTCATAGCGCGCCTTGTGCTCTGATTTGACAGTGAGAGAGTGATCGCACCATAGTTTGTCTGCTAATCATTCTCAGCATACGCTACAAATACGCTTTCACGTTACGCATCGCATCAAAGCTTACGTATGACGTCACGTACTGCGCCCGGTACGCGAAAGACGTGAATGTTTTTAATTGTTTAAAAACATATATTTATGTATTTAAGTAACATACTAATAGAATACATTATGTAGGATACTTATGAAAGTAGTTTTTTTAAACTTTGAACAATCGTATATTACTTTTAAAAGCAAGTACTCAAATCGTAAGCATACGCAAAGCCATGTGACTTTAAAAGAAGAGATTTAATTGGTTCATAACACTTCCTATTCCAACTGTTGAAACTTCCGTCCCATTTTAATCATTCTACTTTCACTTTCTAAGAAGAAACATCTCTTCTGAGAATATTGTCAAATAGAAGGAAAATTACCATAATAACACCAATGGACTAATCTTCCACCCATTCTTCAGAGGAATATTTCATTCCTGAAGAACCTCCAAAGAAGAGGAAAGAAGCTCTGATTTGCTTTTTTTTAACTTTCCCTGAAGGGCAAAAAAAGGTTAATGCTCCGTTAGTAACCTGTAAAATTTGCCAAACAACTCTTTCAATGGGTGATCCATCTAAAAAATACTCCTTTGGCACAGCAAATATGGAGCAACACGTCAATAATTTGCACCCCAAAAATTTTCCTCGAGCTGCAACACGGAGGTTGCAGGACAACCCACCTGTTGCTACACCAAGCACATCAACTGCTGCACCAACATTTTCAGCAAGCAGTCCACACCCACAAATTGATCCTGATTTTGCTAAAGTTAAAATTCTATGAATTTATTGCAATAAACTTTTGTGTTATGGGGAACAGTCTATTGACCTGATAAAACGCAGGAAGCAGAAGCATCGCTATCCTCGACATTAGTTTTTTTTTTTCATTCTTATGTTCCTGTTGGACATTTTTTGAGTTCCAATTCCATTTTTTTGCTTTAAAAAAAAACTTGTTCACAAATCACAAAGAAAAAATAGAAAACAAAAAACACAAAAAAAAAACAGAATTATAACAATCTGATCCTAATAACCACACGGACACAGAGATAAGAATTTGAGGATTTAATGTCCGAAGTGCCGGTAACGCTACTTCCCATTGCTAGACTCGCGGCAACACCCGTGGCCACCTACGTTCTCAGAATGCACTCGGCCCACGCTCTGGTAAACTAGAGCGCGTCGCCACACAAATGTTTAAGGAGCTGCAAAGGGACCCCATCACCCGGGACTCAAAAAATAACATTTGGGACCATGTGGGGAACCCCAATACCCCCACGGTCCCAGCCAGCTCCCCGCGTCGTTCGCAAGCCGGCATTGCTTTGTCAGTTTATATGCTCCTCTCTCTAACAAAAAGCAATCTTCTTTCCTACTTAAAAAAGATAGCATATTAACTTGCTCTCTCTTTCAAATAGGAAAGCGGTTTGCTGTACTAAAGTGGAAGCCGCGACCCTCCCGCCCTACTATAGCAAACAGCAGTGTCCCGGGGGAAGGCACCCCGGAACACTGCAGGAGCCGGCCCTGGGAGGTGTCGGTCCCCAGGGGCATCAAGAACTCCAGGAAGGGGGCCACGCGACCCCCTCCCAACATTAAAAAGCCCCGAAAGGTGGTGGTCCCCGCGGCTGGGGGGTGCGTGCCATCACGGACCCCCCAATTTTAAATATTACTGCCCCAGGAAGGTGGCGGTCCCCGGAGCATGTGGGGGAGACGTTAACCCCCCGCATACTTCAAAATAAAACCCCGGGGTTGGCGTTCCCCGGGGCTCGGGGGACCTTTCAACCCCCTATTATAGAAAAAAATGGCCCCCGGGATTTGCCCCCCCCCCGGGAGCTAACTAAGAACAAAAGAGACTTTCACTTTTTTTTCCCTTTTCCACCGCGTACGAGTACGATACGCGTACCCAGCAGTTTTTAAATGTAAAAATAAATACATTTTGGGGCCTAAAGATCCATGTGGAACCCCCTCAGCAGGCCTAGAGGGTCAACATTTTTCTAGCCTGCCCCCTTTCCTTATTTTTCAACTTTGTTTTACTGTTTTCTTGTGACTTGGTGCCACCGAGGCACAAGATGGCCGCCAATACTTCCTGGTTTCGAGTGTTGACAGACAGTTGACAGCCAATCAGCATGCAGCTCGCGCTCGTAATTGAACGGATCTCCGTCCGCGTGTAGAACTCTGTCTCTAGATATCGCTATGATTTTACTTGTAATTTTCTCAGAAACTACTGAACGGATTTACACCATTAAACAAAAAGCACAATCTGCGAACCAAACTCTACATCTCTGTCAAATTTGGTGTAATTCCGTTCAGCCGTTCGGGCTGTAGCCCTGGCTAAAGGCCTCTATGGAAATTGCATTGGGAAAACACGTTTTGGGACCCCCCTTTTTTCCCGGCCTCCACTTGATGAATCACCCCCAAACTTTCAGGGAAGGAGCAGGACCAAGCAGGCCATTTTCTTGGAGAAATTTGCAAAGATTCGTCCACCGGCGCCAAAGTTATTCCAAATAGAATGTGGTGGATTTCCTATGGAAACGAGGTTCTAACTATAACTACCTACTGGCGACCGCCAGTAGGTAATATATATATATATATATAAAAAACAAAAGCACCTTCTCGGGTCCCCAAACTGCTTCAGCCTTGGAGATCCAGGGAACTATCCAGCGGGGGCAGCAGTGACAATTCACGCCGCCCAGCATGAGGTTAATAAGCTCACAACCGCTTCTATTACTCCCCAAAAGCCCATGGTGGGCCCAGACCATCCAACAACTTTGAAACACGAAAACTGCCGCAGCAGCAGAAGCCAGTGACGTCAGGGCCAACTGGCGAAGCAAGGGTCTCTGTACCGTGTCTCTGGCTGACACGGAAATGTATGCAACAGAACTTCTTCTTTCGAGAGAGCAGAGACCACGCAGGGGAAGACTTTGGAAGCAGATTTTATTTCTTATTGTGGCGAATGCATTTCGGCAATTTGTCAGCCTTCATCAGCGCCCAAGAGTTCAGGAGGCTTCCAACATCACGAGTGTGAATTTTGCCGCCCTCTTATTGGCAGAGGGCCCGCTCCGCCCCCTAGCGTTATCGGCTCACCTGTTGTCAGTTCACAAAGTGTGTGTGGACCACAACACCCAGAATGCATGATGTTGAGTCCACGATATTGAGGTAGGTGTTGCAGGGGGAGTATGTCACCAATTGATCTTTGCGGGGGTGGCAGTACAGTTCACAAGTTGCAGCCAATTTCCTGCTTGTTAAAAAACAAAAGCGCCTCCTCGGGTCCCCAAACTGCTTTAGCCTTGGAGATCCAGAGAACTATCCAGCAGGGGCAGCAGTGACAATTCACACCGCCCAGCATGAGGTTAATAACCTCACAACTGCTTCTATTACTCCCTAAAAGTCCATGGCGGGCCCAGACCATCCACACCTTGGAAACACGAAAAACGCAGCAGCAGCCGAAGCCAGTGACGTCAGGGCCAACTTGCGAAGCAGGGAGGGTCTCTGTACCGTGTCTCTGGCTGACACGGAAATGTATGTAACAGAACTCCTTCTTTTGAGAGAGCAGAGACCACGCAGGGGAAGACTTTGGAAGCAGATTTTATTTCTTATTGTGGCAAATGCATTTCAGCAATTTGTCAGCCTTCATCAGCGCCCAAGAGTTCAGGAGACTTCCAAAATCACGAATGTGAATTTTGCCGCCCTCTTATTGGCAGAGGGCCCGCTCCGCCCCCTAGCGTTATCGGCTCACCTGTTGTCAGTTCACAAAGTGTGTGTGGACCACAACACCCAGAATGCATGATGTTGAGTCCACGATGTTGAGGTAGGTGTTGCAGGGGGAGTATGTCACCAAGTGGTCTTTGCGGGGGTGGCAGTACAGTTCACGAGTTGCAGCCAATTACCTGCTTGTTAAAAAACAATAAATAAATAAATATATATATATATATATATATATATAAATAAATATATATATATATATATATATATATATATTACTGCAACACATTCGTATTTTTACGAAAGTAGACGGCACTCAAAGTTGGTTTTTCAAAGTGATTTATTGGCAGACCTCCTGCCCCCTTGACAGACAAAAAGAATATATATATATATATATATATATATATATATATATATATATATGTATATATATATATATCTCACTGCTCGAGAATGCCCACAGGCAAAGGCGCACACGACCAGCAGCTCGCACAGAGGCGTTCAATCGATTTTGATATATATATATATATATATATATATATATATATATTACCTACTGGCGGTCGCCAGTAGGTATATATAGTTAGGATTTTTTCTCTATGGGATTTTTGAAAATTCTATGTCTAATAACTTTGGCGTTTGTGGACGGAATTGGCTGAAATTTTCAGGAAAATGGCACATTTTGTTTCTGAGCAGCCCTTGAAAATTTGGGGGGGGTTCGTCAAGGGGGGGCCGAGAAAAAAGGGGGGTCCCAAAACGTGTTTTTAACATTGAGTTTTCCATAGGGCGGTTGGCCTCACTTTTAGCCCGAACGGCTGAATGGATTTGCACGAAACTTGGCAAAATTGTAGGGACTGGTAGCCCGATGTGCCTTTTGTAGGTCTCAATATATGTGCTCCAGTGGATTTTGAGAAATTAACGTTTAAAAAAAGATATATATCTGTAACAGCGGACCTGGCAGCGTCCCAGGACGCGTACTTTACGCGCAACGGAGCTTTGTGAAGCGAAGCTGATTGGTTCTCCGGCGTCTGTCAACATTCCAAACAGTCCGTAGCGGCCGCCATCTTGTCTCTCGGTAGGATCGAGAGACAAGAGGAGGCCAAAGCGAAGGAGCAAATGACCATAAGGGGGCATAGTACATTGTCGCTCACCCCCTGGGTTTGATGTGGAGGTTTTAAAAGGGCCCCGCGGGGCAAAAAAAAATAAAAATAATAATAATCGAACAGCTGAATGGATTTGCACGAAACTTGGCAAAATTGTAGGGACTGGTAGCCCGATGTGCCTTTGCTAGATCTCAATATATGTGCTCCAGTGGATTTTGAGAAATTAACGTTCAAAAAAAGATATATATCTGTAACAGCGCACCGCTTCGCGTACTTTTCGCGTTACGGAGCTTTGCGAAGCGAAGCTGATTGGCTCTCCGGTGTCTGTAAACATTCCAAACAGTCCGTAGCGGCCGCCATCTTGTCTCTCGGTAGGATCGAACAGCTGAATGGATTTGCACGAAACTTGGCAAAATTGTAGGGACTGGTAGCCCGATGTGCCTTTGCTAGGTCTCAATATATGTGCTTCAGTGCATTTTGAGAAATTAACGTTCAGAAACAAGATATATATCTGTAACAGCGCTCCGCTTCGCGGAGATATAATTATATGTGTATTACCTAGCTGTTGCTAACACCAGTTAGCGACGGCTAGTAGAATATAGCGACCATCTTGGGCCCCACTTTGCATGTGAGTGATATTTATCACTAATGACATGCAAAGTGGGCATGCCAAGATGTTAGCGACTGGAAACAGTCGCTAACATCGCTATCTCCTATTATCAACTTTTGGAAATATTCGAGATAAGCGCGAATATCTCCAAAAGCTACCACCTGCCCTGAGCAGTTCTTAGCCATGTTATCCAATGGGAGGTGGATAACATGGCTAAGAGCATTAGCTCGGTAATGCATGAATATCGCTGAGTTTTCAGCGATATTAATGCATTGCGGTCGTTTTTTATCGTATTTCCGATAAACCTTGATAATAGCAAGGTTTATCTGCGATAATTTCTGACGGTAAAAAAATCGTTGCTAAGCATCGTTAGAGATAAATATCGCTTAACTTTGGTAATATGCCCCAACGTCTGTTAACGTTCGATTCGAAGGAAATCAGGAAGTGTTGAAAAACATTGTCTGCGCCATCTTGTCTTTTTTCAAATGCCACACTTTTGTCGTGCACGGCAGCCATTTTAGATGCCTTGACCAGACCCACTCTGTGCACGCTGTCGATCCTTAGCATGGCTCCCCACCCTCGCAAGCATCTCCCCCAGGCAGTGGTCACCCCCGCTCTCTGTCTTATGCATGGGTAATAAACCTCCCCCCATCTGCGCTGCTCTTCCCTGAGAATCACACCCTGTGCCCGCCCGACACCTCCCTTTCGCCCTATTCACTAACGCACCCTCTGACACTCCTTTTCCTCTGTGTCCGATTGTCCAGGCTGGTCCTAGGGTATTAGCTAGCCCTGCAGATGTAGTTTATGGCCACAGCTGTAAAGAATCACCCCTCTTCAAAGGAGTTATAGTAGATCAAGGCCCACACTCGATGAGATCCGTCACAGCAGAAGCGTTGCTATTATCTGAAAACCATCCTGTATTGTGATTGGGGAGGGGACCGAGCCTGAAGCGGAAGATTCCAGGGATGACTCTTTGTACATCAAAGTTTTTACAATTATGTGTCACATTAAAAATATATAGCACTCCGACAAAGTAGTAAGATTATAAAACTTTAATAATTTATAAATATATACTAGAAAACAAAAATAGTAATAACATATAAACATTTTTAGGGAAAAACAACGAAGTAGCGGTCGGCTGTGCGAATAGTCCCAACGCAGCACAACGTCCAGATTTCCGGCGTGGGGCGTCGCGGGGGGTGGGTCATCAGTAGCAAACTGTTGTGCGAATAGTTCCAAGGCAGCAGAACGCGCTGAAATCTAGATGACACGAAAGTGATGTCTAGTAAGTTGCCACCCAGCAAATAACGGCATGGGGCGTCGCGGGGGGTGGGTCATCAGTAGCAAACTGTTGCGCGAATAGTTCCAAGGCAGCAGAACGATGGCACCAAGGTGATGTCCAGTAAGTTGCCGCACTGGTTTTGGTATCCTACAATGCTGCTCCGAATAACGGCGTGTGGCGCCCCGGGGGAGGCGGCGTGAACGGGCCTCTCCAGGTGGAGTGTCATCTGTTGTAGTGGGGCGCCCCTTTACCGTTTCAGTTGCCATTCCGTCCGTTTTTGGTCCACTGTGTCAAAAGCCGCAATTCAGCTGAGTTGCACCCACTCTTGCGGTGCAGCGATAGGCGGCTGTCACAGGACTCTCAAAATGGCGGCAGGCTGTTTCCTTTTTGGGCCTGGTCCACTGAAATGGCCCTGGGACACCTTGGAAATCGGACGCTTGTCTGCTAGGTCTTGGACCCCATTCTCGAAAGCGTCCCCTCCGCCTTGAGAATTCATCAAAAGTTTTGGGGGCTCCGACTCCTGCAGGCTTCTGGTGGGGAGCGGCTGCCATGATTGCTCGCGGAATGACCACGACTGAGCTACGAGATGGTGGTGCTCTCATGCTGACGCCAGCTTCAGTCTGAAACATCCAGAAACAAGGTGGGGCTTTCATCGTTTGGGAAAAAAAAAAAGTTTTCATCCAATGAAAAGTGTTGTTTTTAGGTCACATGATCAAGCCTTCCATCATTAGGAAACCAAAAGTAAAATGAACCAATGAAAAGTTTTATAAACAAGTCACATGACCTGTTATGCGGCATAGGGTGTAAAATGCGGAGAAAATACGTTGGCACGTGAGGCGGCGTCAGTAGCGGACCGATGTGCGAATAGGCCGAAGGCAACACAACGCGCCAAGATCCGGATGGCACCGAGGTGGTGTCCAGCAAGTTGCAGCACTGGTGTGGCCATCCTACAATGCTGAAAGTCGGCGTGGGGCGCCCCGTTGGCCTGTGAGTTTGCGTCAGTAGCGGACCGATGTGCGAATAGGCCGAAGGCAGCACAACGCGCCAAGATCCGGATGGCACCGAGGTGGTGTCTAGTAAGTTGCCGCACTGGTGTGGCCATCCAACAATGCTGAAAGTCGGCGTGGGGCGCCCCGTTGGCCTGTGAGTTTGCGTCAGTAGCGGACCGATGTGCGAATAGGCCGAAGGCAGCACAACGCGCCAAGATCCGGATGGCACCGAGGTGGTGTCTAGTAAGTTGCCGCACTGGTGTGGCCATCCTACAATGCTGAAAGTCGGCGTGGGGCGCCCCGTTGGACTGTGAGATGGCGTCAGTAGCGGACCGATGTGTGAATGGGGCCGAAGGCAGCGCAACAATATTTTCGGAATAGAAGACACCACTAGGCGCTGAGATTCCAAGATCCGGATGGCACCGAGGTGGTGTGTAGCAAGTTGCCGCACTGGTGTGGCCATCCTACAATGCTGAAAGTCGGCGTGGGGCGCCCCGTTGGCCTGTGAGTTTGCGTCAGTAGCGGACCGATGTGCGAATAGGCCGAAGGCAGCACAACGCGCCAAGATCCGGATGGCACCGAGGTGGTGTCTAGTAAGTTGTCGCACTTCTGTGGCCATCCTACAATGTTGAAAGTCGGCTCGGGCGCCCCGTTGGCCTGTGAGATGGCGTCAGTAGCGGACCGATGTGCGAATGGGGCCAAAGGCAGCGCAACAATATTTTCTGATTTGAAGACACCACAAGGCGCTGAGATGCCAAGATCCGGATGGCACCGAGGTGGTGTCTAGCAAGTTGTGGCACTGGTGTGGTCATCGTACAATGGTAAAAGTCGGCGTGGGGCGCCCTGTTGGCCTGTGAGATGGTGTCAGTAGCGGACTGATGTGTGAATGGGGCCAAAGGCAGCGCAACAATATTTTCTACAATATTTTCGGAGTAGAAGACACCACAAGGCGCTGAGATGCCAAGATCCGGATGGCACCGAGGTGATGTCTAAGTTGCGGACCGATGTGCGAATGGGGCCAAAGGCAGCTCAACAATATTTTCTGAAGAGAATACACCACAAGGCGCTGAGATGCCAAGATCCGGATGGCACCGAGGTGATGTCTAAGTTGCGGACCGATGTGCGAATGGGGCCAAAGGTAGCGTAACAAGATTTTCTGTATGGAAGATACCACTAGGCGTTGAGATGCCAAGATTCGGATGGCACCGAGGTGATGTCTAGCAAGTTGTGCCACTGGTGTGGCCATCGTACAATGGTAAAAGTCGGCGTGGGGCGCCCTATTGGCCTGTGAGATGGTGTCAGTAGCGGACTGATGTGCGAATGGGGCCAAAGGCAGCGCAACAATATTTTCTGACTGACACCACAAGGCGCTGAGATGCCAAGATCCGGATGGCACCGAGGTGATGTCTAAGTTGCGGACTGATGTGCGAATGGGGCCAAAGGCAGCGTAACAATATTTTCTGTATGGAAGATACCACTAGGCGTTGAGATGCCAAGATTCGGATGGCACCGAGGTGATGTCTAGCAAGTTGGTGTGGTCATCCTACAATGCTGAAACTCGGCGTGGGTCACCCCATTAGCCTGTGAGATGGCGTCAGTAGCGGACCGATGTGCGAATAGGCCGAAGGCAGCACAACGCGCCAAGATCCGGATGTCACCGTGGTGGTTTCATAGTTGAGAGGCACTTCATCTGCAGTGGGGCGCCGAGATCCGGATGGCACCGAGGTGATGTCTAGCAAGTTGCTGTACTGGTGTGGTCATCCTACAATGCTGAAATGTAGTGGGGCGCCCATTTACCGTTTCAGTTGCCATTCAGCTGAGTTTCGGCTGCTCTTGATGCTACAGCGACAGGCGGCTGCAAGAGGACTCTCAAAATGGCGGCCTGTTCTTTGGATTTGGGCCTGGTCCACTAAAATGGCCCTGGGACACCTTAGAACTTGGACGCTCGATTTTTTTTTCCTTTCCTGTACATGCAAAAAAAGGTAAATGCCCGGTACGTTACACGCTTCATCTGCCACGATGAACTCTCCAGAGGAACTGAAAAAAAATATAGTTGTGGTAACTATACCATGCATCGTCATATGGAGAGGTGGCACCAATTAATTATAGTGCTGCATAAAAGAGAGATTTGGAGGAGAACCCCTGACCTGCTAGTACATTCATCAAAGAAGTGGCACTGAGAGCTTCAGAGGCAAGGGAAACGGTCCCAAATATTTAGAAGAACTTTGGAAAGATTAAAATGACATGTTTAGATTGTGGTAAATTAATTTCATGTGGACAGATGAGTGTTACTCTAATAAATACAGCATATGAACATCATCATAGTCGATGGTTGGTAGAGACATTTTGACTATATCCTGGACCTGCCCGTCCTCGCCCAAAATGGCGCCGGAATAAATGGGACTCGTAACTCCTTGTTGTGTACTGGTTGCAGAACCTTGAAATCACGAGATACGTATGCAGTTTTGAAGCACATGGCGGGCGGGGACGAGAATTGATTGAATATTTCGACATCCCTTTTGATATTAAGTTCTGATGTGTTATTGATTACTGTAATGTTGAAAGTTCGAATTAACGTCACCCATGGTACTTGCCCGCAAATGTATATCTAGATAATTTTATTGTAACTGGCCCTGTCGTATTTTTATTATAAAATGTACGTCCACCGATTCCGTAACTGTTAGACACCTTAGTTCTTGCAACCTAATGGCCCGCCCGTTACGTTCCTCTACAGTGTAAATGTCTATTCATCATATACGATTACAGTTTGCTCCGTGGCAGGCCCACGTGGTTATAGGCTCGTATTTGTATAATGAAATTTTCACAATAAAGGTTTTTAAAAGAAAACATGGTAGTAGTATATACATTGGTAAAGTTTTTAATAATAGTCACTGTTTTAGAATCATTAAAAGGCAAGTGAAATAAAGCAGACCAATTACATGAAGGGTAAAAGGTATAATACGAAGGAACGCAGTAAAGATAAATGGTCAAGGGCTGTTGTGTTTTCTATTACTGCAACATAAAGTGATCGATAAGAATCTCATATTCAGGCGTATCGGCGACTAAGACAGCAGGTCGACCCTCTTTTGCTCAACGGCTCCGTCATGGGACGAAGAAACGCTCTTTTTCTCGAAAAAAGAATATATTTTACTTGCAGGACAGTTGTAAAATTTCCGGGAAAGTACATTAGCCTGGAACATTATAACATATATTTAAGAAAAAATAATGTTCGGAAGTAATTAAAAGCGTAATTTTTAGGTGATATGACCAAGGCTTTCATCATTAGAATAAGAAAAGTAAAATGAACCAATGAAAAGTTTTATTAACAAGTCACATGACTTGTTATGCTTACGTTACGCGCTGCGCGCCCCGGATGACTTCCGGATGCGCTAACGCGGCGCGTCATATGACGCATTACGCGACAACGCAGGTCCAGAATATAGTCAAAATGTCTCCACCAACCAGCGGTCGAAACACAACCCCTTTCAGCAGGCTAAATAGTTCTGTTAAATGACAACAGAAGGGACAGGCAACAAGAACCATCAGTCAAAGAGGGGAGGGCTAGTTCTTCTCTACCGGGTTACATTGGGGCGCTACCGGAACTGATCGAATTGGTAGTCTACAGTGTTTCTGGATGTTTCAGACTGAAGCTGGGGTTAGCATGAGAGCACCACCATTTCGTAGCTCTGTTGTGGCCATTCCGCAACCAATCATGGCAGCCGCTCTTCATCGTTATTTTGGGCGGGGTGGGTGGCGGAGCCGAGCTGTTTTGCAGCCATCATTGTGCGGAGTTCAGTTCATCTCACTAGTTTTGTATTTGTCATGAGGGGTTGTTCCTAATGTTTCTATTTTAGCGAGGTAAAAAAGAGATCCCATTAGTGGCCTACTGATTTTGCTCGATTCCTTTTCTTTTTTTTTACACGATTTTTCGTTATCTGCAAAGACTAAACAGAGTATTGCGACTCTGTGTTTGTTTGTAAATAGAGAATGAACCAAAGAGAACTAATTCTAAAACAGTAAATACTTGGATAACAATCAATCAAATGGAGAGAGAAGCAGGCACGACGGATTACAACGGGGGCAAAGGCCTGCGTTAACTACCTTTCACTATCTGCAAAGAGAGAGTACTCCTAATAGAAATGAGGGGGGGGGCACCATTCAAAGCAGATCAGTGTGCATAAACACGAAAATGTTTTCACTTACCACGTACTTGACATTCGACAGCTTATGATATTTGCTATTAAAAAACCATTGAAATTCACTGAAAAAACCATAGGTTATAGACCATATATAGTTAGGAATTAGCATTTACAAAACCTTGAAAATTCACTGAAAAAACCATAGGTTATAGACCATATATAGTTAGGAATTAGCATTTAAAAAACCTTATTTTACTCACACAAAACCATTGAAATTCCATATATAGTTAGTTGCACTAACTATATATCGCGCACCTGCAATCCACTGCTGATCATGTCACATATTACATCATTCATGACATGGTCAGTGACATCACTGATGACATCACTGATGACATCTCAAATGACATCACTGATGACATCACTGATGACATCTCATTTGACATCATTCTTGTGCTAATACGATAAACCTCTTCAGACTCTAATATAACCTTAGATACACTCAGTGTATACAGACACTCACACACTGCCACTCATCCATGGAGTTACTCACACACCCAGTCAGTCATGCAAAGAAACAATCTCACCTCCATTTCTTCAACTATACAGTTAAACACACCTTACTTATTGAAACATATACTAACACATATTTACTCTCTTATACAATCCCTGATACAAGTTCACAATGATCGATACAACCACTCACTCATTCAGTGGCTCTCATGCACAGTTATTTATATATGCCAACTCTCACATGTACTGTGTTTTACATATGTACTTACTATGACATGTAGCATTGAGATATCCATTCACTCATCAATACACTCATGCACACAGTCAACTGCCCATGTAGCTGTTTCCACATGCACTCTTGAACTCATACACCTAGTGAATAAACTGCTCACACATCTATGCATAGAGTCACACACCTTCCAGCCACCCCCACACAAACTCAATCTGCCATAGAAATACTTGGGCAACCAATTAATAACACATATAGCCTCTCGTATAGCTAATGATCAACACATGCAGCAGTTTACAGAACAACAGACATAATGATGCACAAATTAAGACAGTTTAGTCACTAACCCATGCACTCAGTGAGACACATTTAATCACTCACTCATACATTCAGTCATGCACCTACTAAATCCTTCGTCCAGACACTTATACATCTACTCATTCTTCAATATGTAAAACATATTTAAACTTTACAGAAACACACAGTCACTGGATGACGTCATCAGTGATCTCATCAGTGATGTCATTTGAGATGTCATCAGTGATGTCATCAGTGATGTCACTGACCATGTCATGAATGATGTAATATGTGACATGATCAGCAGTGGATTGCGGGTGCGCGATATATAGTTAGTGCAACTAACTATATATGGAATTTCAATGGTTTTGTGTGAGTAAAATAAGGTTTTTTAAATGCTCATTCCTAACTATATATGGTCTATAACCTATGGTTTTTTCAGTGAATATATATATAGATAGATAGATAGATAGATAGATAGATAGATAGATAGATAGATAGATAGATAGATAGATAGATAGATAGATAGATAGATAGATAGATAGATAGATAGATAGATAGATAGATAGATAGATAGATAGATAGATAGATAGATAGATAGATATGCCTACCTATAGACAAGAAAGAAAGCAAATTAAAAAAATCAATGTGTTAATGTGTTGAAACTGATTGTGAATGAAATTGCAATATAGTATTACAACTTTCATTCTCCCTATTTCTTTGAGGCTCTATATTTTTGTTTCTTGACTTAGGTTTAGGATTAGAAAAATATACATCATTGGAATGTATGTATTTTCTTCTCTTGCAATTTTTTCTTGTTAGTTCCTTGAGTCTTCTATATGTAACGAACAGTAAATACTAATGTATGTGTGAGAATGCAAAGAATATGTACTAAAGTCATTTGTTACAATTACATCTACAAATACTCTCTTTCTCTTTTTAGACCAACACATTCAACAGTAGCTACATTTTCCTTCTTGCCGGTAAACGGAAGAGGGGAATAGTTAAGGTATATCGTTTTGTGTAAAGTAGAATTACCTTAGGACACACTTGCGGGATTTAGCAGTATCTTACTCCTTCTTCTTTTTTTATCTCATGTAGAAAGAACCTTACTTGGCCTGGGCAGACATTCACACCACAACATAGTCTCGATAGAACAATTGATTTTTCTCTTCCCTTCCCCTCTTCCCCGTCGAGCTTGGTAGACTTTGACTATAGTTGGGTTACCTTCGTCAAAGACAAAGTTGGGAGCTAGCTGAGTAATTTCCTATCGCTCCTGCGGAAAATAAGGTGAGATTCTGACAATAATATGGTTTAAGGGCAGCAAGTGGTAGAACGCGCTCAGACAGTAAAGGGGCAGCCACTTATGATAAATGCCATGATGAGAGCCGTAGCGACTATATATTTATCAATTTAAGATTATGGCAATGTTTTGAGGGCATGGTCGTGGAAAGTAGAATGAAAAGCAACCATAACCCCAACTCTGTCTCTATGAGCTATGGATGTATGATAGTAAAACGTGATCATTTTGATTGCGGTACTTTACATTGCAGATTTTACAACGCAAGTCGTTACAACGACTTGCGTTGGAGGGCGCGGATTGAGGATTATTATAATATTCTATTCCAACTCCAGCCCACGTAACAGTAGGGAAGGTGTTGGAATAGAAAATCACAATATTCCTTAACCAAGAGCGCCATCCAGCACAAGTCGTAGTAATGACTTGCGTTGTAATGGCAGTGTGGTAAAGGTCGTGCGGTGTAAACACCGCGGTGTAAACAACGTTCACCATGAGCTAATATTGAGGGAAACTGTCTCCTCATCCCGAACTGTGTTGTGTTTCTAAGGACGTTCAGCTAGCTAACAACAGACACCATCTTAAATGTCATCAGCCACTAGTACGACAGAATGCTCTGTCCTCTATTGAGACTGACTAATCTAGCACATTAATAAAATTAGAAGCCATTATGGCCACTAGGGAGGACCTGGGGGAAGTTACAAATATCCATCTGAGCTTTTTTGACCCGTTAATTGTTCACTTCCATGTGCCCAATGTGCACAATAGAAGGAAAAACCATACAATGACCACTTGATTTAACGATGAGTGTGGGAAATCCAGAACCCAGCTAATAATAGTCATTAAAAATAAAATTTTAAATCCAATTTGCACTCTGCATAAGGCTTATAAACAAGTCCAACTTAAAACCAAAAGGGACTGTAATGAGAAAAGTTGGCATAATCTTTTAAAAACCTACAACGAGACAGAAATGTCTACATTTTGATCCCTTTTACACAGGGAGGAACGAGGCAGTTGCTAAACCAGCAAATAATATCTCACCCTTAGCTTGGGTTAACTATTTGGAAGCCTTGTATGATGATGAATTGTCCAAAAATATGAATTATCACAGAACAAATAGATCACATGAAGACTTTCGATCTTAATGAAGTAGAATCCATAATAGGTACTATCATCCAGGGGAACGCCCCTGGGCCAGATGGCATTTAGGTGACATTTTAATCTTTGATAAATATAAATGGGTCCGCTATATTCTAGTTTTGGGTAATGCCATAGAAAAGGGAACGCCAATTCCTAACTCCTTGAAAGGAACTAAGGTTATATCCATCTACAAAAAAGGGTATTTTAGCCATTGAATTATATGCCGATAAATCTGATAGATTTTATCCAGAAGGTTTTTTTGTTGTGTTGTCCTAGAAAAAATTCATATATAGTTGAAGAAGGGAAAATACTTTCCTCTTTCCAAGCAGGCTTCAGGGGAAAAAACAGCTCTGTCGACCAGGATTTCTCCTACTCCTTGTTTCTTGGAAAACAGTGCTAATCGGCCAGGGTCACCTATATGTGGCTTTCGTCAATCTGAAGTTTGCTTTTAACCTGGTCTCCCGGCAAAAGCTTTGACAAGTGCTATGACAGACGGGAATGCCGCCTAATACACTATCAATCATTGTCCGGCTTCACGAGGGTAACTATGCCAGAGTTCGCTGGGGGGAGCAGGGTCGGCATACCAATCCAATCCTTGTCCGACGGAGCGGTGTTTTTGCTCCTACCTTGTTTTCCCATTACTTGAAAGTGCATTTTCTCTCAACTTTACCTGCCAATACCCCATCTCTGGCCAATGCAATGGTATCTACTATGCTCTTCGCAGATGACACCTTGCTTGGATCCAAAACACCAAAAGGGATTCAAACTCCTATATCTCGCTTAGAGGGGTTTTGCTCGATACAAGGTTTAGAGGTTAATGCAAACAAGACAAAATGTTTGTCAATCAATCAGCATAATCATATAAAGGGAAAATGTTTATGGGTGTAGAGGAGCTTGAAAGAGTGGATACATTTGAGTAGTTGGGTTCCTCTCTATAAATATACTCCGGAACCCTTGGTCAATAAACCGTTGGTACATGCTGGGAAGAGTAGAGGGGAGGAATAACTCAATAAAGCAAACCCCCAAATTCAAAGTATCATGACTCTGAAGAATCACAGACTCCAGATTCCAAGTTAGTGGGTTTATTACAAAGCTAAAAATAACTGAACATACAGGCACTTCAAGACGAGGTTGTAAAAAACTCATTGGAACTAATACAAAGCCAAACCTATGGCAAAGGTTAAACTTCTGTGGCATGAAAAGGATGCCAATTTCCAGAACCAGGATGCAGGCAATAATTGCCCCCACGTCAAGATCAGTCTTCATTTGAGGTTCATAAGTAAAAAGCATTAGTCTGTCCCTACTCTACCACTAGCATGACATCCCTACTTAGCATTCCCCAGGCAAGATCAGGAAAAGGTGTTAGCACGTGAATATTTCCTCAGAAGTGCATCCACGTTCTATGGGTCAAGTAGCACAAGGCTACAGAGCTCTGTCTAAGATGCTGAAGTACCGAAAAATAATTACCAACTACAATGGAGCTATACTTACAAATAGCCCCAAAACCAATTACCAATAATCAGTCAGTTGGCAGTGTAGAAGGTTCAATCGTTTATTATACAAACAACTCTGCCAGAGGA
This sequence comes from Lissotriton helveticus, assembly GCF_964261635.1. Classification (NCBI taxonomy): domain Eukaryota; kingdom Metazoa; phylum Chordata; class Amphibia; order Caudata; family Salamandridae; genus Lissotriton; species Lissotriton helveticus. The sequence goes on from NC_136065.1 coordinate 598,156,275, forward strand.
GCCTCTCGTGACCTAACCCCTTCAGGTCCACCGAGAAGACTGCTGGCACACTATCAACAGATCACATATATACTGTTACGTTTCTAAACCGTTACCTAAGAAGGAAAAATACAAGTTGGTACAGGTTGGTGCAAAGGAAAGACCATATACCTCTCAGTTTAGCTCAGCTCGTTCTAGCAAGGTCGAGGGGTTAACTCCCTTCTGCCACTCCTAGGAGAGTCTGCACAGCATCTTGTGGAATGTGCGTATCCAGCCTACCCCCACCTACAACCTTGACAGGCCTAACGGGCAGAAGCAGCAGTTTGCAACATTTGTCAGACCTTTTCTACAGAGAATGGCTCACACTATATGCGATGGTGACTTTCCACTAATATTGCAAGCAGACTGGGCCACAAAATGGCGCCAGTCATGTTAACCTAAAGTGTGCATAGATGGGAAAATAACTACATAAAACCTACATCAAACTCGATCCAACTACGGGTGTGAGTTTGCCGGTGTTCTATTGCCTTTTACCAAACTAATAGGTGCATCACGCTAATTACTAATAGCTACTTTGGATTTTACTAGGCCCAATTTGATTCTGGTTCCTCAAACCCTCCTTTTAGCGTGATGTAGCTAACTTAAGAGAAAACTGATCCTGGAAAACGTCATCATCAATAGCCATTAACTCACGAATCTCCTGTTGGAGCATATGAGATTTGGTTGGGGTAGAGGAACGAACCATCATGGCAGTTAATTTGGTAGCACAGTAGGAGCAGCAGGCGGGGCCACATGGAATACAAAGACAGCAAGTAAAGAGAATGCCTGCAGCTCCTGCAAGTATCATCAATATTTTTCAACCCCACGTGAATAACAGACCCCAAAACCAGCCGGAGAGTGACCAGGACCCATTTTCAGTGTGCATTTCCGCAGCTATGCGATGCAGCTTTCGAATGGCTAAATGAACCGTGGGGGCGGAGTCTGGAATGTAAACAGAACAGGAGCAGCCAATCACCCGGCATGCTCCTCCTCGATCAGCCAAGATAACGTCCAAAACCATTCGATTTTGGAGCGAAACAAGTCTCGTCGCCTGAAGCTCCTCAGTTATGTTTGTCATAATCTCAGTAGTGATATTGATGACATTCTCTACCACCCTAGACAATCGTCTAATCTCTCTACTATTGAAGATCGTCCCCAGAAAGGGACCAACCCCATAGTAAAATCCGTAAATTGTTTCAAGGAAGTGTCAGTTTGATCTACCTCAGTCATTCCAAGCTGCCTTCTCTGTCTATTGGAAACCACTGTTGTCTTGTGTAGTTGATGAGTCTTATGGTAGTCTGAAGGTGCTATGTATACAGGTGGATACAGAAAGGACAAATAACATTTTCCTGCCCATCCTCGAGGCAACCAAGTGTAAGAATTTTCCCCGCATACAAAATACACATTCGATGGTGTCAATAGCGGAGGACTACTAAATATTTTCATTCGATATGTATAATTGCAAATGCTTATTCCTACTTGTACATGTCCGAGCCCCTGTACACAGAAATCAGAAGAGTATTCAGAATAGGGATGGGCATAATACGTTCACTGGTGACATTTTGGGTAACAAACTGCTGAAAATATTGCGAATTATTAAAATTAGCAAAGTCATAAAGTTCATCCCTCAACCAAGTACTATTTTCATTGGCAGTATATAAATTCATGCAAGCATCTGGGTCCAATGAACCCTCCCCTCCGTTCCCCGCTGGATCAAACCCCTGATGCGTTTCAATATAGGCTAAAATCATACTATAGTCTTTCTCCAAGTACTGTTTGGGATTTTCCACATAATGATTATACATTGCTGAAAACATTTGGAACCAGGCTTCACAGCTTCCCAAGTGTGTAAGGGCAAGGAGAGGAATAAATCATGTTTATGCATAACTGATGGCAGGAGTCCACAAACCCAACAGTCCGTCATATTGGTGGAACTATGGGTTTGGTGGAGCATTTCTACAAATACATTTTTAGCATAAGTCTGGCGGTGTCTTTCCTTGTGTGGGGCTAAAGTAAACATCAGGTGGTCAGGTGGGGCGACGGTAGAGGGCAACATTGCTTGCATGGGATGTTTATACTCCAAATGCACAAATACACTCATGAAAATGGCTAATATAACTGCTATCACTAGCACAAAGGCTATTTTAACACGCATGGTCCAAGCAGAAAACATTGGCTCATAAAACGGCAAATATCGTGGCGCAAAAGGGCGTTCTTCTTCGAGTATAATACGACCAAAAGGGTGCATTCCTAACTAAAAGTCCAAAACTAAACTCGGGCAAAAGCAGTCCGTCCTGCCAGAGGGTTCTTCTCCCTGTGTCCGTCTAGAGTCTCAGAGGCAGACTCCTATTGTTCATCTCAAGAAAGCAAAACGTCGTTGTTGAAGTCCGATGTACAACTTGGCCTTTTTAACAGTGATAGTCTTTCATTCTGAACAGAGCCCAGTACCAATAGTTCCAGCTCTCAACGAGTTCAGTCCAGTGTCTCGCTCAGTACCTCAGACACAAATCTAGCAAACCCTATTACTCAAGTCTTTCCTTATCTCCTAACTGTGGTGTCTGAGGTACCGTGATGTTTTCTTGGCCGTAGGTTGTAACGCACATGGCCCGGAACTTCCTGATCAGAAAATAGCACTGGGGAAGGTACGTTTCCTTCATCAGAACCCCTACTCACTGGGGTATTGGTGACAGAATTAGGGGCAACTGCAGATTCAACTGGGGTTGCTCCGCCCGATCCTGTCACTCCTTCTTCCCTTTGCTCTATTTCACAGGCGTCGAAAAAAGGAACAAATGCAGTAGCTCTCTCGCTCTCCTGGGTCAGAATTCCCTCGGGGTGCTGCTGATCATAGGGAAGCTGGAGTGGCAGCCGCTTCAGATGGGAGACATGAATCCAATGCTTCTTCCCATCTACTTTTACGGCTGTCCGCGTGGCCAGAAGGATTTGGAAAGGTTTCGACCACCTCGGGGCCAGGCTGGTGTCTCGTTCGTATTTCTTGACCAATATCCACTGGCCTGGTTCCAGTCGATGTCCGGGGCCCTCTGGCAGGGGCTGCAATACAGCTGCTACCTGCTGATGAATAGAACACAGATCTTTAGTCAAAGCATATAGGTAATCAATCAACATAGGATATTCAACATCAGTAAATGACCTTGGTCTCGGCACTCCCCATACATTAACAGGAAGCCCAAAAATTACTTCATAGGGGGAGAGTCCCGAACGTGAGTGGGGGTAACCCGCAATGGCATGAGGGCAAGAGGTAAAGTGTCTGGCCATTTTAAGCCAGTACTCTCCTGTATTTTAACAGTCAAGGGGGGTGGGGCACGCCGCGGACAGTTATCTAGGGATACGGGCACTGGCCATGGAACTTTACTTGGAATATGGGCACTGGCCATGAAACTTCACTTATCTGAAGCAAGCAACCATGAAAACTTCATTTACCACGATGCAATAAGGTAAACACGTTGTGCATGTCCGCGGCGTGCCCCACCCCCCTTGACTGTTGTAGGGATACGGGCACTGGCCATGGAACTTTACTTGGAATATGGGCACTGGCCATGAAACTTCACTTATCTGAAGCAAGCAACCATGAAAACTTCATTTACCACGATGCAATAAGGTAAACACGTTGTGCATGTCCGCGGCGTGCCCCACCCCCCTTGACTGTTCAACTGAGCGAGAAATAATGAACTACATGAACCATCATGCAAAAAGTAATTTAGTTGGGGCGTGTCTGGTCCGCTCCCACCTCCCTGAAAGTATCAAATTCCTGTGAGCTGACGAGCTCGGGAGCCTGCACCTTCATGCTGTGAGTGGAACTGGTCCTGAGAGATAAGGCAGCATGCCCTGCAACCTATGAACTTTGCTTTTTTCCCTACTGGAGATTGAGGAATCATGAAACACGTGTCTAGGGATACGAATTGAAACTAATTATACAGCACTGGCTATGAACACTTGGAATTGAACTGAGCAAGAAATAATGAACTACATGAACCATCATGCAAAAGGTAATTTCGTTGGGGCATGTCTGGTGCGCTCCCACCTCCCTGAAAGTATCACTCTCCTGTATTTTAACCATTTTTAATTTTAAGATCCCATTGTATTTTTCCACTAATCCTGCTGACTGAGGGTGTCGAGCTGCATGAAATTTTTGTCGTATCTGCAGTCCATTACAAATGTGCTTAACAAGGGCCCCATGGAAATGCCCCCCGTTGTCCGTCCAAATCAAACGGGGCAATCCAATCCTAGGGATAAACTCCTGATAAGAGCTTTGGCTGTGGCCAGGGCAGTGTTATCTTTGGTTGGGTACACCTGAACGCATTTGCTAAAGGTACAAACCACCACCAAAACATATTTTAGGTTGTTGACGCGCTCCATGTGGATGTAATCCATCTGGAGTACTTCAAATGGCAAAGTTGGGGGTGCGAAATTTCCACTCAAAACACTTTCTCCTTTCCCTGGATTGTGTTGTAAACAGACCATACAATATTGGACTAGATGAACAGCAGTCCTTTGAATGTTGGGCTTATTCCATACCGGGTCCAACAGAGCACAAATGCCTTTAGCTCCAATATGAGCTAGACCGTGGGCCATAGTTACAACTGCCGGTACCAGAGTATTAGGCAACAACCATCTTTGTTTTTCCGTCAAATCAACCCAACAATTGTTTTCGTCCATCCTCCCCACTTCCTGCTCCCATCGCTCTAATTCCACTGGAGTGGCCTCCTTCTGTATTTCCTTTACGCTTTCTATAGTATTATTGAACAAATCAGACTCCTCCACCCACCTTGCAGAAGATGTTACAAACATGGTTGATAGTGTTGACTGAGCCGTCTGTTTAGTAACTTGGTCAGCAAAGGCATTCCCCTCCCCCACTTCATCCACTACTGCCTCATGGGCACTGCATTTTATTATGGCTAGTTTCTTGGGTAAGGTCAGGGAAGCAAGTAATCGTAACACCAAAGGGCCATTCTGTATTTTCTGACCATGAGAGGTAAGGAAACCTCTTTCTCTCCACAGCCGCCCAAAACTATGGGCCACGCCAAAGGCGTATTGTCTGTCTGTGTAAATGTTGACCTCAAGCCCCTCACTTAATTCACAGGCTCGTAATAATTCCACTAGTTCAGCAGCTTGAGCTGATCGATAGGGAACTCGAGAAGTTTCAACTACCGTTTTCAGTGTTGTGATTGCATATGCAGTTGTCGTTGTACCATCTGTTTACTTAAAACAAGACCCATCCACGTACAATTCCCCTTGGGGGTCAGATAGAAGAATGTCAGTGAGGTCAATCCTTCCCTTCGTTTCTTCTTCAGTTCTAAATATACAATCATGTACATCGTTTGAGGTTTCACTCGAAGGGAGAGGTAACAATGTGGCAGGATTAAACGTGGCACATCGCATAATCGTAACATGTGGAGCAAACAATGTCAATTCGTAACCGGTGAGGCGGGCACTAGTAAGATGCTGTGTTTTTGTGTTGTTTAGCAATGCATCCACAGCATGTGGCACCATCACCGTTAAACTGGAATTTAGGACGAGCCCCTCCGACTGCCGGATGGCCACCGCGACAGCTGCAGTGGCCCTCAGACAGCTAGGAAGCGCTCTGGCCACATTATCCAAGGTGGCCGAAAAGTAAGCGCAAGGTCTCTGTCTACCACCAAATCCTTGCGTTAACACTGAAAGCGAGCAACCGTCGATCTCATGCACATAGAGTACAAAAGGTTTACGGTAGTCAGGAGTACCCAAGACAGATGCAGAACAAAGAGCAGATTTCAAAGAATCAAAAGAATGCTGACATTCATCAGTCCAAGGAAGAGGTTCATGCACATCTTTAGTGGTTAAATGTAACAAAGGTTTAGCAAGAAGAGAAAAATTAGGTATCCATTGGCGACAGTAAGAAGTGATGCCAAGAAAAGCACGAACTTCACGCTGGGTGCAAGGGACAGACATGTTAGAAATAGTAGTAATACGTTCAGGAGTCAAACGCCTACCCTCCTTCGACAGTAGATGACCTAGGTAGGTCACCTCCTGTCGACAATATTGGAATTTGGACAAGGATACCTTATTACCTTTTGCCGCCAGATGGTGCAGCAATTTAACAGTGGCATCCTTACAACCCTGCTCGGTGTCGGACGCTACCAACAAGTCACCCACATATTGCAATAGTACATTACCCACGGGCAGAACTATATATATACACTGTTCTTCGACTATATAGATGCCTATTGTTCAAACACTCACATAAAATATAAATTTGTACAATACATTATAAATACAATCAAGTAAATCCAAGTCACAGACTTGGATTTACTTGATTGTATTTATAATGTATTGTACAAATTTATATTTTATGTGAGTGTTTGAACAATAGGCATCTATATAGTCGAAGAACAGTGTATATATATATACATATGAACATCCACTAAAAGAGACATATACACCTGTTTTTAATGAATAATTTCTTTTATGCAATTTTGAATTGTTTTTATACAAATAAAATCTCTAAACAACACATACACCTTGGCTACGTGGTGTATATATAGCTTTAGATTGTAAGTGCTTTTTTGCGGTTCCATCTGAGACGGGGAGTGCGGAGTGCATGAAAAATTGTGTCATTTAAATTATACTGTGACGTTCATTGAATTTGTCTGGAGATCTTTAACTAACATTAAAAATCCATAAAATCTAGGGTATAGAAACTCAAGGGAACTTTTGCGTTTGTTGGTACTCTTTTTCACTATAGCCCAGTGAAGCTCTCGTAGATAGTCGCCTAGCGTTCATCCCACTTAAATCCCCCAATGGATGACGATCCCTATCCTCAGGGGTCGTACCAGCTGACTGAGATGTCCATATGGGACTCGGTGCTGCTAAAACGACACGGGAAGTACCCAGGGGCTGCCGTGTGTCGGGGATTGGGGTAGCCGTGTCTCTCAATGAGGTAGTCGTGGCACGAGTAGCACCCAAAGGGGTGAGAGACACGTCTGCCTCCAGGGCGGAGGCTGGAGGTGCCGTAGCCGAGTGTAGAGGTACCGCGGGGTATATGCGTTGTGGCGCATATGGTGGGGGAGGTCGAACATCCAGTAAATCCTCTATCTCGTCCTTCATGTCGGGTCACATAACATTTGTCCACCTGTAATCTAAACTGTCTATCTGAACATTCAATATTTTGCTCAGTCTGATTTTTATCATGAGCAATGGCTTTCTGAGTCACAGTCTGTCCTTGTTTCATCTTTATTAGTTTCTCTGCCCTAATACGTCTCCGTTTTGCTTCTTTCTGCCATGTGTTAAGTGTATCAAACATGGCCTGTCTGCTGCATTTAGCAAACAGACGATCTTGCAAATACTGGATCTTTTTCTCATCAAAGGAGCCTGTCAGCGGCCACTGTAACTCTACGTTGTCTTTGGTGTATTTATGCCATAAGGTTTTAAATAAGAGTGGGGCAATCCCATGCTTACAATACATATCATGGCTGGGGCTTCCCTCCGGAGGGGCCGGCTGGCTTTCATCCAGTCTCATACCCCCCCGGCCAATACAACCAAAGCATAGCTTACTAAAACACGGCATTGCCTTTCTTTATATATTCTAATTATTGCTAGCTGGAGAGAATTGTTTTTTATTTACAACACTCTCATACACATGCCATGTTGTAAAATCAAATTCAGTCATACACAAATAATGGCTCAACAAATAATCTTTACATCAACATAAAAGACGAACAACGTATTCCAAACAAAAGGTGGAGCCCGTCGACTCCCACCTATGGAGAACCCACGTATTTTCCGAATTCAAAAGAAGGACCAAAATCAACCATCAAAATCAAACAGTCTTGTCCTTAGACTGCCTAGAGATAGCCACACAGGTTTTGAACCACAGATCGACCTACAGACCATCCGGCAGCCTTCATGGTTCACCTCCCGGACTATTCTGGCTGAGCCCGCTTTTCCAAGCACCGCTCCAGTTCTGTCCGAGTGCTACCCAATCTCAGCTGCCAACGTTTCCAAGAGTAATCTGGCCAGGTGCACACTTCCACAAGTTACACCAAGGCGTCTGGTACCAATCTCTATTATTCTCCAAAATATTGCAAAACAGGGGCGTCCGCCCGTGCAGTCTCAATACTGCCCCGTCAGACCCCCTTCTTGGTTCTCCGTGGTATGAAAACCACCAAATACCAAATACAGATCCAAAGGATATCCAACTCGAGACAAAACAAATCACTCACCTGGTGCACTCAGGTTCGATTGCAAGCTTCTCCACTGCCAACTCCTGCAGACTCAACGTGGTCTGTTCTCGGGTTACATCCGTAGGACTCCGGCGTGGGGTCACTAGCAGCTGGGGCTCTCTCAATCGGGAGAGCGGAGCAACCCTCGAACTTTGGTCGGTCCTCACCCCCGATCAGGATCACCCTTCCCAATGTCCCGTTCCTTTCTGATTACAGAGGGACGACCCCAACGCGGAGTCCCGGCGGAGTCGCCAACTGAAGTACCGAAAAATAATTACCACCCACAATTGAGCTATACTTACAAATAGCCCCAATACCAATTACCAATAATCAGTCAGTTGGCAGTGTAGAAGGTTCAATCATTTACTATACAAACAACTCTGCCAGAGGATCCTCTCGCGACCTAACCCCTTGAGGTCCGCCGAGAAGACTGCTGGCACACTATCAACAGATCACATATATACTGTTACGTTTCGAAACCGTTACCTAAGAAGGAAAAATACAAGTTGGTACAGGTTGGTGCAAAGGAAAGACCATATATGGAACCCAAAGCCTCTCTCAGTTTAGCTCAGCTCGTTATAGCAAGGTCGAGGGGTTGACTCCCTTCTGCCAGTCATAGGAGAGTCCGCACAGCATCTTGTGGAATGTGCTTATCCAGCCTACCCCCACCTACAACCTTGACAGGCCTAACGGGCAGAAGCAGCAGTCTGCAACATGTGTCAGACCTTTTCTACAGAGAATGGCTCACACTATATGCGATGGTGACTTTCCACTAATATTGCAAGCAGACTGGGCCACAAAATGGCACCAGTCATGTTAACCTAAAGTGTGCGTAGATGGGAAAATAACTACTTAAAACCTACATCAAACTCGATCCAACTACGGGTGTGAGTTTGCCGGTGTTCTACTGCCTTTTACCAAACTAATAGGTGCATCACGCTTATTACTAATAGCTACTCTGGATTTTACTAGGCCCGATTTGATTCTGGTTCCTCAATGCTCCTTCCCTCTCCATCGATCTCGTTTCCTCTTCTCCTGACTCACCCCCCGGGACATTGTCCCTAATTCAAAACGCAAAATCATAGAACATGCCCACAGCTCATTTTTGGATCACCTCATTCTGCTGGGCTCTCCTCATAGGTGATTTTCCACTTAGTTTCGAAGCACCAAGCTTCAGGCGCGTTGACCTTGATTCCCAGGCCTCCTTCAGTGAGAAGGAACACAGTCTCCCAATTATCAGTCAAAAGTATCCTCTCCTCTCCGAGCCTAACTCCCAAAACAAAGGTGTTATTCTAATCAACAAAGATGACTTTCTCCACCTGCAACAGAAACATGAGAACAGAAAAAAATCAACATGCAAATGTAATTCAGCCTCACCCCACCACGAGAGCTGTCAGTAAGAATACATTTCAGGCTTACAGTAATCGGCCTACATAGGAGTGAAGCGCATAGGCACTATGAAAATACACAAAGGTGAATATTTTACTTAAGCATTTCTAAACCAACATGTTACATAAGCACATCAAATATGTTAAAGATTATGAGCAGCCTATACAATCCTACACATTAAACCTCAATTAACCACATATATGTGCAGACTTTAATATGGTGAAAATTTAAATCAATGCATCACATTGTAGAGAGCAGACTTCATTAATGAATTATAAACAAGTGCTAAGTCAGGTTAGTTTCTTCACATGGCACGTAATAATTCTATCATTTCACTTTTTCAGGCAATTACACGGTACATTGTAATGACCAAAGAATAAATGCAGGTGCTAACTACTCGTGATTATGATGCACCCTTACAAATGAAAGAGCACAATCGCGCTCCGTCAATGTCATGGAATATCCATATAGACAAAGCATCCCTTAAACTAAAAAAAATAGCAGGTGCCATTCTGAAGAAGCACCATGCCTCATATAGCAAACCTCCTGCACCCACACTGCAGATCTTTGACTCCAAAGCTTTGTCTGCAGAGCTGTATAGCGCAGAAATCTGGGTGGTTTGTTTTCCTTCTGATATAACCAAATGTAAACAGAAGTTCCTGAGAACATTGGCCTCTCTTCCCCCAGTACACCCTCTTATCCGCTTGATCTTAACACGGGTAGAAAGCTACTTGCTGATAAAGCAAGGCTTAGGCCAGTTTTATTTTGGCGGAGACTTAGAATCAATCCTGAACTAGCTAACTATGTGGAGGCCTTCCAAGATGGAATTAGGCTAGATAGATTCCGCAAAATCGACTAGTGCAAGAACATTGAAAAGGTGCTGTCTTCTTTGGGTCTGGGAGTCCACGGTTTCTAAGTCATTTCGATCCAAGGAACGAATTAAGAAACTAAACTGGTATTTGGTGACCAAGAAGGGTGCCCAAAACAGCAACAGATGGGCTATTTCTATGTTTTTTTGGCCTATTTAACTCAAGTCCTCTGTATGACCAAAACCGGAATGGTATTACTAATTCTGTCGATAGAAAATTATCAATACAGTTTAGGATAGGTTCTTTAACACTTAAGGTGTTTACTGTCAAATAGGCAACCCAAGCAGGGTCCTCATTAACTTGTTCGAGTTGTAGAATTTATAGAATATGAAACTTGATAAGCTGTGTTTATTATTTAAGGCCATGCCACTCGTGAACCGCCAGGTGCCCAATAATGAATTTGTTTGGTGGTTCATTTACGATTTATGATTTAACCTTCTAACCGAAGTCCCTTAGTGCTTTTAGATGATGTAGGTCATTCAATTTGAGAATGCTGTGTTACCAGAGTGTACTTATTTTTATATTATTGATAATGATTTTACTTGTTTTTATTCAGAGAATGCCCTCTACCAGTTAAGATGTTACAACTGACTTGAACTTCATGGCTTCTGATTGTTTAGATGTTCTGTTTTTAATAATTTATCGCTGATGTTGTTTTTATGTATTTGTTTAATCATAAATAAATATAATTTGTTGTTGATGATCAAGAAGATAAATGAACAGACCTATGCTGTGTTAGGTCCTTGATAGAAACATAACCCATGGAATCTGAAGCATTCCCAGATTTATGAGGAATCATTGATTTTGTGCAGAAATGTGTCTCTTCTGGCAAAAAATCAATCACTCCTACAACGGAGACACCCATGCACCATGGAGCAAGGGTGCCTGCGTTGGCACAAGGCAGCCCATTGTGCACCAGGGCAGGGGAAAAGGATAGGAATACATTGAATTTCTTCCCTTTTCTTTTGATACAGATCAGCTCAGCAAGATTCCTTGTGGTGCTGGCCTGCGCCAAAACCTCAAAAATGAGGGCCCTTGACTGACCTCTCTAATTCCTTAATTTCAATAAACAATTCAACTAGGCTCAGGAGCGGTAGCTAGAGGGTGCTCAAAATAACAAAATGAGTGAGTTGTAGAAAGTCTCCTCTGGTGAGTAGTACTACACTACTATTTCTCTGAAGGTTTCTGACATGTTCTTGCTTTTCCTCAGAATGTGCGGCAATCATTCAAGGTCACTCAGTAACCATCCTTTTTATTTGATTGGACACCAGAGTTGTGCTCTGGGGTCCAGATGGTAACCAGAGTACACCCCTCTTCAGAGATTGTCATCTCTAACCATGCATTGTAAATGTAATTTGATACTTGTATAGCGCACTACTCACCCGCAAGGGTCTCAAGGCGCTTGTACGAATACCGCTGTGGAACCCATCCTGGCTTTCCCTGTGAGGTGTCCACTCCTGGGCACCCCCAAGGTGGAGGCCAGGCATCCTTAGCGTTGTGGGGGCTGTTGTGGAGATTAAGCAAGCTATTGCCCAGAGTTGCAGAGTGGGACTCCATGATTGGAATAGGCACCAAGGCGAGAATTATCAGGTCCGTGGAATTTTTGAGCCCAAGACCTGTCGAGGCGGGGAATTGAACCCTGGTCCCGGGCTAGACCTCTGCATCAGGGTCTGCTGCTCTAACCATTGAGCCACACTTCTCCACTCCTCCTCCATTGTGTGATTGGCAGTGGTAGCAGCCTGACCTAAATTGAACAGGCAGGTTTTTACACCTGTTCCCTTCACGGGAAGGTGTCTGCTAGCCTCTATGTATAAAGTTCTGGCAGTTTCCCATAACTTTGTCTTTTGTTTCCAACCATGTGGGACATGCCTGAAAGGTACAATTCCAAATCTTTGTATGTTGTGGTTACGTGTGGGGTTTATGTGCTTGTTTGATAGAGTGCACTGTGGAGTCTTGATATGGGTGCGACAACCTAATATGTTTGAGGGTTTTGCACAAAGGCTGCTTAGGACTCTGCATACCTGGGACCCTCCTCGTTTTCATTGCTTTCCCTTCTGCCACCCCACAAGGAGACAGAGTGGTCTGATGGGTGGAAGTAGCAGTCTTTTGTTCTTTGTAGCATTGCAGTGCCTCTGCCTGGGTGCTCTCAGTCCCATCCCCACTGCCTGCCTTAATTTACTTATCTGTAACATGTGGCCTTCTGTCCATTACTCAATATGCATCATACCTTGGCTGGTTAGAACTAATCCAGGAGAGGGTCCCATGGCCAATACCCTGCTACGAGTTGATCTTGCAGTGTATATGTATTGTGTGATTGGAGAAGTCCCCCAAGACCTGAATGTCATAGCTTAATGGTCAGGTCTACTTGAAAATACTGGCCCTCTTGACAGTAAGTCGTTCCAGGACTTACTTAAATTTCAAAGTGGAGCTGCACGCTTGTGTCGCAGGAAAAATTGCACCCATTGGCACACTCAGTAGGTGACTCCATTCCTCTCCATGCTGGGATATACTTAGACACAAGGAACTCCAATGCCAAGCTGCTGCATCGGTTTTGTGTGCTGAAGACTTTTACCTATCGAAGGAACAACTGTGACTGTGCCTTTTCAGGGGAAGAGCTTCCCTGCCAGCAGCCCATAACTCAGCTGTCTGAAGAGCCCTGTGGGAGCCAGCCATTGGGGGACTGCACCAGCTCTGGATAATGAGATTCTCGCATCCAGCTTAAGTATATCACAAAACATCATCTGTCTGTAGCACAGGAGTACCAGGAGAAGAGCTGTCACCATCTCTTGCAGCTGAGGGTGAGACCGCTTCATCACTATGTCTAAGCTGCAGGGAATCCTGTGTGCACCATCCCATTACCTTTAGGAACCATGGAGCATCCATCTTTAGAAGGGGATTTTGAAAGGTGTCTGAGGGGGTCACCCAGGGTCAAGAACTGTTGACTGCATCTACACCTATCAATGGGTCTGGAGATGTGAACCATAAACATGTCTCACGCTTTGTCTTTGTTGGAGAGGTTGCAAGAGTCCATGTCCCCAAGCTTATGGGCACATCTGGCACTGTATAGTCTTCACCTCACCCTGCAGTTTCCACTGTTGAAGCCATCTGTGCCTTAGTGCTGGACGTTTGGTGTATGGGCACCAGAACCATCAGTATCCGCATCTGATTATCCTGTTGGCTAGTGTACATCTGTGGACTGCGCCTAGGTACGGGGTATTAAATGGATCCCCAGTACCTCTTTCTGTAACTGTGGCAGATTTCCAGACCTGGGTGTGCCTTGTAACAATTCAGCCCTTGTAACAACCGTGTTGTAATGGAATGCGTTGTAGCGCATTCATTGTAAAGGATGTCTCCCCTCACAAACATGGACTGGAGATCTCTCACTGGGATCTTCATAAGGTAATCTTATCATAGGCTAATATCTACTGGTCTCAGGGTATGTGAGAAATGTATGCTAGATATCAGATGTGTTAATGTGACTAGTCATTTTAAAAGAATAAACTGTTCTCATAATCTCATATGCATATGTTATATATGTTATTTTAGGTGTCCCATACAAGATGAAGATGGCTGACTCGCGGTTGGAGTAGTGAGGTAACAGATGAGAACTATCGAGGAAGACCCAATAGAAGACCAGGTGTGTCTCTTCTCAATCCCATTCCCCTTTCCGCCAAATGGTGTAGTATGACCTGAAACTATTTAGGTAGGCAATATGGGTGAGCGGGCATTGGGACATCCCTACTCTGTTCTTGTGGAGATCACTGGTGCCTGACAGATTGAAGTGTCCACGTATCTCCTCCACCCAAACAGAATGACAGAAGGACTTGACTTAAATCCTTGGAAGAAAGAGTTAGCTGCAGTAAGATAATAGAATAGGAATCCTACACAAGATGTAGTAGCTTCACGCAAAGAGACAAATATATTAACTCTAAATGTTAATAGTTTAGATATAGGGTCCGCCCCTTATCTCAACTGGAATCCACATCTTCTACTCACAAACTATATCAAAGGGCCATTACACAAGTAGTGTACTCAGTATCTTCAATGATACCCCTTGCCTCACCGAAAAGATTCAGTGGTGAGCCACAAAAGACACAGGTTTTCTAGACAGAATATGCCTTACTTTTCAAATACCATCCTATGGTATTTACAGATGCCGAGTCCTAGGTGGCCTTTTTCTATCTTACTTGAGTGGGGCTGTTGCAACCTGGTCCATGTCTCTATTCTCTGGAGATGATCTTTTACTGAAGGATTTCAAACATTTCTAAGCAGAATTTTTGAGAATCTTTGACAGAAGACGGTTTACCTAGCAACATATATTGAACAGGCAGAGTGGTCAGGGAAGCAGAGATCTGGTGACTTATTTAACTCACTTCAGTAAATTAATTGCGGAAACCAACTGGCCTGAAAATAAAAGAGCTGCTCTCTTTTACCGATGGCTGCACAATTAATTGAAAGTTGCATTAGCTCGCTTAGCTAACAGACCTGCAGAGGTTTATACCTTGTAGATTTGGTATTAGAAATTGATTTCAGAATAACCGAACGCAAGGGAGAAAGAAGAAGAGAATATCATCCAAATACTCCAAGCTTTGATGAAGTATAAACAGAGGTGGTAAAAAATTCAGAAATCCTCATGACGTAGAACCCGTTCAAATTCGGCAAATCTGAGGTCCATTAACCAAGGAAGAAAAAGAAATAAGGAGATCAAAACATGTATGTTTATATTGTGGTGGCTTGGGACATTTCATTAAAGAATGTCCCAAGAAATTAAAAACTCTGATGCAGGGAAATGATAAACACCATCAGTAGATGGAGTTGCACTGGTGGTAGAGAGTCCAAAGATGATTCCAAATCTTCATCATAATGAACACTCTGCAGGCTTCAACCACTCAGCTAGTTTTGCATATGGCAATACAATTCAGAGAAAAAACATCCTAGGAGTTGCAGTTATGATTGATTCAGGAGCAACAGGGAATGATTGTGATATAGAATAAACATAAAAAATAGGATTAAGAGCAATTCAAAAAGAGCTCAGTGAATCTGTTTGACCTAAAGATGGACAAACCAGTCCTCTGAACCTATCAGCATTCAACCTGAACCTATGGAGTTGATGAGAAATAATGGGCATCAAGAAGTAGTGCAGTGTCATTTAATTGATGTTCCACAGTCTTAAATCATTTTAGGGCTGCCCTAGCATTCAGGACATAATTCCATTATTGATTGGGAAGACAGAAAAGTTACAACAAGTTTCAGCTATTTGTTAGGATATTACTATCGAAAGCCTGAACAAAGTTCTGGTCCTTCACAAGTAGCATTATTATCTCTTGGTAGAGAATCAATTTGTATAATATTTTCAATCGAAATACCCTTTGAATATGAAGATTACCAGGAGATGTTTAGTGAAATTGAAGCATATAGGTTACTACCACATCATCCTTATGACTGAAAGATGTAGGGGCATATTATCAAGAACGGTGTTACATTTATTGCCACTTTAGCAGCAGGAAACTGCAGCTAAAGCAAAGATAATGGGCTTGATAATATGCCCTTGTGAATTCCCATAGAAGCCCATGTTCACACAAGAACATGGGCTTCTCTGGGAATTCACAAGGGCATATTATCAAGTCCATTATCGCCGCTTTAGCTGCAGTTTCCTGCCGCTAAAACGGCGATCATTCAAACGCCGTTCTTGATAATATGCCCCTGAATTAGAACCGGGAGCAATTCTTCCCTGTAGCAGAATCTACTCTGTGAGAACAATATATTTGAGAGAATACCTCAACCGATATTTGGCCAGCTGATTTATAAGACCCTCTCAATCACCAGTTGCATCTCCATTATTTTTTGGGCCTGAAAACAGGAGGTGAACTGCGAAATTGCATTGATTACAGAGCACCAAATGAGCCGACATTTCAAAATTGTTACCAGTTACCTCTTACATATATATACTTCTAGATCAAGTCAAGGATACCCAGATTTACACTAAGTTGGATTTCAAGAGGAGCCTGTCACCTTGTCATATAGTTACCGCTTACCTATATACCATGTTAAGTTAGCATGAGCTTATTAAAAGTTTAAATGCATTTTTTCCTTTTGCTGCTTTTGCACACGACACATAATTGTTATTTCAGCTTTCAACCTAGAAGAGCGTTGTGATTTACATGAGAATAATATGTTATTGCTCTGCTATCAGCTTTGCTTGGTGAAATATGTCTGCACAGTGAGTGCTGAAGCCTCCAAGGATAACTCGACACAGTGTTGTTGTGAGGTCTGATCTTCGCACCTTCCTAGACATAACATGATTGCAGCTGCTGCCAAAATCTGGCTTTACGCGGGTTTTATATTGCTTTGCTTAGAGCACATACACACACTTGATGGTGCTTCGCATGCAGAGAGCGGGTGGAAGATGATGTGATCCTCTGCCAATGAGATCTTGAGGTATGGGCCCGCCCTGCTAAAACCCAAAGAGACCTTCTTAGATATAATATAATATACTAGAGACGGAGGGTGAGAAATAGGTGTTGTTAATTCCTATTAATTTCAGCATTTTAGTATGCTGTCACCTTTTGCTTTCTATGGACTAGTAACTATGATGATAACTTTGTTTCTTATAATATGTTTGCTTGTATTATATAAGATACTGCGTTTGAGAACCCTGCATTAGTAAATAAATATTTCAAATATGCACGTGTCCTCTTTTACTCCACGTTCTGGTTTGAAATGATTGTATAGTGAAAGAGTGTTCATGTTTTTCCACGATACCTGAGGTATTCTAAGTTCATGTTCTGGTTTGTCTAAACATTGGGAGTTTGTTATGACCAATGAGACACTGTAGCTAGCTCGGTAAGGGGATTTTGGGTACTGAGGTGAGTTTTGGGCCATCCTAATTCACTGAGGTTCCAAATCTCTATGCACAGTTCTGTAGGAGAACGGAATTCCCGCTATATGGCGCCCAACGTTGGTGGTCTTTTTTTTTTTTTCTCATTTGTCGTTTCGCCACCCATATCTTCTAACTTAGTCCACCACTGGTCTTTTTTTTTATCTCATACGCTGGTTAGAGTGTGAGGTATAAACTCCACCTATTTTGAGTCTGGCCATTCTTCGAGCGATCTTTCTTGGCCATCTGATTCATCAAGTGTGTCTTCCTCTTACTCTGTTTCCGACCTAGAATCCCATATTGTGAATACCAGCGAGATAGGGGCGGGCTTAATCATCGGAAAGTCATACTAAGTATTATTCAACCAAAACATGCAAGGAAAGGTACCCAAAATCCTCGATTTCTCTTGGTATGATCCGAAGTATCAAGCTTAGCCATATACCTCATGGCTAAAATCCAATCCATTAAATTAGGGCTAGATGGTGAGACCCATAACTTGCATATCTCTCTACGAGCTAGCAACATAGCATAAAAGGTAAGTCTTACATTATTATTCATGCTTTTACTTTCTAAATCATATCTTCCCGTTATTATTAATTCGGGGCTTACCTCAATGCGCAGATTCAGAGATTTGGATAGACAATTACTTACATCCAGCCAGAATTGCCTTATATTTGGACAAAAGATGAACATGTGTAGATCATCCACGTTTGGGGCCTTACATTTCGGACACCCCACGACTCCGCCAACTTTAAATTTGGATAATCTGCGAGGGGACCAATATGCCCTATGGATAGTAAACAAAAGATTTTGCCTTAAATTTGGGGGTTTAACAATACTGTAAAGCATAGACATTGTTACTTGCCATTGGTTCGCGATCTTCGGCAAGCATTCCATCCACAGAGCCTCCGGGAGCACAAATGGTCCATCTTCCATTTCCAGTATCGTCCAATACCATGTGGCCACTTCCTTCTTAAAGGTCCCTATTCCAAGCTTCAACTCAAAATCGTTCTGAGTCCCGATTACATTTTCCAGGTCATTTGCCCAACTCTGAATCTGTAAATACTTATATCTCGAGAAGACCTGACCCCACAGTTGTTGGCAAAGGCCCCAAGGCAGCAGTTTACCTTCCTGGAACAAATCTTTCCATCTCTGCAAAGCATCCTCTTTTTTCAAATGCAAGGCCAAAACATCTTTTGTCCAGAGTGGAGCTCCGGGAGAATCCCATATTGGGGCCATATAACTAAAATAAGGCAATTTCAGTATTCTTCTTATTTTGTACCATACCTCCGCCAAGTCCCGTAAAATCTTAAGTCTCACCTTTTTGAAAAATTTAGGATCTGCAAACTTATATAAAAAACCAAAATCATCATAGCCACAACTTTTCAGCAACACACCAAATATTTCTCCAATCGTTGATATAGATAGGGTACCAAGCAACATCCTGCAATTTTTTAAACAAAAAGCCCATGCATAAATTTGTAAATCTGGAGCAGCCAGACCACCTTTGTTGATTCTCCTCCTTAATTTTTTCCACGATAATCGTGAGCCCTTTGATGCCCAAATAAATGATAATATCTCGCTCTGTAGTTTGGCCAACCATTCTTTTCTAAATCCAAGTGGGATAGTCTCAAACAGAAACGTGACTTTAGGCACAATCACCATCTTCACAAGATTAGTTCGACCATATAATGACAGGGGGAGATTCATCCATCCCTTTAAAATAGCCACGACTTCCTTCTTAATCTTGACAAAGTTAGTCTTAGCAAGGTCTTCAATATTATGAGTTATCCTAACCCCCAGATACCTAATTTCTAATTTATTGATTACCCCCTCCGTATTTAGATTCGAGGCCATTATCTCAGTTTTATCCTGATTTATCTGATAACCTGAAACATTTCCAAATTCCTTAGTTATTTTAACCAAATTCTCCAAAGAATGATGCAAATTAGAAGAATAAATAATAATGTCGTCTGCATATAGACCCAGTTTTTTTGACCAGTCACCGACTATAAAAGGGGGTATCTCTTCTGTGGTTCTAATTCTACAAGCCAGTGGCTCTATGTATAGATTAAAGAGCAAGGGTGATAAAGGACACCCTTGTCTAGTGCCACGCATTACTTTAATAGGGTGAGTAAGAATTCCATTAACTAAAACACATGATATCGGAGAACAATATAGAGAAAAGAGAGATTGCGTGAAGTTGTTTCCTAAGTTGAGATATTGCAATAGTGTTTTCAGATATGTAAAATTAACTCGATCAAAAGCCTTGGCGGCGTCTAAAGCAATCACCGCCAAGGGATACTCGTGTCTGGAAGCCATATCTATTATTCCAATCAAAGTATATGTTAGTTCTTTCAAGTATCTCCCCTTGACAAAGCCTTTTTGGTCCTCATGAATCAGTTTGTGAATAACCTTACTAAGTCTATCAGCTAAAAATTTTGAAAAGAACTTGTAATCACAGTTCAAAAGTGATATAGGTCTATATGCGTCTAAGCTACTAGGTGATTTTCCTGGTTTAAGTATTAGGGTGATTGTAGCCTCATTCCAAGAGCATGGTATAGTTACCTCCCCTCTAAAAACTTGATTGAACAATTGACATAATGTGGGAGCAATTGTATCCACTAGGACTTTATATACTTCATCCGGGAGGCCATCCGGGGCAGGTGCTTTCCCTCTTTTACTATCCTTGATCACTTTAACCACTTCATCTTGCGAAATTTCCCTGTTTAGCACTCCCATCCAGTCAACAGAAAGTGGTTTCAAGAAATGTAGCCAACTTTCCATTTCAGTTTTTCTTGGACAAAGATCTTCTGTATACACATTTACAAAGTAATCATGAAAAGCTACTGCAATTCTTTTGCTTTCTGTAATGACTTCTCCTGAATCCATCTTTTTAATTTCTTTTATTTGGTTACGTACTAAATCTTTTTTTGCTTTCCACGCTAGCAGTTTACCACACCCTTCTCCATATGAAAAGTGAGCCAACTGGATAGCTTCCCATCTTTCTTTAACTCTTTGTGAGAGTACTGCTGTGAGTTCTAATTTTAAATCCAAAAGCTTATTTTTGACTTCCTCTTCAGTTACATTACCTCCTAATCTAATTCGGCTACCTTCCCAGACTCGTATTTCTTTCTCCAAGTCTGAAATCTTGCTGTAATATAGTCTCCTCTTTTTTGCACCCTGAGCTCCCAATCTCCCTCTCAAGAATGCCTTACATGTATCCCATACTATATCTTCTTTTGCTGATCCTTCGTTTATATCCAAAAAAACTTGTAACTCAACCTTTAGGGATTCTAAATAATCTTCATCAGATAGGATGGTACGGTCCAGCCTCCAGATAGAACTCAAATCATCTGTTCCTAATTCTAAATTAAAACCAACAGCTGAATGGTCTGACATATGTGCTCCTAAATGTATCACTTTCATAACCCAGTCTTTCAACCTCATATCTACTAAAAAAAAAATCTATTTGTGAACTGTGGTTATATTTTTTATTATGAAAAGTGAATCCCTACTGCTGACCTGCTTTCAGTCTCCAAATATCACATAACCCTTGCTGTGCCATAATCAACCTTAACCTAGCCGCCATTTTACCATTTACCACGGCCCTGCTATTTCCTGTCCTATCTAATTTACAGTATAAAACTGTATTGAAATCTCCGGCCATAATTATTTTTCCTGAAAAATCCCTCAATTCTGTCGCTAGGTTATCCAATATTGTTGGATCATCGACATTCGGTCCATAATACCCAACTATTACCAATACTTCCCCTGCCACTCTTAACTTAACAATCGCCCATCTACCTTTTTTATCTGCTGACTTATCTTCCATAACAATGTCAACCCCTTTCCTGATCAAAATTGCCACCCCTTTCGTTACTATCTCTTGGGGTGTGAAAAAAACATTAGCAATCCATTTCTGAGCGCAAAAAATCTCCTTACTTTCTTTTTCAGTTAAATGGGTCTCTTGTAAGATAATCACATGGGCAAGGGAGTCTTCTAGATATTTCAATATCGATTGTCTCCTAGATTTAACCCGTAAACCATTAACATTCCATGTGAGGAACCTTAGCTCCCTAATCTTAGCCCCACTCATAGAAACCGGCCCATAGCTCCTTTTTTTTTTATTTGGTGGCTAAAACGCTCCTGAGGATTTTTTTCTTTTTTTACTCACACTTCCCTCCCCGCCCCCCCATTACCTCCCCCTACCCCTACCCCTACCCCCAAACCCCCCTGCTCCACCTCCCCACCCTCTTCCCTCCCTGGAAAACCCAACCAAAACTCCCATGGCCAAGGCCAGTGGATGTCATAGTAGCGGTGCCTCTATTTTTCTGTGAGATTTATTTACTATTTTTCTTTAAGGGTGTAAACAGCAATCTGACCTTTTAATACTATACTTCTTGACATTGATCCAAAAAGGCATCTACGTCTTCAACTGCACGAAACGTGTACATTTTATTCTGCCACGTAACTTTTAGAAAGGCTTGGAATTTCAATTGAGCAGTTGCCCCCATTGCTCTAAGTGGTGCCAATCGCTTTCCTAACTCCCACTGTCTACTTGATGTGGCTGGCGATAGATCTGACCTAATGTCTACTGCAAATCCATCCACAATTATATTCTTTTTCTTGAGGGCTGCTGTCAGAATCTTCTCTTTTAGATTATATGTTAAGAAATTAATCAATATTTTCCTTGGTTTGGAACGGTTTGGATTGAAGCGGAAGGGGTCACGATGGACTCTCTGAATGTCACGTAGCAACATTTCTTCTGTCTCCTCTAACTATAGCTCCGTTTTTAACAATTGAACTACGTAACTTTTAATATCTGACCCCTCCTTTCCTTCTGGTAATTTTAAGATCTCTAGATTATTACGCCTTTGCATATTTTCCAATCTCTCAACTCTTTCATCAGACTCTCTTTATTTAAATTTTATACTCTCAATTTCCTTACGGTTATCCAAAATTCTCCCCTGCATCACTTTCATCTCTGTCTCAATCACTTCTGTGCGAGTACTCAATTTATCAAGTTTGTCCTCTAGTAAGCTACATGTAGCACTTATACACTCCTGATTTCTTTTTGAGGCTTCAAAACCCATATGGATATCTCTTTCCAACTTTCTTAGCAGTGCCAATACCGACATATCTGATGTGTCTGAGTTATTTTGCTGAAGGGCTATCTGCACCTTCTCCAATCCTTCCTGGGATATCAGTGCTTTCTCAATACTTATAGTGTCTGTTGTCACCAAGGGTATCACTTCATCCACTTTTTGAACCACTACCTCCAGCTCTTCTTCGCTAACCCCTCCTATTGCTCCTACTACTCCGTCAACAGCTAGTGATATATTCGGCTGCTGAGAAATCTCTACATCAGTCATTTCTGTGGTCACTAACATGACTTCTCCCTCTTCTGCTTCCACCTCAATTGCCAAAGCCTGAAAGGGATTTGGGGTTAAATGCACCGACCAATCCTGCTCCTCTATAAGTCCGAGCAGAGGCTACACTGTCTCACCACCCTTAGCAGAGGCGGAGATAGGGTCCTGAACAGGGAGTACGGGGTGTGGTTTCAAAACCAGTACCTTTGGAACTGGTTTAAAATATGAATTTAGCGATGGGGTCGCTACTAGCTTATGTTCAGGCCCCTTTTGCTTTACTTTTTTTGTATCTTTTCTTAAGGAACACTCCCCTAACTTAGTGGTTTTAGCCTCTTTTACAGAGCACTTTTAAAAAAGAAATTGTAACACTTTAGGCTTACCGAGAACAAGTTCATTACTGTCAGGCTTAGTACTCCTTAGTAAGTACCTGGGACGCCCCAACACCAGTTTTTTTGTATCTGCCCCACTCCTTACTTGCTCCGTGTCAGTATCCGCTAAATGCACAGTTTGTATGGGCTCCAACAAGCCCTCAGCACCTGTTACCTCCAAAGGAGCAGAAACAGACCTTGCCAGAGATTCTTCTCCTCTCCCCCGACCTCCGCTAGTTAAAGTTCCGATCCTGGCTATCATTCGGCGTCCTCTGCCGATTTCCTGAGCCGCCCTTCCCCAGCTCCCGCTCCGCGGTCCCGCTGTAAGACGCGACTCCGCCTCCTCACTCTCCGACCTCTCCGTCCTCAGTTGCACGGAGGTCTCCGCCATACGCCGGGAGACGCCAACAGACGGCCGGTATACGGCCTCCAAAATTGCCAGAAAACTTGTTGCAATCTCTTACGGACAGAGCCCGTACCTCGAGCAAATATATGCCACTTTGAATCTTTGAATCCACACAAGATGCGGTCAGTTACCAATAATCACCCCGACCAGGCACCGCTACGTCTCCAGACATCCGCGACCTGCTGACTAGCCGGCCGCCATGTTTTCCCCCCCAGTCCCAACGTTGGTGGTCTTATATCATGACACTCTAGTAGTATATCATTCAATCCTTAACCCCTTCACTGTCGTTTCCGGAAAAACGGTGGTGTCGGAAAAAAACTACCTATTTTTGAAATAGGTCTTTTCAAGCTTGAATCTATCTAAAACGGTTTCTTTGAATTACTACCCAGTTGTGCTACAAAGTTTACTTTGTTTTTATAACTTTCTGTGCAGTCATGGCCAATGCTGTGGACATTCCGCAACATAGTCGCAGTGCGGTGCGCAATCATTTGCAGACTTACCAAGTGCCCTTGGAAGGCTTGGCTGTGATATTGGTGGTGAGTGCGGATGCAGCCAACCCATACGAACTGTTTTATTCGTGGGTGACATTTCCGGCTGAGGACGCTAATTCTGGTGTGTTCCACACTTACACTCCCTCTCCTGTACCGAATGAATATACTCCGTACAGAGCACAGGAAGTACCTATTGATACTTGGCAGCATTGCGTTTGGTTTGGTGGCGCCCTACCCCATTCTTTGACTGCTCCGAGGTTAGGTCCATTGTCCATTCCAGGCGCAAATTGGCCTGTTTTGGCTGGATTTACTCCTCATCCTCTACACGGCAATTGTACCCTTGCTGAAGTTCGTAGACTACATGTAGTCTCTATTGCCGTGATTCGAGCTTTAGTGCAATACATAGCCCGTAATCTTCCGGGTGGGCCCCCGGGAGGTGCGGCGCTTCCGGCCGGACAGGGCGGATTGATGCTCAGTCCCGTGATGGTCAATGCTGTAATGGGCAAGCGTCCCCAGGAGAAGGATGATGTTCCTTTCTGGCTTGCCGAGAAATTTGACCAGCTGGAAGCAGTATTTCCTAATACAAATCCTGGTGACAAACACAGGATTTTGACACTTAGTTTGCCAAAGGATTTGGCCCCTGAACTCGGTGACTGTGAGACCTGGGGTAAAACATTTGCGGCGGTCTATGCGAGGTGTTATGGCACTCCGTCTATGGCTGTCCTGCCTACGATCCTTAAACGTGTTCAAGATGATCACGGACCGGAGGCTGCGGTTGAATTGGGTATGCGCCTGTGTGGCACCTTTGATATAGTTTGCGATCTCATACTTGCTAATGTCAAGGGGGATGCAGTGAACTTTCAGGTAGCTAATGCTTTGGCGGCGATTTCCGATGCCTAAAAACCCCGACAGTTGGCGAGGATTATTGTGGCGGCTTATAAAACCGTGGGTCGCAATAACAAGGGTCTAAAACCTTTTTCTGTCAAAGAGAAAAAGCAACCCCAAGGGCAGAATTCGGAAACAGAAGTTCAGCCCAAGTCCAAGAAACAAAATTGGCCTAAAAAACAAAAACAGGGTAAGCAACAGCAACAACAGCAGACACAGGAATCTCGTCCTGCGTCTCCGTTGCCTGCGCAAACAGAACGTATTTATGACTTGCGAGATCGCGCGAAGATTAAATCACCTGATCGATTTCAGGTTTCTGATCAACGCTCTCCTCGTTCCTTTCAGGACTCATCGGCCTCGGCGACCGGTGGTGGAGGAGGCGGAAGGGGTCGGGGTGGTCAGCAAGGACGTGACCAGCCCCACCCGAAAGACGGTGCAGGAAAGCAGGACGGCTCAACGCCAAAGAGACGGCAGTTTGCCAAGAAGAAAGTTGCGGCTTTAACAGCGCATCGATATGCCACAGATAGTGAGAACGCGGCTTCGGAATCTGACTTGGGCTCTGACCTTGCTGGACAGCGCGGCGGAGATTACCATAGTGAGAGAGGCCCTGCGTCCACTACTGAGGTAACAGCGACTGACATTTATGTTGTGATAGAAGCAGCTGACACGAGAGTTGCTCCCCCTGATAGACTTTATGAAATTGTCCTGTTAATCGAAGGTGACATACAACGTACCATAAAAGGAGTATTTTAGGAAAATCTTTCGTCTACGTATGACATTTTGCTTTCAGAGGCTGACTGGCCCCCGCCTTTTGTGCTCGCAGTGCCGCGAGGGGAGGAGGTGATCCTCCCCAGTTTCGCGAACACAGTCTCGAAAGAGCATGCGCTGCATTTTGCAGAAGAGTGGGCTAAGGCTCTAGCGCCGGCTCTGTACCGCAACCAATGTGGTTGGGATAAATTGTCCCCAAACCACGAGATTCCTTTACGGTCTCAGCCACAGCCTCAACCTCAATATCCTATTCGGCGTGAAGCCAAAGCTTCTGTCGTGGCAATAGTTGAACAATTGGAATATCAAGGAGGGATTGAAACATGTGTGTCACCAATGAATAACCCTCTTTTTACTATGAGCAAGCCCAACGGTTCATATCGTTTGGTATTGGATTACCGGCTTTTAAACTCGCATTGCCGTAACTGTGCAGTACAGAATACTCACGGCTCTGCCCTAGTGGATAGTCTAGTGCGTAAGCGTTTTAAGACCACGCTTGACATTTCCAACGGTTTTTATGCCCATCAATTGGATGGTCTAAGTTCACAATGGACCTCCTTTACTTACGGCGGTGTCCTAAAACAATTTCGGCGTTTACCTATGGGCTATAAGAATAGTCCTGGGATTTGTACTGCCCGCATCGTCTCTCTTTTGGAGAGAATCGACCCAAATGCTTGCTCGTATGTGGATAACATATATCTCACAGACGACGAACTTTGGGAGCATCTGTGTCGAGTAAACAGCATAATTTGTAACTTTGCAGACATGGGTTACAAATTTAACTTTGCAAAATCGCGCATTGCACAGTACACAGTGTTGTTCCTGGGCTATGAGCTCAACAATGAAGGTAGAGGTTTGGCTCCTCACTTCCTGGAGAAATGCGCTCAACTGCGCGCTCCGACAACGCTGAAAAAATTACAGTCTTTACTGGGTTTCTTAAATTTCGGGAGGACATACATTCCAGAATATGCCCAGCGTATCAAGCCTTTGTATGCTTTGATACAACCAACTTTTTCCAAATCATGCTGGCTGCCTGAGCACTCGCCCATTTTGCAATCCTTGCAGGCTGATCTACTCGCATCTAGATTCTTACTGACTCGTGATAACCACACCAACTTGGTGATAAGAATCATCCCTGGGACGGTGGGTTTCACGTACCTTACTTTTAATGAAGGAGACACAGTACCTATTGCTTACAAGTCACACTTGTACACTTCGGCTGAAATGCGATTTTCCACTGTGGAGAAAGTTTTAACGGCTGTGCAGATGGCAATTCTTAAAGAACGTGCCCTGTCACAGGGAAAATGCACATTGGTTGTTACCCCGTGTCCTGCCTTGGAGGCAGTTACGAAAGCCAGTGTACCAAACTCTAAAGCTTTGCACCCTCTGTGGATTCAATGGGCTGCAATCCTTGACATCTCAGGATGTCACTTTTATTTTTGACGCCACGTTACGGTCGCAGGAGTATTTACAGTATGAGTTCGTTCATCCGGCTCCTTTAGCAATGCGACCTTTGGAGGATTTCCATTGCATCATTTACACTGATGGTTCGGCGCAGGTTGCGCATGGCTCTAAACACGCCTACGTTTCCGCATGCGCCATTGTGGTCGGTGCCATGGTGAACGATGAGTACAAGTCCAGGGTCGTGCACACGCAGACTCTAGGGGACTGCACCGCACAATTGGCGGAGCTTCGTACTCTCTTACTCGCGTTAGAGTACGCAGATCCTGGTGTGACGACTCTTATTGTGAGTGATTCTTACTACTGTGTCCAGTTTTACAAGGAAAACTTGTTCTTTTGGTTTCAAAATGACTTTTGTGATTCCAAGGGTAGAACAATAAAACCTAAATTGATCTGGGTTCGAGTGGCTGAGCTCAAAGAGCAGTTGCCACTCGTGTATGTGATTCATACTCTCGGCCATCAGCGTGTTGGAGTCCACGCTGTAGGTAACTTGCTTGCTGATGAGGCAGCAAAATCAGCGGTATCTACATATTTAGTTGCAGCAGTTACACGGTCCAAAAGTAAGATTGATGATGACATCTTGGCGGCGGTTGCTGCCACTGAGAAGGGGAGTAAACATCCTACGGGGTTCCCTTCGAAGTACAATTACCACTTAAGTCCTGATAAGGTTCCTTTTGTGAAAATTCCTGAAGTTGGAGAACGGTTGATTCCCAACTCGGATCGCAGGGCTACATTGATTACAGCGGCGCATGAAGGTGTGGCGTCTGTGCATGCGGGCATCTCTGCCACTGTAGCTCAATTACAACAACGTTTCTGGTGGCGGGGACTGTACAAACAGACGCGCGACTATGTCCTTCAATGTGACATTTGCCAGCAGATTAAGCCTTCGACTGCTGCGCGTCCGTCACAGACACAGTTGTACATATCTAATAAACCACTAGGATGCGTTTATTTAGATCACTGCGGTCCTTTTTCTTCTGATACTGCGTATAAGTACATCTTAGTAGCAGTTGATTCATGCACACGCTTTGTGTGGGTATGGCCCCATCGCAGCGCTGATTCACGGACTGTCATAAGAGATTTGCGTGTCTTTGTAGGGATTATTGCCTGTGGTACCTTCCATTTGGATCAGGGTCCGGCTTTCGCCTCTAAGGCGTATAAGGATGCCATGATTTCGATGGGGGTCCAAGTCAAGTTTTCGTCTCCCTACAGACCTGAGGGTAACAGTGTAGTGGAGCGAATGAACCGTGACTTAAAGCAATCATTGACAGCTTGAGTTATAGGCACTGGCAGAAATTGGCTGGCCCACCTCAATGGCGTGCAGCGTGCTCTTAATAATCTCCCTAGAAGGTCTCTGGGTGGGTGGACCCCATACGAAATGCTCTTTGGTATCAAGATGTTTGTTCCGGACCTTGACGGTCTAGACGGCATGGCCCGCGCCACAAACTTTGACGTAGATGAACATTTCAATGTTTTACAGGATCTGCAAAAGACCAGAGACTGTCTTGCAAAGGAACATTTGCCCTCCAAATCGGATGATGCGTTGCAGATCCCGGTAGTAGGCTGGCTACCCCAAGTTGGAGAACTGGTTCGAGAGAAGATCGATAACAAGAAAGAATTTGGTCCTTCCTATCGAGCTCCGGTTTCTGTGCTTGGCGTGAAGGGCACAAGAACAGTCATTTTACCACCACTTCCAGGTCGTAAGGAAAACAGGTTTATCTCTATTGACGATGTCAAGATACACAGAGTGGCCGATTCTTCTTAGTATGACTCCGGCGGTCTCCTGTCCTTCGATTGTGAGACATTCTGTTTTGGCCACTGCTTCTAATCCTATGCCTGAGGTGGCCCTCGAGATGCCTGCTGTTTCCAGTCCTTTATTAAGTACTTTACCTGTTGATCACGTTGATGAACTTGATTACACTTACCCAACTGACTTATCGATGCCTGATTTGCACACTCGTTTGGCCACAGAATCCAGATTCTCTTTTGACACGGTTTCACAAAATTCAAAAAAGCCCTCACGTTTTGCTATTTATGCCACGTTGTTTAAAAAACATTTTTTGATCCCCCCTTTGACATACATTTGGCTGGTCCTTTTTTCAATTTACCTTTTTATGTCAATTGCTTTTGTGTTTTATTTTTTTCGTCTTGTCGAAGGACACTATGTCGAGGAGAGAACATGCATTCGGCATCTTAACGGAACTTTGGCCCCCCTTTCCTCGTCGCATTCAGCACACAGACTGAAGAGAGACTTGAATTTTGTTAACATCACTGCTTGGCCTGTTCTTGATGGGATTGTGTGGGATGCGGTTACATTTCAAATCCATGGCCCCACTGAGGTTGTTAATGTCCCTAATGTACTCAGGGTAAACATGGGGGATGTGGTGAAACAAAACATACGCTCTGATGATTGGGATGTTCAGGCCGTAGAAGCATTATTCTCTGATTTGAAATATTATGCTGTCTTTGATGCTGACGATTTATACTTAGATTCTGCTAATTATGGTGAATTATTATCCAACATTTTGGCAACCATTATCTGCATAAAACAAGTTCCAGAAGGGGAACTGTAAATTACACACAGTGGGAACATTGCCCAGCACCTTTACAAGGCAGTTCAAGTACTTTCTTGAGAAAGTACACTTATTTTACCGACTTTAATCAGTCCAATCCTGAGTCTTTTTTTTTTATATGACACAGAAATCTATGTCCAAGGTTAGACTTACCGATACTAAATTGTTGTATTCGAAGTCCTTTCTAGAAAGGTTAGCCGTAGAGGGCTACGAGCTATGGAAGGAAACCATTGACCTTAAATCTGTTTGGGGTTCTAAAAGTTGGCAGGTACAAGGCACTGAGGCTTTGCAACGTGCATGTCTCATCCCAAATTATATGTTGTTTTTAAATTCTACCATTTCTCAAACAACATGCTTTGGACTGGCTACTTCTAAAAAATTAAATACACCTAATGTCCCTGATCTAGAAGAATATTCTGGTTGGAATAATATTACACAGTTTTGCATTAGGGAATTGCAAGCTCTATTGCAAAATGAGTCCTTTAACATTTCCAGTTTGGATCCAAAAGGTTGGCTGATGTGGCACAGAAGTTCTGATTCCTGCCAACGTCGTTTTTTGGGTTTAGCTGATGGGTTTACACACGTCAGGCATGATTCCTGCTTTGATACTGACCATTCTGTCACCACTTATTCAGTAGGAAAATTATGTCAGAATTGGCTGAAACAATCTACATTGGCTGCAGTTAAACTGCATCTATCCAAGCTCACTGATGATGTAGATTTAAACGATTTCATAAAAGGCCCGGCTAGTGGTAGATCTAAAAGATGGATATATGCGATTTACAATGAAATCTGGAAGACGTCACAAATTGAGGCTGCTACACGCCTTAGAGCTATTGATCAAGCTAATTTAGAAAAAGTACTTGCAGTTGTTGATAACAGTATTAACATGCTTTCTTCCCGCATTTACACGTTAAATAACATTGTGTCTTCTGTTGTTGATATTGTGCAAGATGAAGTGTCTGTGTTATACCATGGTCAGAATCAATTGCGTTCCATTGTGCAATTTGCGTGGACCCTGCAGACGCTTAAGGCTGGCAAGGTGCCTTGGACGTACATGAACGTGTCCTCCCTCTTTGCCCCTAGTTAGCAGTGGTCTCGTGACTTCGTTCGAGAGAATATTTTGAGTCATCCCTGCTTTCTTTCATTCTATATTTTCAAGCCTGTTTGGTGGCTTTCCGGTTTTGCTGGCGCTGGCTGCAGGTGTGCTGGTGATATTTTGTTTTATTAAAAATGGATGCCCGTCCTGTGTTAGAAGCCGCAGAGCCCCACCTGGCACTGTTTCGCAACCAGATGTTTGAATACTATGGCACACTGCCGCTTGCGACTTTAAGCGCGGCATTTGGATTATCGTTTCGATTTTCCTATTTCACATGTGTCCAGCCTGTGTTTCATTGCCTGAGCTGCGATTTCGACTGGGTCCTTGATTTGTGTCTCTGCAAGACGGTGTCTCCTGTCGTCGATTTTAATCACCTGATGAGTCCTGTAGTTACTCACAAGTTGGTTTGTTCTGGCGAAAGGATTATGGCCTTGGCAGCGATGCATGGACTAATGGGTCATTGGAACATACTCGCATCAGCACGTTGTTTCTTGGCACAGAGCTATATTGAGAACCCACCGAGTTGTCCTCTGATAATGCTAGAGGCTCCGGTGCTGGAGGAGCACGTATGTTCTTTCCCACTAATGAATTGGATGGCTGAACTGTTATCGTATGATGACAGTGATTTCATGCTGGAGGCTGTTGCTGCATATTTTGCATATTCGGTCCTGTCCTAAAAATTTTCGGACCTTTTGCTAATAACATGTTCCTAATTACCAGATTTTTGGGGATTTTTACGTACTAATATTTTTACACACCCAGACCTATTGACTTGAGTGATTGCATTGCTAAGTTGAGAACTTTTTAATTGACCTCTATAAGGCCTTTTTCACCTGATTTTGAACATTAACATAGCTCATTATTATTGAACTCTGCTTTCATGATGTGACCCTATTTTGGCCTTATCATTCCTTACTTTGTCCGTGCTCGGATCATTGGGGGGGTGTCATATAGTTACTGCTTACCTATATACCGTGTTAAGTTAGCATGAGCTTATTAAAAGTTTAAACGCCATTTTTTCCTTTTGCTGCTTTTGCACACGACACATAATTGTTATTTTAGCTTTCAACCTAGAAGAGCGTTGTGATTTACATGAGAATAATGTTATTGCTCTGCTATCAGCTTTGCTTGGTGAAATATGTCTGCAGAGTGAGTGCTGAAGCCTCCGAGGATAACTCGACACAGAGTTGTAGTGAGGTCTGATCTTCGCACCTTCCTAGACATAACATGATTGCAGCTGCTGCCAAAATCTGGCTTTACGGGGGTTTCGTATTGCTTTGCTTAGAGCACATACACACACTTAATGGTGCTTCGCATGCAGAGAGCTGGTGGAAGATGATGTGATCCTCTGCCACTGAGATCTTGAGGTATGTGCCCGCCCTGCTAAAACCCAAAGAGACCTTCTTAGATATAATATAATATACTGGAGAGGGAGGGTGAGAAATAGGTGTTGTTAATTCCTATTAATTTCAGCATTTTAGTATGCGGTCACCTTTTGCTTTCTATGGACTAGTAACTATGCTGATAACTTTGTTTCTCATAATATGTTTGCTTGTATTATATAAGATACTGCGTTTGAGAACCCTGCATTAGTAAATAAATATTTCAAATATGCACGTGTCCTCTTTTACTCCACGTTCTGGTTTAAAATGATTGTATAGTGAAAGAGTGTTCATGTGTTCCACGATACCTGAGGTATTCTAAGTTCATGTTCTGGTTTGTCTAAACATTGGGAGTTTGTTATGACCAATGAGACACTGTAGCTAGCTTGGTAAGGGGATTTTGGGTACTGAGGTGAGTTTTGGGCCATCCTAATTCACTGAGGCTCCAAATCTCTATGCACAGTTCTGTAGGAGAACAGAATTCCCGCTACAACCTAAAAAGGGTGAGAGAAGGAGATGAATGGAAAATGGCCATCTGGAAAAAATGTGGCTTGTTTGAATACCAGGTGGTGCCTTATGTTCTTTGCAATGCTCCTGCTGCCTTTCATCAGTTCATTAATGACATCATGGGAGACCAGATAAACACGATTGAAGTAGTGTATTTGAATGATATTTTAATATTCTCAAAAGATCCGCAAGAGCATACAGTGCATGTAAGAATAATTGTGGAAAAACTGTTTAAAAATGACCTACAGGTAAAGTTAGAAAAGTGTTCCTTTAGTGTGAAGTCTGTGAAGTTTTTGGGGTTCATATAGTCCCCCGGTGGAGTCACAATAGAAGCCTAAAAGGTTAAAGCAGTAGTCGACTGGCCCTCACCTACCAGTGTAAAAGAAGTACAGATATTCCTCAGTTTTGTCAACTTCTACAGAAGATTTATTCAAGGATTCACCACAAAAATCTTACCCATCACCAGACTACTTAAGAAAGGCACAACCTTTAATTGGTCTCAAGAAGCCAAACAAGCCTTTGAGTATCTGAAAAAGGCATTTACCACAGTCCCAGTTCTACTCCATGCCGATCCTACTGAGCCATTCTAATTAGAAGTGATCTGATGATCAAGCCATTGGTGGAGTTCCTTCTCAATGTCTTAAGGTTACAGGTCAGCTAAATCCAGGGGGGGGGCATACAGATAGAGGAAGTTGAATCCAGTTGAGATTACCTACACCATTGCAGAGAAAGAATTGTGTGATGGTTAAAGTTGCCTTTGAAGAATGGAGACAATATTTGCTTGGGGCTAAACATGTGGTGACGATTTTCATTGATTATAAAATTCTTCAGTTCTTAATGACGCCAGGACCATACCTCCCTGACAATTGTCATGGCCTCTTTATTTTGCTGCTTTTAACTTTATGATAACCAACCACCCAGTGAATTAAACTGGAAAAGCTGACTCCTTGTCTAGGTTCCAAATTGAATCACAAGAACATCCAGTTGAGAAAAAAACATAATTCCAGAATCAAAAGGTCTGTGGACAGTGTCACTGGTAAACATTGAATATGGAGTCAAGAAAGCCATGACTTCAGATGAAATCATAACTTGGTCTAAATGAGAACAATGGAGAAAAGTATTAAATCAACTACCTTATTACAACACAGCCTTTTTCTTGCCCACTAATGATATCCAAGAAAAGGTTTTGCATGGATGGCATGTCCATTTACTGACTGGCCACAAAGGAATCCATAAAACAACCAATCTAGTCAAACTTTATTTTTGGTGACCAGGAATGAATTGACATATTCAAAAATATGTAACTACATGCAAAATTTGTGCTTGATGACAGACTAGTAGACAAGACCCTCAATGATATTTGCTAGCCTTCCCAGTGGCTCCCCACAAACTGCATACCGTAGCAATGGATCTGATTGTGGATCTATCTTCTAGTCAGGGTTACAATACTATCCTGGCATTTATAGACACATTCACTAAAATGAGCCCTTTTGTTTCCTTAAATGTATCCCCAGTGCTAAGAAATTAGCAGAGCTGTGCAGTCAGTAAACACATAGTTAGAGTGTACATGATACCTAAAATAGTTGTTTCCAACAGAGGGTACCAGTTCATTTCGCGTTTCTGGAGAACCTTTATGCAAGAATTGGGAGTTGAAGTGAGAAGTTCAACCTGTTATCATCCTGAAACAGATAGCCAAACTGAAAGAACAAATCAAGAATTAGAACAATATTTGAGGTAGTTCCTTAGGGATCAGGAGGGTGAATGGCCAGAATTACTATGGAAAACAGTGTTCTTTAAGAATAATGTCCAAAATGTTTCCATAAGTTATTCTCCCTTCTTTTTCAAAAATGGGGGACATCCTAACCCCTTCATTGGTCAATGAGATTCTAGGAATCAAGCGGTTAGACACTTGATTAAAAAATTAAAACTCATTCAAAACCAACAGAAAGGAATATGGCAAAAGCAAAATAAATCTATAAGAGCAGTCAGATAAAAAAGGAAATACATATTGGAGGGGACCCCTCTAGCGTTACTTTAAGGTCAGGGAAAAGAGGGGAAAAGAAAATAAGCAATATTGAAAAAATTCCCTCAAGACCTATATACTTTTCAGATAAAAAAGGAAAACATGCTCCAGAGTAGGAGATAAAGTCTGGTTATCCTTTCACCACTTACACTTAAAAGGGAAAAGGAAATTTCAACCACACTTTGTAGGACCTTATTCTGTAAAAAACGTTAAAGGACCAGTCACAGTGAAGTTAAAACTGCCACATAACTCTGGAATCCACCCTGTCTTTCATTTAGCACTCCTAAAAAAAGCTCACCCAATATTAGACTATGAAAACCCCCTATTCCTCTCTGTGTTAATGGTGACCAAGAATATGAGATTAAGAACATAGTGGATTCTAAGACAGTAAAAGTAAAGGTTCACTATTTGATTGATTGGAAGGGGTATGGGCCTGACGAGAGACCCTGGGAACCTTTAGATGATGTCCATGACCATAGGCTAAAAAGAACCTTTCTTAACCCCTTCCATGCTCATGACGAGCTCAGCTCATCATGCAGTACACTGCTTGTGTGCTCATGACGAGCTGAGCTCGTCATGAACAATGGTAAATATGGATCTGCAGCACAGAGCATGAATTGCTGTAGCATTCATGTGGTTAAACTAGACCCATTAAAGACAAGGCTGGGGGACCGGCCTTTGAGAGGGGGTATTGTCAGGAATAAACCAAGCATCGCCTTAGTGAGTCATAGAGAGAATTTGTTGAGTCCTTGTTTGGCTTACATATTGATGGACAAATACCCTGTGGCTAATCATTGAAGTTGGTTATGGAAAAAGAGCCTCAAGAAGACATTCAAATATGGTCGCTGTTTGGCACAATAATGACTATGAGGTTGCACACATCTTGCAAGACTTAGGATGGATTATCTTGAGTGCACACGCGTTCCACTGCGCACTTTAACATTGAACTCCCTAGGAGAGTAGTGTTCTGTGTTGGTGCAGAATCTTCCTCAGTAGTGGACTCATTCGCTATTGGGTCCTTTGAGGGAGCATGTCTCTAGTCAGCACATACTCTCACGTCAATGGGCACATTGCTTCTCATTCAGGTTGACACTCTCCATTGGGCCCATGGAGAGAACAGTGTCTCAACTTTACACCTAAGTTCCTTTTGTGTTGCTGCATCGATCCCCACTCTGTCAGAATGTTATTCCTCCACTAACCGTTCCTTCCTTATTTTCCCTAGTTCTTGGTCACCTGCCTTTGAAGAAAGGATTGGCGGTCAGTAACATTTAAACTCTTATGCCTATGAACTTGTGACAAGGTATTCCTCAACTCTGAGCCTATGATTGGATAGACTTTTGATACAAAGAACTGTAAATATTATCAGTGTTGATGAACCAAATTGAATTAAACAGAAGAGAGGCTAATATCTTTGGTCTCAGGGTACATGAGAAATGTATGAGAGATATCGGATGTGTTAATGTGACTAGTTATTTTAAAAGGTTAAACTGTTCTCATAATCTCATATGTGTATCTTATATAAGGTCTCCCTCACAAAATGAAATAAAGACCAACAAGCGGTTGGAATAGTGAGAGAACAGACAAGAACTATTGATGGAAGACCCAATAGAAGACCAGGAGTGTCTCTTATCAGTCCCATTCCCTGTTCCCCTATAAGTGTAGTCTGGCCTGAAACTATTTATTTAGGCAATACAGGTGAGAGGGCCAAGACCTTACTAATTTGGTCCTGGGGAGATTACTGGTGCCTGACACAAGACTGTTTTTTTTACAACAGATATCTAAGTACTGTATACATTTGGATTACTCTAGTCGGACATCTTGGTTATACTTGGATCTTATTCACTATCTTTTCTTACCAATATGATAATAAGGTACTTGCTATTGACAACATTTAGGAGTATGGAATGTGGCCTATTGGATCTTTTATATTGATGATGTGTGCTACCAGGCTTTATATCTTTTATTGTAACAATATGTATAATATCTTAGTACTGTTTTCTGCTATATTTTTTTGCAGCCTTGAACAAGTCCCTTAGGATGAAACACATCTTTGTTATGAATATTGTCACAACAAATATATACTTATAAAAAATTTATGTCTTGAGAACTTTTCTTGTAATACTTGTCATTTGAGTGCTCCTATGTGTTCCTTACAGTGTGTTTGTCTATTCAAATGGCTCCCCTGGTAGCAGGGGGTATTTTTCATACACCGTAGCAGCAACATTTTTGCTTTGCATTACTGGTTAAATTCACAAATACCCCAACCACAATTTTTGCATGTTCAGCTATTTCGATGCAGCTA
This sequence comes from Lissotriton helveticus, assembly GCF_964261635.1. NCBI lineage: Eukaryota > Metazoa > Chordata > Amphibia > Caudata > Salamandridae > Lissotriton > Lissotriton helveticus. The sequence continues at coordinate 598,193,278 of NC_136065.1, forward strand.
CTGACTCTTCTCTAAGTGTCCGGTCACAAACTTTTTTCGCAGACACCTGTAAATGTCCTTAGAAGCAGAAAGCAGCTGCTAGTGAAGAAAAGGATATCTTAGTTTATCTTTCACAGATCAATGACGCACAGTCTTCTAAATGGCATAAGACCTGATTCAAGTGGAGACTACCAATTTTTGTATCAGAAAAATTGCTTAATTTTGTCATTGTCTGCCTGAAATTGCCTCTCCTTCACAAGAAGACAATGGGAGAAATACATTCTCCCAAGTAGTTTTTTTTAAATCTCCCACTTTTTGCTTCTAAAATGTTGACATGCCTGCAAATTCCTGTTTTTTTCCATAAAATAAGACATCTACAGGGGAAACAACTGTCTCAGCTCTGAAGAACAGGCCTGTGGGGGTGGGGCATGAGACTACAGGATGCCGGCCACACAGTTCATGTTTGGGACAGCAAAGGAAGAGGCAGTACAAGTTGCACGAATAACCATGTTCTCCCTGCTAAGACTGCTTGCTGTTTGTGACCCAGTTTGCACCTGTTTCTGAATCCCTACATATTGGTATTTTCCCTCCTTTAGTCAGTGCTCATTTTTAGCTGGTGGTTGCAGGTGGGGCTCAACAGCACTTATTTTTCCACCAACAGACATTGATCCACAGCAAGAGAGAGAAAAATACATAAGGGGAAGAAGGTAGAAGAGAAAGTTGGAAAATCAGTGACAAAAGGGCAAGGTAGGGATGAATAAGAATCTCCAAAAGTAAAAGGAAGGTGTGTACTGCCTTGGTATTTCACATCCCGACCTCCAACAGTCCTGCCACGTCCCACGCACCAGGGATTACTGTGATACAATTGAATGCATATTACAGCATTCTCACACTAAAATCCAATTGTCTCGTAAATATAGAACTTAAATAGCTTGTCTGAGCATTGTTTGAGGTGCTTTGCTTTCAGCTAGCTTGAGTATGGCCAGCATTCATTTGTTTATTCTCTAGGCTGTGTGTATCCGGCCCAGAGAAGAGGTGACTGTGGTTACCATAGAAACTTTCTCTGGGTCCAGCTTGTTACAATTTATATACAGAGGCACTCCAGAAACAACCATCAAAGTGTCTTTGCAGAGACACATAGACTCTGAACTGCATACAGCTCTTGAGAAAAAGTGTTCTTTGCTTTGCTCAGTCCACCAATCCAAGGACAGACTAGCCTTTAGGGCAATCTGGTATAATGGCCTATCTGACAGAGTTAGGTGTGGGTCAGTTTTTGGGCATGTTTTGCAGACTGCTTGGCACACTTTTTTACTGTTGTTGCCAGCAGCAAGCACACAGGCATGTTGTCTCCCATTCCTTGCAAAACACCCATACAACTTGTCTTTACACGTTTAAAACTACCCTGATTTGCAAATGTTGGCCACTTTTTTAGCCATTCTAATTTACTAATGGGCCACACTTTTATTTTGGTGCCTGAGCCTATTTTCTATCCCAATCTAACCCTGCGCCAGTCTGAGTTGCTGACAGTCCACTCACCCAGACACAGCAAGGCTGGTGTACCCAGAATGCAACTTGGATTTCTCATTATGGACCCCAGCTAAAAGCTGGGCAGTGAAGATTAAGGCAGTGAGAGGTTCTCACACTGCCTGTCAGTGGCTCATAAAGGTATATTGAGACCACATTTTCATCAAATCTTTGATCTCTCTACATAGCTCATAGAAAGTCGGTAAACTCTTCCATTCCATTAATCCATGTCAGTGAGACAGTCGATGTTTCCATTTCACATTTTACTTGATCTTGCAATCCCTAAGAGTGCTTCCTTTTTTTTGTAAGATATTATGTTCCTGTATATGTTTATTGCAATGTCACACTCCTGTATAGTACATACTGTGAACAGAGTTGCCTCTAGGTAGTTAGATAAGTTCAGGTTATGAGTGGGTGTGCATGACAGTGTCTGATTGATTAATTTGGAGTTGAGGCTTAAGTTATTGAAAGTTTCTCGCAGTGACTCTCGATGGGTTAAGTTGTTTCAACTAAATGCTCATCCAATGCCTACCCATCTACAGAGCACACAGACCGACTGTCACACATGTAACAATTGTAATTGACATTTTGTGTGAAGGAGGTTTACAGCTGTTGAAATACTGGTGTATTTACAGGTGGGGAGAAAGCGAGAGAGAGTGTATGTGTGTGTGTGTGTAATCATGGTGAATGGATTTCACAAGGAAGTAATGCAGAAAGACGGTGAAAAGAGTGGTGGAGAGGAAGGAGATGACATGTGAGATATGCAGATGTAGGATTTCTTAAAGATGTGATGAAAAAAGTGTTTACGTGACTTATAGAGTGAGAAACTACACTTTAAATGTAGCGTGAAGGAAAAAGACAGGAGTGATTGAGACACTCTAAAAACCAATATCCCTTCCACAGTCCTAGCAGTTTTCAATTCATAGTCTAATATTCTCAGAACTTAAATATTGGTATTTCTGTTTATTCACAACACAGTCATTTTTGCCAAATATTGATCTGATACTGGTAACAAGCATTAGTAAAGCATGAAGAAGTGGCTAGTTTTAGGTACATGTTCATTGCTGTGTGATGTCTGAATACAGAAGCAGAAAATTCACAGTCAATGAAATCCTGAGTATTGCTTTGATCTACTCCTGAGAAAGTGTCACTCGAAGTGTCACCTATTTGACATTAGAAATCCACTGATGTCCATATTAAAACCACAAAAATGCCACACATGAGCATTCTGAAAAATTGGCAGCTATGATTCAATACTGCTGGCCAAACAATTCCGAGCAATCTCTTGACCCCAGCCCTTATTCTTTTATAAATTAACCACTGCCTTCAGTCCCTTCTTTCGGTTAACCTGTTGCTAGACTTGTTTATCATATTGTTTTTGTTCTACTTTTGGCTGTTTTTTCAGCTTTCCTTCAACAATGGATCTTGAGAATATATCCAGGTCTGCAGGGAGGCTAGTAACAGCCTTAGACACGCCAGGAATCTTGAGCCTATATCTGATATTTGGGTGCAGTTTTCTGTGCCTCACTCTTTCTAAGGTATTTTGATAATGTCATCAGTTATATTCTCTGGCTGGGGTCATCTCGTCCTACCTGGTTCCCGAAGAATGAGGCTTCTTGTTGGGTGACAAGTAGCTGCCCCCAGTGTTTCTCTCTTTATCACCATCTCTTCCTCCATGTCTCCACTGACATTTGTCTTGGCCTTTTTGTCATTCAGGTTAACGGCAGAGTTTAGGGGACATTAGGGATTAGTCTGATCTCCTCTGCTGAGTATAAGGGCGTGAACGATTCAGCCAAGAATTGTATTGTAAGAATTCAGAACATTCAAAACTCTGTGCCAACATTTATAACTAAAACGTTTGATCAATTCGCAGAATAGCTACATTAACTCCACTGGCTTCCAGTCAGTAAATGGATCCTTTTTAAATCAACATGCTCATGTCCCACATGTATTACTCTAAAACTCTGTATTCTCTGAGGGTTAACTTCAGCAAATGCATTCCATAAAAGACTCTGAGATCTAGGACCCAGCTCCTGATGGAGGCTTCAAAGTTCAGAGGTTGGAAATGGGGCTGTTGATAATTCAAGATCCAAGGACAGATTTTTGGAACTCTATGAAATGAAATGAAATTAAATGAAATTGGGTTTATAAAGCGCATGGCTGCCCTAGAGCGTCCCAGCGCTGTTAAAATAATAAATAATAGTGGTAATAACAGAGAACTCAAGAAGGGAAAAGATCTAGGTTGTATTAGGGAAAAGAAAGGTTTTGAGTGCTTTTCTAAATTTCGGATAGGAGACTTCCATCCGGAGCTCCCTGGGAAGTGCATTCCATTTTTTTGCCGCATTCAACGAGAACCGGCGGCCTCCTGAACGTGCTTTCCTCACTCTGGGAGTGATGGCCAGGTTTTCTCCATCAGACCGCGGGTTCGGGCTGATTTATAGGGGCGAATCATGTCTCTCAAGGCCGGAGGGCCTTTGCCTTGCAGTGTTATATGAGTGATGCAGAGTGATTTAAAGGAGATTCGCTCCTGAATTGGGAGCCAGTGGAGGGCTCTTAACAGTGGTTTGGCTGAGGCCCGCCTCGGTGCCCCCATGAGCAGCCGGGCTGCGGCATTCTGTACTCGTTGGAGAGTAATGATGGAGGCCTGGGGTGCGGCCAAGAAGAGGGCGTTACCATAATCCAATCTAGATAGGATTAAGCCCTGGATTAGTAACTTTCTTGATTGGAAGGGCAGGAGGGGGAGTACCTTCCGCACTGCTCGGAGAAGGCCAAAGCAACCTCCGGCGACTTTCTGTGCATGGGTCTTGAACGTTAATTGAGGTTCAAACCAGACCCCGAGACTTTTGATTTTTGCCTTGGGTGGAGGGAGTTCACCCATGCAGGGGGGCCAGAGCTCAGCGGGCAAGGATGGTTACCCAGGAGCATGATCTCCGTCTTAGCTCCATTTAATTTGAGCTTAGAATCGGTCATCCAGGCGGAGACTGCAGTTAGGCATTTGAAGAGATCATCTGGGCATCCCCCTTGGTGTGCCAACGAGACGACAAGTTGTGTGTCGTCAGCGTAGCTGATGGATTTGATCCCAAAGGGGGCTATTACCTCCTCTAACGGGGCCATGTAGACATTAAACAGTGTGGGGCTCAGGGAGGAGCCCTGAGGAACCCCACACTGCAGAGGAGTGGATTTGGACATGGAACCATTTTCCCATATCCTGAAAGATCTTTTTTCCAGGAAGGATTCCATCCATTTGAGGGCAGATCCTGTGATGCCCAAGTTGGCGAGACGTTTGGTCAGGGTTACATGGTCCACGGTGTCGAATGCAGTGCTTAGATCCAGGAGGATCCAGAGCTGCTGATCCCCCTGAATCCAAGATGCATCTGGCCTCCTCTGTCACTGCTATAAGGGCAGTGTCGGTGCCCTGGCCTGGGCGAAAGCCCGTTTGAGAGTTGCTCAATAGACTATTCGTCTCTAGAAAATCAGAGAGCTGCCTATTCGCCAGCTTTTCGGCCACTTTGCCCAATCCCGGGAGCAGGGAGATAGGGTGAAAGTTGGCCAAATCCGAGGTATCTAAACCCGGTTTCTTTAAGAGCGCTTTAATTTTGGCCTGTTTCCAGCTCGGGGGGACAATGCCTGTGGTAAATGAAATGTTTAGCAGCTCTGTGGCCATAGGGGCTATGGTATTCACGATCTGTTTGAGGATGTGCATTGGAGCCGGGTCGGAGGGAGAACCACTTTTTATGTTTGAAAGAGTGGTGCAGAAGTCTTCCCTGGTTATAGCGCTAAACTCTTTGAATTGAAGGCTAGTAGGAGCGGAGGAGGGGGCTTCGATAGACGGAGTTGCAGGAGATTGAGGGAGGCTGTCAAGAATTTTCTGTATCTTTCCATCGAAGAAGTCTGCTAATTGGTCGCATCTCGCTTCGGGATCATTATGCGAGATGATTGGGGCTGGAATTTTAAGAAGCTGGTTAACGATTTTGAACGTTTCCCTAGAGGAGTTGGCTGATAGTCTGATTTTCTCCTCAAAGAAAGCTGCCTTCGATTTCAGTCGTGCGGCTTTATAGAGCCTCAGGGCTGCCTGATAGGAGGCCTTGCTGTCAGGTGCCCAATCTTTCCTCCACGTGCGTTCGGATTTTTTACAGGCCTTTCTGAGCTCTCTTAATTCGGTCGTAAACCAGGGGGATTTAAAAGTACTGCTCTTTTTTATAATTAATTTGAGGGGCAGAACCGTGTCCAGAGAATTCGTGAGCCAGTTATGGAAATTTGTGCCTGCTTGTTGTGTCTCTATGCTTTACGTATGCGCTCTTAAGCTCCTACAGAGACTTTGAGAAAAAACAAAACTTGCTTATGCATGCTCTAGATCTGCCTCTAGAGGTGGAGTCTCTCTTCTAGCCAGGTTTTCAACAGTACTAAGCGATCCATCTTGGGTGACTGTTGCGCTCTATAAAGTAACCCCAAAAAATAAACCTATATGTTTTTGAATTATGGGTTTACGCATAAAGAAGGCCTTTTCATATAGAAAGGCTGTTTAAGCCTGTTCAGAAAGAAGTACGTATGTGTTCTGTTTCTCCAGAAACATGTTACCCACCTACTTGGCATGTCTCACTTCTACACATTATGCACCTATGCCTTGTTTGCTCCAAATCACATTCTATAATTGACTTAATTATATTAATAAAATAGGTTTATAACATATCAAAACGTTTTTTCTCACATATGCATGCTGTAGCTACACAAATCCAGGGCAGCAGGAGCATGTTTTAAAGTCATGCATGTGGGCAATGGAAATCACACACTGTGTACTATATGCAACATTAGTCTTTTATGCCACTTCTGCATTTTTAGGGGCCTCACCTAAAGTTAAACCATTGGCGGGTATCCATTCACTTGCCATGTTTTAGGCTTCTGAGCACAAGTACTTGAAGGTGTTTAGAAAAATGCCTATGCCAAGCAAAAAGACACATTTTCCTGAATTAGTACTCATAATGAGGCTATTATTATTATTGGATTAAGTGACTTTAGAATTGGTCATTTGCGGACAAGCTTAAAACAACAAGAGGAATAGTGTCTTTAATGAAGTGATTAAAGATATGTACAATTTGCGTGATTTCTCAAAATTTTATGAAATTACATATAATTTCACGAAATGCAAACACATCATTAGCACTATATTTGAGCTCACAATGTATGCTTGAGACAATTTATGATGCAAGAACAAATTTTGTGGTAAACAAAAGTGAAAACAAAATAAAAGCACCATGAACAATAGAACATGTTATTTTGTTCTCATACATTTGTGGTACATTTGTACCTGAATTGGAGTGTAATTATGCAAAGTGACATGGTGTCGTTTGGGGAATTTCGTGTAATAAGAGTATTGTGAATATCTCTAAATTACGTGAATTATATTGGGGTAATTTAAATTTTGACCAGGCGAAGGTATGATGACCTCCATAGAGGAGTGTCAATTTGTAGAAAGACTGCGTGGTGAACAAATCAACACCTGGTGACATAATGGGAGACCTTGTTTGTTGAAGAACAAATATGACAAGGAAGGATTTAGTGATGGATCTGGAACTACGTCTCCTCTGTCGTCCTCAGCACTGCAAAACATCTAGGGCCAGATGTTGGTAGCCCATTACCGGTCAGTAAACCCGAAATTGGGTACATTTCAGGCTTACCGACCGGTATTGGGCCATTTCCTATGTAGGGGATGATTCGGTAAATACCGAATCTGTATTCACGGAATCATTATTTACCGATTCGGTATTTACCGAATCGGTAAATGGCATGTAAGAAGCACTTTAAAGATTGCTCATGTGCTTTAAGGATTCGTTTTTACCACCAACTATTAGTTGGTGGTAAATAACGAATACCTTTCAAAATGCAAATCTGTGCATTTTCAACTGTGCCATGTGACAGACATACATGCCCTTAGGGCATGTCTGTGTGCCACATGTGCACACAAGCACTATTCAGGGGTGCAACAGGGTGTCAATGAGACACCCTGCTACCATTGACTGTTTCCCTATTTTACCGAATCGGTATTTACCGATTCGGTAATTCACACTCATTCCTATGGGCCTCCAGGCCCATAGGAATGAATGGGAATTACCGAATCGGTAAATACCGATAATACTTACCGAATATTTACCTACATTGAATTTACCGATTCTAAAATACCAAATTGGTAAAATTCGGTATTTTAGAATCGGTAAATTTCAATTACCTACATCTAGCCCTTAGTTTGATGGTCCTTTGCTAAATAAGCACAGTAGACACAGCTGCCACAAGAGGTATCTCTGTAACGTTTCCCACCAAAGGATACAAATGGGGAGAAATGATTTAACTTGGAAGGTTGACATAAATATCGTTATCTCTAATTTCTGGCTAAGCGTTCAATTTTGTGGTCCCTGTCGGGAATATTCTCACCTTCGAAAGGAAAATGTGAGTGTGCTGGTGTACCTGAGTTATACTACCAGAATATTCAGTCTTAAAAATGGTGCTACAAAAATATTTTGAAGGTAAGTACATATGGGTCAGGATATACTTATTATGCATAACTCCTCATGTACCTACCTTGAAAATATATATGTATTTTCACATATATGAGGAGTTAAAATAGCATATCTAAACCAACGTTTACCTTCACAATATATGCCTACCTTCAAAATATTTTCGTTGTCATTATGTTTGCTACAATATCTTTATACAATATTTTATACAATGTTGCATGATATTTAGTACACAATATTTTGGTCAACATTGTTGCTATGGTATTTTCGGAAGCACAATATTTTTGTGGTTGATATTCTGATATGCAACCACAGCTAAGACATACAACCACACCAGGGTTTATCAGCTCTCAAGGATCACCTACAGATGTGCAGGAAATAGGAGCATAAAGGATATGTTCATGGCTCAGTTTTTTTAGGTCGATCCTAGAGACAGCGCACATTCATTGCTCGCTCTGCGAGGCATGCTGTAGTGCAGTGGTCCCCAAACTTTTGACTCCTGAGGACCCTCATTGACTCACCACTGGTAGCCGGGGACCCCCAGCAATTTATATGATTAAAATTTGAAACATTAAAAGAGTAATTAAAAAAAAATAAACACAAATGTGCACACAAAACAAACACTCGAATTACTAAGAATTTTAGTATTTTATATTGAAAGAGTTTGCAAAAATCAGAATTTTTGGGGGGGAAGGTTGGGCTGCATCTCCGTGATTAACTTTTAAATGGTTAGTTTTATTTTGCAGTACAAGGCTCCTGCTCCTGCCAATGCCAGAGTGGAAACCCAAAGCAGCCCTAGCAAATGTTTTCAGACCAGTCCCCATACAGTGCACACCAGGTGCAGTGAGTGAGCCCGACCACTACAAAGGGGGCTTTGGGAGGCTCAAGAAAATTTAGGATACAAAGTTGCATTCTACAACACATTTATCATTATATATTGAATTGTATGAGCTTTTAAAGAATAGTAAATGATGACCTTACTATGCACCAGGATACGACAATCTTTGTTGGGGTTCTTCAATGATTCCCTTACTATCACACTTCAACAGTGCCTCTCATTTCTCCATAGCACCTGTCACATGTATTTCATTTGTTTTATAGCTTCTCTCGTACAATCATAGGATGTCAGAGCACTTTACATCACACACATATAGAGACAATGAATCATACGTGTAAATCAGTGTAGAGAATATGTTACATAAGGCAAAGGGGACTACAAGGTGTAGGATTCACATGTCATACATACCGGTAGGCATTTTTAAAGAGTGCTTGGTCTGGAAAAGCACAAACTCAGGATCCCTAACATAGCACAGTGGTTAGCATTGACTTTAACAATAAAAATCTATTCCCACCCAAATAAACCCCTTTAGCAGCATCAGGATAATGAAAGACTTGGAAAAAACATAAGTTACTAACTTGTACCATGCAGTGTGTGAGCAGCTCTTTGATGCCAGTTTATAGGTTACTGTGCGAGATTATGATTGTCTCCTATGAGCTGCAGAGTAACACAAGAATATCTGTGACAAAAGCAGAAACCCACCGACCTATGCACATAAAATACTGTTTTTTTAAATGCATGGTACACGTTCTTTGCAGCATGTATATTAACCCTCTGTGCTACATTAGATCAGTCAAACCTGCCACTGGACAAAACTCTCATCTCTCTCCAGCAGGTACATTAATCACTGGTGTTATCTTGACACTTTTAGTGTTGCTCGAAAACTGCTAATTCTATAAGGAACTTTTCAGTGCTTTTAAAACTGCTGCCTGAGGACCCCCTGGGAATGTGTCACGGACCCCTGGGGGTCCACGGACCCCAGTTTGGGAAACACTGCTGTAGTGTATAGTATGCTGTGGAAGCCTCTCCTCCCATATTTTTCATTGTCTGGTGTCATTGTCCTTGGTAAACGCTGGCTTCCGATGGATTATGAGGCATGTTAGTCCCTTCTTGTTACCGCCTTCTCGCCTTTTGTTACCTCTCATGAGGACTGGATCTTTTAGTTGTGGCGTTACATGTTCTCCTTCATAAGTCGGTAAGCACTTTTTTCTTTAAAGATCTTCCCTATTCCATCAACGACATCTCAGCAGGCCCTTTGGTTTTACTCATGTATATATTTAAATTATAGTGCGCCGCTTCAACTATAGTGCACATGCTTATTTATTTACTTAATAACTGGCCGCTTTCGTAATTTATTTATTTAAATTATAGCGCTCCGCTTTAACTATAGCAGACGTGCTTATTTTTTTATTTTATTAATAGTGCAGTTTGCTTTAGTTAGGGTTGAGCAAGGGGATGGGGGGGGACACAACGCACATCAGTGGGGGGCATGCCAAACACACAGCACTGCTATTTCCACTCCCCCACTGAAGAAGAAAAAAAAAACATTTGCAATATAATAGGACTCGCATTTACGCATATTCAAGCTATTGGCATTGTAAATGACAATGCCTTTTATTTATGTTTTAAAAACCAAAACATAAAAAAAGGCATTGTCATTTACAATGCCAATAGCTCAAACTTGCGTAAAGATGAGCCAAATTGCATTGCACTTTCTTGTTTTATAGGATCTCTGCTGGCCTGCACAACTCTTGTTTGGGCTGGGAACACTATTATTTTAGTGTTATCATGATGTAGGCCCTTGAGTCTGCGGGCTTCTTGACGGATCGAGTCCCTGGCTGGAAAATCGATAAGGCGGGAAATCATGGATCTATTCGGGACATCAGTGCTCTGTATACCCGTTCCACCGCTAACCAAGCTGACAACTTGCTATGGCAAGTAATACATACCTATTTGAAGGGACACAGTTCAGCCCTTGACAGGAGATTTTGCAATTTATACAAAGGCAATTAGATGTGTGCCAGGCACCAATAGTTGGAAAAATATCAAGCTGTTGCAGGAAAAATCTGGTAAAATGAAGGGTAAGAGAATTCACATTTCAAAATGATGCTGAGGATTATTGTAGGAGACCCTAAACAGCACCGTTCACTCTCCAAGAAAAATGCAACCCTACCTAATGTATTAAACATTTAGAAAAACCAGGAGGTGGACTTGATGAGGAGACTAGGAAAAGACCCAGTTTGTATAGTGTGAAAGCTGTGGGTGACCAATTTGGAAATAGGCCAAGTTAAATGTTGATTTTGTAAGTCTGGTGACTTGTTCCTTCAACATATCTTTCTCTTTTGTACATACTTGACAGGGTAAAGAAGTGACATTGTACTCCCAGTTTTGAGATCTCTTCAAATTAGGATAGTAAGTGTTGGAAAGGCGATCGCAGGGGAGACAGGAGGTGTCTAACTGCCCACCCTGAGACCCACCCCCCTCTATGGAATAGGCCGAGCGCCATAGGGAGGCCTCCTTGGCGAGGCTCCTCTCCTACAATCGTAACAGCTGAGCAATCACACTACCACAGACGGACACCACACGAAGGAATATTCTCAAGAATCTTTATGAAGGCACGTTCTCGTAAGGTTCTTACACAGGGATCGAGGGATCCGTTAAGTCTTGGTTTCGGGAAAAAGGGGGTAGCGGGACAGTCTTGGTACCAACTGGTGCGTGGATAGTTCAAGGGATCAGGCCGCGACAGCGTCAGCAGGGCCTCGAAGGTGGTTCAGCTTGGTTAGGCCGCGACAGCATCCGCAGGGCCTCGAAGGTGGTTCAGCTCGGTCAGGCCGCGACAGCGTCAGCAGGGCCTCGAAGGTGGTTAAGCTCGGTCAGGCCGCGACAGCGTCAGCAGGGCCTCGAAGGTGGTTCAGCTCGGTCAGGCCACGACAGCGTCAGCAGGGCCTCGAAGGGGGTTCCGCTCGGTCAGGCCGCGACAGCGTCAGCAGGGCCTCGAAGGTGGTTCAGCTCGGTCAGGCCGCGACAGCGTCAGCAGGGCCTCGAAGGTGGTTCCGCTCGGTCAGGCCGCGACAGCGTTAGCAGGGCCTCAAAGGTTCCAGTCGCCTGAGTTCGGATCAGCCGCGACAAGGTCAGCAGGGCTTCGACTCCAAGATACAACTGCAGTCCTAATCCAGGGCTGGCCCAGATATAGGACTGGAGTCCTTTGATGTCCGGACCCTCGCGCCGGGGGGTCAGAGGGGCCGGGATGAAGGTGTCCAGACAGGGTGGAGCCAGCGCCCAGGGAGGCTGGAGGGCGATCGATACCAGGCGTCCGGGGACGGCTGGAGGGCCATCGAAACTCCCCTCCTCCGGGATCCGCCAAGTGGCCACTCTACCACCTGGGAGGATCTTGGTGCCTCGATGTCGGGGCTTCGCCGGGGCCGGGGCCAGGGGTGGCTGCGGCCACGTGCTCGGGACGTGATGGGCCCAAGATGGAGTCGGGCCGGAATGAGTGGCCTGGCATGGTTGCCAGACCGGCAGTGTTGGCGAGCAGGGTCCGCCGGGGTCCCAGGGGGGAGAGCCGTGGGTTGCCAGGGGGGCTGCCCTCGTCGATGGTTCGTGTTCAGGGGGGTCGGCAGCGGGTCGACGGAGGCCCGATGTCGTCCCAGGCCCGCCATGCGGGAGGGGTAGGACCACGCCACGAGGCCGGGTCCAACACACGTCCCCTCCAGCTGAAGGCGGGGAGAGTCACCCATCTTCCTGGGGACTCTCCGCGTCGAGGCGGAAGAAGCGGGACAGGCCATCAGCGTTGGCGTGGTCGTCGCCCGGGCGATGCTCCACAGTGAAGTCCATCCCTTGGAGGGAGATGGACCATCGTAGCAGCTTTGGGTTTTCGCCACGCATCTGCATCAGCCACCGCAGAGGCCGGTGGTCAGTCTGGACCCGGAAGTGGGTGCCGAAGAGGTAGGGCCTAAGTTTCTTGAGGGCCCACACGACGGCCAAGGCCTCTCTCTCAATGGTGCTCCATCGCTGCTCTCTGGCCAGCAGCCGCCGGCTGATGAAGGCCACAGGATGGTCAATCCCTTCGGGGTCAATTTGAGATAGGACCGCCCCGATGCCGTGCTCCGAGGCGTCGGTCTGGACTACGAACTCCCGGCTGTAGTCAGGGGCGTGGAGCACAGGGGCGGTGCACATGGCTGTTTTCAAAGTCTCGAAGGCCACCTGACACGCGGGTGTCCATTGTACTTTCTGTGGCCGGTTCTTCGAGGTCAGCTCAGTGAGGGGCCGCCACAATGCTCCCATAGTTCTTTATGAAGCGCCGATAATATCCAGTGAGCCCCAGGAAGGCTCGGACGGCGGTCTGGGTGACCGGGGGCTCCCAGGCTAGGATGGCGTCAATCTTGGGTCGGAGGGGAGCCACGTGGCCGCTCCCCACTTGGTGTCCTAGGTAGGTCACGGACCCTTGACCTATCTGGCACTTGCTGGCTTTCACAGTTAGTCCGGCCCGTCGGAGGGCCGTCAGGACCTCCCAGAGGTGCTTCAGGTGCTCGGCCCAGTGGAGGCTGTACACTGCAATGTCATCTAGATAGGCGGCACTGAATTCTTCTAGCCCCGCCAGTACTTTGTTCACCAGTCTCTGGAAGGTTGCTGGGGTGTTTTTCATACCGAAGGGCATCACCTTGAATTGGAAGTGGCCATCGGGTGTTGAGAAGGCCGATCGCTCCTGGGCGCCAGGGGTGAGGCCGATCTGCCAGTACCCGGCTGTGAGGTCGAAGGTACTGAGGTACTTGGCGGCTCCCAGGCGGTCGATTAGTTCATCGGCCCGGGGGATGGGATGTGCGTCGGTTCTGGTAACAGCATTCAGTCCCCGGTAGTCGACACAAAACCTGAGTTCTGGAGGGGTGCCAGGTGCGGCGGCTTTGGGGACCAGGACAACTGGGCTGGCCCAGGGACTGTCGGAGGGTTCGACCACCCCCAGGGCCAGCATTTTGGTAACTTCTGTCTGGATGCAGGCCCGAACTCGGTCGGGAACTCGGTAGGCCCGGTGTCGCACTGGCTGGCTGTCCCCGGTGTTGACATTGTGGACACACCACTGGGTAACCCCAGGGGTGAGGGAGAACAGGTCCGTAAATTGCCCCAACAGCTCTTGGCAGTCTCGGCGCTGTGCGGGGGTCAGGACGGAGGAGAGAGAGATTCCCTCGACGGAGCCGTCCTTCTCAGCGCACCTTAGGAGGTCGGGCAGGGGCTCGGAGTCGTCTTCGGCCCCATCATCTGTAGCTAGCAGCAGGCTCAGTTCGGTGCGGGCAAAATGAGGCTTGAGCCGGTTGGCGTGCAGAACCCGGAGGGGGTTTCGGGGTGACTCCATGTCCACGAGATAGGTGACGGGGCTCTTGCGCTCGATCACTTTGAAGGGGCCCGACCATTTGTCCTGGAGGGCACAAGGTTCGACCGGGGACATGACCCAGACCTGCTGCCCGGCTTGAACTCGATGGATGAAGAGTTCTGGTCATACCAGCGTTTCATGTCCTCCTGACTGGCCTCAAGGTTGGCCTCGGCAAGGGCCCGGAACTTCCGAGTCTGGCTTCGGAGGGTCAGGAGGTACCGGTACACATCCGGCGGTGCGTCTTGGACTGTAGTTTCCCAGCCTTCTTTGACTAGGCTGAGGGGACCTCGGACAGGGTGCCCGTACAGGAGTTCAAAGGGGCTGAACCCCAGGGATTTCTGTGGTACCTCCCGATAGTCGAACAAGAGGCAGGGCAGCAGGATGTCCCATTTGCGGCGGAGGGGCTCTTCTAGGCCCTGGATCATCCCCTTGAGTGTTCGGTTAAACCCCTCCACAAGTCCATTCCCTTGGGGGTGATACGGGGTGGTGAACTTATACGTGACGCCGCACTGTTGCCACAGGGACCGCATGTACTTCGATATAAAGTTTGTGCCCCGATCGCTCATGACTTCTCGGGGAAACCCCACTCTGGAGAAGATCCCCATCAGCGCTCGGCCCACCACGGGGGCCGTTATCGTTCGGAGGGGGATGGCTTCAGGATAGCGGGTGGCATGGTCCACGAGGACGAGGATGAAGCGATGCCCTTGCGAGGTTCGGGGGTCCAGGGGCCCCACGATGTCGATTCCCACTCGCTCGAAGGGGGTGGTAACTACTGGAAAGGGTTGGAGCGGGGCCTTCACCTTCCCCCGCTCTTTCCGCTGGCTTGGCAGGTCGGGCAGGTGCGGCAGTGGTTATGCACATCGTTGCACATTTTTGGCCAGTAGAAATGGGTCACCAGGCGGCTGTAAGTTTTGTCCTGCCCCAGGTGCCCGGCGAGGGGCACATCGTGTGCCAGGTTTAAGAGGAAGTCTCTGAATCGTAGGGGGACCACCAACACTCGGCTGGCCCCCAGCTCGGCAATCTTCTGTTCACTGTATAGGAGGCCGTGGTCCCAGTAGACCTAGTGGGACCCCGAGGTGTCCCCGGCAGCTTGGGCTGTGGCTTGCTGCCGGGTCCCCTCGAGGGAGGGGCAGGCCTTCTGTTCCTGCTGGAACTGTTCTCGGGTGGGACCACCCTCCTCGCGCCATTGGGCGAGTTCGGGTATGTCGCTGAGTTCGGCGCTGCCTTCTCGGTCGTGCTCCGATGGCTCGGGCTCGGGGTCGGAGTCTTCAGTGACTGCGGGCGGTGGTGGCGCGGGCCACTCTGGTTCTTCAGTCGGGGTGGTCTCGGTTGCCGCCGGCCCCCAGGCAGTCATAGATCGGGTTGTAGCGCAGACCCACTCTGGTAGTCCCATCATTCCTAGATGTTCTCGCCGCTCGACTTGGGCCCAGGGAGAGCTCTCGAGGTCGTTTCCGAGGAGGCAGTCCACGGGGGCGTCGTCCCGGACGGTCACCTTGAGGGTGCCTGACACCCCCCCCCCCCACTCGAAGGGGATTCGGGCCATCTGAAACAGAGTCTCGGAGTTGTCGGCGGCCTTCACGGGGCATCGCGCGTTGGGTATGATCTGTTCGGGGGTCACCAAGTGGCAGCGGACGGCTGTCACACTGGCTCCCATGTCTCGGGGCTTCGCCGGGGCCGGGGCCAGGGGTGGCTGCGGCCACGTGCTCGGGACGTGATGGGCCCAAGATGGAGTCGGGCCGGAATGGGTGGCCTGGCATGGTTGCCAGACCAGCAGTGTTGGCGAGCAGGGTCCGCCGGGGTCCCAGGGGGGAGAGCCGTGGGTTGCCAGGGGGGCTGCCCTTGTCGATGGTTCGTGTTCAGGGGGGTCGGCAGCGGGTCAACGGAGGCCCGATGTCGTCCCGGGCCCGCCATGCGGGAGGGGTAGGACCACGCCACGAGGCCGGGTCCAACAGTAAGCAAAGTAATGCTAGTAGTGAGGAATTGTGAAAATATGCTATTATGTTTTAAACTGATGACATTTTTTTAAACAATGTTAGAAAAAGTAGGGTCTTAGATTTTTAAAGGGTATTAGATATTCGTAGGGGCAAATTGTTTAGATTTTAATGGGTTTAGGGTGAAGTAATGAATTATATGGATCTGTTATTGGGGTGGAAAAAGTTTGTAAAGGAATTATTTTAAACAAGTGTATATTTGGTAAAGTTTTTTTACTCAATAGGCAATTCCTTGTGGAATTCTCTCCCTGTGTCGCTTCGCACTGAAACTTTTTACAGCAACTTCCGTAAATGCCTAAAAACCTGGTTGTTTAACCAATAAATTCTTTTCATTCCCTTCTGTTCCTTATAGGCTGGCGCCGGGAAACCCTCTTGGGTAGCTATTGCACCTAATAAATTAAAATAACATAACATAACAATTTATCAGACAAATAAACTATGACCATTATTATGACTACGATTGGACTCTGCACTAGTTTCTTAGTGCAAAATGCACCCTTGCCTCTAAAATGGATGTGAGGATGCATTTTTGTGCTAAAAACCTAGTGCTAAACGCAAAAGAATATAAAAAGCAGTGCAGACAGCCACTCACGGTTGCTAAATGTGCTCTTGCAATAGAATTTTTTCCCCAAAATTATTCTTAGTTACCTGAGCTGCTGTAATCACGATATTATTGGCAACTTCATATCTAAGAGTAATGCATAGTTACTAAAATGACTCTGATTACTCCGGTGTAATTACAATGAGTCCTTGGCCTACACTAAAACTCCACGAGTCGCAGGTTTCCTGCCATATTCCTGGGTAACTCGGGTGACTTTTGTAGAGGTATAATATTTATAGTGAAATTTGCATTATGGTAAACCATACTTTTTTTCTCAATGGGGAAAATTCTTTCTCTCAGGAGACACCCATTCTCCTACATCCACGACAAATCTTCGATGATTGGTTTCCCTTTCCAGCCTGGAATGGGAATTGTGCAAGCCCTTGGCTGAAGTAAATTTACAACCCTTCCCGTGGTAGAAATGAGTGGTAGACGTGTTTGAGAAGCCCTAATACTGACAAATTTATGGCCATTCCCAAACTTTCAAGGCAAACTAAAGTTTAGAAAGCCCACTTTTTACCCTGTGAGTGGGATTTACAACTTATGAGACCTCTGCACTTGCTGATGGAGATCTCGGCCAGAAAATGGGTTTGTGCATACTAGGAACTAATTGAGAATTTCTGACAGGTGTGGAAAAGATACACTCAGTCTTAAACTATGCATGCAGCCAAATGTACCTTTGTAAATAGACCCATTTATGTCTAAAGTACGTACATTGTAACGTTGGATTGGCAGTTGGTGCAATCCACAGATTAGATAGACAGCGTAAGAAAGGCGGTGGTATTGCTATCATTTCACGTGACGCTTTCACCGTCAGAACTAACATTATTACACTACTGTCCTCCGAAGCCCTACAATTTTCCATTAAGCTGACTCCCTCCTACAACTTTAAAGGGATTCTTCTGTATCGACCACCGGGGTCAAGGACTGGATTCATCTCTGATATTAGGACCATCCTAGAATCATCAGCTCTCGATAGCTCCTTCACTGTCCTCAGTGATTTTAACTTTCACTTTGACAAAACCGAGGATAAAGACACTGCCACCTTTTTAGCGGATATGACAACTTTTGGTCTCCCATTGTTAATTAAAGCACCCACACACGATGGGGGCCATACATTGGATGGCATTTTTACTAATTTAACGGATCTACATGTTCTACAAATCTTTCCCCTTACATGGTCAGACCACCACGCTATCCTGGCTACACTGACCATCAATGACTCCAGGGCCTCTCGGGCCTTTATACCGTCCTCTACTTCTCGCCAGTCTTTTCAGGCGTGGAATGACATTGATCATTCCAGCCTCGAAACACTTTTGATTAAATCTAATCCCCTCTTATCAGCCGACCCCAATATTGCCATTATGCAATTTAATAAGTGGGTGGGTTCTGCGGCCACTTCTCTGGTCCCGGTCAAACAACACTTTCGTAATAGGTCCGCCCCGTCGGCTCCCTGGTTCTCTGAGGCCTTAAGACTTCAGAAGCAGCAGTGTAGAAACAAGGAGAGGCACTGGCGGAAAGATTACTCGGGAGAGGCCAAAATAAAATATAAAGAAACTGTGGCTAAATATAAAATTATGATTAGTGACGCCAAGAAAAACTTTTATAGTGTTAGAATTGAACAAGCCAAAAACTCCAACAAGGCACTATAGGAAACCACCAAACAGTTAGCCGGTCTCTCCAACAATTTGACTCCCCCTCCCTCCCAATCTCTATGCGATGCCTTGGCCAACTTTTTCTTTAGCAAGGTCAATGACATTTACTCGGTTTTTGCCAACAATACTAACACTCCCTCCAAGCTACCCACCACATCCCGTACTGGTCCAACTCTTTCTCAGTTTGCAGATATCTCCAGCTCCCAGATTGCTGATATTATATCCACCATTAGATCGGGTTCCGCTCTGGACCCATGTCCGGTTAAAGTTCTACTACCCATCATTGAAGCTGTTCTTCCTGCCATTACTCTGATTTGTAACTCCATGTTCAGTACTGGCATTTATCCAGCCACTTTAAAAAAAAACCCTCATTAAACCATTGCTAAAGAAGCCACACCTTGATATGGAAGATTTAAAAAACTACCGTCCTATTGCCAGCCTTCCAGTTCTGGCGAAAATAGCCGAAAAAGCATTGAACCAACAACTCACGGCTTTCATAGAGGAACATCATCTTTTGGACGAATCCCAGTTTGGCTTCCCCCAATGCCATGGGACGGAGACGGCTTTGATAAAAGCCGCGGATGATATCAGAACCATCTGTGATGCCGGGGGGACAGCAGTTTTAATACTGCTTGATTTATCGGCAGCTTTCGACACGGTCGATCATGTTATTCTGATCGACCGTGTCGAGAACATGGGTGTTCTTCATAATGCGAAGAAACTTCTGGCCTCTTTTCTGGCTGATAGAACTCAGGTGGTCACACTGGGATCTTTCCATTCTCCTACCCTGTCTCTGCCATGTGGAGTACCTCAAGGCTCATCCCTAAGTCCGACACTTTTTAACATTTATGTGTCGGACCTAGCCAACATCATTCGTGCCCATGGGATGAGCCTCACGTCCTATGCAGATGACACTCAGTTAGTCCTTGCCATTAAGAATGACGGCCACAAAAGAGCAGATGATCTTAACCTGGGCATGCGGGCAATTGGGACCTGGATGGCTTCCAATTGCCTAAAATTGAATTCCGAAAAGACGGAAGTAGTTATCTTTGGACATCTGACCCCGGAATGGTCTCCGCGTTGGTGGCCTTCGTCATTTGGCCCCCCTCCTGAGCCTGTTAGCAAGGTCAGGAATTTGGGAGTCATTTTCGATGACCGCCCCACTTTTCTATCACATGCCAACCAGATCACCTCCTCGGCCTTCTTTAAACTGAGACTCATCAAGAAAATCCTTCCCTTCCTTCCTGATACAGCTGGAAAAACCTTGGTTTCCTCCTTGGTATTATCCACCCTTGATTACTGCAACGCACTGTTCTTAAATACACAAGAAAGAGTTTTGAACAAAATGCAAATTGTTCAAAACTCTGCTGCTAGGTTACTGGGAAGACTTCCCAAATATCAATCTGCCTCGAATACCATCAGAGACTTACATTGGCTACCTATCAGAAATAGGATAAAATTCAAATCTCTCTGTATAGTCTACAAGGCCTTGCACAATCTGGGACCAGCTTTCCTTGCCCAAAATCTCACCCCCTACTGTCCTTCCAGAACCCTACGCTCCTCTAGTTTAAATGACCTTGTGATTCCTCGCACCAAATCTGTCTCATGGGGTGACAGAAGATTCCTGGTGTCAGCCCCCAAGCTTTGGAACACTCTGCCTCACTCGATTAAAACAAGCCCTTCGCTATGGTCCTTCCGCAAACAACTTAAGACCTGGCTTTTTAATCAGTAAACCTTGATCTTCCCTCCTGGGTCAAATATTGCAGATACTTCAGCGCCGAGACACCCATGGGCCATTGTTTGCGCTTTAGAAATGTTATTAATAAATAAATAAATAAGATCAGAGTTATTGTTTTGTATGCACTTTCCTGTGTCCAGACCTTACTTTCATACAGCTGTGCATGACGTATGTTTTTCCGAGATTTCCACTAATAAAATTCACTTTTGAGTAGCCTGGCCATGTGAAGATACTTGCTGTGCATCCCAGCTGGCAGGTCAAAGGCCCAATAGAACAACATACCTGTTCCTGGAGGGATGAACTCTTCTGCTAGAGAAAGAGGGCAGAGTTTTGGATGACTTATAGGAGCTATTAACAGCAGCCCCCTGCTAATTAGTTCAGGAGTTGCTCGTGTGCTGAACAATAGAGAGAGGGTAGACTCTTGTGCCCAATGACCGTTGGGAGGTCCTTTTGACTTTTCAGAGGGAAGGTCTATGCAGACAGGGAGAAGAAAAGCAGGGATAATGTGACACAATGCTGGAAAGAGTCGCCATTTTGAGTCTCTCCCAGCATGCTGTACAGACGTCTCTGCAAGAGCATAATTCCCCACCTCCCTTTCAACCACTCTTCGCAGATAGGATGAGCTGAGGAGATATGAAAGAACGAAGGACCAGCTCTGCTTTTTTGCCCCTTTAAGGTAATTTGGGAATGCGCCCACTCCTGAACTCGTGACTCTGTTGGACTCTTTCTGGGGACTGGTGGAACCAACACCCGGAGATTACTCTAGCACTAATGGGGAGTAGGTATGATGAACACTTCTGCACAGTCCCCTGAAGATTGGGTTACCGAGTTGTCACACCCGTGAAGAGCCTTTTTGCTTTGCTGGCTCAGCATTAATTGCACAATGTGGGAACTGCTACTAAGAACCTGTGGGGAACTGGTATGGAGCAAAAGCGCAAGAAGGCCCGGTTGGTGGGCAACAGTTTCCCTTACAAACATCAATAATATAACATACAGAGCTTAAAGTGAGCCAGTAGTTGCCGGTGGCACTCATTTTTGGAGATCGGCACTTATCTTTTCCCCTAAGACATTTACCAACTGCAAGAGAAGGAAAACACGCACAAAGGAAAAAGGAGAAGTAAATGAATGATGGAAAAACATTCACAAAAGCAAAAAGCAGGGATGGATAATATTGAGATAAAGGAGCAGGCACCGTCTGGTAGTGGATCAGAAAGGGACTGACGTGAAATTCAGACTACCCAGCCTTGTTATTGTGTGCACTGATATTTAATATCGCCGGCCATAGGCTTGTAAGCTGAGCTATGGCATTGGCACTCATTCTTTTGCAAATTAAGCAATGATAGCATAAGATGTCCAAGGTCAGGAGAACACCAAGTCTGGGTATGAGAGCAGGCCAATAACCCTTGTATAAGAGAAGCTGCTATTGCCAGGAGGATGGAGCAATGATGTAGAGGGTGTGAAGTAGTGAAGACATCCTTTAAAGTGTGGGACTATGGTAGTAGGCTACTGCTTGCTTTGAATGTGGTGAGCTCCCTTCATTACAGGTCGAGGATGAACCTGCCTCCCCTCTTTGGAGGCAAGAGGATACACTGCAGAGCATGAAACTTCAAATCCCATGTAAATCTGATCAGTGGGGTCCAAAATATTTTCTTGGTATGACGCTACTCATGTGTTGCTTGAATTATTCACCCATGAGTGTCCTGAGGCGGTGGCTGTCAGCCAACATCAAAAAATCCTTAGCAAGAGCATCTGCTGCCGCCATATGACCTGTAAAACGAGATAGCATTCATAAAATCCTATGTGCATCCGCTTTTTATTATAAATGTGAGCCTTTGAAACCAGAAGCTGAAACGATAACAGTGCCACATTTGATGGTTTTAGAACACTCCCCATCACATTGAGGAGCAAACTGGTGGGCCTGAAAAGGGGCTCGCCCACCTTTAGAGAAAAGGCACAGCTCCCCTTGACAATGAAGGAGCTGCGGAAGCCAATGAGAAGACTGTGACCAGCTGCGCGACCCAATCGCTGAGTGCAGCCATTCCGCCAGCTACCGCCACCTACCCTATACCATGCATTGGCGCTAAGGAACAAGAGCAAAATGTGCATGAGCAAACAGAATAGAGGGGGAGGCAGGCTGGCAGAACTGTGTGGGCACCCACTTCAGTGGCACATATTGATAACTGCTACAGCCTGTAAGCAGCTATTTTAGTAAATTGAATCTATGAGGGTATTTGAGTATGCAGGGTCTTTGTTATTAGTTGCACCGTCTGATAAAACCTAGGTGTAGAAGATTTGTGTGCACTGAGGTGAACTGGGATGGGTTCTAGCCAGATAATTTCTGGGAGTCAAGTACTAAAAGAAGACTTGGGGCTAGATGTAGGTAATTTTAATTTACCGATTCGAAAATACCGAATTTTACCGATTCGGGATTTTCGAATCGGTAAATGCAATGCAGGTAATTTTTCGGTAAAAAATACCGAATCGTTAGGATTCGGTATTTACCGAATCTGTAATTACCGATTCGGTATTTGCCATTCAGTCCTATGGGCCTGGAGGCCCATAGGAATGAATGTCAATTACCGAATCGGTAAATACCGATTGGGTAAAATTGGGAAATAGTCAAGGGTGGCAGGGTGTCACTTTTTAGTGCTTGTGTGCACATGTGGCACACATACATGCACATGGCATAGGTGTAAATGCACATATTTGCATTTAGATAGGAACTAATAGTTGGTGGTAAATAACGAATCCTTAAAGCCCAGAAGCACTGTGGAAAGTGCTTCCTACATCTCATTTACCGATTCGGTAAATACGGAATCGGTAAATGATGATTCGGTAAATATCGATTTGTTATTTACCGAATCGGTAAAAAAGCCTGCTTCATCTCAAAAGTCTATTACCGGTCATTTGCTTCTCTCACATTTTTTTGCTCTATTAAGAGCAGGGTCCAATGTTTGGTGTGGACTTGTGTGACCAATTATAGTCTGGTGCACTTCTAGTGGGTGTTCTTTGGTGTTGCCCGGGAGAACAGGTTTTTTAACGTTGGCGGAGGACAGTGCATTTTCTCCTTATAAAGTGGATAAGAGAGTAGTGGGGAGTAGGATTTCTGAACCCCCCTTTAGTCACTGATATAGGCGTACGCCACTGGATTGGGTCTTAATTTGCATTGTAGTGTGTGAGTGGAGGGCGACCCTTTCTGTATTCCCTCTTAGCTCCTAGATATTGTTTGATTCCTTATTTACCACCAACTAATAGTTGGTGGTAAATAACGAATCCTTAAAGCCCAGAAGCACTGTTGAAAGTGCTTCCTAGATCTCATTTACCGATTCGGTAAATACGGAATCGGTAAATGATGATTCGGTAAATATCGATTTGTTATTTACCGAATCGGTAAAAAAGCCTGCTACATCTCAAAAGTCTATTACCGGTCGGTAACGGCCGATTTCGGCCGTTACCGACCGGTAATAGCCTACCTACATCTAGCCCCTTGGTTCCCTATTTGGGAGCCTGCAGTATGGAGGCACCAGGACATCAGAGATAAAAAGTCCCCATTGACAATGGTGCACTCCCATTAATTTCTTAATGCCCTTGGGCCATCCAAGCCTGTCTTCTCACACCAAGAAACTTTTACTTAGTGAACAACTGCATCAATCCACGCAGCAAGATCAAACACAATCGAGGTAATGTTCGCATTAGAATCAGTTTCGGAACTGAGCATATCCTTTAATAAATCTAGCTGTAACTAGGATAGGCTTGGCCCTGCTGCATGGGCATGCATCCGAAAGGGTGTCTTTTTTTCCGATAAATTCCCACCTATGGGTGTCTGCATCTTCTAACAGGTTGCCCAGAAAAGTATATATTTTCTGTTGGTCTGTAATTTGCAGGAGTTTTAGCATTAAGATCTGGTTTCTTTATAAGTGGCTCAATAAATGGCTATTTAAGTGCATTTGGCATGGTATCAAATCAGCAATAGCTTTCATATGTAGGATTTTGATGAAAACTGCCAGGAGCTATGGGTCAGCTAGGGATCCTGATTCTTTGCCGCGCAATCTGTAGCTCTTCGAATTATTGTTCTGAGAAGAGAAAGAAAATCAGCAGGGATGCTGTGCTGTTGCCAGAGTGGTCCGGATGCTTCTGTTCGTAGTTTGGTGGCATACTTCAGCTCAAGAAAGGTTGTTAATTCTTTAGCCTTTTTTTTTCTTCAGAAAACGAGAAATAGGGCATCACACATCGTTTATAAAAGTTGCATTTTGTCCGAGCCAGCCACCAAGTTCTTGATTTCTGAAAAAAATCTGAAAAGCAGGGCAAACTTTAAAGGGGCTGGGGCAGAAGCAGTACTTCATTTTAGCTTTTCTAAAGGTTGGTCCGTATATATGTAGTTGGTGAGCGGATCATTGTTTGATGACTTGGCTTACTTTTCCTCTTCAGATGATTGAGTGCTCTGTTGGTGGCTTGGATAAATGAATCTCTTTCGTAAACCATTTGGCAGATTTCTTGTGGGTCAGTCCATAATGTTTGCTCCGTGTAATGGTTGTGTCAAACGATTTGACCTTCACTCATTCATTTAGTATTGGAATGGCTGACTCCAGGCATTTGAAAGTGTCAAGGGCTAGTGTTGAACTGTCCAGAATTGTGTGCATTTTGTCCAGTGTTTCATGCACACATTAGCGTTTCTCGTTAAGAGGCCTTACGTTTTTACGACAAAACATGTTGGTGCAGCAATGTTAAAAGAAAGGGTGACGAGCTCGATCGGGGCGAAGAGGATGGTTTGAAAGTAGTTACACTGTTGGGGTTGTAGAAGACCGAGTTAAGAGTGTGGCCTACAGAGGGTGTCAGATCATGGATGAACACTGTGCGTGGCAGTGCTCTAAGAATGAACACTCTGCGTTGCAGTGCTCTAAGTATGAACACTGTATGTTGCAGTGCTCTAAGTTAAAACGTATGTGCATTGCAGTGCTCTAAGTATGAACGCTGTGCATTGCAGTGCTCTAAGTATGAACGCTGTGCATTGCAGTGCTCTAAGTATAAACGATGTGCGTTGCAGTGCTCTAAGTACGAACGCTGTGCTTGCAGTGCTCTAAGTATAAATGTGTGCTTACAGCGCGCTAAGTATGAATGCTGTGCATTGCAATGATCTAAGTATGAAAGCTGTGCGTTGCAGTGCGCTAAGTACAAACGCTGTGCTTGCAGTGCTCTAAGTATGAACGCTGTGCATTGCAGTGCTCTAAGTATAAACGATGTGCGTTGCAGTGCTCTAAGTACAAACGCTGTGCTTGCAGTGCTCTAAGTATAAATGTGTGCTTACAGCGCGCTAAGTATGAATGCTGTGCATTGCAATGATCTAAGTATGAAAGCTGTGCGTTGCAGTGCGCTAAGTACAAACGCTGTGCTTGCAGTGCTCTAAGTATGAAAGCTGTGCATTGCAGTGCGCTAAGTACAACCGCTGTGCTTGCAGTGCTCTAAGTACGAACGCTGTGCTTGCAGTGCTCTAAGTATGAAAGCTGTGCGTTGCAGTGCGCTAAGTACAAACGCTGTGCTTGCAGTGCTCTAAGTATGAAAGCTGTGCATTGCAGTGCACTAAGTACAAAAGCTGTGCTTGCAGTGCTCTAAGTATAAACGCTGTGCATTGTAGTGTGCTAAGTACGAATGCTGTGCTTCCAGTGCTCTAAGTATGAATGCTGCGCATTGTAGTGCTCTAAGTAAGGATGCTGCGCGTTTCAGTGCTCTAAGTATGAACATTGTGCGTTTCAGTGCTTTAAGTATGAATGATGTGCGTTGTAATGCTATAAGTATGAACGCTGTGCTTTGCAGTGCTCTAAGTACGAACGCTGTGCTTGCAGTGCTCTAAGTATGAAAACTGTTCGTTGCAGTGCCCTAAGTACAAACGCTGTGCTTGCAGTGCTCTAAGTATGAACGCTGTGCATTGTAGTGCGCTAAGTACGAACGCTGTGCTTGCAGTGCTCTAAATATCCTTTGGGATCTAGTCCGCGCTATATAAAACTTTATAAATAAATAAATAAATAAATAAGTATGAATGCTGCGCATTGCAGTGCTCTAAGTAATGATGCTGCATGTTTCAGTGTTCTAAGTATGAACGTTGTGCGTTGCAGTGCTCTAAGTATGAATGATGTGCGTTGTAATGCTATAAGTATGAACGCTGTGCTTTGCAGTGATTTAAGTACGAACGCTGTACTTGCAGTGCTCTAAGTATGAATGTGCGCGTTGCAGCGCTCTAAGTATGAATGATGTGCGTTGTAATGCTATAAGTATGAACGCGGTGCTTTGCAGTGCTCTAAGTACAAACGCTGTACTTTCAGTGCTCTAAGTATGAATGTGTGTGTTGCAGCGCTCTAAGTATGATTGCTGTGCGTTGCAATGCTCTAAGTATGAATGCTGCGTATTGCAGCGCTCTAAGTAAGGATGCTGCGCGTTTCAGTTCTCTAAGTATGAACTCTGCGCGTTGCAGTGCTCTAAGTAAGAACGCTGTGCGTTGCAGAGGTATGAACATTGTGCATTGCAGGAGTACGTATGAACACTGTATGTTGCAGTGCTCTAAGTTAAAACGTATGTGCATTGCAGTGCTCTAAGTATGAACGCTGTGCATTGCAGTGCTCTAAGTATGAACGCTGTGCATTGCAGTGCTCTAAGTATAAACGATGTGCGTTGCAGTGCTCTAAGTACGAACGCTGTGCTTGCAGTGCTCTAAGTATAAATGTGTGCTTACAGCGCGCTAAGTATGAATGCTGTGCATTGCAATGATCTAAGTATGAAAGCTGTGCATTGCAGTGCGCTAAGTACAAACGCTGTGCTTGCAGTGCTCTAAGTATGAACGCTGTGCATTGCAGTGCTCTAAGTATAAACGATGTGCGTTGCAGTGCTCTAAGTACGAACGCTGTGCTTGCAGTGCTCTAAGTATAAATGTGTGCTTACAACGCGCTAAGTATGAATGCTGTGCATTGCAATGATCTAAGTATGAAAGCTGTGCGTTGCAGTGCGCTAAGTACAAACGCTGTGCTTGCAGTGCTCTAAGTATGAAAGCTGTGCATTGCAGTGCGCTAAGTACAACCGCTGTGCTTGCAGTGCTCTAAGTACGAACGCTGTGCTTGCAGTGCTCTAAGTATGAAAGCTGTGCGTTGCAGTGCGCTAAGTACAAACGCTGTGCTTGCAGTGCTCTAAGTATGAAAGCTGTGCATTGCAGTGCACTATGTACAAAGGCTGTGCTTGCAGTGCTCTAAGTATGAACGCTGTGCATTGTAGTGTGCTAAGTACGAATGCTGTGCTTCCAGTGCTCTAAGTATGAATGCTGCGCATTGTAGTGCTCTAAGTAAGGATGCTGCGCGTTTCAGTGCTCTAAGTATGAACATTGTGCGTTTCAGTGCTTTAAGTATGAATGATGTGCGTTGTAATGCTATAAGTATGAACGCTGTGCTTTGCAGTGCTCTAAGTACGAACGCTGTACTTGCAGTGCTCTAAGTATGAATGTGTGCATTGTAATGCTATAAGTATGAACACTGTGCTTTGCAGTGCTCTAAGTACGAACGCTGTGCTTGCAGTGCTCTAAGTATGAAAACTGTTTGTTGCAGTGCCCTAAGTACAAACGCTGTGCTTGCAGTGCTCTAAGTATGAACGCTGTGCATTGTAGTGCGCTAAGTACGAACGCTGTGCTTGCAGTGCTCTAAATATCCTTTGGGATCTAGTCCGCGCTATATAAAACTTTATAAATAAATAAATAAATAAATAAGTATGAATGCTGCACATTGCAGTGCTCTAAGTACTGATGCTGCACGTTTCAGTGTTCTAAGTATGAACGTTGTGCGTTGCAGTGCTCTAAGTATGAATGATGTGCGTTGTAATGCTATAAGTATGAACGCTGTGCTTTGCAGTGATTTAATTACGAACGCTGTACTTGCAGTGCTCTAAGTATGAATGTGCGCGTTGCAGCGCTCTAAGTATGAATGATGTGCGTTGTAATGCTATAAGTATGAACGCGGTGCTTTGCAGTGCTCTAAGTACAAACGCTGTACTTTCAGTGCTCTAAGTATGAATGTGTGTGTTGCAGCGCTCTAAGTATGATTGCTGTGCGTTGCAATGCTCTAAGTATGAATGCTGCGTATTGCAGCGCTCTAAGTAAGGATGCTGCGCGTTTCAGTTCTCTAAGTATGAACTCTGCGCGTTGCAGTGCTCTAAGTAAGAACGCTGTGCGTTGCAGAGGTATGAACATTGTGCATTGCAGGAGTACGTATGAACACTGTATGTTGCAGTGCTCTAAGTTAAAACGTATGTGCATTGCAGTGCTCTAAGTATGAACGCTGTGCATTGCAGTGCTCTAAGTATGAACGCTGTGCATTGCAGTGCTCTAAGTATAAACGATGTGCGTTGCAGTGCTCTAAGTACGAACGCTGTGCTTGCAGTGCTCTAAGTATAAATGTGTGCTTACAGCGCGCTAAGTATGAATGCTGTGCATTGCAATGATCTAAGTATGAAAGCTGTGCATTGCAGTGCGCTAAGTACAAACGCTGTGCTTGCAGTGCTCTAAGTATGAACGCTGTGCATTGCAGTGCTCTAAGTATAAACGATGTGCGTTGCAGTGCTCTAAGTACGAACGCTGTGCTTGCAGTGCTCTAAGTATAAATGTGTGCTTACAGCGCGCTAAGTATGAATGCTGTGCATTGCAATGATCTAAGTATGAAAGCTGTGCGTTGCAGTGCGCTAAGTACAAACGCTGTGCTTGCAGTGCTCTAAGTATGAAAGCTGTGCATTGCAGTGCGCTAAGTACAACCGCTGTGCTTGCAGTGCTCTAAGTACGAACGCTGTGCTTGCAGTGCTCTAAGTATGAAAGCTGTGCGTTGCAGTGCGCTAAGTACAAACGCTGTGCTTGCAGTGCTCTAAGTATGAAAGCTGTGCATTGCAGTGCACTAAGTGCAAACGCTGTGCTTGCAGTGCTCTAAGTATGAACGCTGTGCATTGTAGTGTGCTAAGTACGAATGCTGTGCTTCCAGTGCTCTAAGTATGAATGCTGCGCATTGTAGTGCTCTAAGTAAGGATGCTGCGCGTTTCAGTGCTCTAAGTATGAACATTGTGCGTTTCAGTGCTTTAAGTATGAATGATGTGCGTTGTAATGCTATAAGTATGAACGCTGTGCTTTGCAGTGCTCTAAGTACGAACGCTGTACTTGCAGTGCTCTAAGTATGAATGTGTGCATTGTAATGCTATAAGTATGAACGCTGTGCTTTGCAGTGCTCTAAGTACGAACGCTGTGCTTGCAGTGCTCTAAGTATGAAAACTGTTCGTTGCAGTGCCCTAAGTACAAACGCTGTGCTTGCAGTGCTCTAAGTATGAACGCTGTGCATTGTAGTGCGCTAAGTACGAACGCTGTGCTTGCAGTGCTCTAAATATCCTTCGGGATCTAGTCCGCGCTATATAAAACTTTATAAATAAATAAATAAATAAATAAGTATGAATGCTGCACATTGCAGTGCTCTAAGTAATGATGCTGCACGTTTCAGTGTTCTAAGTATGAACGTTGTGCGTTGCAGTGCTCTAAGTATGAATGATGTGCGTTGTAATGCTATAAGTATGAACGCTGTGCTTTGCAGTGATTTAAGTACGAACGCTGTACTTGCAGTGCTCTAAGTATGAATGTGCGCATTGCAGCGCTCTAAGTATGAATGATGTGCGTTGTAATGCTATAAGTATGAACGCGGTGCTTTGCAGTGCTCTAAGTACAAACGCTGTACTTTCAGTGCTCTAAGTATGAATGTGTGTGTTGCAGCGCTCTAAGTATGATTGCTGTGCGTTGCAATGCTCTAAGTATGAATGCTGCGTATTGCAGCGCTCTAATTAAGGATGCTGCGCGTTTCAGTTCTCTAAGTATGAACTCTGCGCGTTGCAGTGCTCTAAGTAAGAACGCTGTGCGTTGCAGAAGTATGAACATTGTGCATTGCAGGAGTACGAACTCTGTGCTTGCAGTGCTCTAAGTATGAATTCTGCGTGTTGCAGTGCTCTAATTACGAACGCTGCGTTTTTCAGCGCTCTAAGTATGAACGTCGTGCATTGCAGTGCTCTATGTATGAACGCTGTGTGTTGCGGAAGTAAGAACACTGTGCATCGCAGCAGTATGAGCGCTGTTCGTTGCAGTGTTCTAAGTATGAACGCTGCGCCTTGCAGTGCTCCAAATGCGGAGATTTTCCCTTTTGCTGGTAGGGCCATTTACATTCCATTACAAGGTAACCCAGCACCAGTGTTATATATTATGAGTTACATTTGTACGGGTTAAAAACGTTAAAGGAGGATTTTGAGACAATGGTCCAATGAAGAGGCAGGCTTGTTGGAGGCCCTGCAAGTCCAAGTGAGGAACGCAAGGGTAATGTGAAGTGACTGGTATGCCTGGCTGAGGAACATGTTCGGTGGGTTGACATATTTATAGGTTGCGGAAAGTACATAGATAGTAGGTATTGCTTTCACTCATAGAGATGTAGGTTTGCATAATAAAGCAAACCGGAAACGCTGTTGGCTTGAAATACTGTGCCATAAAATGTCGACATTTGAAACGCAGGTTTTTTATCTTGATTTTCTTTTTTTTATAAATTTCATCCTCAAATGCTAAATTGAACTATAAAATGTAGTGTAAATGGAAATGAAATCATGCCCACTGTGGCTGACTAAATGGGTCAGATGTAGAAATACGTAGTCCCTTTTCGATGTTTAAAAATATGTGCCCTGAGTCATATTGTTGAAACAGTGATGCCAATGTACCAACTGCCCTACTTCCTCAGAGAAGCCAAGGCACTTCATAGACTTTAAACGCTGTGGAGAGTCGCAAAGCCATGACCATACTGTCCCCATTCTACCAATATGGCAACAGCTGATTTGGATTCACCTCAGCTGTCAGACCCTTCACCAAACTCAAGCAAGAACAGCAGTGAGACAGATGGCTAAACAAGCCTGATGTCACCTGAACCATATCCCTCTGCAGAGGCACTACGAACTGCACAGAGGGTGCTTGACAGTACAGGCTGCTAAGAGAACTCTGTGAACCTTCCCTAAATCACTGCCATGAGTGACCGGTGAATCTTCCAGGTGGTGTAGTAGGTTGCATCGGTCACCTGAACGGAAGGGTGTTGTAAAGCAGACATGCTCAAGCCATATGGATGTTCTTGCTTTTGGGAATGATAAAACTTCCTCCCGGGTATCAGTGACAGTTGTTTTGATGTCATGACGTGGTTGGATCTTGGCTTGGTAGTCTCTCAGGAAACCCTCCCACTTAAGGTGGGAGGAGAGTTAATTAGTGAACACGGTTTCGGTGGTCATCATTGGACTTCACCGTAAACCTTTGGTCTGCATTTGGTTTTTGAAGTATGCATGTGATTTTAGTTAGTTATTTACTTATTTATATATATTGCGCTAGAATCGACCCCCTGCGCTTAAGCGGAACATGAGGGTGATGTGTGGCTCCAACAAGCTAACAGGTACATGATTGACCTTGTGGATGGCTACTGTCTCGGCTGAGAGATGTACTGATGAGTCTGGATCAGGAAGGGGTCAATTGAATCAAATCCAATCTTAGCCAATCTTCGCCAGTCTTATGATGAAGATGGTATAATATAATTCAACATGAATACAACTTGTAATTTGTCCAAACATTGCCTTTACAGAAAAGTATAAACAAAACGCTACATTGGGTGTATAATGGTGCAGTGTACATGACAAGAGAGGGAGTAAAAAAGTGCACAGAAAACACACAAAAAAAACATAAGATATTGGTTGTTTCTAAACCCATGAGCGGTTATTAACGACACGTTTCTACTGAGGCTCACACTTGTGGGTGGTTCTTATGTGAATGACACCGAAAGAACTACTGCTTTGTATTTAATCTGGATTACAAGATTGGGAGACTCCGAGAGTGCAGTCAGGGGGTCTGGTTAGCAGCACCTGGTTGAAGATAAGAAGTGGTGCTGCAATGCTCTGTTGGAAGATTTTGCTCCTTGTGTGAAAGTTATGGATCAAGTCTTTACAACGATGTTGATATGGTGCTGTGATAGAGACTACCTCGACAGGAAGAATAAATCCTCCACTCTGAATATGCTGAACAGTTACTGTTATCAATCATCAGCGTCAGAGACCCTGCTCTGAAAATATCTTTGTTCTGAATGAGGCAGACGAGGCCAATAGTGGATTTGGATTGCTTCTATTACTTTCAAGGTTCTTAGAACCGTGGCTTATTTAAGGGGGGCTTGATATTAAACCATTCTTTATCTGAGCTTTTTTTATCCATAAATCTGCAAAATGTCAGAAAGTGTGTGTATTTAAGGCCTTAGCCCCCTTATATTTGAGTGCCAATATTTCAGCCAGTGGACTTTTTATGTTTTTTTTTATGCATTGTATATGCAACCAATTACTTGACGACCCTTTTGGGCTCTTCCTTAAAGATTTATGTGTCAACGATGGTGGGTTTGCCCAAAGACAGTCATCACTGGGCTCTCCGTGGAGACCTGATTTCCAATACAGTAAGGGATCGATTACGAGTCTAGCAGTCTGAGGACCTAGTTACACTCATAATCTGGTGGGTGGCCTCACCACAGGTTTGGTGGTGTGGGGCGGACCCGGCACCGCACAGCCAAACTTGTAATCGGCCCGAAGAGTGTTGTTGGTGTTTTGGGTGTTGAGTCTTCCTTGCAGTTGCACTCGAAATGTCAAAGGGGTGTCACTGTGACTTGACGGACAATCTATGTATTGGTGAGGTGTTTTATGGCTGCATTGGCAGTGCATGTGGCAGTTGAGTGTGAGTCATGTGACCCGCTGCTTGACGTGTGTCAGCTGTGCCAGTTTCACCCGCTGCGTTGGGTCTTGGTTGACCTTATGCTGCAAAGAAAGCAATTATTCTTTCCTTGGTTTTTTGGCAAAATGTACACGCTCATTTTGTGAGCCGGAAATGTACTTCCAACTCACAAAACAATAAAAGACCATACTGAATAGCACATAGAAAGGACCATGTAAGTATCAATAGTTTGTGGCTGAAATTGCGGTCACCAACCATTAGTCAGTTACTGATGCCTCAAAGGAGATGGTACCTGATTCACAAAGGGGAAGGGGTTCCTTTTGGACCTCCTGCCCTTTCGCAAATGTGTCATGATCATAGATGAGAGTAGACAGTGATTCAGATGACCAGTGCCTAGTCCCTTCAAAAACCTTTTTTTTATTTAAAGCAGCAAAGTTCCTTTAAGGAACACAAGTGCTTTAAAAAAGATCCCCTTTTGGGAATGGAAAAGCATGGATGCTGGTCTGCTCTTCCATGCAGTCCAGCATCCCTGTATTTTTAGCAAACTACAAGGGGGTCACAAATGTAATATTATGTTATGTTAGTGGGTTTTATAAAGCACAACAGTTGCCCCAGCAAAGAGGCATCATGGCGCTGAATAGCAATGAGGTGGCCGAGATCAGAGAGGGCCCAGGGAGACCCACAAAGTGGGGAAGAGAAAGATTTTTATGGCTTTCCTGAATTCGAGGTAATTATTAATCCCCCAAATGTGGGCAAGCAACAAATTCCAAAGGCTGGCTGCTCTGTTCCAGAAAGAACAACCTCCTGAACGAACCCTCCTGACTTGGCGGACCACCACCAGGGGTTGTCCCATGGAGCGGAGCTGGGGGAAGGGAACCTAGGGTAGAAACAAGTTGGTCAAAATATTCGGAGATGCAAGTTTCAGGACTTTAAAGACTATACAGAGAGCCTTAAACTCAATCTGCCTAGCCACAGGCAGCCAGTGGAGATGGACAATGGTGCTTGTCACTGAGCAGGTTTTACCAAGGAGAGATCTTACGGCTGCATTATGAACTCTCTGTAGGCTATGTATTTCTGTATTGTTTGCTCCCAGAAACAGTGAGCTGGCGTAATCCCCTGTTCCTCTGGATCTATTACTCGCCCTTTGTTCCAAAACCGCGGGACATATTATCGAGGAAGAGCGATAAACATCGCTAAGCGCACTTAGCGCGTTTCTGTTTATCGCTGTCTATCGCTGAATTACATCGCTGTGTTAGCGGCGTATTATCAATGCTCTGCGAACAGGAGATGTAATTCCAGCGATAGACAGTGAGAAACAGAAATATCACCTGAAATGCAGCGATGATTATGGAGATGCTTGCTGATAGGGGAGTGTGGTCATAACATGGCGATCCACTTCCCATTATCAGCATAGCTAAGTAAAAGAAAAGCAGATATTAACTTCATGCAATAACCGCAATTAGCGCGTTTTTTTACATCACTGGGGCGCATTGTTAATATTTCGAAAGTCTGTCTGCCACGTAAATCATACAGACATTGTGAGGAATGCCCATTTTGCATGTCATTAGTGATAATTATCGCTGACATGCAAAATGGAGAGAAATCGTCTACTGAATCAAGGAAACACAGGTTAGCGTGTCCTTGAAAATAGTGAGATGTTTATTTCGCCACTTTTCTGCCAAAATCAGCTGCTAAAGCAGCAAAAATTGGCTCGATAATATGCCCCCAAGTCAGGCTCTCTGGCCGATCCTCTGAAGCCCGACCAATTTCATAAAATTCTATCCACTATCTCACGTCCTTTAGAACAGGTGATCAATGGGTCCCTCAGTACTGCGATCATGCCTACAGCTTGCAAACAGGCCAGGGTGATATCAATGCTCAAAAAATCTTCCTTAGACCCAAAAAAGCCAGAAAACTTTCTGCCAATTTCCCTGCTACCATGGGCCACAAATATCACGGAGGCTTATGTTAACTCCCTCCTCACGGATCACCTAAACTCCAACAATAGGCTCGACCCTTCCCAAAATGGTTTTCGACCTGGCCACAGCACACAGTCGGCGCTCTTGGCTGTGACAGAACATCTCTGGACAGCTTTAGACGCTGGGCAGACGTCGACACTGATCCCTTTGGATCTCTGTGCCGCGTTTGACACTGTGTTCCACGCCATCCTGATGCAATGCCTGGTAGAGGCTGGATTCATTGGCTCAGCCTTGAAGTGGCTGGCCTCATTCCTTGCTGATAGGATGTTTCAGGTGATAGCTCCCCCCTTTACCTCTGGCATCATTCCCATCAGGCAAGAGGTGCCACAGGGCTCCTCCCTGAGCCCTCTGTTTTTCAATCTTTATGTAAAACCCGTGGCCGCAGTAGTCAAGAGGAGAGGGTTGACCATGGTCTCCTATGCCGATGACACACAGTTGGTGGTGGCTCTCTCTAGCGATTCCAAGCAAGATGCTTTTAAATTCCAAGGTGATCTTGCGGCAGTCACCGAGTGGATGGCTGCCAACTGTTTCCAACTGAATGCTAACAAGTCGGAGGTGTTGTTGGTGGGAAAGGAGCATGACCTATGGAATGAGCTCTGGTGGCCCAAGAGCCTAGGCACTGCCCCGCCCCCAAGCAGGCAGTGAATAACTTAGGGGTCTGGATGGATGCTTCTCTTAACTGGAGCTGATTGCATTACTAAGAGACTTTAGTTGACACTAATGTCAGGCTCCTGGGTTGATGAGCTGAGTAATTCTAGAGTTAGAGTTTATTTATTTTATTTTATTTTATTCGACTTATATAGCGCATTATAACCCTGGGGTCTCTAAGCGCTTGACAGGTAAGCACAGCAGAGTTCCTAAGAAGCCATATTAAAAGTTATAGCCCTTCCCAGGCCTTCTGGAAGAGAACATTTTACATTTTTTGTCTAGGTAAATCAATGTACGTAAGTCTCTCTGTAGTTGTTATTGTCCGGGGAAACATTATGCTGTTAATCTACCTGGTAATCTACCTACCCCTATGCCCCCTGTGTCCTTGCCTACCTGTACCTTTGCCTCTATCTTGTTATCTGGGTCTATCTTCTCAAAAGCATGTGAATGTTCTTCTATTATATTGAGTTTTCTACATTGCAGCGATCATCAGTTTATTAGGTCTATTGGTACACTATGTTCTCATGGATTTTACTCATGGACAAACACTGGGCCTTTAGTGACAGGCAAGAGAGAGAGTGTAGCAGTCATTATTAAGGAGCCGTCCAACGTAGAGAAAACAACATTTCTCTTTACCAAGTCCTGCGTCACTAACAATTGCCAAGAATAGGCGTTTTAGCACGTTGCTTTGTTTGACGAGGTCAGCTCGGGCTTCGAGGCACATTGTGCATCTTTCACTGGATCAGCCCTTTAGAGAGGACCATGGAAGGTCCTACTGTGAAAGTAGTTGGCAGTTTAACACCTTAAGTGCTGCTGTCGGCCGTTGGACGTCGTGAGCACTACCTTCGTAGTGCTGCGCACGTCCAACGGCCGACGCGGCCCCGCACCGTTTTTGAGGAAGTGCCACACTGCCGCGAAATCGCGACCGCGGCCAACGGGTTAAAATGGCTATATGTTGTTTTGTCTGAAAAAAGCAATTCCAAAGCGTCTCCTTCTTTATTAGCTGGTTGCTGAAAAACCCTGTGTTTGTCTGCAATCACCTTCCCATGTAGTAGTTGGAAGGATCATGAATCGAGCTGTTGCAACCCTCTAGGGGGCAGGAAGGGATGGATGCTGGTTGTAGGTGCTGAACTCTCCTGAATAAAGCTGTAAAGCACTTGTTGGGGCAAGAGGCTGGGGGGTGTCTGTGACTCTATTCATAGATTAAACACCTGAAAAGTTTGCAGACTGAACCTACGAGGTTTTAAATTTGTAGAAAGAGCCACGGTACACACGAGAAACATGTTTTGTGGGTGAACGTGTGATCTCGGCATGAACACTTTACACAGTATGACTTCAGTACAAAGATAATTTCTGGGGAGTTTTAGTTGTGTAAAGTATTTTGATGTTAATTAACCCTAGCACATTTTGGTCACCAACTTGCAATGTGGCCAAAAAGAAGGGTGGAGCCTTAATTACTGTTGTGCACAGACGTGTTGTTGTAATCTAGTGTCTACATGTTTCCTGGGCACAGGATGATGTAAGGGTTTGTGGAGTGTGGACAGAAGTCTTCGTTCTGTGGGGCAGATTTACGAGGAAGTGCTGCAGCGCGACAACTCAAGCCCTTTGGCTGCGCCACGCTGCAGCACTTTCAAAGCACAGGAATAAGACATATTTACATTAATATGTCGTATTCTTGTGCTCTCCCCTGCGCTGGCGCACAAACAACTGCCATGCGCTGGCGCAGGCAACCTTGCACCATGGTGCAAGGATGCCTGTGTCATGGGGAGATTGTTTTTGTGCAGGAAGGGGCACCTTCCTGCACAAAAACAATCAATACAGGCATTTTCCGCTTTCAATGCATGCTATAGAATGCGGCACGCATTGAAAGAGGAAATAACGAGGAGAAATGAAAAAAAAAAACATTTCTCCTCATTGTGCCTCAGCATTCACATGCATTTCCAGATTTACTATTCCCTGTAAATCTGGAAATGTGTCTTGCTCCATTGGTGTTGCGTGGGAACACCCACAGCAACACCCTTGGAATGCCCCTTTCACACAAAGTGCTGCGTGTAAAGGGGCCATATTTATTTGCAAGGACAGGAAAAGCTACGCAATGTGGCTTTTCCTGTCCTTGTAAATATGGAGCTGTAAAATAAGCCACCAGTACGTCACAGAAAGTGACGTACTGATGGTGGCTTGTAACTCTGCCCCTGTATCTTTTGTATATAAGGTGCGTTTTAAGCAAGTCAGTTGCTTCAAGGCTAGCTGCGAGGGGGGCTGCGCTCTGGTTTGCCAGAAGGCTCTGTACTTAAATAAACCTCCTTTAACTTACCTCTGGTTTCGAGTCGTTTTACAGGAGGTTGCAAGTATTGGCTACGAGTTGGCCAGCCTTTTCCTGCAAACCCTGAGGCAGCGACGAGCCCATCGAGTCCACGCAGCGTTTCTCCGCATCGCTTCTTCGGTGCTGGCCCGTGCTTTGGCAAGTTTTGGTCTTTTCAGGCTGTTTAGTCTCGGCATGGAGAGGCGGTGCCAAGACGTAGGGCGCGAGCCCTGACAGTAGACGCCATTCCCTTAAATCATCCTCTGCCCAGGAAATGTGTAGACACTGCTGAATTACAAAACATGTGTACAGCATGTAATCCAACCCCTCATGTTTATAGCGCCACGCAGCAACAGTTCTGTGACAACAAATGCGATTAAGATTCTATCATTACTTTTCTTTCGTACATCACTACCAAGCACATGGATTCACCAGAAATTGCGACCTTTGTGTTCTTGGTGGCGGTACAGCTGTGTCGTGCCTTGGTCTGCAGTTATAAGGCATGGACAAATTAGGCAATGGCCCAAGGCCGCCACCTTCCAAGGGCCCGCCTGGGAAAGTCAACTTTCTCTGTCTGACCTCTCTCTACTGCCTTGTCTAAACCGTTCTCCTTCTCTCTGCCTACCTCTACCTTAAATTCAGTCACTGTTTGCTCAGGGTCAGTTTGAGGAATTTTAGGGCGCCATGCAATGCGCATTTCTTTTTTTCCTAAACACTTTTTTATCGGTTTTAAAATGTTGACAATACAAACAGTAAACATTTGCATGCTTATACGGGCAAGGTATATTAAACTCTTTTTGATTGGCCCATTTCAGAATCCTTGTTCGGCATAATGCCGCCTTGAATTAGCAGAAACTTCAGTTGTTCAGCACAAGCGCTTCCAAAATATGTCTTCTTGCCCAGAGTCCCAAAATTCCTTCTGACACCACTGTGGGTAACAGGCATAATTTTGCGTAAATCTCGATTAATGGGTTCATGTATTTCACAGCATTTCTTTTCTCTCTCGCCTTCTCTTTATCGCATCGTTTTGTCACTTGCCGAAAATACGTGAGGCACATTTATATAGCAGCACGTGCTGTACTAGAAAAGTTACCCCAATTACTTCAGAAACTGTAAGGACAATATTGAGGATGTATCTTACATTACTTTTGCATGTAAGGGCTTGCTTCTCGTTCAATATTCACGAAGAGGGCTGTCCAAGCGTATTTTATGTAATACACCTATTTTTTAAAAACTAAAAAATCCACTTTTCCTTCTTTGAAAAATATTTGCAATTTTGCCGTTGTCTATGCTTCTCACAAGGAGTAGTCTGAGGCAGTCTTTGTTCGCTACTGCCGCCCTGGGCTCCTGCTCCTTGCTATCACACTCTTTCCTGGCCCTGTCACTGCTGTGGGTATCGGCCCTGATGCAACCATCTTTTTTTAGGGCCATGATGATGACAACTCATAAGTCATGGAAGTATGAGGTTGATGGCAGGGCCGTGGCAGCCGGGCTCTAGAACCAATAATGTTATTTCAGGACAGTCTTACAACTTCTGGCCAAGGACAGTGCGGGGCAATGAACAGGAGCCAGCTGGCTGCCCCCAGGCCGGACACACACGCTTCTGTGCCCTATTTTGGTCCCATGGAGAGACCAGTTTAGACTTGTCAACCTGTCCTGGCAGCCCATTGGAAGACTTACGGGAGGTCTTGGGAGCGCCCTCACTTTCCCTTGTGGCCTCTGCTGCATGCCTCTGAAGCATATTTCAGATGTGTAGCGAGGGCTGTCATCAAACTGGAGGCCATGTTTCTGGTGGAGACCAGCACATTGGTTGGACTCGAAGGGCCGGATCACAATCTGAAGCTCTTTAATGAGCCATTTAGTAGATTAGCCAGATCACAAAATGAACCACTGGTACTATTGAGGTAGTGCTTGCTCTGAACACCTTTTACCACCATATTATGGAAATTAAATTCTGGGGGTTGTTGTTGTGACAAGACAGTTTGTACACATTTGAGGTGTTATGTTGGGCTGGTGATGTGTTCTGTTGTTTTTAGGTCGAGCCTGGGCACTGCATGCGCTGCTATGCAAGGTATTAAGGTATGGACGTGAAGCTCCGCCCACTTTACGCCCTGTTTATTTTCATTGGCTTGTATCATTGTCCATTGTAAACTGTGAAGGCTTTTCATCAGTCAATAGGCTTAGAAGTCCCTCCTTAGTACCACCTTTTCCCATTTTGTAGCCTGCCAGGAGGACACCCCCTGTTACGTGTGTTGTTGCTCGGTAGGCTTTAATTACAGCCTCCGAGCACTATTTTGTCAAAGAGATTTGTCCTGCCTGGTCTTGCCGGTAGGAAAAGGCAGGACAACTCTTTCCTAACGCATTTACAATGCAATAGGTCTCGCATTTGCGAGAGTTCAAGCTATTGGCATTGCAAATGACATTGCCTTTTATTTATCTGTTTTTAAAAAAAAAACATGAATAAAAGGCATTGTCAGTTACAATGCCAATAGCTCAAACTCTCGTAAATGCAAGACCTATTGCATTGCAAATGCTTGTTTGTGTTGCTCTCTTTTTTGCTGCATTATTGCAAAGCGCATTTAGGGGCATATTAGCAAGAACCTTGTTAAAATTATCGCTGTTTTAGCGGCAGTTTCCTGCCGCTAAAACTGAGATAATGGGCTTGCTAATATGTGTTATAGAATTCCAATAGAAGCACAGGTTAGATGTTCTGCACATCTAACCTGG
Organism: Lissotriton helveticus; assembly: GCF_964261635.1. Lineage (NCBI taxonomy): Eukaryota > Metazoa > Chordata > Amphibia > Caudata > Salamandridae > Lissotriton > Lissotriton helveticus. The sequence goes on from NC_136065.1 coordinate 598,233,912, forward strand.
GCTTCTATTGTAATTCTATAACGCATATTAGCAAGCCCATTATTGCTGTTTTAGCAGCAGTTTCCTGTCGCTAAAACGGCGATATTTATAACCACTTTCTTGCTAATATGCCCCTTCGTTTTTTTGTACTGTGGTTCTGCTTTGACTGTTTTGTGGTGATATGCCAAGCTATGTTCTAATTACCGTGTTATGTTGCTTTGTAAGGTTATTATGTTTAATTGTTTACTTTAACTGTGTAAACATGCCCTGATATATTTCCGGCCAAAAGCAGCGCATGCCTTAAAAGCTGCTATGGCAAAGCATCATTTAGAGCTGCTCCAGCTCGTCACCCCCTTAAGACACTAGTTAGACTAAAACTGTGACCACTACCAGCACTTACTTTATGTGATGAGCCTCTAAGAATCTGTAGTTGCTCTGATGTCTACTTTTCATTAGGATCAGTGCTGGACAGCGGGGCAGCTATTGCTGGGGCCGCGTGTGCAGTGGCACCGGGGCCAGGGTACAGAAGGCTTCTTGGACTACAAATAGATCATTATTTTGCCAGTAAATGGAGGACAGGGTGGGCCTTTTTTCCTTGCTTTCATGATAGCCAGATATGCCTTTGCTGCACCATGGTGCTCATCTATTTACGAATATTATGTATTTACCTTTAGACAGTATGATGCCCTAGTTTGCCCAGGCACCGGCTGGAGAATACCCATCCTGTAGGAGGCAACAGTGCCTCCTCCACAACATTTAGCAACATTGGTTCAGTGGAGAGGCTGATTTGTAGACAAACATGGCTGATTCCTGAAGTGCTGGTGCCCCTGAATGTAGTAGCAGAGCTGAGGCATTGTCAATCACAGTCAAGGAGTTATGCATCCCGACCCAATCAATGCTTTAGTGGTTGATCATGACAGAAATCCTACAGAATTCACGTTGGACCAGGCCACAGCTGAATTAGACCCTGGCATCACTTTTGGCACCAATGTACTATATATGCCAGTCTACACCTTAGAGGGCCTCTGAACCAGAGTAAAATTTGCCATCCTAAACGTCTGGGATTCTAGCATTTCAAACGGATCAGACAGCGCTGTTGATAGGTTGCGTAGCGGCCTGTCCTATTGAACAACAGAGGAGTGGGACAGCGCTGCTTTCATTTATAAAGATCACCTTCCTCCTATTGGTTGAGAAAACCTGGTCCTGCTTACTTGGCTATCCTTTTGTATCCTCGAAATTCTGATTTTAATGGATGGAGTAAGTTCCACGACCAGTATGTGAGCATGGGTTCCAGTTATTGTTTTCTTTTAGAACATAAAGAATTACCCATTCTGAATGCAGGGACCGAAGGACATTTTGACCACTTTTTTGCCTCTTGTATCTCTCGTCTTTTTTGTAACATAAGCAATGTCCTTATTTTGAGTTCCTTGGAGAAACGCCACGTAAAGGCTTGAATGTCTATGTAGAGTGCAGTGCCTGAAAGGAATGGGGAGCTTAAGAGTCTGCAGCGCCAGCTCCAACTTAATTCGAAACTTGTAATCTATTTTTCCATCATATTTACTTTTGTCACCCAGTGCCAACAGATGTAAGACAAACAAAAACATGGCTGAATACATGATTTACTGATATATTATTTCAATCATGTTGATCTTTAACTAGCCCATTCACCCACAAATTTCCCCATAACAGACTGCCAGATATGCATAAACGTGTAGTGCCAGCAGAAAACATCAAAGACACTTCTGGTGTGCGTACTGGAAAGATAACCCTTATTTTGAGGGCACTGGCTACTTAGTGAGCACCGTTCCACCCACCAACTTTCAGGACTGAAGTTCCCCATTTTAGGTAGTCTTTGCCTACATCACGGAGTCCCCAGCCACCCTAGGGAAAAAGCCATCTCACAGGACAGGTATCTTTCAGTGCTGCAGACTGTTATTGGATGATATGAGAGAGGACTCAGTGGCATAGCTACAGCTTTTCCCACCTGGAGCTATCCCTGAGTTTGCCGCCCAGTGACAGTGGTGAAGGTAAAAGAGGGGTGGGTGGGTGGAGGCGACAGACTACGAGAGGGGGGGAGGCAACACACGACGACGAGGGAAAATAACATAAAAAACAAGAAAACTTTTGAGCTTGCGGACGCCCCCCAAAAGGTTTCCACTCGGGGAGCCCCCCCAACCCCCTCCAGCTGCACCATGGAGAGGACTGTCCTCTGGAATATCAAGTTCAAGAATATAGTGGAACATTAATATTGTGGACAAAGTGTCAAGGGGCAAAGTATCAAAAGGTAAGTGCATATAGGTAAGTACAGATTTACTATTCTTAACTCCACATCTATGTACATTGAAGCTACATATATCTTCGAGGGACATAGATGTCGAGTTAGGTATGGATAATCTATACATACTTACCTTTCACATTTTGTCCCTCAATTTTCTGTCTAAGATATTAGTGTCCCACAATATGCGGTAGTCGATATTCAGGCTCCTCTCCGTGGATGATGAGTTCTTGCACACGAGTGCCGGATTCATAAAGCTGTCTCCTGGTTCAGAGGGCTTGCAGCATCTCTCACTGATGTACAAGTGCATGCAATTTTCACAATTCGCAAAATTAAACCAACATCGGAAGCGGGTGGGTAAGTTCGATGTATCTGTGCGTTACCTACTCAAGGGATCCGCACATTACCAACGCAGCGGCTTTGATTGGAATAGAGAATGGCCCCAGGGAAGTGTCAGAAAAATGCAAGGCAACTTGGATTAGCACCCAGAAAGACATGATTTTTTGGAGTATTAACAAACCTCTTGCCATGCATTTCTTACTTTTATCTGAGGACTTCTCTCGCATCTAAATTGATCTTGTGTGAGTACTGCATCAAGTTGTCCTGCTTTTTCATGAGTGTATAGACTAGAGAGTCAGGTGTAAGCTTTAAAAAAATCGTAATTTGCCACAGAAAGAATTTATCTAAAATAATATTACAATTCCATAACATTACTAACCCTGTGCTTGCTTAATCGACCCACTAAATACTTTACATGCAATTTGCGCTGGGAAATTTGACGTTAAAATCATACATGAGGGTGCTAACGCGGGATTACTGGTTACTAATTATCTTACCAAATCCCATTTCCTGTCGACTGAATCGTTGGTACCTGTCTTGAGTAAAAGGTAATCTCGCAGTAAACAATCAATTTAAGAACTTACACCACTCTAAATGACCACTGACCAAAATTAAGTTTTAAAGATTTAATATAAAGTCAAAGATAACTGAAGATACAAACTTCTCAAAATGAGATTCAAGAGGTAGATCGGTATCACTATGAACATGAACTTTTTGAATAGTCTGAGTCTGAAAAACAGAATAATAAGTACAAGTTCGAAAACCATCAGGGTTGCCAAAATGGATACAAGTTGCAACCTCAAAGTCATTACAGAAAAGAAAAATTAAAGTTAGTCTGTCCCTACACTATACTAAATGACATCCCTACTTAGCAAGATCTTAACCCTCTAGGTGTCAGCCGTGGTGACTTCCTAAGAAGATCACGCACTTCTCTTTGTCTCTTCTCTGATAATGGGTCTCTCCTGATCAGCCTATCTGCCTACCCATCCGCTTCCTTAGGCTCCCAAAATCATCTGCTCTGCTCTCCTCCCGGGTCACTTTCCCTAATACCAAATCACATTTCCAATAGAAACGCCCCTTGGGACGCCCCTCACGTGGTACATCTTTGCGCGGTAAACTCCATGATGGTACTCTTGAAGACCCTCGTTATAGTTGACCTTGGTTCCCAGGCGGCTTCTTCAGTGCGCTGATACCCCCTGAAATTCCTGGAAACTCCTACAGGCCTGCGCAAGGCGCCACTGAACAAAGTCCCTTTCATTCGAGCTGATTAGGACCCTCGCACCTGCATACAGCTCGTCCTGCAGTGGGCCTCAAATTCCAGACTTCACCATATCTTAGGCCATAAAACACTCTCAGAGCTCCATACTGGACACCTCACGACCTCTCCTCTAACGAGCACATGACGATTTAAACTACATGACATTATCTGTTCTGGCCTACTTGATTTACATGCAGCAGGTTCCTGCACTCTTAAAACGTTAACTTGATTTAAACAGCAAACATTCTTAACTAGCATACGTTTCTAAAATAACACATCTATAAAGCATATACTTTTAACCCTAAGTTCAATAGTACATTTTGAAAGAACCATGTCAACTTTATCTCACATTAGTTTAGCAGCACGTTCAGGTTTGCTGTGAATTGCCCTAAGGCCTACACAAAATACTGGAATCCAAAGTTACATTTAATTCGGACATGACTCTTTTAACATGAGAGAACCATGAGGTTTTCACATATATTCCAACATTTCTACATTTAATCTCACACCGTTATTATTATGGTTACTCTACTTAACATTCTATACATTTCGCTATTGAATATAAAACACTCGTGTGCAAAACATGTTTAAACTAACTACGTGCTTGTAAATATGGCGTACTTATACATTTTTTTCAAACTTGTGCTCTCTCAGTCCCCCCTTTGATGACCTTTAGGGGTCATCATTACCATGACACTAAAAATGTAGAACCTTTTAAAGTGAAGTCAGGACAGTACCACTTCTTTTCATACTCTCTAATGCTTTCAGACTTTTATATTGAGTGTCCTGCATCGCTGTCAACTCTTCTTCCTGTTTCTTCATAGTTCTCTGCAACCTATTTGCTCTATAACATTGATACAAACGCACCAATCCCCACAAAGTGATTACACAAATCACTACTATGATGATGGGTTTCAATATGTACCAAACGATACCCTTTCCTAAGTTGGCAAACCAACTTCCAACTTTACCCATTCCATGGCCTACTTTTTCCCACACATTTACCTTTGTCAGGTCCTCAATTTCGTAGTGTATGGCAGTGATGTTTTGTATATACTTCTCTAGAGGCTTTGAATTGTCTGGAATGTAAGTACAGCATTCCTGGACCTTCAAGGCCCTACAGACTCCTCCCTCTTTTGCTAACAGAACATCTAAAGCAAGTCGGTTCTGAAGAACCATTGCCCTAATCGATTGCATCTCCCCTTCTATCAGCATCAAGGATCTTGCAGTACTGGCAGACAGTCTATCTACGACTGTAGCTAACCTCCTGATCTTAATGTCATTCATTATCAATCCTAAGAAAGGGAATGCAGCACCTATTACATCTCCAACTACTTCTGCTGCACCCAGCCCTCGCTTCCATCTAGTTGATATTTCTTTCTTAGGCGTGTCTAAATTCTCAACATGATATATTTTAGGAAAGACAACAGCCAGATAGCATGATCCGTACCAATTATCTGGTAACTTCACATAGGCATATCTTCCACATACAAAATATACATTTGGTATTGCTTGCATCCCTTTCATGAAGTTCTTAGAGTAGTACTCCAATTGAAAGGCATGTTCACAATTGACTTGTCCTACATAAACGTTTTCATAATAGGAGTAACTCCTGTGAATGCACAGTTTCCCCCGTTTCTCCTTATCCAAAGCAATTGGACCAATACTACCTTTTCGTTGTTGTGCCCTTTCCTCCTTGGTCCAATCTGTTTCCCCTTGTCCTGATGCCTTCAATATCTTCTGCCTCCTGTATCTAGTATCTACCTGAGCTATAAACTTTTTCTCAACTTCTGATATTTGACAAGTCAGATTGTTGATTCGAGCATGTGAAGTATCTAACGTTCTCCATGGAATAAACCATTTGTGTAACCTGTCTTCGCTTTTGTAGTAGTCCCATTTGTTCAAATGCTTGAAATTCGGAACCTCTGGCAATGTCGAGTCGAAATTCGAGAAGTAATACTCAAATCCGTCTCGTCCATAAAACATACTTAACAATAAACTGCACGTTATCCCATAGGTCAACGGGAGATGATGGTATTTGATACCCTCCTCCACTGAAATTGGTAATTGCATACAGACATAACAATCCTTTACTTCCATGGCATCAACATATTCATAAAGCAACTTAGCATAAGCATTTGACTTGTAATTCCCCTGTGACTCATCCATGTGTAACCTTTTTACTTCTGCATCTAACAACGCTTTGTCTTTCTCATTGATGTTTCCCTTCTCCTTAATAATGGTAGTTCTCGGTGTTGACACTCCCTTATCCTCCTTAACTGTGGTTCCATCCCCTTCGTGTCCCGCTAGGAATGAAACAGTTACCACTAAAATTATAAGAGAAACCACTACTCCTAAAAATGTAACAGCTATACATTTTGCCCTGCGGTTCGGGTTGCCAGCCTCCATGTTCTCAAACAGTGTAGTTTTCGACTTTCTTCCAGCATTTACTTCCTCTTCTTTTCAAACAAAGTCTTTCTCTCTTGCAATGTCTTTCTTGGAACACTTGGAAGCTTGACAATTTGTTTCCGCAAAACAATTCAAAGTCCAGTAAAATAGACAACCCTAGCCCTTCTCCATCCGCTAAAAGGAAACCCCTACCATTTTTTTTTTTTTTTTTTTCTTCTTCCACTCGGCGCTAGGTTATCTTGCAACAATTTACAATTTCTTTTCAAAAGTCTTATTTTCGTCTGAAGTTATGTATGACTCAAGGAGTGACACTACTTCTTCATAAACGTCCATCCGAAGTATCATTCCCTCAGGTTCTGGACAGTTCGTACCACACCATGGAAAGTCAACCTTTTCTAGGATTATTCTCCTTATTTCGCTCAAGACAAGTGGACGGACGAAATTGAGAGTTAGCGTTTTTTCAATTTCCAATCCTGGTACTATCAGTTCTATATCCACAATTACAAAGGGGTCCGTTCTAATCAAGATCACTTTCTTCACCTTTCCAGTTCTGCGCCCCTTTGAAGACATTCACAATATGGTATTAGTCCACAACAATAAGCGCTCCTAGCATTTCTACTACTCGCTCAAGCATTTCCAAACGAAGAAGAGTTCCCTCCAATATTGGATATCGTGAACAGCAAACTGGAAACTCAACTGTCTCTAAAAGCAATTTTCTTATTCCACTCAGAAGAGCAGGATGAACGATGTTGAGTGTCAGCAACCTTTCGGTCTCCGCTCCTGGCAGTAGAAACTTTATTTGCACTGTGATGATCGGGTCAGTTCTGATCAGTTCCACTTCCCTGATCCTCCCTGTTCTGTGTCTCCCAGACATCTGCAACGAGGTAGGTCCAATCGGGAGTAGAGTATCTTCTGCTAGGCACTCGCACCCTACTTGATCTTCTAAGACCCTCCTCGGCTTGATCCTGGATATCTTCTTCTGGATCTGAGTCTTCGGATATAGGAGTAAGCGTTTCTTCTTGGGCCGACCTCAAACTTAGCCTTCTTCTTCTTGCTGGCCAAGTGGCAGCTCCAAGCCTTATTCTCCTATTCCTTGTCCTCCCACTTGGTTCTTGGTCGCTCCGATACGGATCTGAGTCTGAGTCGTATTCACTTCTGCTCTCTCCTTCAGTTGCGTCTTCTGTCTCACTGCCGTCCTGCCTTCGCTCTTCTTCTGAATCCGTTGCGTTCCCAACTTCTTCCGACACCTCCTCAGCTGCCTCAATCCCTTCTTGCGACTCTTCTTCCACTTCCGGGCTTTCGTCTGGGATGGGAGCTGTTCCTTCTAGAGGTGCTGGAACTCTTCTAGTATGGGATGCATGGATCCAATTTGGCAGCCCCCCGCACTTCACCGCGGTGTTCGTTATCAGGATTACCTGAAAGGGCCCACGCCAGCGAACATCTAGGCAGTTCTTCCGGACGTGCTTTTTAACCAGGACCCAGTCCCCTGGGTTCAGGTCATGACACAGGTTCCTCGCTGCTGGAACTTCAGCCGCATGCACCTGAAGGGACACAGAATGGATGGCGTCAGACAGTCCTTTACAATAATCCAAGATCAGATCATCTGTAATATTCAATAGAGCAGTAGTTGGAACTGTAGGAAGTCTCATGGCCCTCCCCATCAGGATCTCGTGGGGAGAGAGACCTGTCCTCCTATCTGGTGTGCTGCGCATGCTCATGAGCACTAATGGAAGAGCATCTGGCCAACTCAAAGATGTGGATGCCACTACTTTAGCCAATCTATTCTTCAACGTGCCATTCACTTGTTCCACAATTCCTGAAGCTTCTGGTCGATAACTACAATGCAGCTTTTGATCGATATTCAGTGTGGAGCACAACATCTTCACTATTTCGCTGTTAAAATGTTTTCCTCTGTCCGATTCCAAAGAGGCAGGCACCCCGAAGCGCGGTATCAACTCCCTGAGCAACAATTTAGCCACTGTGAGTGTATCGCACCTACGTGTAGGGTACGCTTCAACCCATCTGGAAAATACGCATACAATCACCAACACATACCGAAGGCGATTGACTCTTGGCATCTCGATGAAGTCTAGTTGCATTCTATTGAAAGGCCCCCCCGACCTCCCAATGTGACTCAGTGTGACTGGTGTTCGTTTGCCTACGTTCAGTTGTTGGCAGGTAACACATCGCTTACATACTGATTCTGCTGCTATTCTGAATTTCGGGCAATACCAAGTCTGCCTAAAAACTCTCATCATAGCATCCCTTCCTAGATGTACTGGACCATGTATTTCTCTCGCCATGGGATTAGCTAATTCTTCAGGTAACACAGCTCTCCCATCTGCTGAAACCCAAAAATCCATTTCACTTCGCACACAGCCTGCTATTTCCCATGCCTTTTTCTCTGTTTCAGGTGCGTTCTCCTGCATTATCCTTAAATCCTCCCAAGTGTCTACAGTTTCTAACATCATACTTAATTCAGTCTTTTCTTCTGCACCTTCTATTTCCACCTTTGAGAAAGAATAACTTTGTTCCGCACAATAGCGTGCGACTTCATCAGCATATCTATTACCTTGTGACACAAAATCTGTATTCTTAGTATGAGCTACACACTTCACTACTGCAATGTCAACAGGACCTTGTAATGCTTCTATCAGCAATCGCACAAATTCTCCATTTCGAATGGGCGAACCAGAGGAGGTCATGTAACCCCTCTGAGACCACAACTGCCCGAAATCATGAACCACACCGAAACCATATTGGCTGTCCGTGTAGATGGTGACTCTCTTTCCATTTCCTGCTATGCAGGCACGAGTTAGGGCAATAATCTCTGCTACCTGTGCGGAATGTACTCCTTCCAGGCAAGCGGCTTCCACAACTCCAGTAATGGTACAAACAGCATAAGCTGCTCTCAACCGACCAGTATCGTCTCTTAAACATGAGCCATCAACAAAATAAATTTCATCGGGGTCTGACAATGGCTCATCCACAATATCTGGTCTGGGTTTCGTGCATAGTTCAGTCACATCAAGGCAATCGTGGTCTTCACATCCTTCGCCTTCTATTACCGAAGGTAATGGCATCAAAGTAGCAGGATTCAAGACAGAGCATCTCCTGAGAGTCACGTTTTCTGCGGCAAGTATAACTTGCTCATAACGCGTGAGCCTGCTATTGGTCAGATGCTGCGTCTTCGTCCTGGTCATTAACAATTCAACTGAATGCGGTACATACACCACCACTGGATGTCCCATTACAATACTTTCGCTCCTTTCAATGCTGACACCCGTTGCAGCAACGGATTTGAGACATCCGGGCAACGCTGCGGCTACTGGATCTAATGTAGCCGAAAAATATGCAACTGGTATACGGGCATTACCGTGGGTCTGTGCCAAGACTGACAAAGCACATCCCTCTCTCTCACAGCAATAGAGTGAAAATGACTTTTCGTAATCTGGCATTCCCAGAGCCGGAGCACGACATAAATCGTCTCTCAGCTGTAAAAACGCCACCAGACATTCTTCATCCCATGGTACCGGATCACTCACCTCCTTGTGCGTCAGTTTCTGTAAGGGCTTTGCTTTCAGTGAAAAGTTAACTATCCACTGTCGGCAGTAACCCACCATTCCTAAGAACATTCTAACTTCTCTCTGTGTTGTAGGCGCATTCATTTTCATTATCGCCTCAATCCTCTCTGGGGACACCTTACGTTTCCCTTTTTCTAACCTGTGCCCTAGATACTGTACTTCTGTCAGACAATACTGCAACTTGCTCGGAGATACCTTATGTCCATTTTCAGCTAAATGATTCAGTAAGGCAATTGAATCTACTTTACAAGCTTCCTCTGTTTCTGACGCAACAAGTAGGTCATCTATGTACTGTACCAGAACCGAGTTCTGTGGCAGTACTAGATTCTCAAGATTCTTTTTCAACAACTGATTAAAGATGGATGGACTGTCTGTGAATCCTTGTGGGATTCGACACCATGTTAAAACGCGATCTTCCATTTTAAACGCAAAAAGGTACCTGCTCTCTTCATCCAATGGGATTGAAAAGAAAGCCTGACAAAGATCTATCACTGTGAACCATTCTGCTTGACATGGTATTTGAAACAATATTACTGATGGATTCGGTACCACGGGACAACATGAAACGACTATGTTGTTAATTTTTCGTAAATCCTGAACTATCCTAAACTTCCCGCTAGGTTTCTGCAAACCCATAATCGGGGAGTTACAAGGACTGCCCACGATTTCCTTCAGTATTCCCTGCTGTATCATTGACTCGATCACAGGCTTTATTCCCGCAATCGTTTCCTGGGACAATTTGTATTGAGGCGTTCTTGGAAACTCAACATTTGGTTTTACCAGAATTTTTACCGGTTCTACCCCTTTAATCAATCCTATATCTTCTCCTGTGAAATCCCACACCTCTGACGCCACTGCATCTCTTAAGTCTTGTGGAAGATCTTCTACAGTCAGAGTAGGATATAGTTCTACACAGAATTTTGAATTGGCCACCTTAAAGGTAGCATCATCGTCGGTAGTCTGTACCTCCACTCCTTGTGGGGTGCAGTATATGGTGCAATTCAATTTGCATAACAAATCCCTACCTAACAGACATACCGGACTCGAGTCACAAACCACAAACTGATGTTCGTTCATGTGGTTTCCAATTTTCACAGACACTGGTTCTGTCAAGGGACTAGTCATTCTTTTATTTGCGACTCCTACCACTTGAATTGTTTCCCCTGACATTGGCAAGTCTGGAACTACCGTTGATCTCAGAGTCGAACGAGTAGCCCCAGTGTCCACTAAGAACGTAGTGGGACACCCTGCCACTTCTGCCTCAACAAATGGCCCTCTCTGATCCACTTCTAGAACTGCCCCGAGGGTACAGTCTTCTTCACTGCTCACCCGTTGTCCTGTCAATGGATCAATGTAATAACATTTTTCTTCCTCGATAAACAGAGGCATTTGTTTAAAGACCTTTCCTCCAGCTGCTATCTTCGGTGGCTGTGGGAATTGGGCCCGTGGAGCCGAAGTCCCCCCTTTGGCCACCTTGCTGCTTGGGACTGTCACTTTTTGCACTGGGTCTTCTTGGACCTGCTCTTCTACTTCTAGCTCTCCGTTTTCAGGGTTAAAGGGACACTCGCGTCGCCAATGCCCCACCTGATGACACAGATGACACTTTGTCGTTTTCTTTAAAGTGGCAAAGTCTATCTTAGGTCTCTGCCCTTCTTCATTATCTTTGTTCTGACCATTTGGTTTTCGTCCCATCCCCTGCTTCTGCTGGCCACCCTTCCCAGCGGACTGCATTTGCACCACCATCAATTTCTCCTTTAGATTCTTGGCTTTAGAATCTATCTCGTCACTGCAGTACCTCGCATATCGTAAAATCTCATCTAGTGGTTTGTTCTGCCAACAGATTAAATGTTGCTGTATCATCAAACAAATATCAGGTCTCAACCCCAAGACAAACTTTGACACGAACTGCCCTATGTCTTTGGGATCCATTACATCTAGTCCACTGTATTGCTTGAATGTTTTCAACAATCTTTCATAAAACTCGTGAACTGTCTCCTTGGGTTCCTGCCTTGTTCGGTCTATTTTTACCCAATCTATATCCTGTGGTGGTACCTTATCTTTCAGCCATGCTATTACCCTTTCATACTTTCGCATGACAATCTCAGATGGTCCATTTGTTCGAGCATCCCTCAATGGTTCAGCATTTGGCCATTCGACACTAGTCTTACAAGGGGTCCATAGATCAGATGGGACCACGATGTCAAACAACGTGTTCAAATCTATCCACAGTACTTTCGAGATTTTAACGAACCTCTCTACCTGCTTATACCATTCGACTGGATTGTCCCGCAACTTCGGAAATGAGTTGGTAAATGCGGCTAAGTCTCCTCTACTCCAGGGCACATGTACATAATTTCCATTTGATATTTCTCGCAAAGGGAATGCCTCCATCTGCATTACCCTTCCCTCAGGGGTCATCACATTTGTACTTCGCCTAACTGTGCCCTTTTTCGACCACCTTTCTTCCCATTTATCCAGTTCTCTCCACACTCTTATCCCTGTTACCAACTCTCTTATGTGTGTTTTTAATCCAGTAGTTCTCTTCTCATCTAGATCTTGGTCTGCGTACTGTAATCTGTGGTTGCTCTGCAATGCCCTTGTCCTAGACAAATCCACGGCATACTTGTCTGCCAAATCAGTCAGTTTTTCATGAAACGCTCTAGCTTTCCTAGTAATATCCTTTGCCATGAACAATAACTCATCCTGTTCATACAATTCTATCCTTTCCAAAGGCAATGTTCCATCTATTATCTCATCAACATCTGATTTTAAACTGGTAACATCAAGCCTTTTTGCCTTTATTTCAGCTTTCAAGACACTCAATTTAGCTCCTCCATCCGCATCTCTCCCATCCCAGCTCCGAGATCTACGTTTAGGTATTGGTGAATTATAGGGAGTCCTCCCCTGTTCCCATCTCTCTAAGTCCCATGCCTTTCCATCTTCTCGGGGTGGGTGGTGAAACACTCCTTCATGCCTCCTGGCCCCTCTCTCCCCCTCCGGGCTAGTTTCACAGGATGCAGGGTAAGATGTTCCATTACTCCCTCTTTCTTCCCTACTTCCCTGTGATTCCTGATTATTCGAGGCGTGGCGGGACCTATCGCTGTTCTCCTTTCTCCATTGTTGAACGTCTTCCCCAAGTGTATGATGAAGGCACCTAAACCTATTCTGGAAAGCCCGTACCGCCTCATCTCCTCCTTTCCCCCAGAGACGGGACATTTCCTCACATTCTACAATCCTAGTATTTTGTTCCGGCTGTTCTCTCTGATTTGTAGGACATGCATCCCCTCTATTCTCTTGACTTTGGCCTTCCCGGCCCTGACTGCTTTCGCTGGCCCCACAATGAGATACAGTCCCGTTACCCCTGCTTTCCCACTCTGGTTCCGTTCTTGTCCTGTTACTCGGAGATACTATGGACCCGTCCCATTCCCTCAAATCAGCTCTTAACTCTGAAAAAGATCTTGGCCGCGGTCCCCTTAGATCCATTGGTCCTCTCGGACCTCCCTGTTCTGAATTGGGACCGACAGTTGTGTCTAATGGGGTGTTCCACGTTACCGAACCTGGTAATTGTTTCCATGCATTCGTCACATTATTCCTCCTTTCCATCTCAATCCTTTCCCTATCCAATTGCCTTTGTTGTTCCCCTCTATCTCTCTCAGAATTATAGATCGAAACTATGGGTCCTATGGTAACAGGCACTTGAAGAGCGTCTGGCAATCCCACAGACTCAACCCTTTCTGTGGTTGGCGTTTTCTGCACCACAAACCTTCCCACTACACTCTGTACAGTGTTGTTTGGAGGTGTTTCTCCGCCTTTGCTAGGTGTCCATTCCGATATAGGGAGTGGTGTATATCCCTCTATCTCATTCCCATCTTCCCTTGCGAGCCCTCTATCTTCTATCAATCCCACTCTCGGAGGTGGTCTATCCATTAACAATCTGTTTATCAGATTGTCCTCCGACTCGCTTTCCTCGTCTTCTTCCATGAGGTTTCCTCCTCCTGACACCTCCCTCATCGGATACATTTTCTCCACCTCAATAGTCTGTACCCTCCAACGCTTTTCCTCCTCATCCCATTTGGAATCTCGCACTGCCCTTACCGATCGCGTCAGCCTTTGTTGACGCCTGTTCAAATTTCGGTCGTGTGCAGCCTTAATCCATGCATTAAGAGCCTCAAACTGTGTTGGTCTAGGTGAGGGTTTCAATGAGGACATGGTTGCTTTTAGCCGATGTAACACCTCTAACTTAAACGTTCCATACTTCGGGAACTGCATTTCCTCATTTCCTTCCGTAAGCTTATTCCAAGCCCCAATCCACAATATCGTATGCAGCCCCACATTCGTTGCCATATAATGAGCTGGCGTACCCTCTGGGGGAGCCTCTTCCCCGTAATAATGTTCACTTCGTTTACGTTTAAAAATCCCTTTCAAACACTTAAAACACTTCATGATTTCTCTTTTCTCCGCGTTTGTTTACTTCCTGATGATATTCCACCAATCTCAGCCCCGTTCTTACTAACTGGCCTATCCGTATGCGGCTTTCCTCCGACGTCACTCTAGCCGCCCAACCAGAGCGCGGCTCTAGCTAACGTCACACCAACCGCTCAATCAGAGCGCGGCTCTAGCCGACGTCACCCGTCCCCCTTCGCAGCAGTTCCCCTCCTTTCTCAGCTCGTCTCCTCGGTCATGCACGCGTCCCATTCATACTCTGAAAAATGATTACTTCCGTCCAAGCGATCACCTTTCTTTGACTGTACGCCCACAGTCTTTCTGTAGTTGTCACCCTAACTTGGCGAAATGTCTTTCCGTTTACTTCCAGACAATCGCCTTCTCCGATAGGTTACTCACACGCAGTAACTTTCGACCAGCGTCCGTTACTCATACACTCACTCTTACACTCCCCCTATCTTGGATCCACGGCGGTCAATGGTACCTCGTGACCTCCGTACTATGGTCGACAACTACCCTGGATGTTCGATACACCCAAAACCACTTAAGCTCTGGCCTGAACTTAAGATTTCACCAGTTAACCCGTTTACCAGGTTACCAGTTTACCAGGTTGCGCGCGCTCACAACCTTCTCTCATTCACACTACAGGCATTCAACTCCGCAAGACATTACAATACAAATACAACACAAAACACCGCAATCTGTTCACGCATGACCCTTTTTATACTCACTCTCCGATACTGCTGCTTTTCTCGCACCGTCTGCACCTTTCGGCACACGATTCTTCCGCTGCTCGTCTCTCGGCGTCTCGGGCCTTGGGGTAAACTAACCTCTCTAGATTACCTTCCTCAAGAAGATAACCATCCTCACTCTGCTACCAACTGCTAACGCGGGATTACTGGTTACTAATTATCTTACCAAATCCCATTTCCTGTCGACTGAATCGTTGGTACCTGTCTTGAGTAAAAGGTAATCTCGCAGTAAACAATCAATTTAAGAACTTACACCACTCTAAATGACCACTGACCAAAATTAAGTTTTAAAGATTTAATATAAAGTCAAAGATAACTGAAGATACAAACTTCTCAAAATGAGATTCAAGAGGTAGATCGGTATCACTATGAACATGAACTTTTTGAATAGTCTGAGTCTGAAAAACAGAATAATAAGTACAAGTTCGAAAACCATCAGGGTTGCCAAAATGGATACAAGTTGCAACCTCAAAGTAATTACAGAAAAGAAAAATTAAAGTTAGTCTGTCCCTACACTATACTAAATGACATCCCTACTTAGCAAGATCTTAACCCTCTAGGTGTCAGCCGTGGTGACTTCCTAAGAAGATCACGCACTTCTCTTTGTCTCTTCTCTGATAATGGGTCTCTCCTGATCAGCCTATCTGCCTACCCATCCGCTTCCTTAGGCTCCCAAAATCATCTGCTCTGCTCTCCTCCCGGGTCACTTTCCCTAATACCAAATCACATTTCCAATAGAAACGCCCCTTGGGACGCCCCTCACGTGGTACATCTTTGCGCGGTAAACTCCATGATGGTACTCTTGAAGACCCTCGTTATAGTTGACCTTGGTTCCCAGGCGGCTTCTTCAGTGCGCTGATACCCCCTGAAATTCCTGGAAACTCCTACAGGCCTGCGCAAGGCGCCACTGAACAAAGTCCCTTTCATTCGAGCTGATTAGGACCCTCGCACCTGCATACAGCTCGTCCTGCAGTGGGCCTCAAATTCCAGACTTCACCATATCTTAGGCCATAAAACACTCTCAGAGCTCCATACTGGACACCTCACGACCTCTCCTCTAACGAGCACATGACGATTTAAACTACATGACATTATCTGTTCTGGCCTACTTGATTTACATGCAGCAGGTTCCTGCACTCTTAAAACGTTAACTTGATTTAAACAGCAAACATTCTTAACTAGCATACGTTTCTAAAATAACACATCTATAAAGCATATACTTTTAACCCTAAGTTCAATAGTACATTTTGAAAGAACCATGTCAACTTTATCTCACATTAGTTTAGCAGCACGTTCAGGTTTGCTGTGAATTGCCCTAAGGCCTACACAAAATACTGGAATCCAAAGTTACATTTAATTCGGACATGACTCTTTTAACATGAGAGAACCATGAGGTTTTCACATATATTCCAACATTTCTACATTTAATCTCACACCGTTATTATTATGGTTACTCTACTTAACATTCTATACATTTCGCTATTGAATATAAAACACTCGTGTGCAAAACATGTTTAAACTAACTACGTGCTTGTAAATATGGCGTACTTATACATTTTTTTCAAACTTGTGCTCTCTCAAGGGTGTCATGTTACACCACATAAAGACTGGGAGCCTCATTTATGAGAATTGACGCATCGCTGCGTGAAAGCAGCGATGCGTCACTTCTCAGTGCGCCCTCCTTGCGACATATCTGATGCGTCATATTTAATGTATGATGCATCATGTCACAAGGAGTTACAGATACGTCAGTATTTCTGACATATCTGTATGGCGCAAAAGTGACGCATTGCTGGAGTGTGTCACAAAAGTGACGCAACTCCAGCAATGCGTCCTTTCACATGGGGAAAGCCCCATGTGAAATGACCTGCGTCAGTCTTACGCCTGCTGTGAGGCAGGCGCAAGATTTTGACGCAACAGCATCCTAGAAGTGAAGCAGTGAAATCTCATAGATTTCACTGCGTCACTTCTACGAGGGCTTTTTGCGGAGGAACGCCCACCCTGCATACATTATACCTGACGCAGGTATAATGTAGCGCAGGGGTTTACAAAGTGACGCATCTGCTTAGATGCGTCACTTTGTAAATAGTGCGCAACAGAAGGCATGTTTTATGCTGCCGATGCGTCACAAAAAGTGACGCATCAGAAGCGCAAAACTGACGCAAGGCCTCATAATTGAGGCCCATGGTATGAGTGACAAGGAAATAGACGTAAATAGCCAATTATCATATGTATTGCGAATGTGTACATAAATGTGGGTTGAATGCTTCATGTGTACATGTAGGTGACTCAGCTCCCATACATTCACCCTGGAGACATTCCTAGCATCCTCACTCAACGCAGTGTTAAGAGCGGAATATGCCAAACGTTAAACTGGTCACCCCAAATAGTGACAATGCAAGGGTGGTGCTACAGGCCTTCTTGGAGGCAAGTACACAAGGCTACCAATACCCCTGTCTGGGTTTTAAAAGGTAGATATAATTGGGGTGCCACTGCACCTGCTGCACTGTTGATAGCTACATCCATGCACTTAGGCTGAGTTTTTGCTCCATGATTTCAAGGTAGGCTGTCTGCAGTGCACGCGCCATTTGGCAGATAGAACGATTTCATCAATAAATTGGCAGACATCACCCGTCTATGCCTTGGCACAGGCACAGAACTGGATCGTGGTAGGTATGGCGCCAGATAATCAGCTGCCGAAGGGCTCTGTGCTCAGGGCTGCGACGAGAAACAAGAGCAACCCTGGCACAAATGTTCAAACCATCCACGGATTCTCACTCTCTCCTTCTCTTTCTCCTATTCCTTCTTCCTCCTCTGCTTCACCCTCTCTAAATCTCTCCTCCTCTCTATATATATATACTTGGATCCAAATTTATTAATGCTTTGCGTCAGGTTTGCTTTACTTCTCTAATGGAAACCCGATGCAAAATGCTATGCGAGGATGTACTATCTAACGCAAATCAAAATTTGAGTTGGATTGTACCCCAAAGTAACACAAATGTGTGCTATGCGCTGCTTTACATTACTTTTTGCCATGGGGGTGTTCCCTGGGTGGTTCGAGGGTGTTCTAACGCAACCACCCATGGGTTTTGATGCAATACTCTATCTACAAACATTGGTAGACAGGGGATTGCTCCAAAATCTTACACCTCCTTGAGACAGACACAAGGAGAAATGTTTTAGTTTCTCCTTGTTTTACAAATTTGCACATGTGCTGCATTGTGCAATACACATACAAAGTGAGAAAAACCTTTAAACATAGTTTTTGAACTTTAAGGACACCTTTTGGTACACACCTTTGCTTCAGAGAGCCAACACACACCTTTGCACTATGGCACAAGGGTGTGCGCTTTGGCGTATGGCTGACAAAAGTGCTCCTGGGAGAGAAAAAATGCAACCTA
Organism: Lissotriton helveticus; assembly: GCF_964261635.1. Lineage (NCBI taxonomy): Eukaryota > Metazoa > Chordata > Amphibia > Caudata > Salamandridae > Lissotriton > Lissotriton helveticus. Next base: position 598,252,352 of record NC_136065.1, read on the forward strand.
TCTTAGTAAGTATCGCAAATGTTTTCTCTCACTCTTTGACACAAGGCAACACAGCAACTTTGGTGCAGAGTTGTCTTGCATCAAAGAATATTAAATCTGGGCCTTGCTGTGCCTGCTACCATAAACCCCAGAGAGCTGAAGAAAGTGACTTAGGAGACCTTAGGTATTCTAAAGCTGGCCTTCAATGGCTCCAGCCCCCTTCCCTCTGTGGGAATGCTTGATACAGCAAGCCTTGGCAAAGTCAATATATTTTGCCTTTTGGCTGCTAATGCAGGAATATTAGCTGTACCAAAGGTTTTTATAGATGCTGCTCAGTATTGGCAAAAGGGGGGAAAATGCTTTAAGCGCTGCTAAGCAGCATTAGCAAAATAAAAGTGGGATGAAATATACTTGCTCATGCGTCATCATACGTGCACCCGCGCATTAGGCATGATAAGGGAGTCATTTTTTAAAGTTTACAGTTCCAAGTTTGTGGACGTCAGTCTTGGAGTGGTAAATAAAATAAAAAATGTAAATGTGAGTGAGCGTGCATTTTTAAAAAGGAGCATCAGCACAGACAATTGAAGTTACACGGTCCTCCCAAAAATTTGTACAAAAAGAATTTTCTTAAAAGAAACAGCACCGCAGTAGGTGAGATGCAGTGATGGATAAGAGTGATGGAAGAAGTCAACAAGTCGGGGAGCAACAGAGAGCTGAGGGCACAATGTAGGAGCTTGAGGCTGCGATGGTGAAGAATATTTTTTTTAAAAAGCAAAAAAAAAGTGGGGCAATGAGGAGTGGGAAAAGCAATTTACCCTCTTGGGTACAGGGGAGAAGGAAGCAACATGGAGTACAAGGGGGGCATTTATTAGAAAGAGAACACAGCTCAAGAAGAGAGAAAGAATACGCATGCACCCCATGGAGTGCTGAAATAGAGTGCTTAAAGATAAAAAAGAGTATTTTACTGAATGCAAGCAGCCTAAGGACAAAAGTTATTCAATCACCAGACAGTAACAGAACAAGCTACAGAGATGGAACAAACATAGAAGGCAAGCAATCAAATAGGAAATAGAGAAATGAGATAGATAAGAAAGCTGTCCAATCAATAGCAAGGTACTCATCCAAAACAGATTATACGTGTATATTTTTTAATGCATTAGTGACAGTAGGTCTATCACAGCAACCAACTAATGCTGTCTGTAAGCAAGTCCTAAAGACTGGATAATGTGGCCCTGTCTTTGACATTTGCCACAGATGTAATTGAGCAAGGAGAAGGGTGAGCAAGAAGGCTTTTTCCAAGGGTACCTGTGTATAATATTGTTTTACTCCTATCAGCCTTTTTTCACAGGACCTGAGGATTATAGGGTCACTGGGTCTATTCAGAGATCAAGCCTAATGTTCACCCCACGACTCTGGATGCTGCCTAGGTTTTCTTGAACTCATTGATGGATTCATTAATTCAGGAGTTTATGTAGCACAGGATTACTCCAGAAATCCTGTGCTACAGGTTCTGGAAGCAGGGCTTTCTGGCTCTGATAAGGTAGTGAAAACCGCTGACTACTCAACACCCTTTTTGAGCCATTTTTAGATCTCATCTGTGACAGCGCAAGCGCTGGTTGCCCATGCACTCTTGCTTACTAGACGTATTGGATACAAGGGGCTTGCAGCCCATTCACTCCTTCCCATTGATTTGCTTCTTTGCCACTCCTATTTACTGCCTTGTTATTGGGCAGCATGTCCCCGCGTCACCTCCTCTTCTTCGGCTGGAGCATGGACTAAGTTCAGATTGCTTTGAGCTTAATTGTTGTACTTCTGCTGATCGAGGTGCTATTTAAAAAAAATATATATTCTTTGTCTTGCTTCTTCCTCCTCTCACCCATTCTCTCCTGTTGTTCATGTTGCTTCTTCCCCTCCCCCACCTACATAAGAATAAAAAGTGCTATGACACAGCTAGCACGGGCTGAATCATATCGCTTTTTTTAACCATCCCATTCTGTTCGTGTTGCCCTTCCCTCCAACACCTCTCCCATTGTGGCAATTGCCCAAGCCCTATACTCCATAAGAAAAAAAACTATTACGTGCCCAGAGTTTGTTGTGTCATAGCCCTTTAAAGCATTTTTTAACCATCCCTCACAGCTGCAGCCAGCATGGGTAAATTTAAAAAAAAGTTATTAAAAAAAATTAAATAGGACACAGATATTCCTGGCCCCGTCATAGCACTTTTTGTTCTATGGAAAGCACAGCAGCTGCTAACTCCGCAATGGCCGATCCTAAGGCCAGCTGCAAAAAGAGGAGGGCAGGCCTATGCTTGGGGACAGCCACAGAAATTTCATCCAAAAAAACAAAAAACATCCAGGCCTTAGTGAGACAGGAATCTCCTTCACGGGGAGCTATGAGGCCTTGTGGTGAAAACCAGAGATACCTGGAAGCCACAAAGCTGATACACCTGCTTTCTACAAAGACCATCACCATTGGGACATGGAATGTGAGGCCCATGTACGAGACCAGCTAGACAGACTGAGTGGCAGCAGAGATTAACAAAATACAACCTTGCCCTGCTTGTCATCAGCAAGACCAGAAGGACCCAGTTCTGACAGAACAGACTGGCTCCAGGAGGGATGCTGCTGTATTTGGACACGAGGAAAAGAACACCCCACATACTCAGAGAGTAGCACTGATGCTAACAACAACAGCCAAGGAGCTCTGATTGGATCGTAAGCCCATGGTCCCAGAATCATTCCTACCTCGCAAAGAAAAAGAGGAAGATTACCCATGCTATACACCTACAAATGACAGCAGAAAGGTGAGAAAAAAGAACAGATTTACAACAGACTCCTGTCCATCCTAGAGAAATGCCTTGAGAGAGACATCACCATGCTGATGGGGGACCTCAATGCCAAGAATGGAAGCAACAACACTGGGTACGATGAAGTCATGGGCAACCATGGCGACATGAATGAGAATAGTGAAAGGTGTACAGATCTCTGTGCCCTGAACAGTTTGGTGATAGGGGTCAGTGTATTCCCACACAAAAAAATACATAAAGCAATGTGGGTGTCACCAGACCATTCAACAGAAAATCAGATCAACCATATCTACATTGCCAAATAGTTCAGAAGGTTGCCTGAGAGTGATGAGAGAAGCAGACGAGACATCAGACCATCATCTTGTTGACGTAAGGATAAAGCTGAAAAAAGCATGGATTTTCCCAACAAACCAATGCCAGCAATATAACACCACAGTCCTCAAAGAAGCACAGAAATGGAGTGAATACTTTGGGCCATATGTATCATCAACCTGATTTGCGATTCTGAAATAGTGATTTTTTAGAAATCGCTATTTCAGAATCGTAAATTGGAATGTATGTACAAATTTGCAATTTTTTTGCGAATTCTTAGCATTCCTTAATTGCGATTCGCAAATTGCAAATCACAATTAAGAAATACTTTCCCATTCATTTCTATGGGCCAGGAGGCCCATAGGAATGAATGGGAAGTTATTCTCAATTTGCGATTCGCAATTTTAGAATCGCAAATTGAGAATAATTTTAAGGGTGCAGGGGTGTCCGAAGGACACCCTGTTGCACCCCTGAAATAAGCATGAGTGCACATGTGGCGCACATACATGCCCTAAGGGCATGTATGTGCGTCACATGGCACTTTGAAAAATGCAAAAATGTGCATTTTTCAAGGAATTCGCAAATTACCACCACTTGAAGTTGGTGGTAATTTGCGATTCCTTAAGGACAATTTGCATTTTTTTTTTGCTTCATACATTGCATTTAAGGAATCGCAAAATTTGGGATTCCTGAAATGCAATTGCAATTTGTGATTCCTTGTTTTGCACCAGATTTTCCTTTATACATACCATTTGGCATATTCGCATTCGCAAACGCCAAAATTCGCAGAATTTCGGCGTTTGCGAGTGCAAATTTGCTTCATACATATGGCCCTTAGTCCTTAGTCACACGTTTCTAAGCCTGCAAGAACTAGAGGACGACAGAGACCCTATCGAAAACCAGGAAGTACTGGGTCCCAAGAAACACCCGCATAAAGAGTGGATCTCTACCGAGACTCTCTGCAGAATCCAATTGAGAAAGGAAAAGAAAGCTGCAGTCAACACCAGTCATACAAGAGCAGAAAAAATGAAAGTTCAAGCAGAATACACCAAAACCAACAAGGAAGCAAAGAGAAGCTTAAGAGCAGACAAGTGAAGATTCATCAACAGTCTTGTCACAGAAACCCACGAAGCAGCAAGCCATGGAAACTTGAGAGACTTCTTTCTTATAAGGAAACTCTCCGGCAGATACAGCAAGCCAGAAAGATCTGTTAAAGACAAAGCTGGGAAGAGAATCATGGGTAATGTAGGCCAACAATGAATATGGGTGGAGCACTTTGAAGAACCACTGAACCAGTCCATACCGCAGTCTCCACGAGACATACAGCCAGCTGATAAGGACTTGCCAATCGACTGTAGCAGACCAACCAAGGAAGAAAAACGGCAAGCCATCAAACATCTGAGAAATGGAAAAGCAGCAGGACCTGACAACATTCCTTCAGAGTCACGGAAGGCAAACATTGAATCATCAGCAAATATGCTTTACCGAATGTTGGAAGGATCTGGGAAGAGGAAAATGTGCATTCAGACTGGAAGGAGGGATATCTGATCAAGATCCCAAAGAAAGTTGACCTGAGTAAATGCACACACTACAGAGGGATAACTCTTCTATCAACCCCAGACAAAGTGTTTAAAGGAATCATCTTGAACAGACTGTAAGAACAAGGCAACGCTCAGTTACAAGACCAGCCAGCTGGCTTCTGCAAATATAGATCCTTCATAGACCAGATTACAACACTGCACATCATCATTAATCAGTGGATGGAATGGAACTCCCCCCCTCTATGTCAACTTCATCAAGTATGAGAAGGCATTCAACAGCGTGGACAGGAAGACCATTTGGAAACTCCTCTGCCACTACGGTGTGCTAGACAAACTGGTAAAATTAATCAAGAACTCTTAAGAGGGAAGGACCTGCAAGATAGTCCATGCGGGACACCTCACGGAAGCCTTCAAAGTGAGGACCAGAGTTCATCAGGGTTGTTTGCTCTCACCTCTTCTCTTCCTGATGGTCATAGACTGGATCATGAAGACATCCCCAGCAGGGAAAATAAATGGGATCCAGTGGACACCTTGGATGCAACTGGGCGACCTGGACTTTGCAGATGACCTGGCCCTACTCTTCTATACCCAACTGCAGATACAAAAGAAGACTAAAAAAGTGGCAGCCTCATCAGCACAACTTGGCCTCAACATCCACAAGGGAAAATCAAGATCTTGAAAGCTAACATGGCCCGCACAACTGAAGTCACTCTTGCAGGCGATGCACTGGAAGAGGTTGAGGCCTTCACCTACCTGGACAAAGCTATGGATAAGCAGGGCACCACAGACACCAACATCAAGGCAAGAATTGACAAAGCAAAAGAAGATCTGAAGCGCCAAGGACCTAAGGCTGCATACCAAGAGCAGGCTTATGGCCTGTACGCCAGAAGGGGTACTTGGCATAAGTAAGTATGCTGCTGTACAATATGGGTAAAAGACATTGGCAAAGCCAATAGCTCTCATATTGGTAAGATCTATTGACTTTGCCAGTGCTTGTTATACTTTATCTCACCATCCTTCTCGAATGCCTTTCGACCTCCTGTCTGTCCTCTAGATGTCTTGGCTAGTAATTCAGGAGGGTCGATAATCCCCAAGTGGTGTCCGTGAGACACTTTAGATCTTGGACAAGACCTACTTATATCATACTGAAGGTTTTGTGAGACTGACCTTTTCATCACAACATTTCTCCACTTGTTCTTACTGGGATCCAATGATTAAAAAAAAAAAACATTTTTTATTTATGTTACTTATTGCCTATATGTATGAAACGTTTTCACTGATCATTGGGTCGCCTACAAATGTGGTTTGTCTGTGCTTTGCACAATACAAATGATGAAACAGATAACTGTTGTTACTGTTTATTTTATGCAGGTTAAGGCTCAGGTTATCAAAAATTCTGCAGTGTTTGCATGTGTTGCATGAATGGAAAAAGCTGTGCAGTGCCATATTTAGCAAGAATAGAACACTGATGATACCATCAGTTGCAGCTGCGGCGTGTGCAGGTAAGAGTGGTGGGCCGGGTCAGGGGGAATTTCGACAGACAACCACGAGGGAAAATTAAATAAATAATACATTTTCCCGTATCGCCATCTGTCGAAATCCCCCCCAACCGTCCCTACTGCCCCATCTCTCTTACCTGCAGGAGCTGCGGCTGATCTGCTGTGTTTGCATGAACAAATCAAAGTGTTACAAAGGATAGCCAGCACTGCGTAGCGTGAGCTTTGTCCTGGAGGTACATTCTCCAGTACATTTTTAACCATGACGACAACTGGCCAGGGTTAAGACACATCAAAATGTGAAATGTGTCATTACAGCTCTTACACACAGGGGGCCTCATTTATGAGGCAGTGCGTCACTTTTACGCCGCCGATGCATCACTTTTTGTGATGCATCGGCGGCGTAAAACATGCCTCCTGTTGCGCTCTATTTACAAAGTGACGCATCTAAGCAGATGCGTCACTTTGTAAACCCCTGCGCTACATTATACCTGCGCCAGGTATAATGTATGCAGGGGGGGGCGTTTCCCCGCAAAAAGCTTTGTAGAAGTGACGCAGTGAAATCTATGAGATTTCACTGCGTCACTTCGAGGACACCGTTGCGTCAAAATCTTGCGCCTGCCTCACAGCAGGCGTAAGACTGACGCAAGCCCTTTCACATGGGGCTTGCCCCATGTGAAAGGACGCATTGCTGGAGTTGCGCCACTTTTGTGACACACTCCAGCAATGCGTCACTTTTGCGCTTACAGATACGTCAGAAATACTGACGTATCTGTAACTCCTTGCGACATGATGCGTCATACATTAAATATGACACATCAGGTATGTCGCAAGGAGTGCGCACTGAGAAGTGACGCATCGCTGCTTTCACGCAGCCATGCGTCATTTCTCATAAATGAGGCCTAGGATTGTTTTGTATTATTCCCCTGGACCCTTATTTACACCTGGTTTAATTTGGCGTAAGGACTTCATGCTAATGTGTTGAACTCTTCACTCAATTATGATTGGTCTGAAGGGAATTATATATATTCACTCTTTTCAAAGCATTTGTGTTAAATGCATGCGCAGTCGAATCTTTATTGAAACGTTGCACAGCAAAGGTCTTTCCTTGGTATACAGAGAGAGCATGTGGACCCATTGCTAACAGGAACCTTCGTTTGAGTCATGCCGCCCCCTAGAGGGGCTTCTGTTATCTCCTGGAATGCAGAATTAAAAGGGAAATGGGTCGAACCCTGAGAATCCTTTGAGTAATGAGGACTTAATGGGGGAATTGGTTATTCCTACAGTTTAATGATCAATTTCCTGATGCAGTTCACTTTAACATGCGGACCGTATAATTCTCTTTAAGCGAGTAGCATGATTACCAGGCAATAAAGAATTAGGGGCCTTTAAAATTGAGGGCCTTGGTGTGTAACAGCTCTTCTGAGGAAAGCTCGTAGATTTGTTTCAAAGCATAGAGTCCCCGTGAATCTCTTTTCTGATGAACCGTTACTGCCCCTTTAAAAGTATGAACGAGCTGCCGAGAAGGGCTGGTACAGTTCCATTAACAGTTCAGTCATTTGTTTTGTGGGCAAATCTGAGTTGGGCCTCTGTGATGTGTTATTGTATTGCTACTGTGTTGTTACTGCAGCTTTTGAGACGGTGGATAATGCTATTCATACTAACACCGGCTTCTCTGTTTTTATTTTAGGTTCTGGTATTTCCTGGGTTTCTTCCTAAAAGTTCAAACACTGTTACTCTACTACACAGGCTAATGTCTTAACCTGTATCTTTTCCTCTAAAAAGAAGTCCCCAAGGTTCTGTACGTGGCGTGGCCAAGGACAGTTTTTAATTGGCACCTCTTTTCTAGCTGATATGATTTGAGATGATCCTGTTATGCCTTGTGCCACTTCAGTGCAAATGATTTGTAGAAATGATCAAAGGTGGTACAGTAGAAAGCTCCTTTAGTATAGCCCCGTACACAACCAAAGCTGACCGGTCAACTGACTTGGTACCGTGTGTATACGTTGGAGCTATAGGGAAAGTGCTTTTTATTCCTTCTTTACAGTCCCCAGGATTAGCCTTCCTACACTCAATTTTTGCTCCTCCTACCCTGCCTTTGTAATCTGTCTAAGCAATCTTGACTTAAATATTGACCCACTATATTCTTTTCTCTTCACAGCTGCCTAGTTACATAACCACCAGTTATCAACTATATAATCTCAGACAACTTTAGTTCTTTTTCACATTGCTTCGGCTACAATTCCATTCTAATCACAAAAGTTCCTCACGTGGGCTTTTATTCATCTGTGTTCAGTTCTCTTGCTTGTTCTCTGATTCCATTATATTCTAATGTTGCAGTCATTTTTGTCTTTAAATCCCTCACATGATCCTTTGCCTCATCCCTATTAGCTGGCTCCCTTTTCCATTATGTCCACAATTCATCCTTTCCCAGCTTGGTTCTTTAAGTATTTATAGATTCTCTCATTATCTTTCTGCTCTCATTCCATTTTATTCTTACTTTGCTTGTCTATTGCAATCCTGCTGATTAGTATTTTGCTACCCTCTGCGGTCTCTCACTTCAAGGAATTGTAGAATATGCTACCATCCTCCATGTGTTCTGGTCCCAACCTTTCGTTCACCAAGACTAGTCTAAACAAGCCTTTGCTTAGCCATTGGTTCACACCTATGTGATTTATTTACTTTGTCATAATTTTAGCCTTCTTGCGCAGCGAGGTGGGTGTACTGTTTAGATGGGTTGAGGCCATGAGACCATTTTGAAAAAAATGTGCCAATATGGTGCATTTCTCAACAAAATGCCCCTAAACAAGGTTAGAAAGTCACAAGTGAACAGGATATTATGTGAATACAATTTTACGCTGCCTGTGATTACAATAGTGTCTGTTAAGCTAATATTCTACATTTAATTCACTTTCATGTTCCATGCTCCATGTGTTATAACTGAGAAACTCCATGAAAGTGGAAAGGGTGAAAAAGTACATAGATTTCACCATCTCAGACGGTACAGAGCAGAGCTAGACAGGTTTAACAGGTTCATACAGCAGTCCTGTGACAACACTAATGATTACAACTCAGCTCCTACTCACCATGGAGTGTGTGAGGATCTGCTGTTTCATTTGTGAATCAATTCCTGCACAGATAAACTCGATCTCCTCATCGAGCATACATTTGTATTGCCTAAGGAAAGCATGTAGGGGTAGAACAGAGAAACAAGCATTGGAAATGCAATAGGTCTCGCAGCATTAGAGTTAGTGCTTTTAGAATTGTTTATGGGTTTTTTTGTAAATCTTTAGCATTTTTGTTTCCTGTAGCCAATGCTAAAGAATTAAAAAAAAAAAAGCCATAAACATTTCTAAAAGCTCTAACTCAAATGCTCCGAGACCTATTGCACTGTGTGAGGGTGAGGGGTTGAGGGTGAGTGAGGGTGAGTGAGGGGTTGAGGGTGGGTGAGTGAGGGGTTGAGGGTGAGTGAGGGTGAGGGGTTGAGGGTGAGTGAGAGTGAGTGAGAGTGAGTGAGAGTGAGTGAGAGTGAGTGAGAGTGAGGGTGAGTGAGGGTGAGTGAGGGTGAGTGAGGGTGAGTGAGGGTGAGTGAGGGTGAGTGAGGGTGAGTGAGGGTGAGTGAGGGCGATAGATAGATAGAGTGAGGGCGATAGAGAGATAGAGTGAGGGAGATAGATAGATAGATAGATAGATAGATAGATAGATAGATAGATAGATAGATAGATAGATAGATAGATAGATAGATAGATAGATAGATAGATAGATAGATAGAGTGAGGGCACCTAGAAAAAACGGGGCAAAAAAGTCCCTTTGTTCACCAGACACAATATCTTTGTATTCTCAATGTCGGCCATTTATTGACAATCATTTATGGTGGCTGGAAACCATTGATATAAAGTGTAGAAGTGAGTTTTTAATCACACTTATTTACGTTTTTGATTACTATGGGAGGATAAGTGCAAAGTCTGCTGAAATGGAATATTTCGATATAGTGCACTGGCCCAAAAAAAAGTTTGTAGAAAATGGCCAGAAAATGTGGGCTTACGGCCAGCGGTGCTGATTTTAGAAGTGGTGAGATAGGCTCGATTCTCCGCAGCTCAACATCCTGTGATTCTGGGCAAATCACTTAAAGTCTCGATACTTAACAAAAAAAACACATGAATGTGTGCCCTTGTGTAATGTAACTGGTGCTCCTGTACACTGCTCCAGTGCATTCGGGTCAAGTTCACGCTAAAAAAAATGTGTAGAAAATCATAAACACTCTGTTGAAAGAGTTAATTTGAAAGCGGTCTGCATGCAAATCCCTCTGTATGTTTTTGTAATTTCGGTCAAATTCTTGTCAACGGACATGACAATGTGTAAACCGAAAAAATATATATGCCACTATGTTGGCGAAGTGCGCTGTAGTACACATTAATCCATTGCCGTTTTCGACATTTCTGTTTCAGCCATTAAACACAAAATAACGAAATCACAATATTGCACCCATTTTAAAGTTGATACCGAGAAGAAGGCGAGGCGCTACAGTCACCAAAGCTCTGCTTCATATGTGAAAGAACACACGCACGTGCATTTCCATATAGCTTCCGGTTGAGCATAGTGACATGAGTGGACAGGTACTGTCCGGTACTCAGTGCCTGCGACTCTAGAACTCATAAGGGAGAGTACCTTAATTTCTCAGTAGAGGTGTAATAATACTTTGAATGGAAGCTTACCAGCACTCAACATGGCTGGTGGCATGGGAGAGAGGAGTGGCAGAATGCAGGGGTGGATGGGAAAAGGAAAGTGAATAAAGAGGGGGAAAAATAAAGAGTGCACGGGAACGGAGAAGAGAGAGATGGTAAGAGAGGAAAATGAGAGAGAGTGGAAGGGCAGTGAAAGAGAGCGAGAGGGGAAGATAGGAAGAAAGATAATGGTAAAATTGGAGCTGGAGGGAAAGAGGGCGGGAAAGACTGGGAAGAAGCGAAGGGAGAGAAGACGAGACAGGGAGGGAGAACAGTGGCAGAAGCAGCGTCAGTGGAGAGGTGGGGAGAGAGAGAGGCGAAATCACAATATTGCACCCATTTTAAAGTTGATACCGAGAAGAAGGCGAGGCGCTACAGTCACCAAAGCTCTTCTTCATATGTGAAAGAACACACGCACGTGCATTTCCATATAGCTTCCGGTTGAGCATAGTGACATGAGTGGACAGGTACTGTCCGGTACTCAGTGCCTGCGACTCTAGAACTCATGAGGGAGAGTACCTTAATTTCTCAGTAGAGGTGTAATATTACATTGAATGGGAGCGTACCAGCACTCCACAAGGCTGGTGGCATGGGAGAGAGGAGTGGCAGAGAGCAGGGGTGGATGGGAAAAGGAAAGTGAATAAAGAGGGGGGAAAAATAAAGAGTCCACGGGAACGGAGAAGAGAGAGATGGTAAGAGAGGAAAATGAGAGAGAGTGGAAGGGCAGTGAAAGAGAGCGAGAGGGGAAGATAGGAAGAAAGATAATGGTAAAATGGGAGCTGGAGGGAAAGAGGGTGGGAAAGACTGGGAAGAAGCGAAGGGAGAGAAGACGAGACAGGAAGGGAGAACAGTGGCAGAAGCATAATTGGAGAGGTGGGGAGAGAGAGAGGGGGTGGAAGGGCGGCACGAGGGAACGCAAGAGAGGGGATGAAAAGAGAAATACTGAAAGGGAATAGGGGGGCAGGAAGGGGAGGAAAGGTAGATGTGGAGCGGAATCGGACCGGAAGTGTGGGGTCCATGGGGAAGATGCTGCGGGGACGATGAAAGGGAGAGACGGGGAGAAGCTGGGAAGGGACCGGAGGGGTGGGAGGGATGGGGTGAGAGGCTGACAGGCGAGAGACGCTGATTCAACCGGGTCTCACCCGGCCGGTCTCACTCCGCGGGTAACAACCTGTGACATAACGGAGGGGAGAAAGAGAAGAGAGAGCGGCGTGAAAAGAGGCAGTGGGGAGGGCAGGGGGGGGCAGGGGAGGACTCGGTGGAGAAGAAGAGAGGGGGTGAGACAGGGAGGGAGAGAGCGAGAAAGATCGCGGAGGGAGGTAGATGGTGAGTGGAAAGAGAGAGGTGATAAAAAATGCAAGCAAAAAGAAGAAAAAAAAAAAGAAAAAAGGTGTGCACAAAAAAAGAGAAGTGGCAGCTCTGGGCAACGCGGCCGTGAATAATTAGGGGGGAGTAGAAAAAAAAGTACGGCCGGGAATAGAAATGCCTTCGTTATATATCACAGTATATACACCAAACCCCTCCTTCCTATTACAAACAAATGAGGCAGATTGGCATGGCCAAATCATGTTAGAAAGATAGGAGCCACGATAGGATGGGTACTAGAAAAACAACACACCTGCCTATGCTGAGCAGTTTTTTTCTAAACAATAATTAGAAAAGTGTGCATGAGAAATAAGCATGAACACTTGCTTTAGAAATTGCAACATTTGTTTTAATCCTTTTCAGACTATTTTGTTTTTTAGTCTTTCTTTGTTTTTTAAGCATGAGAATACAAAAATAGTAACAAGAAATACTATACATTTACATACAAACAGGGCAACAATAAGAAAACTTCGGTATGTACATCAGTCATTCAAACTCACATTCAACACATTCTTGGCCATCCAATCATACAAAAACAATCACACTGGTCCCATCGTCATAACACAGTTGTGAAAAATGCAAGAAAAAATAGCATTTGCTAATTATAAACGTTAGTCACAATTTTTTAGTTCTTTCCAAAAGAATGATCTTTTTTCAATCCTATGACATATCCTTGTGAATAATAATGACACGGGACCGGGTCAGGTCGACGCGTTTCGAACCCTATCGTTCCTAGGGTTCTCCTCAGGACCACAGTGTTACTAAAAAAGAAGAGGAAAGCTATAATCACTACATCGAAACCTGGGAGATCAACGTCTCAACCAAAGCCCCGCTAAACTCAGCCTACCTGAAAAAAGTGGGTCTACGCTCCTCAAGTCGTATGGTGAAGCCAATGTGCGTATTCCCAGCAAAGGAGAGGGCGAAGAAGTGCTGTGAAAGAGAACACGTAACCTCAATCATACAAGCTCTCAGATATATCTTTGTGTCTGGGCTAGTAAAGTTGAATCAATAGGCCGGGTTCGCGCACTTACCTAAAGAGCAGCGCGTGTCTGCTGAACAATTGTTTGCCAGATGGATTGAGCTCGGTCCGCGTAGCATGTGGATCCGGCGTCCCTGAAAGGGGGAAGTGAAGGCTATGCGTGAGGGATCGAAATTCAAAATTCGGGAGCAAGGCGCCAGTGTGGCGGCTTCGAACCCGCGCTTACACGCGCCTTGGTCAGCTTACCTAGAAAAAGTATTCCAACACTCCAAACGGTACTTCGGAAGTGATCGCTCCTCACCCTGCAGTCACTCGCAGGTTACTGAGGCCTCCCTGCAGTGTAATTAAAGAGAAAGCTCGCGCCCCAAGGGCTGTAGGGAGTTGTAGTCTCATGTAAGGTGTTCTGGGAGATGAAGTCCTGTGGATGTTAACCTGTCTACGTTTTGTAGATTTCAGAGATTTCGTTCAGTCCATTGACCGCTGTGTCATACTTCATGATCAGTAAGGCCTCTCTCTGATTTAATCTTACTTCCAAGTCCCCTCCTCTGGGGTCTTTTTCGATTTTGGACAGGACAGTCCATTTGAGACTGTTTTTTTCATGTTTTTTCATCATCCAATGGTGTACCAAGGGCGCATTTTCCACTTCTCTGCGAAGTCTGGATTTATGCTGCGTAATGCGTTGTCTGACCTCTTGGGTTGTCTTCCCAATGTATAGCTTTGGGCAGGGGCATAGAATGGCATAAACAACATTTCTTGTTTTGCAGTTTGTAAAAGTTTCATGCTTCCAATGAGTGTTGTTAAAGGAGAACACTGTTTCCTCCATGGTGTCATGACAGCAAATGCAAGTGCCACATTTGTGATGTCCTTTAGTTTGGGGAAAGCCGAATAGGCTTCTTAGAGTTGGTAGTTGTTTACTGGGTAATGCTGCCCTCACGACATGGTTGGCCACGCTCTTTTCCTTCTTAAAGGCAAATAACGGTGGATTCCTAAAGTCTTCATGCAGATCTTTCACTAGATGCCAATTAAGATTTATTAGCCTCTTCAATTGATTGGCAGCAGGGCAGAAGGTAGAAACACACACCAATCGATTTTGCTCAGCCTTAACTTTTTTATGCATTAGTGTTTCGCGAGGCGTCCACCATGCTCGCTTGAGGGATAGCTTTAAAAGTTTTCTCGGATACCCTCTTTGGAGAAGCCTCTCCATAAGAGAGTTGGCGTGATCAAAATAATCCTCTTTTCCAGAACAATTCCTTCGGATTCTCAGGAATTGCCCAAATGGTAAATTCTGTCTCAAACTTCGTGGGTGGTTACTAGTGAACAACAATGCTTTGTTCCTATCAGTCGATTTTCTGAATAAAGTTGTTTCCAGGCTTCCGTTACAAGGGACCACTTTGACGTCCAGAAATGTGATGGATTGATTGGACGATGTGCAGTTAAATTTTATATCGCTTGTGCGTCCATTAAGCCATTCGACAAACTCATTGAGGGTTTCCAAAGTTCCAGTCCAGATGAAGAAAACATCATCTATGTACCGCATATAATGCGAAATTTGATGACTGAATGGATTATCATTATAGATAAATTTCTTCTCATATAGACCCATGAACATGATCGCTAGTTCCGGGGCAAATGGACACCCCATGGCTACTCCCTTCACCTGGAGGAAGTAGTCTGAGTCGAAAGTGAAAAAATTCTTCTTTAGTGCGAAGGATGCCAGCTGCAAAATGAACTCAGTAGGGACCTGACAAGGTCTGTCACGTGTGTCCAAGAAACATGAAAGTGTCTCAAGAGCCTGATCTTGGGGAATCTGCGTGTATAATGACACGACATCAAGCGTCACTAGAAGTTGGGAATTTTGTTCAAAAGATACTGTGCTGATTCTTTGCAGGAAGGCCGTGGTATCTTGAAGGTGAGCTGGAATCTCTTCAATGAAGGGTTTAAGGAAAAACTCAATATACTTTGCCACTGGTTCTAATAAGGACTCGCACCCAGATACTATGGGGCGTCCTGGCGGGTTAACTTCGTCCTTGTGAATCTTGGGTAATAAATAAAAAACTGGGGTCCGTGGATTCTTATTCTGTAGAAAAATCAGTTCCTTGGGTCCAACGAACCCTAGATCAAATCCCTTCTGGATCGCTACGAATAGTTCACTCTGGATTTCAAGTGTAGGATTTTTTGTGATGCGCCTGTAGCATGAGTTGTCGTCCAGTTGGCGGAATGCTTCCATTTTATATTTATTAATATCCCATATCACCACTGCTCCCCCCTTGTCTGCTTGCTTGACTACTATAGTTGTGTCATTTTTTAAGGTTGTTAGAGCCTCTTTTTCAGCTTTTGCAAGGTTGAATTTCACAAAGTTCTTCTTCTTTTCTAGGGCTGATATTCCTGATAGAACCGTTCGTTCGAACGTGATGATCTCTTTAGGGATTTTTGAGCCGGCAGGACAAAACGTGGATTTCTTCCTTAATCCCGTTACTTCTGGTTGATGTTCCTCGCATGTATCCAAAAAGAATGTTTTTAATCTTATTTTGCGACAAAATTCCAATGTTTCTAACTTCATCTTAATGAAGTCTGTGGGTCTCGACGGGACAAAACCAAGGCCCTTCGTCAAGATAGATGTTTCAGCCTCATTCAGAGTTCTATCAGATAAGTTAAAAATGGATGGAAGATCTAATTCTTGTAGAACCGGGACCTTGTCCTCATTTCCCATGGCTGGACGGGACGTGACCGACCTCTGGGTTTCTGGGGGCCTTGTCCTAAAAAAGGTTCCTGGTTTTGTTGTTGTCGTTGTCCCTGGTCTTGTGGATTGTTTTGCCTGTTTTGATAGGATCTATTGGTATTGTTAGAATCACTTCCAGAGGAAGATGAATCCGTAAATGACACGAATTTACGTCGGGATCGACCTTGGTTATCCTGGAGGAACCTCCTTGACTCAGGGTTGGAATAAAAGTCTTTTCTCAAATAGGGGTAAACGGACTCCAGAGAGAAATTTTTCTTGTCCAGCTCGAATTTGTTGTTTTTTTGGGCTACCGTGAAGTCCTTAAATTCGCCGATTTCTTTTTCCACCTTTTCCAGGAGTCCTTTGGAATCAGTTATAAGTTGATTGTCTTGAATTTCCTTCTCAAGGGCTGCGATTTCTTCAAGTTCTTTGACCGAAATCCTGTGTGCGGTTTCAATAGTAAGGACCATGAGGTCCCTACTGCACTTTGTTTCAACCCCACTGAATCCTTTTTTGTACTCAGGGTCGTCCGTGAATACAACCGGAATGTTGCGAATTTGAAGTCCTGCGGGGATCGTGCCTGATTTTAAATGCTGGAGTAAAAAGTGTCCATGGAGATCCGTCCTGATTTGTTTTTTACGTAAACGTATGAGTTTTTCGGATTCGTTGATGGTGTTAGCTGCAACGCTGAGGGTTGCAGAAGCAAAGGGAGGCGGATCTCTAATCAGGTTCTGAATATGTTCCTCTGTATATGCTACCGTATCCTGTTCAGCCATACCCACACTGAACATACGTGCAAGGAAAACGGAATTTAAGAAAAGTGTTGTGCACAATGATAATGGTGCAAGAAAAAAGAAAGGAAGAAGGTCTAGAGAAACTCCACCCCACACTACAAAACACTAAATGTGATAACAGAACAACAGGATTAATCCTGTGGCATCTCCTTCTCTGCCCACCAGGACCTCGCGAGCAAGCGCCCGCAAAACAGTTTAAACAACAGAAGAGGGTCTTGACTCGACACTCAGCAAGGCTGAGCCAATAGTAACTAGAAAAACAACACACCTGCCTATGCTGAGCAGTTTTTTTCTAAACAATAATTAGAAAAGTGTGCATGAGAAATAAGCATGAACACTTGCTTTAGAAATTGCAACATTTGTTTTAATCCTTTTCAGACTATTTTGTTTTTTAGTCTTTCTTTGTTTTTTAAGCATGAGAATACAAAAATAGTAACAAGAACTACTATACATTTACATACAAACAGGGCAACAATAAGAAAACTTCGGTATGTACATCAGTCATTCAAACTCACATTCAACACATTCTTGGCCATCCAATCATACAAAAACAATCACACTGGTCCCATCGTCATAACACAGTTGTGAAAAATGCAAGAAAAAATAGCATTTGCTAATTATAAACGTTAGTCACAATTTTTTAGTTCTTTCCAAAAGAATGATCTTTTTTCAATCCTATGACATATCCTTGTGAATAATAATGACACGGGACCGGGTCAGGTCGACGCGTTTCGAACCCTATCGTTCCTAGGGTTCTCCTCAGGACCACAGTGTTACTAAAAAAGAAGAGGAAAGCTATAATCACTACATCGAAACCTGGGAGATCAACGTCTCAACCAAAGCCCCGCTAAACTCAGCCTACCTGAAAAAAGTGGGTCTACGCTCCATGTTTCTTGGACACACGTGACAGACCTTGTCAGGTCCCTACTGAGTTCATTTTGCAGCTGGCATCCTTCGCACTAAAGAAGAATTTTTTCACTTTCGACTCAGACTACTTCCTCCAGGTGAAGGGAGTAGCCATGGGGTGTCCATTTGCCCCGGAACTAGCGATCATGTTCATGGGTCTATATGAGAAGAAATTTATCTATAATGATAATCCATTCAGTCATCAAATTTCGCATTATATGCGGTACATAGATGATGTTTTCTTCATCTGGACTGGAACTTTGGAAACCCTCAATGAGTTTGTCGAATGGCTTAATGGACGCACAAGCGATATAAAATTTAACTGCACATCGTCCAATCAATCCATCACATTTCTGGACGTCAAAGTGGTCCCTTGTAACGGAAGCCTGGAAACAACTTTATTCAGAAAATCGACTGATAGGAACAAAGCATTGTTGTTCACTAGTAACCACCCACGAAGTTTGAGACAGAATTTACCATTTGGGCAATTCCTGAGAATCCGAAGGAATTGTTCTGGAAAAGAGGATTATTTTGATCACGCCAACTCTCTTATGGAGAGGCTTCTCCAAAGAGGGTATCCGAGAAAACTTTTAAAGCTATCCCTCAAGCGAGCATGGTGGACGCCTCGCGAAACACTAATGCATAAAAAAGTTAAGGCTGAGCAAAATCGATTGGTGTGTGTTTCTACCTTCTGCCCTGCTGCCAATCAATTGAAGAGGCTAATAAATCTTAATTGGCATCTAGTGAAAGATCTGCATGAAGACTTTAGGAATCCACCGTTATTTGCCTTTAAGAAGGAAAAGAGCGTGGCCAACCATGTCGTGAGGGCAGCATTACCCAGTAAACAACTACCAACTCTAAGAAGCCTATTCGGCTTTCCCCAAACTAAAGGACATCACAAATGTGGCACTTGCATTTGCTGTCATGACACCATGGAGGAAACAGTGTTCTCCTTTAACAACACTCATTGGAAGCATGAAACTTTTACAAACTGCAAAACAAGAAATGTTGTTTATGCCATTCTATGCCCCTGCCCAAAGCTATACATTGGGAAGACAACCCAAGAGGTCAGACAACGCATTACGCAGCATAAATCCAGACTTCGCAGAGAAGTGGAAAATGCGCCCTTGGTACACCATTGGATGATGAAAAAACATGAAAAAAACAGTCTCAAATGGACTGTCCTGTCCAAAATCGAAAAAGACCCCAGAGGAGGGGACTTGGAAGTAAGATTAAATCAGAGAGAGGCCTTACTGATCATGAAGTATGACACAGCGGTCAATGGACTGAACGAAATCTCTGAAATCTACAAAACGTAGACAGGTTAACATCCACAGGACTTCATCTCCCAGAACACCTTACATGAGACTACAACTCCCTACAGCCCTTGGGGCGCGAGCTTTCTCTTTAATTACACTGCAGGGAGGCCTCAGTAACCTGCGAGTGACTGCAGGGTGAGGAGCGATCACTTCCGAAGTACCGTTTGGAGTGTTGGAATACTTTTTCTAGGTAAGCTGACCAAGGCGCGTGTAAGCGCGGGTTCGAAGCCGCCACACTGGCGCCTTGCTCCCGAATTTTGAATTTCGATCCCTCACGCATAGCCTTCACTTCCCCCTTTCAGGGACGCCGGATCCACATGCTACGCGGACCGAGCTCAATCCATCTGGCAAACAATTGTTCAGCAGACACGCGCTGCTCTTTAGGTAAGTGCGCGAACCCGGCCTATTGATTCAACTTTACTAGCCCAGACACAAAGATATATCTGAGAGCTTGTATGATTGAGGTTACGTGTTCTCTTTCACAGCACTTCTTCGCCCTCTCCTTTGCTGGGAATACGCACATTGGCTTCACCATACGACTTGAGGAGCGTAGACCCACTTTTTTCAGGTAGGCTGAGTTTAGCGGGGCTTTGGTTGAGACGTTGATCTCCCAGGTTTCGATGTAGTGATTATAGCTTTCCTCTTCTTTTTTAGTAACACTGTGGTCCTGAGGAGAACCCTAGGAACGATAGGGTTCGAAACGCGTCGACCTGACCCGGTCCCGTGTCATTATTATTCACAAGGATATGTCATAGGATTGAAAAAAGATCATTCTTTTGGAAAGAACTAAAAAATTGTGACTAACGTTTATAATTAGCAAATGCTATTTTTTCTTGCATTTTTCACAACTGTGTTATGACGATGGGACCAGTGTGATTGTTTTTGTATGATTGGATGGCCAAGAATGTGTTGAATGTGAGTTTGAATGACTGATGTACATACCGAAGTTTTCTTATTGTTGCCCTGTTTGTATGTAAATGTATAGTATTTCTTGTTACTATTTTTGTATTCTCATGCTTAAAAAACAAAGAAAGACTAAAAAACAAAATAGTCTGAAAAGGATTAAAACAAATGTTGCAATTTCTAAAGCAAGTGTTCATGCTTATTTCTCATGCACACTTTTCTAATTATTGTTTAGAAAAAAACTGCTCAGCATAGGCAGGTGTGTTGTTTTTCTAGCTACTATTGGCTCAGCCTTGCTGAGTGTCGAGTCAAGACCCTCTTCTGTTGTTTAAACTGTTTTGCGGGCGCTTGCTCGCGAGGTCCTGGTGGGCAGAGAAGGAGATGCCACAGGATTAATCCTGTTGTTCTGTTATCACATTTAGTGTTTTGTAGTGTGGGGTGGAGTTTCTCTAGACCTTCTTCCTTTCTTTTTTCTTGCACCATTATCATTGTGCACAACACTTTTCTTAAATTCCGTTTTCCTTGCACGTATGTTCAGTGTGGGTATGGCTGAACAGGATACGGTAGCATATACAGAGGAACATATTCAGAACCTGATTAGAGATCCGCCTCCCTTTGCTTCTGCAACCCTCAGCGTTGCAGCTAACACCATCAACGAATCCGAAAAACTCATACGTTTACGTAAAAAACAAATCAGGACGGATCTCCATGGACACTTTTTACTCCAGCATTTAAAATCAGGCACGATCCCCGCAGGACTTCAAATTCGCAACATTCCGGTTGTATTCACGGACGACCCTGAGTACAAAAAAGGATTCAGTGGGGTTGAAACAAAGTGCAGTAGGGACCTCATGGTCCTTACTATTGAAACCGCACACAGGATTTCGGTCAAAGAACTTGAAGAAATCGCAGCCCTTGAGAAGGAAATTCAAGACAATCAACTTATAACTGATTCCAAAGGACTCCTGGAAAAGGTGGAAAAAGAAATCGGCGAATTTAAGGACTTCACGGTAGCCCAAAAAAACAACAAATTCGAGCTGGACAAGAAAAATTTCTCTCTGGAGTCCGTTTACCCCTATTTGAGAAAAGACTTTTATTCCAACCCTGAGTCAAGGAGGTTCCTCCAGGATAACCAAGGTCGATCCCGACGTAAATTCGTGTCATTTACGGATTCATCTTCCTCTGGAAGTGATTCTAACAATACCAATAGATCCTATCAAAACAGGCAAAACAATCCACAAGACCAGGGACAACGACAACAACAAAACCAGGAACCTTTTTTAGGACAAGGCCCCCAGAAACCCAGAGGTCGGTCACGTCCCGTCCAGCCATGGGAAATGAGGACAAGGTCCCGGTTCTACAAGAATTAGATCTTCCATCCATTTTTAACTTATCTGATAGAACTCTGAATGAGGCTGAAACATCTATCTTGACGAAGGGCCTTGGTTTTGTCCCGTCGAGACCCACAGACTTCATTAAGATGAAGTTAGAAACATTGGAATTTTGTCGCAAAATAAGATTAAAAACATTCTTTTTGGATACATGCGAGGAACATCAACCAGAAGTAACGGGATTAAGGAAGAAATCCACGTTTTGTCCTGCCGGCTCAAAAATCCCTAAAGAGATCATCACGTTCGAACGAACGGTTCTATCAGGAATATCAGCCCTAGAAAAGAAGAAGAACTTTGTGAAATTCAACCTTGCAAAAGCTGAAAAAGAGGCTCTAACAACCTTAAAAAATGACACAACTATAGTAGTCAAGCAAGCAGACAAGGGGGGAGCAGTGGTGATATGGGATATTAATAAATATAAAATGGAAGCATTCCGCCAACTGGACGACAACTCATGCTACAGGCGCATCACAAAAAATCCTACACTTGAAATCCAGAGTGAACTATTCGTAGCGATCCAGAAGGGATTTGATCTAGGGTTCGTTGGACCCAAGGAACTGATTTTTCTACAGAATAAGAATCCACGGACCCCAGTTTTTTATTTATTACCCAAGATTCACAAGGACGAAGTTAACCCGCCAGGACGCCCCATAGTATCTGGGTGCGAGTCCTTATTAGAACCAGTGGCGAAGTATATTGAGTTTTTCCTTAAACCCTTCATTGAAGAGATTCCAGCTCACCTTCAAGATACCACGGCCTTCCTGCAAAGAATCAGCACAGTATCTTTTGAACAAAATTCCCAACTTCTAGTGACGCTTGATGTCGTGTCATTATACACGCAGATTCCCCAAGATCAGGCTCTTGAGACACTTTCATGTTTCTTGGACACACGTGACAGACCTTGTCAGGTCCCTACTGAGTTCATTTTGCAGCTGGCATCCTTCGCACTAAAGAAGAATTTTTTCACTTTCGACTCAGACTACTTCCTCCAGGTGAAGGGAGTAGCCATGGGGTGTCCATTTGCCCCGGAACTAGCGATCATGTTCATGGGTCTATATGAGAAGAAATTTATCTATAATGATAATCCATTCAGTCATCAAATTTCGCATTATATGCGGTACATAGATGATGTTTTCTTCATCTGGACTGGAACTTTGGAAACCCTCAATGAGTTTGTCGAATGGCTTAATGGACGCACAAGCGATATAAAATTTAACTGCACATCGTCCAATCAATCCATCACATTTCTGGACGTCAAAGTGGTCCCTTGTAACGGAAGCCTGGAAACAACTTTATTCAGAAAATCGACTGATAGGAACAAAGCATTGTTGTTCACTAGTAACCACCCACGAAGTTTGAGACAGAATTTACCATTTGGGCAATTCCTGAGAATCCGAAGGAATTGTTCTGGAAAAGAGGATTATTTTGATCACGCCAACTCTCTTATGGAGAGGCTTCTCCAAAGAGGGTATCCGAGAAAACTTTTAAAGCTATCCCTCAAGCGAGCATGGTGGACGCCTCGCGAAACACTAATGCATAAAAAAGTTAAGGCTGAGCAAAATCGATTGGTGTGTGTTTCTACCTTCTGCCCTGCTGCCAATCAATTGAAGAGGCTAATAAATCTTAATTGGCATCTAGTGAAAGATCTGCATGAAGACTTTAGGAATCCACCGTTATTTGCCTTTAAGAAGGAAAAGAGCGTGGCCAACCATGTCGTGAGGGCAGCATTACCCAGTAAACAACTACCAACTCTAAGAAGCCTATTCGGCTTTCCCCAAACTAAAGGACATCACAAATGTGGCACTTGCATTTGCTGTCATGACACCATGGAGGAAACAGTGTTCTCCTTTAACAACACTCATTGGAAGCATGAAACTTTTACAAACTGCAAAACAAGAAATGTTGTTTATGCCATTCTATGCCCCTGCCCAAAGCTATACATTGGGAAGACAACCCAAGAGGTCAGACAACGCATTACGCAGCATAAATCCAGACTTCGCAGAGAAGTGGAAAATGCGCCCTTGGTACACCATTGGATGATGAAAAAACATGAAAAAAACAGTCTCAAATGGACTGTCCTGTCCAAAATCGAAAAAGACCCCAGAGGAGGGGACTTGGAAGTAAGATTAAATCAGAGAGAGGCCTTACTGATCATGAAGTATGACACAGCGGTCAATGGACTGAACGAAATCTCTGAAATCTACAAAACGTAGACAGGTTAACATCCACAGGACTTCATCTCCCAGAACACCTTACATGAGACTACAACTCCCTACAGCCCTTGGGGCGCGAGCTTTCTCTTTAATTACACTGCAGGGAGGCCTCAGTAACCTGCGAGTGACTGCAGGGTGAGGAGCGATCACTTCCGAAGTACCGTTTGGAGTGTTGGAATACTTTTTCTAGGTAAGCTGACCAAGGCGCGTGTAAGCGCGGGTTCGAAGCCGCCACACTGGCGCCTTGCTCCCGAATTTTGAATTTCGATCCCTCACGCATAGCCTTCACTTCCCCCTTTCAGGGACGCCGGATCCACATGCTACGCGGACCGAGCTCAATCCATCTGGCAAACAATTGTTCAGCAGACACGCGCTGCTCTTTAGGTAAGTGCGCGAACCCGGCCTATTGATTCAACTTTACTAGCCCAGACACAAAGATATATCTGAGAGCTTGTATGATTGAGGTTACGTGTTCTCTTTCACAGCACTTCTTCGCCCTCTCCTTTGCTGGGAATACGCACATTGGCTTCACCATACGACTTGAGGAGCGTAGACCCACTTTTTTCAGGTAGGCTGAGTTTAGCGGGGCTTTGGTTGAGACGTTGATCTCCCAGGTTTCGATGTAGTGATTATAGCTTTCCTCTTCTTTTTTAGTAACACTGTGGTCCTGAGGAGAACCCTAGGAACGATAGGGTTCGAAACGCGTCGACCTGACCCGGTCCCGTGTCATTATTATTCACAAGGATATGTCATAGGATTGAAAAAAGATCATTCTTTTGGAAAGAACTAAAAAATTGTGACTAACGTTTATAATTAGCAAATGCTATTTTTTCTTGCATTTTTCACAACTGTGTTATGACGATGGGACCAGTGTGATTGTTTTTGTATGATTGGATGGCCAAGAATGTGTTGAATGTGAGTTTGAATGACTGATGTACATACCGAAGTTTTCTTATTGTTGCCCTGTTTGTATGTAAATGTATAGTATTTCTTGTTACTATTTTTGTATTCTCATGCTTAAAAAACAAAGAAAGACTAAAAAACAAAATAGTCTGAAAAGGATTAAAACAAATGTTGCAATTTCTAAAGCAAGTGTTCATGCTTATTTCTCATGCACACTTTTCTAATTATTGTTTAGAAAAAAACTGCTCAGCATAGGCAGGTGTGTTGTTTTTCTAGTTACTATTGGCTCAGCCTTGCTGAGTGTCGAGTCAAGACCCTCTTCTGTTGTTTAAACGATAGGATGGGAGCTTGCCGAGGCAGTCAGAAAAAGCAAAGCTGCAATGAAAGACAAGCATACTTTCTGGTCCGGTAAAGTTCAGTGTCAGATTACACACGACAATGCCACGGGACTATCACTAAAACTGTTTTCATTGTCAACAAGCTCTCGGCATTGCGTGGCGGGAGGGGGCGGGGGGAACGTCGAGTCAAAAAAACAAGTGAAAGCGGGATGTAAGTAGGGGGGAGGAGAAGTCTGGGCAGGCAGGATGACTCAGGGGAGGGGGCGGAGCGGGGCAGAGCGGCATGTGGGTGTGAAGAAGCCGGGCCTTTGAAGTGAAGCTAAGCTTCACTTCAAAGGTGTCGGAGGAATGCGGGCGGCTGTGCACGCGCTTTTAAGCTCAATGCACATGCGCATTGAGCTTAAAAGTCACGGGCACTGCAAGGAATCGCCACGATTCCTTGCAAGTTAGATAAAGAGTCGATGAGCCCCTATAGTCTCGCTTGCTCGATGCGCATGCGCATCGACAGGCGAGACCTAAAAAACTCAAAAAGAAAATAGTCCAATTTTTATGCCCAAAACATGAACATGTCTGAAATAATTGTGGTAAAAAAAGAGGTGCAAATTAAAAACGAACAAGGCTCGTTTTATACTACACTGAATTCCCTGGCCAGTTTAAACCAATTCCTGATCTTTGCCAAAAAATCAGCTGCATGGCTGCCAGATGCTGCCGTGTCGTGCGCACACCTTCAAGTGCTCCTTGCATGTCAACCATCATCACTTTGCATGCTGAGATTTCTATCCCAAGCCAAGAATGCAAAATGCAAACCTTTATCCCAGAATGCAAAGTGTGGTGGACTAAAAACAGAACTGGGGACTGGAGAAACAAGACACGCATCAGGCGGGACGGCCTGGCAGCTTTCCAGCTACAAAGAATAGATATAGTACCACTGTCCTTATATATCACAACAAGCAACAACCAATAAGCGGTGGGTTGGAGGGTGCAGAGACACCACAGGTGCAATGCTGGTCTGTTATGGTCAGGGGAGAGAAATTGGTATCTAGAGCTCTATGAAAAAATAATGAGAAATCATAAAAGGGGAGACACTGATAATATGAATGATACATTTAAACATGCTATTATGGATAAAATATTCGGAAATAAAGTATTACATATATGATTATGAGCTGTCAAGAAATAAATCTTTCCGAAAAAAAGTGATTATCAAAGAAAATATGTAATGTTGGCAAATTGTATTTGTAATTCATGTGTTTCGTTATTCGTGTTGTAGTGTGTTTCAAGATCGTTTGATGCACAACGATAGTCAGTTTGTGCTTGCTTCACACTTCCACATGCTTTTGACTATACTAATAACAGGCTTACTTTCCATGAATTTTACACAGTTTACCTACCTCGGCAAGATGACAAGACAAATAGGCTCCCTTGAGACCAAAACACTGAACTACATGCATTAACCCCCTGAGCTATCTCACTGACTTTTTGTGTGTACATTCAAGAGATAGATCTAACGTTTCATATGGTACTATAAGTAAGCCTGGGTGGAGTTCGCTGAGTTCCGCATAGGCTCCCTTGAGACCAAAACACTGGCCTACATGCATTAACCCCTTGAGCTATCTCACTTGATTTTTGTGTGTACATTCAAGAGATAAATCTAACATTACATACGGTACTATAAGTAAGCCTGGGCAGAGTTTGAGGAGTTCCGCTATGCGGACCTCAGCGAAGTGCAAACAAAACTCAGCAGCGCTATGGGGAGTTCCGCAAGCAGCGGAGTGCGTTATATAAATGCTGTTCACTGTGATTTTCAGTGCCAGGTGCTTGGCTGCACTGTGCAATCATGGCAAACTGCACCATGCACAGCGCAAACTGGTGCTGCTTCCTTTCTGCCGCTCGAGTAGATTTTTACTCGAGCTGCAGCTTTCTCAACATGAATGGACAGTTTCTCAACGAGAGCGGCCGTGAGCATTTGCAACCACTCGCAATGAGAAATCTGACCGCCTGCGTTGAGAAATCTCGCAGGGAGTTTGATTTTCCATGCTCGCGCTCTTCAACTTGATGGAGACGATCACGAATGAGGAAAAATCTCGCTGGGAGGTGGATTGTCCTCGCTCGTGCTCGCCAACTTGTTGTCGACGAATGAGAGCGAGGAAAAAAGCCCGCTCCGCTACGTGGAGCAGAGTTTTTGGGAAATCTCCATGTTCCTCGTAATGCTGAGTGCGGAAAACTCTGCAAGCTCCGAAAGCGGAGCGGAGTTCACCACCCAGATTTAACTATAAGACCTCCTAGCTTACCTGTTAGTAAATGCGGATGCCGTTCTATCATAGTGTCCTCATTTCTTTATCTGCTCGTTATTTGGTGGCATGTACTCACTCATTACATTACTGTACTTTCTCTGTTATACTGGTGTACACCCATTTATACTTTAATGAGAAAACTGTACATAATAATGGCCTGGCTCTTTAATACTGCAATGCTAATAGAAAGCTTACTATTAAAGAGATAGATCTAGGAATAGAAATTAATCTAATATAATTTTAGCATTAGAATTTTAAAGATAACAAACACCTTGTTGCTTGTTCTTATTTACTATATTAAGGCATCTGCTTGTTATTTGAAAAGATTTTAGAAAACCTTGTGAGAATCCATCTGCACACATAGGCCTGTGTATGTAGTGTCATGGTATCACAGCGTCTGCCCACATAGGCCTGTGTGGGGAGTGTCATGGTATCACGGCGTGTGCACACATAGGCCGGTGTGGGGAGTGTCATGGTATCTCCATGTGTGTACACATAGGTCTGTGTGGGGAGTCTCATGGTATCACGGCATGTGCACACATAGGCCTGTGTGGGGAGTGCCATGGTATCACGGGGTGTGCACACATAGGCCTGTGTGGGGAGTGTCATGGTATCATATGTGATTGATAATATAGGTGTACATCTCATGTCTTGAGCGACAGCACTTAGTGTGACCGAGGTGGGTGACTGACAAATAAAGTGTACTCAGGTTACCTGAACTGTGTTCCATATTTATTCTGCTGTGCCAATTGGGCTTCAATTTGATTACCGAAAATGTTGCCCTCAGAGTGCTTCTGCTGTCTCAAACTGTCTAAGCTCCACAAGTCACCTCTACTGCCCCTGGGCACTTCTATCTCGTACAGATGACAGTGCTCTTTGGGCCCCTCACAACCAGTGCATAATTTGCAACAAAATATGTGCTGGTGCCCTCGTCAGGGGGCCACTGCCGCTTGGGCCACCCATTGCCCCGGCCAGCACTGCCACTGACAGTACTAGCACTACTACTAACCATCACACCCTACAAGTGTGTCAATTAAGACTATTCCAGGCCCCCAAAGCTATTAGAATGGCTTGGGTGGCATGTTTTAGTCATTTTAATGTACATTGAATTAATAAAAAACAGTTGTGCTCGTCTCTAAATGAGACAAACAGTGCCACCATGTGGCAGACTGTCATAAGTGCCACTGCTGACAATTAAGTGCCGGTGCCAAGCACCAGAAACCAGCAGCTCAAATTAAACACTTCTCACAATCCACCCACTGTACTCACTCAAGTCTCACCCTTTTCTCTCCACAGGCCTTCTCAGTCTTAATAACTGTGGTCATCATGCCCTTAAGTCCATATCCTCCTCAGCTGAGTACACTTCAAAGCACCATAATCTCCTTGTCACTTACCAAATTTGTAGGTTCTTCATGAAGTCGATACACTTGCATGATATTGTGTTTTTATTTACTCTCTCACACAGTGCCTCAGAATCACATTTTCTCACACTCACTCATTCACTAATTCTGTCTTACCCGTCATGATCAGTGCCACTCTATCACCAGCATTCTTCCTCTTGCTTTCTCTCATTCACTTATGCATATTCATTTTCACTCACTTTCACTCTGGCTCTCACTCTTTGTTATTTTTTTCCCCACCTACTCTCATTCATGTCAGCTAACCCTTCACCAGCTTCATCAGTGTCAGGATTCAGACTCAGCCCAGGCAAGTAATCAGGCATAGGCTTAGTCGGGGCTGGAGATTGTGGGTAAATGGACAGTGGAAACCAGACTGTGAATAGAAGACCCCAAACTGACTGACACAGTCAGACACTCCCTTGCGGCTTACAGGTGTACTTCTGGGACATAATTGGTAGAGACATAATTTGAGGTTATTCTAACATGGAGTCCATGTCTGGCAAATTGTCATTATTTGTTGTGGCTCTCTGCTTTGTACCAGTTTGAACCCATTCACTTTTCCCTCGTATATTGTTTTTTTCTTTTCTTGGTTCTCTAGGTTTACGTTTCTCTGCAATTCCTCTCCTCCACTGTGTATTTGTTGTGCTCGATATCCTTGGGTACTTTTCTTTCTCTTACCTCCTTACCTTCCTTTTACCTGTCTAGCCTGGCTTACGGTTGTGTTCTATTGGCAGCTTGTGATATCAACATCCATTGTTGGCATGATAAATTTACAGTGGTCATGTGTTTTAATAGTTCACTCAGGGCTATACTTACCTGTGGCCTACTGTCTACCCTAGAGCTGGTACAGTGCCATACCATTCTCCCAGCACTGAGGTTACCCTGTGCAATCCCCAGCCTGCAACAACCAATTCCGAGAGTGAGATACAGTTCAGTGTTTCTATTTAACTCTCTTTCCTTGTTTTCCCACACTTCCTACAGCAGGTGTGCTAGTTACCTTTTCCAGCTGTGTAGTTGTTCAGGGATGGCAGGGGCTTTCAGCAGGTCTGCTCAACAGGAACCTGACATCAGCTCTTACCTCACTCTGCTGTCCAGTCCCCACACCTTTTGAGTTCCTTTGCTGTTTTCAACCTCTGTGCTCTTCATCCACCTTTATATCTCAAAGTACTTTAGCCTCCCTGCCGCTCAC
Source organism: Lissotriton helveticus (assembly GCF_964261635.1). Classification (NCBI taxonomy): domain Eukaryota; kingdom Metazoa; phylum Chordata; class Amphibia; order Caudata; family Salamandridae; genus Lissotriton; species Lissotriton helveticus. The sequence continues at coordinate 598,281,923 of NC_136065.1, forward strand.
CACATCGGTAGGTTTTTCATGGGGTCTCTTGACCCATGGTGTCCCGACTCCAGTATGTTCAATATGCAGTCATTCACAAGTGATCCCCTGCACTCGCATAAATGTCACATTTTCATTCACTCTCTCACATGTTCTCTCTCACTCACATTCTCTCTTACTCTTTCATCCTATCTCACTCAATCCTACACTATCTCTTATATTCCCTCTTATTCTCTCTTGCGCTTTCTCACTCACTCTCAATTTGTCTCACTCTCTTTTACTCCCTGTTACTGTCTCAATTACAATCACTGTATCGCTCATGCTCTCTCACTCACGCCACTTAACCCTTCACCAACTTTATCAGCCTCTTAACCATCCGATCTCTTCAATTCTTGTACTTTTTTGGGGCTCTCAGTCTTCTGTGCTGTTTATCAGTTGGTAAAACTCAGATCACTCTACCCTCCCTGAGACTCACAAAACCCTTACGTTTTTTAAATGGTCTATTGACTCATCCAGGGCCTCCCCACTGCCCATCTATATTACTCAGCCATTGATGGCTGAACCCTACATACGTTTACCCATCACACTCACAATCAACCAGAATCTCAATAACTCTCTCTATTTTCACTCTCAACCTGTCTCTCACTCTCTTATTTTCTCTCACTCCCTCATTCTTTCTTACTCTATTACACTCAGTCTCAGTCTCATTCTCTGTCTTGCACTATCTCATACCCTCTTACTAATTGTCTCCTACTCTCACTAACATTCTCTATAGCATGCCCACTCATTCTAACTTTCTCTCAGCCTCTAATTTATTCTCACTCTGTCTCATTCGATCTCTCTCTTTGTCTTACCTCCTGCGAATCTCTACAGTTGAATATGTGACGGTACATCGCATGCCAACACAACGCAAGCCATTACAACGCGGTTGTAACAACGCAAGTGCTGTTACAATGCGTTACCATTACAAGGCACACTTTTACCACGCATATACCCTTACAACGCATGCGTGGTAAAGGCATAGACTTAGTAAAAGAGGTTAAGGTAAGTAATGGTATATGAGTGGCAGTGTGTGAGTGTCTGTATAGGTGTATGAGTGCATATGATAGTTTTGTATTGATGGGTGACTGTATGTATGAGTGATTCTATGGGTGAATGAGTGAAGGTGTGTGTAGACTTAGGAATCAGTGAGTGCGTATGTAGTAACTGGTATTGGTGTGTCAATGGTTTCAAGAATGGTGGTCTGTATTTAACACTGGGTGTATCAAAGGTTATATTAGAGTGTGAGGAGGTGCATCGTATTATCACATGAATGATCTCATCAGTGATGTGATCAGTGATGTCAAATGAGATGTCATCAGTGATGTCATCAGTGATGTCACTGACCATGTCATGAATGATGTAATATGTGACATCATCAGCAGTGGATTGCGGGTGCGCGAAATATAGTTAGTACAACTAACTATATAGGAGCAATTTCAATGGTTTTTTAAATGCTAATTCCTAACTATTTAAGGCCTGAAACCTATGGTTTTATAAGTGAATTTGCAAGGTTTTTAAAATGCTAATTCCTAACTATATAAGGCCTGAAACATATGGTTTTTAAGTGGATTTGCAAGGTTTTTTAAATGCTAATTCCTAACTATATGAGGCCTGAAACCTATGGTTTTTTAAGTGAATTTGCAAGGTTTTTTAAATGCTAATTCCTAACTATATAAGGCTTGAAACCAATGGTTTTTTCAGTGAATTTGCAAGGTTTTTTAAATGCTAATTCCTAACTATATAAGGCCTGAAACCTTTGGTTTTTTAAGTGAATTTGCAAGGTTTTTTAAATGCTAATTCCTAACTAAATAAGGCCTGAAACCTATGGTTTTTTTAAGTGAATTTGCAAGGTTTTTTAAATGCTAATTCCTAACTATATAAGGCGTGAAACCTATATTTTTTAAGTGAATTTGCAAGGTTTTTTAAATGCTAATTCCTAACTATATAAGGCTTGAAACCTATGTTTTTTTCAGTGAATTTGCAAGTTTTTTTAAATGCTAATTCCTAACTACATCAGGCGTGAAACCTATATTTTTTTTCAACAAATTTCAAAGGTTTTGTAAATGCTAATTCTATCAGCGGATAACGTTTATATATGTTATTATCCTTCTGGGACCACCTGAGCAGCCATCTTGTTTCTCAGGAGAAGTGAGGCACAAGAGAGCACAAAACAAGAGTGGAAAACGCGAAAAGGGGGAAGGGTTGAGACCCCCCTAGCCCTTCTCAGGGGGTCCCAGAAGGACCATCAAGTGCAAAAAAATTTTTAAATCTTGGGGTACGCGCACGGTACGCGTACCGTACGCATAGGTGCGCGTACCCCGCGATTTTTTTGATTTTTTTTTTTTTTGCCCTTGGGGGTCCTTTTGGGACCCCCTGAGTAGGGCTAGAGGCTTGGGGGGTCTCTACCCTGCCCCCTTTTTGTGTTTTCCACTCTTGTTTTGGGCTCTCTTGTGCCTCAGTTCTCCTGAAAAACAAGATGGTGGCCAACACTTCCTTGTTTGGACAGTTTGGAATGTTTACAGTCGACTGCCAGCCAATCAGAAACTCGCTCGCGCACGAAAGGGTACGCGCACATACGCGTACGGTGCGCGTACAGTGAGCGCATATAGATATATAATTTGCTCAAATCCAATTTTCTCAACAACTACTGGAGGGATTTTCACGAAATATAGAAAAGGCACTACTGCAAACCTGTCCCTACCATTTTGCCAAGTTTGGTGTAATTCCGTTCAGCCGTTCGGGCTGTAGCCGTGTCTAAAGGTCCCATAGAAAATGCAATTTGAAAAATTTCAAATTCAATTTTCTCAAGAACTACTGGAGGGATTTTCACCAAACATAGTGAAGGCACATCTGCATACCAGGCCCTACCATTTTGCCAAGTTTGGTGTAATTCCATTCAGCCGTTTGGGCTGTAGCCGTGTCTAAAGGTCCCCCCCTTTCGGCCCCCGCTTGACAAATCACCCCGAAACTTTCAGAGAAGAAGCGGAGCGGAGCTGGCCAAAATTCTGGAAAATTACACACAGATCCCTCAATTGGCGCCACAGTTATTCCCAACAGAATGTTGAGCGCATATAGATATATAATTTGCTCAAATTCAAATTCTCAACAACTACTGGAGGGATTTTCACCAAATATAGAAAAGGCACTACTGCATACCTGTCCCTACCATTTTGCCAAGTTTGGTGTAATTCCGTTCAGCCGTTCGGGCTGTAGCCGTGTCTAAAGGTCCCATGGAAAATGCCATTTGAAAAATTTCAAATTCAATTTTCTCAAGAACTACTGGAGGGATTTACACCGAACATACAAAAGGCACTGCTGCATACCAGTCCCTACCATTTTGACAACTCTGGTGTAATTCCATTCAGCCGTTCGAGCTGTAGCCTTGTCAGAATGTCCCTACGGAAATTAACATGGGGAAAACACGTTTTGGGACCCCCATTTTTTCTCGGCCCCCGCTTAATGTATCCCCCCAAAACTTTCAGAGAAGGAGCGGAGTGGAGCGAGGCAAATTTAAGGAAACTTACAGGCAGATCCCTCAATCGGCGCCAAAGTTACTCCCAATAAAATGTTCGGAATTTTCTATGGTAACTAGGTCCTAACTATATATACCTACTGGCGACCGCCAGTAGGTAATATATATATATATATATATATATATATATATATATATATATATATATATATATATATATATATATATATATATATTTATATATTTTTTTAGTTACACTGACGAAGCCTGCTAAGGTGAAACGCGTCTGTAAGGGGTGAGGGGGGTCTGGTGTTAATAAATTGAGAAACCGGATACCAGTGTGCCAGCCTTTCTTTTTTCTGGAACCCAAGAATTTGGACACAGAAACGTGCGTGTATATATCTATATATATATATATATATTCAATCTGTGTTTGCCCCCAGGGCCTCCCGGGTCCAAACCAAAAGAAGCCGCCACTCCAGTCAATGCGTTTTTTTAGAAACTGATGGATTTAATGTTCAAATCTCTACAGCATATTTCACAGCGAAAAACCAACGCGTTTCGTGAGCTCCCTACTCACTTGATCACGGTTGTTACAAACACTGTTTGCTGAAAATAATTTAAAACGGGAGTCCCTCCCCCCATCGGTCACATGATTCCAACCATATGTTATTTTTGACACTATGGCCTTCTGGGACTCGTAGTTTTTACATTTGGCAATGTAAAAACTACGAGTTTCGCTGTGAAATATGCTGTAGAGATTTGAACATTAAATCCATCAGTTTCTAAAAAAACGCATTGACTGGAGTGGCGGCTTCTTTTGGTTTGGACCCGGGAGGCCCTGGGGGCAAACACAGATTGAATATATTGCGGTTTGGTTCTACCGCGTGAAGCAACGCACTTGCCAGCAGCGCCAAAGCAAGAGGAGAGCGGAACCATCCGGGGATTATATATATATATATATATATATATATATATATATAGTAGGTAGTTATAGTTAGGACCTATTTTCCATAGGAAATCAAAAACATTCTATTACCAATAACTTTGGAGCCAGTTGACGAATCTTCGCGAAATTTTCAAAACTCGTGAGGTGCTCCGGTTCGCTCCTATCCTGTAAGTTTCAAGGTGATTCGTCAAGCAGGGGCAGAGAAAAAAGGGCGATCCTAAAACATGTTTTCCCCATGCAATTTCCCATAGGAACCTTTAGCCGCAGCTACAGCTTGAACTGCTTAACGGAATTACACCAAATTTGGCAACAAGGTAGCCCTTGGTTCAGGGTCGTGCCTTTTTGTTAAATGGTGTAAATCCGTTCAGTAGTTGATGAGGAAATCAAAAGTTAAATCACATGCCACCTTGCCCACGTAACGCTTGTTCCTGAGCCTGAGTGTCTAGCATTTATTGCAGGACTATACCTCTAATTATACTCTGTTTTCTATTATAACTGCACACTTGTCACTTTTATTTCCTCTTGTGCACTTTTGACTACCTCATGTATTTTGGTTGCTCACAATTTTTACTCAAGTATTTTGTTTGCTCACGATTGTCACTATTACCTTTACTACCTCATGTATTTTGGTTGCTCACAATTTTTTACTCAAGTTTTTTGTTTGCTCACGATTGTCACTATTACCTTTGCTACCTCCTGTATTTTTGGTTGCTCACAGTTTTTACTACCTCATGTATTTTGTTTGCTCACAATTGTCACTATTACCTTATGTCAGTAACGTATGTTTTTGCAATCTGTTCTTTTGTAATGTTTCTCATTATGTTTCATTTCTGTTCTTAATGTGAAGCGCTCTGACGCCTTCGGGTAAAGTCCGCGCTATATAAAAACTAACCCTGGGCGTAGTGGGCGTAGTGGGCGTAGTGGGGCTTCGTGGAGCTACGTGAAGTGGGCGAGAAACTACGCCCACCTCCGCACTCCGCGTAGCCCCACTACGCACCGCAGGCCTCCCTCCCGCCCTCCCTAAATACTTTAAATTAAAAGTGGAAAAGAATTAAAAGGCACTTACCTTGCCCGCCGCTGCCCGCCGCGTCCCCGGGGCTCGCTATCTTCATGGCTTCCGTCTTGTGTATCTAATGCGCATGCGCGGGCGACCGCGCATGCGCATTTCTCGTGAGAAATGCGCATGCGCGGCCGCTCGTGCATGCGCATTAGATACACAAGACGGAAGCCATGAAGATAGCGAGCCCCGGGGACGCGGCGGGCAGCGGCGGGCAAGGTAAGTGCCTTTTAATTCTTTTCCGCTTTTAATTTAAAGTCTTTAGGGAGGGCGGGAGGGAGGCGGGTGGCGGCCAGCTACGCTCCGTCTGCGGAGCGTGCATAGTGCCGGATTCTACGCCTGCTACGCAAAATGCGTAGAAGCCGGCACTACGCACACTCCGTGCACGGAACGTAGCCGCCCGCCCAGGGTTAATAAAAACGCATAAATAAATAAATAAATATATATATCTATGGCCGCGCAGGTTCCGCGCACCCTCCAGATGACAAGCTGTATGCTAATTGGCTGTCAACACTCCAAACCAGGAAGTGTTGACAGCCATCTCGTGCCTCTGTAGAACCGAGGCACAAGAAAACAGAAGAAAACACACACAGAACGCAAAAAGGAGGCAGGGTAGAAACACGCTGACCCCCTAGGCCTGCTTAGGGGGTCCCACAAGGACCCCCAAGGCCAAAAGAAAACTTTCTCGATAAAAAAAAGTAGCACGGGCTCCCACGCTTCACCGGTAATTAGCCCCCGGGGCGACCAAGTCACAGGGGCCATGTTTTTATATGAATTGGGGCCCAGAGGTGCCCCCCAGCCCCGGGGACCGCCACCCCCTGGGGCTTCAATATAAGTGGGTGGGGGGCTTAAAGGCTCCCAGAGCGCCAGGGACCGCCACCCTCTGGGCTTTTTTTTGTTAAATAAATCTGTGTGGGGGGGCTTGAGCCCCTCCACACGCCCCGGGGACCGCCACCTCCCCGGAGCACTAGGAGTTTAAATTTGGGGGTCCGTTATTGACCCCCAAGCCCCAACACCCCAACACCCCCAAGGACCAACACCCCCCCGGGGATTTGAAAAGGTTGGGTGGGGGTCCCATGGCCCCCTTCCTGGAGCTTTGTCATGGCCCTGGGGACTGCCACTCCCCCAGGGCCAGCTCCTGCAGTGTCCCGGGGTCCTTTCTTTCTCTTTCAAAATGCAAACCAAATTGCTTTTCCACACGGGGAGCTGCATCTTAGCAAACCCAAACCCACAGGGTGGGTTTGGGTTTTGGGGTGGGAGCCTGGCCACCCCAAAACCCATACCCACCCTGATCCCTAAAATTACTCCTACACCCCAAAACCCATACCAACCCTGAACCCTAAAATTACCCTTCGTACCTCAAAACCCAAACCCTCCCTGAACGATAAAATTACCCCTACTCCCCAAAATCCATTCCCACTCTGAACCCTAAAATTACCCCTACACCCCAAAACTCACACCCACCATGAACTCTAAAATTTCCCTGGGCTCCCCAAAACCCAAAAGCACCCTGAACCCTAAAATTACCCTTACACCCAAAAACCCATACCCACCCTATACCCTAAAATTACCCCTACATCCCAAAACCCATACTCACCCTGAACCCTAAAATTACCCTTGCCATCCCAAAACCCAAACCCACCCTAAACCCTAAAATTACCCTGGGCAGCCCAAAACGTAAACCCACTCTGAACCCTAAAATTACCCCTACACCCCAAAACCCATACCCACCCTAAAATTACCCCTGCACCCCAAAACCCATACCTACCCTGGACCCTAAAATTACCCTTGGCACCCCAAAACCCAAAGACACCCTGAACCCTCAAATTACCCCTACACCCCAAAACCCAAACCCACCCTAAACCCTACACTTACTTTATACTTACATGTAGCACGCATTTACCTTTACCATTCATGCCTTTACAACAAAGGGGCATATTATCAAGAACGGCGTTAAAATTATCGTCGGTGTAGCGGCAGAAAACTGCTGCTAAAACGGCGATAATGGGCTTGATAATATGCCTTGGAGAATTCTAATAGAAGCCCATGTTCACACCAGAACATGGGATTCTATGGGAATTCACAAGGGCATATTATCAAGCCCATTATCGTCGTTTTAGCGGCAGTATTCTGACGCTATACCGGCGATAATTTTTAACACCGTTCTTGATAATATGCTCCAAAATTTGTTGTAAAGGCATGCGTGGTAAAGTCCTATGCGTTGTAATACCATGAGTTATAATGACATTGCGATGTGATGGTAGCTACGTTGTGATGGCATGCGTGCTAATGACATGCGTTGTACTGAATTTGTTTTTTTTGTTGTTTCCAATTTATTGCTGTTCAATTCAAATGTAATCTTCCTCTTTAATTTATATTGTTATTTTGTTCTAGTATACAATTCTTTGTTAACGTATGCTTTTGTCACTCAATTTTTATTCGTTTTTTCTAATCTGGTAATTCATTGAGTTATCACATTTGTGTTATTCCACTATTTTGCTCTATCAGTTTATTATTTTATCGTATTTGGGTATTCTAGTCTGCTATATTTATTTCCTGTCATCATATCGAATGTTCTTCTAATCCTAACCTATTATATATTGTTCCTGTGCTTATCATATTACGTTATTATAGTGTATTTTATGCTATTCAATTCTGAGGTATTTAGTTGAAATATATACTGCACCAACCTACCACCAAAAGGCCTCAAAGTTTCAGAGAAGTTCTCCACGAGGTCAGCTAATGTCAGCAGATAGTTGGATGATCAATCATTTTTAGGCCTGGGTTTGACAGCACAGCTGTCATGCAGACCTATTTCTAAAAATATACACTTACTGGGATTTGGGCCCGTCCCTTTCAACTACTGGCTTTCGTTGACCAGCCTCTCTCAGCCTTAGGCTTGAGTCTCAGGTAATAAAGATTTCGCTCATCTCCGTAGAGTATGCATCTCTCACCTAATTTAATGGACTTTTTGGGTGACGTCTTCCAGCGCCAATAAAGTGCCTACTTTGAATTGCACGAGGGACTACTTTTCAACGGTACTTTTCTCGGTCAACTCCTTCTGGCTATTTCCCATATGTTACACTCTATTGTACTAACTCTGTATTTATTACCACTGAAACCCAGTCCTATTGGTTTTGCCACAGCTTGCTGTTAGTTTTCTTGCATCAAAAGTGATTCCAGGGCTAACAATTTGCGGGAGAATTTAGCCTAGTTTCCACCATAGTCACAGTCCTGTCCCTCCTATACTAGTCATTGCTATTCTAAGTTTTTTGTTTTTTGGGGGGGATAAAATAAACATCTAAGTTATTGCATTAAAAATACACCTCACAGTGAATTTGTTTTGCTGCATAATGCTAATGCATATTTGTTTTTTTTTCTTCTCAAAGTATCACAGTATGCGATGGATTTCTATACACTGTGTATGCACTTGAAATACATTAAACATCAATGAGCCTTGATAAATGATATCAATGTATGTTTGGTAAAATCCAAAATAACATAATACATGTGAAGAAAACTAAAAGCAACAATATAACAATACTTAAGAACATTTGATATGATATACATATATAATGTGCAGAGCATTCAATAAACCGGAGACATCCTACACACAATTTAACGTATCTTAGAAATAAATAGTGAGCAGTTATGAAATTTCAGAATGACTGGCCTAACTCTTTGCTTCCATCCATTGCATAATGTTAAAGGGTCCTGATATCCATTTATAGCCCTTGCACCGCTGAGGTTGCGGGCTGTCTTCGGAGAGATTAACATTGCCATTGGTTCTTGGCTCAGACTGTTGTCTTTCACGTAGTCTGTTTTCACTTTCTTTTGTGGTCATTCAATCTAGATGTTCGTCTCAGCATTTTCTCAATGTAAACATATAGGGGCATATTCTCAAGGACATATCTCAGAGTTAACAGCACTTTATCGCAGCCAAAGTGGCAATAAATATATCGCCCCATTCAGAAGCTGTTGTTTACATCCCATATCACCAGTTTACCTGCGATAGCAGCCACAAAAAACATCGCCACAGATGACCCCCACAACTTTCGGTAATGAGGTGCAGAGTAGGTATTCCCATGCCAAAAGCTGCGAGAACACCACTCCGCAACATTCTCAACGACCAGCCAGACAGGCGATAAGAACCTAAAAAAACATCTGCTCTGACCTGGTGTAAAGTCGGACTGCAGCTTGCACCACAAAAGGGAGCCCAGCCCAGAGCCACACCAGAAGAACAAGAGATGCCATGGAGCCAACGATCATGCAGCTCGGAGCCCCACCAGGGCCACAACAACGACCGCCACCCCCCCAGAACCCCTAACGGACCAACACTGAGGCAGCGCAGACAAAGACACCGACCCTCAGAAAGCACACCAACCTCACAGACCCAACACCAGAGAAGGTCATTGCCCACTACAGGCTGAAATGGACAACCATCCTCCGCATCCTGACCACCATTGTCCACAGGCTTACGGTACCAACACAGCGGACAACCAATATCCCACCTCAGACAAAGCTGCTGGCTGTGCTGCACGTGTTGGCCTCTGGTACCCTCCAACCAACAAACGACTGAGTCGGAGGAGTCACACTATCTATACTTCCTCCCCACTGAGCAGGAACAGCCGGAGACCAAGCAAGGCTTCTACGCCACAGCTGGTTTCCCACACGCGTTATGGAGCAATTGACTGCACACATGTCCTACTTTTGCCACCTGGCAACACTGCACACAACACACAAACAGAAAGCACACAGATTCCACCAATGTCCAGGTCCATCATCCACCAGCGCTACCAGGATGGCACCCACGGGAATGCACTGCTCATCGGCAAATACCAAATGAACACACCACACACCTCAACTCCACAATCATGCAACTCACAACACTGGGAATGCACACGTCACAAGCTCACATACAACATGCCAAACAGCGTGCACACCCACCAGACACAACAGCACAACTTACTGTGGGAACCTGGGCGAGCCACGTACATTAGCCATCAACGGCATGGCACCTCAGTCACACAATAGCAGAATGTGGGAAGAGGTGGGGACCAGGCATGTGCCAAGGAGGTAAGTGACCGATGAGTGAAAATGTACACAATGCCAAGTGTGGCGTGGATATGCTGGCCAGACTGCAGTATGCAGGCTACACACATATCCATATCGACACACATCGCTGGTGTTTGGAGTGTAGTGGACAGTGGACACAACCATGTCACCCCAGCCAGTGGGGAAGATCGCGGAAATGTAGCTTGTTATGTCTCCCCCAGGTAAGCGTGAGCGGAGTGGGCTGTCCTGGTGAACGCCAGGCGATCAAAGGTGTGAATAAAAGGCACTTAACTCTGGGCGTGGTTCTCTTCCGGAATGCCCAACGTCTCTGCCAGGGTGGTGCCTCTCACCCTGTCACGAGGCCGCCGCCATTGCCATGAGCGGAGTTGCCTGCGATCCTATGTGCCTGCTACACCCTGGGACACTGGTCTTTGAAGCAGTCTTGCCCGCCCTTGCGCACCCAGTCCTCAATGCCCACCTGCCGACACAGGCGTGTGTTGAAGAGGGCCCACCACGTGCCGGTGCAAGCTCCAGCCCGAGGCCCACGACCTTGGCAGCCTCCTCAGACCATCACGGCCACCGCAACACAGGCCTGCAGTACTTCTTTCTCGTTGACGTACTCCACAGGCAGACACAGCGGACAAGTAGGTCACACAGAACTGAGTCTTGATTACACCATGGCAGAGAACATTAATTATGGCTGAGTTTATATCACTATACTCCCTTCGGGGTGGTGCCACCAAGTGTGTGCAGAGCATCACAACCACACGTCTGTGGGCCCACGCGGACTACTGCCCTCGGCCTACGCTGCGCTCAAGTAGGTCACACAATTGGAACTGAGTATCGATTTTTCAAAGGCAGAGGACATATCATTGCATGCAAGGAGAGGTGTAAGAGGATGACGCGTTGCAGTCAGAAGGAAAAAAGGATCATCGTTACGGAGGTGATGGAACACTACCGACAACTGCCCTGGTGTCACTAACTCTGTGCATCGCGAGCCAATGACACGTGGCTGTGGGCCACTTCTGACTGCTGCCTCCGGCCTACACTGCGATCAAGGAGGTCACACAGTTGGGACTGAGTCTTGATTTAGCAATGGCCGAGTTCATATCATTGTACCGGCATCATCGCAGACTGCATGCCCTCTTAGCCCCTGTGCCACTAAGTCTGCTCCCCGACATTCATGGACACTCTCTAGTTGAACTTTGGTGGCGTCTGAGTCTATGGTTTAGTGGGTAGTCTTCATCCTCATGTAGCTGATACTGAATTAGTGGTGGAAACGAGGCTGTAGCATTCCACTCCACCATTTGCTGCTTCCGGACGGCTACTGCCCTCTGCATCTGGCCCTGGAGGACACCTTTCACTGTCCCCATGACCCTCAGCCACCGCCCCAATGGACATCATCGAGGACTCGCTCAGTCCGCGTGGCCCTACCTCAGTGGACCACAAGTCACCGTCCCGTGGCGGTTTGTTTGTGCCGGCCGCTGTGCATCCGGGGCCACTAACTCTGTGCAGCTCAAGTCAGAGACCCTGTCTGATTGAATATTGGATGGCCTCTGAGACGAGGACCTTGGGGTCGTCAACTCCATGTGTCTGAGACCCTGCACTGTCCGCTGCCTACGGCCTCAACTGTCATCCACCAGGGCTCACACATAAAATCAAGTCCTGACCGGCCCGGACATCGCATCACCGCAGGAGGCACACGCCGCCATCGCCAGGACCACCTCAAACCGCCATCTGCCAGAGTCGAAACAGTGGTACTGGCAGACTAACGGAGTTGCTCACATCTGTCGTGGATGACATCATCTGCCTGATACCCTGCTCAGCACTCCAGATGCCACTGACTCAGTACATCACAGCCCATAGACCGTTACTGATTGAGTTTGTGCTGTGGAGAGGTTGCGCAGCAATGTCACCTCAGGCAGTGTGGGAGACCTGGGACGATGATGCAGATGTAACAAACCCCACTACAGCTGCATCAGGTATATCCCGAAGGGACACAATACAAGACATTTTCTTCACATGAGCACACTCAGCTCTAGTGCCCCAACCTCAGTGCACTGCAACTCACGGACACTTATGTTTGCATATTGGGTGACCTCTGTACTTGCTACGGCTACCTCCATGTTGCTCAGCAGTTGACTCTGTTATGCTGGTGTTTTCAGTTTTGGTTTAATGGTGTTCACTGTTCAAGTTGTTGCCAGCACCAACCACTCCATGCGGGCTGGCTTACACTCACCCCACACACATCCAGCACAGGCATCACTGTACATGTGGCCCTGCCAGTAAAGGGGCCGGGCGCACGTACCCGTAGACAGTTCCACATACTATCTGTGTGTGTCCCTGTGGTCATGTATGTGTGAGGGCCCTGGGCCCTACGACATTAAATTGTGCTGTGTACAGTGGGCCCAGACATGCGGGTTAGAGCTTGGACACGTAACTTTTTGGTCACCCACTCAATGTGTAAGAGGAGTGGACTGTGCCGTTGTACACAGAGCCAATGTGGGTGTGTGACTGATAATTGTGTGCCTCTGGGCGTGGTTCTGTACTGGAAATGTGCATTCACATGTGGCTCTGTGGCGTGTGGGTCTCCTTTGTGGGGTGTAGGTGGTCCCTGAAGGGTATTAGACACCCACGTATGTGATCTAGTTCGTCTTACATGGGTTCGGACCCCACCCGCACCTTTTCAGCCACCTCCTTTTGACATTCAGACACCTGGCATTGGAATGGCAAGTGTGGCTCGGTGAAGTGTTGTGAGACAGCCCTGCTTGCGGGTGCTTCCTGCTGTGTGGTCTGTGCAGGGGCTGGGTTCTCCTCATTGTAGCTTGGCTGCCCTGGTGGTGGGTTGCCTGGGATGTCTATGAGGTGTTGTAGGGCGTCCGTGTCGAAGGTGTAGTGGTCCGCTCCGGCATCACTGATGAGTTGTCTGGTCTGCTCTGCTGGAGGTGTTGTTAGTCTCTCTGCAATGTGAAGGGGAGATGCATGTTGACAGTGTGGTGACATGTATGTTGGCACATTGTTCTTGTTTACATGCAGACTATATGGCAATGTACATTGTGACTATTTGTGAGGTGCTAGATTTTGATGGTGGACAGTGGATATTTGGACTACATGGCGGATGTGTGGTTGTACGCGTACATTCCCATCTCACAGTTTCCTGCTCTGTTAGATGCAGTTGGCCTGTTTTTGCACATGTACGGAGCCAGTTGTGTCCTCTGTTCTGCAGTGTCGGGGTTGCACATTGTACAACATTGTCGTCAATGTGGATGTGCTGTTCTTGCTATGTGTGTGTGCTGCAGTGTGCCACGGGGATCAGGGACATGGTCCAGGGTCATTGTGGTTGTGCAGTGTGCTACAGATCGTTCTGCATGTGTGCCATTGTGCCCATCTCCCCCCATCCCCCCAGTCCCTGGTCGTTACTCGCCCTGTTGATGTTATGTCAGGTCCTCTCGAGCTGTGTTCGGACTCCCTGCTCCTTGCACCGTCTCAACACTGATGACTGTGGCCCCAATTTCCTCCAGCTACTCCTGTGGCGCGGGACTCCCAGCTCCCGTCACCGTTGCTGCCTATTTGTTGGCTGTGGGTTTGTCCTCGGTTTGGTTTGCACATCAAGCCAGCGCCTCTTGGCCTCCTCCATTGACCTCCTCGACACTCCAACTGCATTCACGGTAGTCAAATTGTGGGTCAGTTGATGGTAGTGTTCTGTCACCTCCGTGACTCTGATCTGGTTTGCCTGCGGACTGCACCCCGTCTTCATCTCCCTCTTATCCTTGGCCTTCCCCGGCCCCGTTGTTCCTTGCTGGTGGTCTGTGGGGCTTGTGGGGTTCGCGTTGGCCTCTGCACGCGGTCCAGGTGCATTCATGTTGCTACGCACTTTGGATTGTATTTGTTGTGTTCTTTTTGTTGTTTTTATAGTCCTTTTTCCCGCCAGACGCGTGGATTTGCAGGCCTGTCGCTGGTTTTCGCTGCTTTTTGTATCGCGATTGGCCTCATCGCAAGTTTTTTTTCATTCGTGTTTCGCATTTTTGCAGCATCGCATTGACTTTATCGCGAACATTTGACACATTGTTGGGGGCCTATCGCATGGTGTCTCCGTGTTGTGAATACTTAGTTAACACGGCGCAATTTTCCCGCGATAGACTGCGATGTTGAAAGTTGCGTTAAGTTACTTTTGTGATGGGGGGCGTGGCTTGCAAGCCATGAGTACGGACGTGTGCCGCTAGCGCTCCGGTGCTGATCGGGGCAAAATCCTGACAAATTTGCCTAGGGGACCCCTGGGGGGGGCTATTGGCAGACCGGAGGTGTGCTTCCTTCCCCTGCCTCCCTTGACACCGGCGGGAGAGCAAAGAAACGGCCTGAAACACCGAGCCAGAAGCGATGCGGCCCTCGGCGGAAGTGCGCAGTTGAAAGCCGGGACCCACAGTGCGAGGTGCAGCCGCCCGGACTACAGCTGCGGTCACCGGAAGTGCCGGAAGGCTCCCGACCGAGACTACGCGGAAGGCGGCGGTGGATCGTCGGAGGGGCCCCCCCCGGAGGTGACCGTGTGCAGAGGTGAGGCGTGGAGCGGGCGCCGCCGAAGGGCAGTTGGGCCGCGAGACACTCGGAAGATACCGGCCACGCGGGGGCACCGGCGGGCGGCACCCCGAGGCATAGTGGAGCTGCAGAATCAGCGCGGGAGGTGAGGGTGCTCCCCCTCCGTATCGCCACCCCCGGGCCCTGAGATCTCCATTGGCCTCCCAGCACCGCGGGGAACTCGGGGGTGCTCCCCGATGGGGGGTTGATTACCGAAGCTGCACGTAGGCCCGAGCGGACCTGGAGAGAGGCGACGCCTTGGGGGAGATAGGACATTGCTGGCCACAAACGGAGGAAGCCGCTGGGAGGAGATATTGTCCTTCCCCCCCCACATATCCTTAGGGGGTGCACAGGACGTGGCACATTACGGCCGAGCGTCCCTGAGGTGGCCTAAGGGGGTGACTGTGTTCAGGGCCGAGGTACCTGCTGTGACGCCCCTCTGTTCTGCGGACGGCTGGCCTGGGGCGCCCACCCAGACTCTAACTGGCGGGGAGCCGCTGAGGTGGAACCTACCTGGAGGACAAGGCACGGGAGGCCGCACAGGGCCCATCACTGAGGACTACATATACCGCCAAGCATTGGGGACCGAGACTGCCGTGCCAATGGTCCGTAAGGGGGCGAAGCAGGCAGAGAACCCCAGAGGATTGCCGACGGCCAACACAATGCCACCAGCCACTGAAAATGGGGCGCCGCAGCAGCCTGGGATGGAGCGCCAAGCGGAGGGACCTCCAATAGATAAGTTGGACATTATCCTGAAAGAAATCAGGGATTCCAGAGCAGTCCTGGAACAACAGATGGGCACCCTGACGACGAACTTGTCCCTTCTGAGAGCGGACCATGGTAAACTGGCGGACCAAGTCAAGGAACAGGGCCTATCCATTGGCGCACTCACGCCGACGGTGGCAGAACATACGGTCTCCATACAACAGTTCCAAACTCAGGTGGCCTCTCTCTTTGACCGGGTGGAGGACGCGGAGGGCCGTAACCACCGGAATAACATCCGCGTTATAGGCTTACCGGAGAGATGTGAGGGCCCTCAGGTGGCGGATTTTATGGAGCAGTGCTTTCGAGATCACGTAGCGGAGGATGGCCTCTCACCGCACTTCTGCGTGGAAAGGGCGCACAGGATCCCAACGGGCAGGCCAGATCCCGGCCGACCCCCGCGCTCGTTGATAGTGCGGATCTTGAACTACCGAGATAGACATGTTCTGCTGCAAAAAGCCCGGGAGAAATCCCTTATCCAGTATGAGAATCACAAAATCTCCCTTTATCCGGATTACACCAACATGGTTCGAAAACGTCGTTCCTCCTACCTGGACGTGAAGAAGAAACTACAAACCGCCAACCTCAAGTACGCATTGCTGTTTCCGGCCCGCTTAAAAATCATCCACGACAGGAAAACGCACTTCTTCGAGAGTCCTGCAGATGCTGAGGAATGGTTCGAAGTGATGGGAATAGACGGGAGCCAGGGATCCTCACGGGAATCGGAGGTCGGACGATTGAGGAGGTCTCGAGAAGGGAGCGGGACGGAGGCCCCCAAACCACGCCGGAATGGTAGGAGCCGCGGCCCGTCAAAGACGCAGCAAAAGGAGAAACAACGGGACGCTTTGGAGGTGGCAGGCACATTTAGAGAGGACTCTCAGAAGATATTGACAGACTCAGAGGACAGCACGGTCCACTTGGACTCAGACCACAGTGTGCTGCTGTTCCCCAATGTCACGCCTGGCACTGCTGATGACGTGATGGACAATTGTGGAGGGGAAGACCAGGCCGGTAGCAGCTGAATGACCCAAGAACCGTATCGTATTCCCTACTAGTTTTGCTCAACTGTTGTATTATTGCTGATGATGGATTTGAGGAGGGAGGCAGGGGTAACAAATGTGGAAGCCACTGTTATTCGTAGAATATATCCTTTTGTTATAATGGTATGGTCGCGACCACGTGTGAGGTGTAGCTGAAACACGGGCGTCTTGAGATTTCAATCCCCCTCTGACTATTGGTAACATAGCCCCATGACGGCAGCCGTAGAGTTGGCGGAGCCCGCTGGGCTGAAGGTACAGATTACAATGGCGCTCGACCACCCCCCCCGATGGCGAACGCCCAGGATTCTTAGTCCTATTACGCTTTGTTACATTGTTGGGCTCAGCTTGGTTTCTAGGCTGCGCCGTTAGAGTTCCGTTTTGCATTTTGGGTGGGGGGAGGGTAGTTTCCTGGTGGCAATCACATGGGGTTCGAACCGGAAGGCGGATGAGGTTGCATGTAAGGTACACATATGAATATGGCTGACGCAGTGGGGAAATATAACATCACGACCTGGAATGTGAGAGGGCTAGGGGCGGTTCAGAAGCGACACAGAATACACGCATTTCTGCTGCGTCACCACACGCAGATTGCGTTTATTCAAGAATCCCACCTCACTGCCTCAAAGCCATCAAAATGCAGAAGAAATGGAGGGGTACAATTCTGACCACAACGTATTCCGCCTTCTCTAGGGGGGCGACAATATGGATTAGACATGGTACACCCTTCCTTGAGGCAGAAAGGAGAGTAGATGACCAGGGACGGTATATCTTAGTGAAGGGCACACTAGACAATACACCAGTAGTACTCGGATGTGTATATGCCCTGAATTTTGACCAAGACAAATTCTTACAGAAATTAGGTCTGGCACTACTGGACTGGACGGACACCCCCTGGATATTAGGAGGGGACTGGAACATGATCATGGATATCGACAGAGACAGGTCACACCCTCCCCTACAAATGGCAGGTGTCTCCAAACTGACGGAATTGTTTTGCACTTGGGAGACTGGCTGGGGCCTGAGAGACGCCTGGCGAGCCTCCCACCTGGAAAGCAAAGAATACTCTCATTGCTCGTGCACACACTCCCTACACACAAGGATTGACAGGTTTCTGTGCTCTGAGGTCCTGATTGCTAGGATTGAAAGTCCAGAATACCTAGCCAAAACCTTTTCTGATTATAGGCCCCTGACGCTTACCATCCTCTGGGGCAGAGTTCCTACCCCGGTCCCCACCTGGCGGCTAGATCCGCTTTTATTGGAGGACGGCCCTTTCAGAACGTCCTTGTCCGAGACGCTGGAGAAATACTTTTAGAGAACTGGGACACCGCCTCCTCGAATTTGGTGGTTTGGGACGCCATGAAGGCAGTGGTTCAGGGGGCGTCGATCGGACAGTTAGTGGGAGCCCGACAAGAAACCCTTAGGAAGCTGCAGGATACAGAAGATAGATTGAAGAAATTGGAAAGTGAGGTGGGGCTAGACCCTACTAAACGTGATGAGTTACGGCTGGAGAACATAGAACATGCTGACACACTTGAAACACTGCGAGTCATAGACCATAGAGAGTATCTACGCCGACAGCACGCTGAGGCGGACAGATGGGGAGCATTGCTAGCTCGTTTGGTAAGGGAACACTCGGACATCCCGGTGATAACTAAGATACGAACACGAGATGGACACATAGTGGGTACCCAAACGGAAATTAACCGCGCTTTTTATGACCACTTGACAGCTTTATACACTCAGCCTGCAGTAGTTGACACTGACCAGATCACCGCCTTTTTGACTGATCTCCCATTCCCCGTCCTGACCGCTGACGGCCAAAAAGACCTCGAAGGTCCCATAACGCAACAGGAAATCCGGACAGCCATTAAATCTTTGAACCGCAAAAAGACGCCCGGCATGGATGGACTCCCAGTAGAGTTCTACGCGACATACTCGGACATATTAGTGCCAATATTGAAGAGAGTGTATCGAGTGGCACTGACAGAAGGCCATCTGCCTGATTCCACGATGCAGGCATTGGTTGTCTCCCTGCCAAAACCCGGGAGCGACAGCCTGGACTTAACGAATTATAGACCACTGTCCATGCTAGCCACAGAATACAAAATTCTTAGTAAAGTGATAGCTCGGCGATTGCAGCAGTACCTCCCAACTCTGGTTCACAGAGACCAATGTGGGTTCCTACCAGGCAGGAGCACCTCTATGAACACACGTCGGCTGCATGCGCTTATGGCGTCCACTCCACAGAACCTGCCTAGGGCGGGTTGCTTAGCCTTAGATCTCCGACAGGCTTTCGACTCCCTAACCTGGTCATTCATGTTCTTGACCTTGAAGAGGTTCGGATTCCCGGCCTCCCTCCTGGCATGGATCAGATTGCTCTATACCGCTCCCACGGCTAGGGCGCGAACAGGGCGGCATATTTCAGATAAATATACAATTCACCGAGGCACTAGACAGGGGTGCCCACTATCTCCGTTGTTATTCGTGCTGGCTCTGGAACCCTTGGCCATTGCCCTAAGGGCTGGGATGGAGCAAAGAGGTGGCGCTCTGCACCTACTGTCCATTTACGCAGACAATATCTTGTTGTTCCTCAGGGACCTGGAGGCAGATCATACCCCCATATACGAAATCTTTGAGAGATTCTCTGCACTTTCGGGCCTAACTATAAACCCCGAGAAGTCCACTGGCTTTTATTTCAGAGTCACTCAGGATCAAGATGTACTACGGTTTGGCACCACTGTTATCCCGATAGCCCTTGACACGTTCAAATATCTGGGGATTCAGGTCTACAGACAGCAGGAAGATCAGATAGAAGGGAACATCAAGAAAGCCATAGCAAAACTTCGAGCCTCTGTGGGATTTTGGACGACGCTACCCTTATCAGTTATGGGCAGAATTGCGATCTCCAAAATGGTAATGCTCCCCAGACTATTATATTTCTTTGTAAACCTTCCGGTGTTTCTACCACAATCTATCTTTGATGTTCGTAATTACCTGTTAACCACCCTGATCTGGGGGCGGGGAGGCGTCGGATAGGGCTACATAAGTTACAACTGGGGACTAGAGCTGGCGGGATGGGAACCCCGGATTTTCGGGGATACTATTATGCGAGCCAGCTCCAGTGGCTCTCCTATTGGCTGGCGGGACGGAATCTTCACGAAATAGGATACACGAATGACAGACTGAGACGCGGGGAGCTACATGCCCTGCTCCTTCCCAGAAGCCACATTCCAGCGGAATGTCACCCGCTTCTCCACACGGCGCTGAAGATCTGGCGAAAGTCCCTAGCATACACAGCCTCGGTAGAGGCGTATGCGCCCAACATTCAGTTACTGGGCATCTCGATGCCGCATGGTAGACTTACGGACAGAGTGTTAGGTCCGTGGCTGGAGTCTGGCGTGGAGGTGGTGGGCGACTTTTAGGCGATAATCATCTCCTCACCCACGAAGCCTTCTTACAAGCCACGGATGCCCCCCTCGAATGTACTTACTGCACGCTACAGTCACACATTACATACATCAAAGATGGGCGCCTCAACCCCTGCAACCCCCACAACACCAACTGGTACACTTAATGTACCTTATGGGCTTGGGAGGGAATCTGGTACGTTGGCTGTATACAGGAGTTAGGGCTCATGCTGCTGTATCACTCACTACCCTTCAACACATTTGGGCACAAGATACAGACTGGGCCATCTCAGATAAAGAATGGACCACAAAATTGGAACATCCTAAGCGGGTCTCCCGTAATGTCCGGTTCATATTCATACAAGGGATGGTCCTGCATAGAGCATGTCTGACCCCCACCCGGCTACATAAAATGTTCCCGAACTCTCCCCATACCTGCCCACGCTGTGATGAGGAGGAGGCCGGGCTCATTCACATGATATGGTCTTGCCCGCGACTCCGGGGATACTGGATGGAAGTGTGCCGGACGCTGAGAACGGTCACGACCCTCCCGGTGCCAGAGGAGGCACAGTATTGCCTCCTGGGATTACGCAGAAGGCCCAAAACACTGAAAGCTCAACTGAAATTACTAGATCTGGCTCTGATACTAGCAATTAGAACAATAACAATGAGGTGGAAATCATGTAGACCGCCTGGGACACACCTCTGGCATTCAGAAGTGCTGAAGTGGGGACAGGCGGAGGGGACGATACTTCGGAGGGAGGAAACAAGAGGCCTTAGGAAGTTCCCTATATCCCTGGAATGGGAGGCTATGCTCATTACAATGGAGGGGGAAGACCGAACACAAACAGGGGACAACGGGCAGGAGGATTAGAAAAGAACAGTCCCACTCCGTATGCCGCGCAACAGCATGCCCCGGCCCCAATCGCATTCCCCCACACTACCATTCACCACAAGTCATTACACCCCACGAGCTGGCACATGTTAGCGCCGCTGCTAACCGGAGAGAACCCCATTTTCGATTTTCCTTTTAGACGATTGCCACTAATGGACGGCCAGGAGACGACCAGTTCAGTATGGAAGAGGGTGGAGGGAGGCGGGAGGGCGGGGGGTTGATTGATCGATAATACCACATTACCTCGTGATGTAGATACTGTGACACTATGAGACAAAGTTTATGTAATATTTTGCAGTACTCTATGAAGGTCACTGTTGTACGATATGGAGGTTTGTGTTGGGGTGAAAATACAAAACCCGGCTGTTACATTGGAAATATTTACTGTAATGATTTACCTGATGACAGAACAGCTGTGAATAAAGTTATTAAAAAAAAAAAGTTACTTTTGCGATGGTTATCACAGGTTCTTGAGAATATCCCCCTCAGAGTAGGTGGTCTATATTCTCAGGATCTTGCTGAGTCTGGTGTCACTCCTCTCCTCTCTGTTTTCTTCATTTTCTTCACATGACTAACCACTACTTTTGCTATATATTTTCTCTCTTCCGCTATTTTGTGCCGGCATCGATTTCACAATTGGGTTCCATCTTCGTCCTCTTATTTAACTTCCTATTGGATTGGGGAGTCAGCTTTTGAATGGTCCATAACTCTCAACATGATATTTACTTTGGCTTTTGCAACGGATCCATCCTCATTGACCCTTCGTTTCACAACCTGCTCCTGCAGTCAAAGTGGAAATGTTTCTGGCTGATGCTCTGTTTTTATCCTGTTTCTCACTTGAGACATTCCTAGAACCTCCAGGGTCTAGAAGCCAACACCTGAATCTCAATCCCAACTTCGTAAAAGGCACATAAATAGGGTGGGCTGATAGGCAGACACAGTAACAGGAATTAGTGGGAATTTGAAGGTGTGCGTCCCATGACCTTAGCCTCACCAGGTCTATTACACCCACTGTCATCCCGAGGCAGAGATCAAATGATGAGATTGTCATCTCCCTGGGGTTCTTACTCATTAAACCTTGCGGCTTTGTTACGCACCCATACTCGTTGCGCCTTCTGAGAACCTCCACACCCCTTATGAAAGCACAGCCTACTATGCTTTTTTTCTCCAATGCCTCTGTGGTCTTAGTATCCATTGCTTTGATTTTGATCCACACCTGTCTTTATGATAAAACCTTTATGCAAACACCTCGTCTTGATTCCTGTAATGCATCATTACGTCACTGATACCTAGTACACACATAGAATGATCAACAATAGTAGCCTGCTTCTAGATAGACAGCAACGTAAGAGTCATGTTGCCTAAATATCTAGGAAAAAATGGAAAGCACGCTTTCAAACTCATCCAAACACACACGAAAGATTCCACAATTGGCAATCTAGCACTGCAACAATATTGACTCTCCCATACAGAGCGATTGAACATAAGATGCCTGTTGAGCTATGTTCCATGGGTCAATACAGAGAGGTAAGTAGTTTTCCCTAAGGGTTTCTTGCCTCAGCATTGGGAGCTATGCCAGAGAAACAAGGCAATTTGCAATTACAATGCTTGAAAATGCTATATTTAGTAGCACAATCAAACTAAAAATAAAGTTGAGGATTAAGGATCTGAAGGGGGTATTTTTACTTTATAACTCCCAAGGCTTTCAATTTGAATCTAAACCAAGTAGGTTGAGGAAAAAGGTAATGCCTGTAAAAGTTGGATCAAAAAACAATGGCGGTGGTCTGAAGCTGCGGTGGCCCAGGCATTAAGCACTTCCAGCTCTGACTCCAATTGGTTGAGCTTTCTGTTTGAAGACGTAAATGTATCCTGTTAAAAAAAGGTTAATTCAGTAATGGTCCCTGCAGGTTGAACGATGGTGCACTATCGGCTAAGGCAGCGTTGAAGTTGGATGCTGGTTAACCCAACACTTCTAGTCAATCCACAGCTCAAAGATGTTGAAATCATGACTCAACATTGTTGACGGGTCTTTGGTGGGAAATCTCTGACTGAATGGGCAAGAATTCTTTAGGACAGAGTTCGGAAGACTTTTTGAATCAGTCCCTGGTTTCACGTGGATGGTGATCTTAATTTACAGATTCAAAATGTAAAGACAGTTTAAGCCAAATTTTCTTTAGTTATGGTTCAAATGAACTTCGTCACCTTTGTTCAGGTTTTCTCTACGTAGTAATGCCTCTGGTTCTAGGACTCTTTCTGCTTCTCCACTCGAAGCTTTTTGCATCAGTCTTCTCATGCAGGTTGTCGTCCAGTAGAAGTGGAAGTAGGTCTAAATATCCCCCTCCACAATTTCAGAAAAGTTGCTCTCCCAGTCAGTTCTGGACAATAAATATCCTGTCTAGAGATAATAAAATTAGAGGGACGAACAGAGGGCCATATGTTCGATGAAGTGGCGGAGGGTGTCGTTAGACTACTGGGTTTAACGACACGCTCCGCCACTTCGGAAACTTAAGGCTGCACCAAATTTACAAGAATGTGGTGCAGCCTTGCGTTTCCCCCTGCGATGGCGCTAAGTTTCACAACTTAGCGCCAACGCAGGCACCCTTGCACCAGAGTGCAAGGGTGCCTGTGTGGAGGGGAGGATTAGTTATGTGTAGGAAGGTGTCCCTTCCTGCACATAACAAATCCTAAAGTGCTATTTTGCCATGTGTGCTGCACAAAGCAGCACACATGGAAAAAGCAAAAACAAGGAGAAATAATGCATTTCTCCTCGTTTCACCATCTTAAGACCAGGGTTTTCCTGGTCTTAGATTTGGAGCTGCCTCCTAGGTACGCCACCCTTGTACATAGGAGGCAGCGTCAAATGCATGGGTGTTGCAGTGGAACGCCCACCACAACACCCACTGCACGCCCCTTTCAGGCTAAACATAGCGGGAAAGGGTGCCTTATGTACAAGGCAGCGTTGTGGCTTAACGTTGCCATGTACATAAGGCAAGGCCCCTATCGCCATGGGAACGTTACAAAAAGTGACGTTCCTGTGACGATAGGGGCTTGTACATATGCTTCACAGTCTCTATTGATCCCATGACAGGCAGTGAAATGCTTTAATGCAGCAGGCACGAAGGCTGCTTCATTCTCCGTATTCCATGCTGGTTCGGAAGTGCCCTTACGCCAATCAAAAGTATTTAATAAAATTATTATTTCGTAAGTCAAGTTCCCACCTATTCGACTTCCATTTTTATCCCAGTGTGATGAAGCTTCTGGGAGTAAGTTCAAGTTCAAAAGACCTTTATTCGAATTTCATAAAATTCATAAAAGTACCACATAAAAACAATTCATTTGCATAACACATCATTACGAGAATGTCAAGATTAAAAATATAATACAGTACAATACAGTTCTAGTGAGGCTAATTTCAAGGATTTTCCATCATTTTACGTACTCGCGTTATCAGTCTCAGTAAAGTGCTAGTGCGAAAGATTAGTTCATCTGAGTCCAGGGAAACCAACATCAAATAAGACTTCTCCAGCGAAAGGGGTCTGTATTTCCTAAAATATGGAGTTAAAAGCCATTTGATATATCGTAAATAAAATTTATGAAGAATAGGAAGTGCAAATCATTCTGTGTACTGACACCATCACACAGGCATGGGTTAAAGTCAGTGCTATGTCGATAACCCAAAGGGAAAGACAACAAAAATTTCACTGAACCCGCTCTTGAACGAAACAAGAGTGATCTCTCCCAGTTGGTCATGGGTAGAGTAAGGTAGGGCGGGAGTGGATACCTACACAGTTCATTTCCCATATATTTTGCAACAGTTGATTTTGTTGATTCTCTTCCCATCCTTTCAGATTCAAAAAGTGCATACAGTGCATGTTTAACCTCGATTTTGTCCTTGAGCTCAATCTTGGTGGGGTCGGAGGAAAGATCACCTTTGTCCACGGCACTTAATGTTTTGGATACTCCTGAGAGCCATGGGATCTCCATGCCACGGTCACAATTCAGGCAATCTTTTATAATATTTTGTGTGAGAGTGGCTGAATTGTTCCTCCAAACCTTAACCCAAAATAGTGCTGGTCTGGCTCTGATAAAATCACATACATAGGGGAGGTTTAGTTCATTATGACAGATAAAATCAGAAGATGAGATTGGGGCACCCAGTATTTTTCTGCAAAAGCGGCTTTCTTCCCGCTGAATGCAAGCGCTATCTCCCAACCCCCAAACCTCTGCTCCGTATGAAGCTACTGGTGAGCACTGTAATCTAAATATTTTTAAAATGGCTCTTGTGGCACCTATTTTCTTCGGGCGAGGCAAGCTCAAAATAGAATTGGTGGCTTTCGAGAACTTGCTCGTGGCGTGGGCCAAATGCCCACTCCACGAGCCGTTCGCAGCGAAAACCAACCCTAAATAAGGAAACGTAGGGACAGATTCGATTTTATCTGTCCCTATGTGTATAGTGTTGAGCTTCCGTTTCCCAGGGCCACATGACATGATAAAAGACTTTTTAAAATTTACACGCAGATCCAGTCCCTCCATATGTTGGACAAAACTTTGAACAAGTAAGCGGAGGGCATTTGGTGTGCGGGCCATAAGCACCGCATCATCCGCGTATAATAAAACTGAAAGAGGTTTCCCCAAGATTGTCGGTACATCGCTGGTGACTTGTTTGAGAGTTCCAGATAGGCCATTAATGTAGATGATAAACAACAGGGGTGCTAAAACGCTGGCTGGTTCGGAAGTGCCCTTACGCCAATCAAAAGTATTTAATAAAATTATTATTTCATAAGTCAAGTTCCCACCTATTCGACTTCCATTTTTATCCCAGTGTGATGAAGCTTCTGGGAGTAGCGGCACCAGGATATTTGTGGACAGCCTTTGAAAGGGTAAACAGTCATAATATCGATTCCAAAATATAGAATGGACATAATGTTGAAGTAAAAATATAGAATGGACAAAATATCGAATGGACACAATATAGTGGTTAAAAATATCGAATTTAAGGTAAGTAATATCGATTTTCAAAATATAGAAGTCAAAATATCGAAGTATACAATATAGGCATTAAATATATCTATTTTTTAATAATATCCATTTTTTTAAGTGTTTTGTATGTTATTATATGTGTGAAAAGTGTATATTAATTTTTGTAATGTATGTTTAATGTATTTTAAGTAATGAATTTTATGTTATTTATTTTTTGCGTAATTTAATTCTGTAGCGGGTTGTGGGTTTATAGGGGAATAGGGTGGGAAGTAATTTAATTATATTAAATTAAATATTAATTTTTAGCAATTATTATTAATTTTTAATTACATTTTGCTTTTTAGTTCTGTAGCGGGTTGTGGGTTTATAGGGGAATAGGGTGGGAAGAAATTTAATTGTAATTAATTAAATATTTTTATTTATTTATTGGTATTCATTTTGAATTTATTGTTATTTTTTAATTGGTAATTAATTTTTATTAATTGCCAATTAATTTGTATTAATTGATTAATTGTTAATTATGTTAATTTTCTAAATGTATTTTCTGTAGCGGGTTGTGGGTTTATAGGGGAATAGGGTGGGAAGTAATTTAATTGTAATTAAGTAAATAATTTTTTTCATTTATTGGTATTGATTTTAAATTTATTGTTAATTAATGTTTAATTGGTAATTAATTTCTATTAATTGCCAATTAATTTTTAATAATTGGTAATTATTTTGTATTAATTAAATGTTTGATAATTATGATAATTGTACTAATGTATTTTCTGTAGTGGGATGTGGGTTTATAGGGGAATAGGGTGGGAAGTAATGTAATTGTAATTAATTACATATTAAAAATACTTTTTGTGTATTGATGATTAATTTACTGTTAATTTTTTAATTGGTATTAATTGTTAATAATAATTCGTTTTTGTTATTGAAAATTTATTAGTTGTTAAATAATTATGAATAGGTTATTAATTTGTAATAACTAATATGTAGTTGTACTTCTAATTCATTATTAAATAATATTAAATTGGTTATTAATTTCAATTAATGTTTTATTGGTATTGATATTTAATTTATTTTTAATAATATATTAAATCATTACTTTCCCTACTGTTAAACTCACTGGAGTGGGAATAGTAATTTTCACCCTCCTGCTATCCAACGCTTTCCCTACTGTTGCACTCTCTGGAGTGGGAATAGTATTTTTTTACCCCTACGCTATCCAACGCTTTCCCTACTGTTGCACTCTCTGGAGTGGGAATAGTATTTTTTACCCCTACGCTATCCAACGCTTTCCCTACAGTTGTACTCACTGGAGTGGGAATAGTATTTTTTACCCCTACGTTATCCAACGCTTTCCCTACTGTTGCACTCACTGGAGTGGTAATATTAAATGTTACCCTCCTGCTATCCTACGGTAAAATATTGTACATTTTTTATTAATAACTTAAATTAATTATATCTTAATTTTAAGGTTATTTGAGTATTTTTAAGTATGTTTTAGTTAATTATATTTATTATTTCATTAATTTTAAATTACTTTTAAGACATTTAAAAAAATTGATATTTTGACTGACTATATTTTTTACAGACTATATTTTGGATTCGATATTTTTGTACTTACCTGTTTGTAGATAGGAATTCGATATTTTGGCATTCTATATTTTGGTGACTATATTTTGGTAAGTCTATATTTTGTCATTTTATATTATGTCAGTGATCCCTTTGAAAGAAGGAGCTCTTCCCTACCTCTGAAATGTACTCACTGTAACATGGTCCACTCATCTAATCGGCTATCGCGCCAACAGCAAACACTATTGTAGGAAATGATGTTGGGAACGGGTGGCCCCAACACTGTGTTGCAATGTTTTTCACACCAATAAGATGGTGCCCTGGACTTCATTTTAGAATGTGACTGACAGACTCATGGCACAGAAGTGAATTCACAGGAGATTGCAAAATTCCCACATAATCATTATTATTAGGCAGGAAACACACTGTGACTGCAGAATGGACGACTCTGAAGACCAGCAGGAAAACATAGTAGCTGGAAAACATTTGTTTTTAAGCAGCCGGTGTCTCTACTAAGGATGGAGCAGGCATTGGTCCACTGGACCTCTTTCTACTGCTTATCTTAACTCACATACAGGCAGACAAAAATTGGGTGCGAGTCTGCTGGAAACATTTATTTGTTCATCCCCAGCACATGGTTAAAAGCGTCAAGGCCATAGCTCTTCAGATCATCAACATTGTTTCAGCACCACAAATTGCCTTACGATGGTCACGCACTTCCATCCGCGTGTTGCACACTTCACTATGCACAAGTTGCAGTTCATGGTGCACTTCTGCCTCTAAGCACCTCCGCATTCAGTTGGTCGGTCATCAGTGCAGTCACTCTCTAGTGTACCAAAAAACGTATAGACATGTGAATACATTGTGCACATGGCCCAACGTGGCACATCTCATCAGTGACAATCAAAATGTAATGCCTCCACATCGCATTATTCAACAAGAAGACAAGCTCTGAACTTCACAGCAAAAATAAATTAGCAAAAAAATGAATGACCACCTTCACGGAGACAAAAGAAATACTGATAAATCATAAAACAATCTTACTATGCCAGTCAATAGTGCGTCCAATAGTAAAATTACCTAGGGGGTATTATAAGGCTGGTGGTCCACGGACCGCCAGACTTGCGGGGGGCAGCGGTGGCAGTCTTCCAATTGCCCTAATTTGACCAGGGCTGTCGGGTTGCCCTGAGACCACTGCACCTGCCATGGATCAGAGATCTCTGGCAGTGTTGAGGCGGTCTTGAGGCCTGCGGCAGCGCCAAGCATATTACGAGTTTCCTCGCCATCCACACTTTTCATGGCGGTGTGACTGCCATGAAAAGTGTGGTGCTGGGGAAACAAAGGGGGCCCTACAGATCCCCCTTGTGAGTCTGCGCCATGTGGATGCACACAGGGGGGCACAACATGTGACCCCCTGTGTGCATGCATCCCAGTACCTGCACAGCATGGACTTTAGCAGTCCATGCCGTGCAGGTACTGATTTTGACGTTCACATTGCAGTGCCAATTTCATAGCGCCTTGAGAGTCAGGACATAGCTAAAAAAATCGGAGCGCAATAGAGAGGACACATTCATGTTGTTTTTCCTGAGCACCTTGGGCAGGGCCTGTTTGACAGGCTTGAGCCCCAAGATAAAAAAAAAAGATCAAAATGAAAGAAAGAGGGAACACAGAATGTATATGGATTTTCAAACACTGTCATTCTTAGTGTACTTAAAGGTTTGAATCACTGCTATATTATTCTCAGAATGAATCATGTTTCATAATCTCAATATCAAATAGAAATTCAAAATGGAAACGCAGCTGTTCCCGCATAATGATATTTGTCTAATTCATGTTGTACACTGAGATCACTGAAGACATCATATTCCACTCTCATACCGCGCAAGCATTAACAATTTATTTTCATTCTTTTTTCAAGCATTTTTTTACTGCCTTCCTAATGCTCTGTTTAAAGTGCATTTTGAATGGCATCAATCTATGTAATCACGCTCTTCATGTGCTTACTATCTGAGACATGGTTGCATTAAAAAAATCGCACGGTTCCACACAGTAGCAATTCTAAGATGTTCAAAGCCCTTTCTACCCCAATCAGACTGAGTGACGTGGATGGGAGCTGGGGGCCTGTGGATGGGGGTTGGTGAGTATAATTTCTGCTTTCATGTCATGGAACCCTAGAGTGTAAGTTGTAGTAACCGTTTCACTACTAAAGGTTTGTTGTGTATCAGCGCACACGGGTAGTGCTATGTCTTTAGGAGTGGCAATGGCCATTTATACCCTCTTTCTATTGCAGTCTTGAGCTCAACATCTATTAGAATCGTTTTTGTTGTTGTTGTTGTTAATTTTAAATATATTTATTAATGACAAACGGGACATTCATCAAACGTAAAAAATTTACAATACAGAATTTCCAACACACAATTAGCATTTCATTTCCAAAGCTGAGAGTTACAGATAAAAAAAATAAGTGGATGGATAGATGAAATAACATAAAAGAGAAGAGAAATCATACACCCTGTTAATGAAATGTGAGTCTACCCCAAATAGAGTTAAATTTCATCATTGAGCGTATGCCTCTGGCTCTAGCCAGGGCCTTCTTTCTTTAATAAACTTCCATCAAAATAACCCACCACTCCACAGCCCTGATGGGTCTCGGAGAGACCCATGCCCTTGCGATTGCAAGACACGTGGCGATTAAGATGATAGAGAAAAGGGATCCGCATGCACAGCTAGATTCTGCCCTGTAACCGAACATGATCGCTTGTGTGGTAAAAGAGTCGTCCAATCCTAGACGGGTCTTAGAGATATACCTAATTTCCTGCCAAAATATCTCCGGCATAGGGCAAGTGACAAACATATGTACAATATTTGCGGCAAATAAGCTGCACTTTGGGCATTCAATCCTATTGCTCACATTTCTCCCCTCTTTATGACCCCAGCTGGCTATCCTTTCGGGAGTATAATTCATATCGTCCGAGATTGTTGTAGGTTTAAGTTAATTGAGCAAACAGATCCATCCAATGTAGCAAGCGCATTGTTAACAGCCATGGGAGTTATGTCTTCCCCCAGCACGTTGCTCCATTGCGAAGCCAACTTCAGACATAGATCATCTCCGACCTGGATAAAGCACTGAAATGCCGTACTGATTACAGATTTCCGAGGTGTATCATGTAGACACACCATTATATCAAATTTCCCTACTGTTTTTATCCCCTTTTGACTTACCATCAGGAGTTTTCCTAGTTCACATAAGCGTCTGATACATTCCATACAACTGTCTCTTGTGCAAACGCTTTAATTGTCTAGTGCTTGCCATGTACCTTAATCTCTTCTAGCTGCTTCCAAAATTAATTGTGGTGCCCCAAAACCTCCTGCACAGGTCAAGTCAGCTATTTAGGCGATAAATTGAATGGAAAACATAAAACTGTTTTGCCAAGTTTTACCGACCCTCTGAGGCAAGCAGCAAAGCAGGCATCACCTACCTGTAAGTGTAGATCCATAGGACAAACGAGCAGTTGGAAAACCCATAGTTCTGGATTTAATGTGCTAAGACATGCAGCGTTTGCACATTATAGCAAGATACATGGGAAGGCGCGAGGAGAAGTGGAATGAGAGTTCAATAGTTGCTAAGCAGTTCCCCTTGGTGTTCAAAGCAAGCAGTCGAGTGGGAACAGTAGGATGCACCCAAACAGGATGCACCAAAACCACCAATACCATTATTTAAAAGATAAAGACTCTGTTTGGACTGATCTAACAGGTCATTGATAGTGACTTAGGGTAATAGCTGAAAGAGGCTGGTTGAAGAAAGCCAATAGTTCAGAGAGGTGGTCCCAAAGGCCACTCTATGTTTATTGTTGTTCTCAATAGGTCCCTGTACACCTTCAGAAAGACCCTCAAGACATGGCTCTTCAGCTAAGCAGATCTTCCCCCCCCCCCCCCCAGCACCTTGAGACCCTCATGGGTGAGTAGTGCGCTTACAAACCTCTGATTGATTGATTGATTGATTGATTGATTAGGTCTGATTTATAGCTGCACGCTCATACCCCAGAGGTAAAAAGACAGCAACGCAGTGAAGACACTATGGCAAAGGTAGTAACCATCACCTGCCCTTTTGGGACGTCAGTAATGTACACAGAGAAGTGACATATTAGCGCTGGCAAAAGAGCATTGGAAATGATACAATGAGATAGCAAGAAACTCGAAGTAGCAAGCACGCACCACACATAATTATCATCACCCAATTACAGTCTATCAGAAACAACTGCCATGTGGTTAGAAAGTGAGAGAACAACGAAAAATGAAGCATTTGGAGCGGTTTAACAGGCACGCCTTCTCAAGCATGCTGGACTTCCAGGTCATTTAGAGCAAACCAGTGTACACAGGGAGTCTCTGAAACATTGAGGCCTCTAAGAAAGGATCCTCTTACTACTAGCAGCTCCCAGATATCACGTGGATGTGCAGCCCTGATTGAAAATACAGGTAAGCGGCAGAAAGCCACAAAATGATCCACAAATCATTGCAGTGTTGCCATGGCCAAGAGTACCCTGCTTCTAAGTTTACAGTGCTCTGAGACCACCTTTCCATGCCTATTGCAGAGAGTAAATACAAGGACATACTTAGGCTTTCCTGTATTTAATATTTTTATACTGTCACTGTATCGTCTTTTGGCCACTTGGAATCACCATGCAATGCCATTGAGGATAGGTGTCGTGGATATTGTGCAGAAATTAGTGATAGACTAATAGACTAATAAACAGACTCGACAGATCTGGAAAAATAGGTGGAGGCCTTGCATTTTTTTATCGTGAGCATCTTAAGGTCTCTTGTGCGCCGTTATCTGCAATTCTTGATTGAGAAGCTCTCACTTTTAAAATTCAACTTACTCCCCAGTACTCCTTCAACAGAGTCCTGATCTACAGACCACTGTATCCTAGGCCATACTTTGTAAAAGAATTTGTGAGCAGCTTTGGGATAGTAAAGCTAACCACTGCGATTTCACCATTCTCAGTGATTCTAATTTTCATCTTGAGAACTCCTTAGACAAAGATACCTCTCAGGTTCTGGATATCATGTCAAGCACAGGCCTGGCCCAATTGGTGAACAGGCCCATGCATTTTGCAGGACACTCTCTAGATGGGATCTTTTTGGATAACCCATATCTTCAAGTGACATCTCTGCTTCCATTACTCAGGTCCAGGCATTTTGTGGTCACCTTCCATTTAAAAGTGGAACAGAGAGTTTCTCCCACCAACCAGCTTTTTGATTCGGCTTCCTCACATCCTTGGCACAAAATTAACACAGATTATATGTTTAGGGCAATTTAGGCCACAAATCACCTCTGACTTAGACTTCGATATTAAAAACTACCATAGTTGGATTGACATCTGTATTTCTTCACTGACCCTCCTAAAAAAAAGTACAAACCACAGAATTTCCCTCTCTGAACCATGGTTTGATAGCAATCTAAGACCCCATAAACAAGCCTGTAGAAGGCTAGAACGAAAATTGCGTACTAATTATGATCTTAATGACAGAGTGGCCTACAAGCAGTCTCTTGTGACCTATCCAAATCTGATTCCACAGCCAAATATAGATACTTTACAAACAAAATAAAATCTGCATTGAATATTCCAACAGAGCTATTTGCCACAGTTCAAAAGCTAAGTAAAGTTACTAAAATAACAATAACAAAGTCAGCCAAGCTGTTTGCAATACAATAGCCTCCTTCTTCCAAAACAAGGTAGAAGCTGCATATAGTATGTTTGTAGCTACCCACTCTGCTGAAAAGCCACCCACAGAGATTAAAGAGACTAACAACATCATTTCAATCAAAGACAATTCTATTGCTCGACTCTTATGTCTAGCATTTTAGCAGATTTTTCAGTCACAACACCTGAAGTTTCTCCCTCACTTCACAATGGGAAATCCTCGTTAACACCCTTATCCCCTGTATCAGAGGGATCTGTTCTGACCATGTTGCGCCAAACTAAGTCTGACTCCTCCAGGATCCCTGTCCTCCACGGAAACTTCAGCTTGCACCTACAATCATCTCTAAATATCTCACAGATATATTTGACAGGATGTTTCTGTAGGGTTCCTTTCCAATTGTTTGGAAAAGGGCCTTCATGCCACTACTAAAAAAAGTTAATCTTAATAGCGATGACCCCCAACAACTATAGGCCGATTTCTTGTCTTCCTTTCCCCTCTAAGATCATTGAAAAGGCCATTAATCAGGAGCTAACTCAGTATCTTATCAGCAATTCACTTCTGGATGAATTGCAGTTCGGATTTAGAAGTCAACATAGTACCAAACTAGCACTTATCTCTGCCTCAGAGCAAATTAGGAAAACTGTAGACAATGGAGGCAATGCTGATTTAATCTTATTAGACCTCTTGGCAGCATTCAACACGGTCAACCATGGACTACTGATCAATCATCTCTTCAACTTAGGCATTAGAGACAAGGCTCTTGAGCGCCTCAAATCCTTTCTTCAGAAAGAGTTCAGTTTGCCAAGCTCAATGGATTAAAATCTTTCTCCTTCTCTTTGCCATGTGAGGTCCCTCAGTGTGCCTCCTTGAGCACGAACACTTTTAACTTATAAGTAGCCCCATTTGCCAACCTTAAAAGATCCCACAGGACACTAGTGTCATATGCTGATGACACCCAAATCATGGTGTCGGTAGCTAGCAATCTGAATGACACCACCTCAAGGTTCCATGACTGAGGGAATTGAATGGCAGGCAAATGCCTCAAACTGAATTCAGCTAAAACCGAAGTTATGCTTTTCGGGTCTAACACATCCTTTCGGTCCCAAAGTGGTGGCCGCAGGAACTGGTGTTGAAAGTTGGGCTGAAACCGTCAACATTATCGGCGCCCTCTTGCTCTCCTTAAACCTTTTGTGCGCGTAAAACAAGCCACCATTTTGGGCACCATGGCTTCCCTGCTCCCGCCGAGAGCCAGCGCGCCTCTCTCTCCCTCCTAGCTTCGCTGGCAACCCCCTGCTTGCACCTGCCTTGAGTCATAAACCCCTCTTCGGCGCTGCTCTGCCCCGGGCCCTCATCCTGTTCCCAGCGCGACACCTCCCTGCTCCCCTCTCATGATCTCCGGACCTTTGATGCAAACCCCTTTTCCCCGTGTGCCCGTTTGTCTTCCCCGTTCCCAGGCCGACACCCAGCTCTGCCGATACCAATCCCTTGCCCCTCCCCGTACAATAGAAAGCTTCCCTCCTCAAAGGACCCCCTGAGATGATCAAAGCCCCCCCCCCCATCCCACGAGATCCGATCGAACCCCACACACTCCGTGAATCAGCGGAATATCCAGCTGCGCGATGATCACCACCTGTTGTGAACGGGGCGGGGACTTCCACTGTAACCTTGCGTGGGAACGGGCTGGAAAAGGGGGGATTCTGAGGATGTCTTTCCGTACATCAAAGTATCGACGAGAATGTGTTACATGCAATAAACAGATAAACGTGTGTATAAGAGGCCAGGCCTCGGGGGATGCAGTTAGAGCACCTCAGAACGATACCTTCTGTCCGTTTCGTTGTGTTCTCCTCCGGAGAGAATAAAAACCTTGTTTCCTGCCTTCCAGTCTCCAGCGCCTGCCTCTTCAATAGTTCAACTTCTTTGTGGGTTCAAGAGGCGACACCGCCGGGCAATACTTAGGGATCTTATATTCTGGTTGGTAGTGCCCCCCAGTTAGATTCTACAATTGGCGTCCCAAGCGTGGGGCCCATCAGCGACCCATGGATCCAGTGGGAGAGGTCCTGACGACAAAGTGAACGACTGCAACGATCGGGAACGCGTCTGTCCGATAGACCCTCGTCTGACAGCCGATCATCCGAACTTCACTGGTTCCGAACAGACCTCTCTCGAGTGATCTACGGTCCTGACTGGGAACCATCAGGAGTGCCGCGAGGATAACGGAGAAGAGAGGACGATCGGGCGCTGGATTCGGAAGACAGGAAACTGTCCATGCGGTCCGGGTAAGGTCGTGTAACCACGACAAGTCGCGAAATATTTGTTTGATTGCTTGTTTGTTTAAAATACTAGTATTGCTCTTTTTATTTATTTTGGAGATTCACTGTCTGCAAACGGAGAAACAAAGGTCTCTCTCTTTGCAAGCAGTGGAGGATAGGTAGGGCAGCAGCCGTGCTTATTTTTTTCTCCCCCACTCAATAATCACTTGAAACTGAACTGTTGTTCCCAAAACTATTGTTTCCTGGAGATTCCCTGTCTGCAAACAGGGAAGAGACCACCCTTTTTGCAGATAGTGAAAAGGGTAGGTAACGCAGATCTTTGCGGACCTACTCATTCTCCCCATTGTTATTTATTGGTCTTTTTGTTATTTTGATCTATGAGGGATTCACTGTCTGCAAACGGAGAAACAACGGGCTCTCTCTTTGCAAGCAGTGGAGGATAGGTAGGGCAGCAGCCGTGCTTATTTTTTTCTCCCCCACTCAATAATCACTTGAAACTGAACTGTTGTTCGCAAAACTATTGTTTCCTGGAGATTCCCTGTCTGCAAACAGGGAAGAGACCACCCTTTTTGCAGATAGTGAAAAGGGTAGGTAACGCAGATCTTTGCGGACCTACTCATTCTCCCCATTGTTATTTATTGGTCTTTTGTTATTTTATCCATGAGGTATTCACTGCCTGCAAACAACGTAGAATAGAAATATTCTGTCCAGTCTTTGCACCTAGTGATAAGATAGGCAGTGCTGACTTTTTAGTCCCTCGTTACGAGCCGTCATGTCTGTCTTCTCCCCACTGATTAGTAGCCTGTTTAGCCCGGACCGCTTATTAGAGATGGACCATCCAGCCCCACTGGAAGGCACCCCTAATAAGGACATGTTCATGAAGCATGGATTGACCGCTATAGCCTATAGTAAACTATGGCATAAATATACAAAAAAGGGTCAAGAAAGTCAATGGCCCCTGATAGGATCCTTCGATGATGATAAAATAAAAACGCTAGAAACTGCCCTGAGTAAAAACAAGACAACACCTACTATGCTTGACAGCTTCGGCATGTGGCGAAAAGAAACTGAACAACGTAAAAAGAAAACTGAGAGTAGGTTGGAAAAAGAGCTGCGAAAAGCAGCCCACCTAGCTGCGCAGAAACTAAAAAGGGAGATAGAGGAAAGAGAGAAAGCTAAACAGAAACTAGAAAGGGAAACGCCAAGCCAGTGTCCGGTTAGAACCCCCTCCATGCTCTACCCTGATTTACCCTCGAAACGACAAGCCAATGAGGACCTGCTGTTAGGTCCTCCTATCATCTACATGCCCCCTCCATATGCCCCTTCTCAAACCTTGGCGCAGCACGCGCCACCCCCAGGTACAAACGAAGGTACTGCCACAGCGTCGGCCCCAATGGCCTCTGTGCCAGCCGAACCCCTTGTATTAAAACCCGCATCAACAACAACGTTAGACGACCATGAGACTCGAGGGGCTGGCCCTGCAAGAACAAACAGGCTAGACAAAGATGAGCGAGCGGGGATCGACAAAATAGCAAGGACACTGGTAGAAAGGAAGGATGATGAAGAATACATCACAGATATGTTCAGCTCGTATACAGGGAGTCACAGACGACATTTTACCGTACGACTGTGTTATCATGTCTTGAATGCATACGAGGACCGATATCGAGACAAAGGTCCCGAGAGCCTAAGGACTCTGTACCGGAAGGTCGATATCGGGGATGAGGGCGAGTGTGATGTGTCGGACCTCCTTACGCGTACGCTTGAGGTTTTCCGCCACCTCACTGAACGAAAGCCGGGAGCTAAATCCGCAGCCCCCGTAGTGACCGAACCACCAACCGAGCAATCTAACCCCATGATGCCGATACGTGAGGCTGCCCCTTACTGGGTTCCTCCTCGGGGTACAGGGACTCACGATGATGCAAACAACCAAGATGCGAAGGGAAGGGTAGTGTACAACTGGGTCTACCAGCCATGGGACCGGCAAGAGATACTGACATTCCGGAAATCTCTACCCGACCTACGTAAAAACCCCACTGCCTTCTATACTGAATTGGGTACAGCCCTGGGTTCAACGATCATGACCCTGGCTGACATCGACTTGTTCTTCGGGTTATGTCTACCAGCTGATGTGTGGAAGCAAATCCGGAAAGTCGACCACCTTGAGCTGTTTGGACATACCTGGTCACAACTCGATGACCTGGACAAACAACGGGGACCAGGACAAAAGCCGTTGAAATCCATTCTAGACCTCCCAGATAAAATCGTAGAGAAATTAAAAACCCTAATCCCAGAAAAGAAAGTGGACTGGTCGATAGTGACCGCCTGTCGCCAAAAACCCCAGGAGGATGTATCGGAATACTTCTCCCGGTTTGAAACGGTGTTCTCCGATTACAGCGGCCAGGACATGACCACTGCAACCGGACACCATCTGTTTGTCCAGAATTATGTTAAGGGCCTATCATCGGAAATCTCCCAGAAACTACAGGCCAGCGAGAGTAGTTGGGCAGCCTCCAAACCTACAGCGATTCTCCAAATGGCCCAATATTATGAGCATCAGAAAAATGAAAACGATAGGGCGACAGAGAAAAAGAAGAAAGACTTAAAAGAGAGGGTGATGATTGCCAAACTGCAGGGGGTGACTATAGGACGAGACCAATACCGAGGAAACTACCAGACAAACGTCCCTAAGACTACATTTCCCCAGGACCGCACTCTGACTTCCTACAGTGGACGCACAGACCTTAGAGAGGACCAGTGCGCTTTCTGCAAAGGGACTGGCCATTGGAAGTCCCAGTGCCCAGTTCTTCTGGAAATGATCAGAAACAAAGACCCCAGGGATGTAACAAACGGACCGAGACCTAGGGGACAACAACGAGGGCCCCCAAATGACGCGACTAATGACAGATCAAGCAGACCAAATACGTTCGATCGACCCAGGCTGAACCAATATCAACAATCTGACTATGACGACACTCACACCTTCGCATAGGACAGCCAAGGGCGAGGGAGGGATCCAGTCGAGCTCTATGTTGACCAGCAGGGCCCTTACGTCACTGCTAAGGTCCTGGGTACCAAGTCTCCATTTCTGGTAGACACTGGCGCAACACGTAGTGCGTTATCTAAACGACTGATTCCAAGGGCACCCTTGTCTGGCTCACTCATAACATCGACAGGTTTCGATGGAACGCCCTCCACCAACCCTTTGTCTGCCCCGATTCTCTTTGACGTAGAAAACAACACCACCGACACCACGTTCTTGCTTTCCTCCAATAGCCCTGACGCCATTATGGGACTTGACTTACTGAAACACTTCCGAGCGACGATTAGGTGTTCTCAAGATGGAGTTCGAGTGTTTCTTTACGACAACCCCGTTCTGCTTAGACATTGTTCCCCCCGACACATGTTTTCCATCACCGACGTTGACGCGTCCCTGCTTGACACTCTACCTCCGTATCTGTGGGCCAAAGCGGATTCGGACGTAGGGCGTATGTTAATTGACCCAGTGCACATTACTGTCCGACCAGACGCAACACTCCCAAAACTCCCACAATATCGGATATCGCCAGAGGGCGAGAAGGCATTGGTAATGATTATCCAGTCACTGATAGACGCAGGAGTGGTAGAGGAAGTGGTTAGCAACGTTTGCAACAGCCCTATCTTGCCCATTATCAAGAAGCAGGGAGAGGGAGATGAGAAAGCATACCGTTTCATCATCGACCTCCGAGAGATCAACAAAGTGGTGGTACCCCAGTACCCTGTGGTCTCAGACATCACCACCATCCTGACCTTGATTCCATCCACTGCCACCACCTTTTCCGTCATCGACCTCAAGAACGCATTCTTCTCCATCCCCATCCACCCAGACAGCCGATATCTCTTCGGCTTTACCCTAAAAGCCCGCTCATATAGGTTTTGCCGAGCGCCTCAAGGCTACACGGAAAGCCCTAGCATCTACAGCCAGGCCCTCAAAAGACAACTAGACCAAGTCCAGTTACCCGACGGGGTGGTGTTGGTACAATATGTCGATGACATCCTTTTGGCAGCCGACACCACCCCTCTAGCGGTTACCGCCACCATTCAACTCTTGCACTTCCTTGCGGAAAATGGCCACAAGGTCTCCAAGAAGAAGTTGCAATTCTGCCTACCCCAGGTCACTTACCTGGGCCACCTTCTGTCCAAAGATGGAAGAAAACTCACCCCTGATCGAATCCAAACCATTCTAGATACCCCTGTCCCTAAAACCCAGAAGCAGGTTCGCTCCCTATTAGGCCTCACCTCCTTCTGCCGACAATGGTTGACGTCCCTTTCCCACTCCCTTGGACTCCTGAGTGTCAAACTTCCTTCACAGAACTACGAGATGCCCTTTGCTCAGCCCCTGTCCTGGGTACCCCTGATTACAGAAAGCCCTTCTCCCTTTACACTCACGAAAGGGAGGGGTGCGCTTTATCTGTCCTGACCCAGGCCATCGGCCCTAAGCAACGACCGTGCGCTTACTTCTCTGCCACTCTTGACCCTGTCGCCAGAGCCTTGCCTGCCTGCCTTCGAGCTGTAGCTGCTGCTGCAGTCTCTATCCGACAGAGTGAGGGGATTGTACTCTCGAATTCCCTCACGGTACTGGTACCCCATGCAGTCGACACCCTCCTGAACCAAACCAAGACGCAACATCTGACGAGTGCACGACTGACTGGATATGAACTGACCTTGCTTGCCCCCCATATCACCCTGAAAAGATGCACCACACTGAACCCTGCAACTCTGTTACCCTTGCCAGAGAACGATCCCAATGTGCACCCCGTACATGACTGCGTGACTCTTACGGACGAACAGACCAGGAGTAGGGTCGATCTCAGAGACACAGCTTTCCCTGACCCCGA
The DNA here is from genome assembly GCF_964261635.1 of Lissotriton helveticus. Taxonomy (NCBI): domain Eukaryota; kingdom Metazoa; phylum Chordata; class Amphibia; order Caudata; family Salamandridae; genus Lissotriton; species Lissotriton helveticus. The sequence goes on from NC_136065.1 coordinate 598,322,549, forward strand.
CGGGGAGTTGTGGGTGGACGGTTCTTGCATCAAACTCCCCGATGGAACCACTTCCGCTGCCTATGCAGTCACCACGGCACAAACTGTAGTAGAAACAGCCCGCATCACCCAGCGATCTGCCCAGGCAGCGGAACTGATTGCTTTGATGCGAGCCTGCATCCTGGCAACAGGAACCACAGCGAACATTTACAGCGACAGCCAGTATGCCTTCGGGGTGGTTCATCATTTTGGGCTCCTCTGGAGGGAGAGAGGATACTTGACCTCACACGGCACACCCATTTTGCACGGGGATTTAGTCTCCGCCTTAATCGAAGCTGTCCTCCTCCCCAACAAACTTGCCGTTATCAAATGCCAGGCACACAAGAAAGTGACAGACATTATCGGACAGGGAAATGCACTAGCCGACATCACCGCCCGAACGACAGCTGGAAATAGAACGACAACACATATGTACGTGACCAGGTCACAAGCAGAAAACTGGACTGACGCCAAGGACACAATTAGAGACATACAAACGACTAGCACACAACACGAATTGACTGAATGGACACGGGTGGGATTGAAAGACGATGAAGGCTGCTGGCGGACAAAAGACACGAACAAATGGTTGCTACCTGATTCGTACTTGATTCCCATATTAACCATGGCACACTCCCCTGCCCACATAGGATCAGCCCCCATGATCGAACTTGTCTCCAGGGTTTGGCACAATGACAAGATCCCAGATTCCGCCAAACGCCTGGTCCAACAATGCTTAATATGCCTGCAACACAACCCCGGGAAAGGAACTGTAGTACCCCGGGGGGGATTTGGGGTCCCAAACCACCCATTTGAAGTCCTGCAGATGGACTACATCCAGCTAGACAGATGCCAGGGCCTGAAATATGTACTCGTCGTGGTGTGCGCATTTAGCAAGTGGGTGGAAGCATATCCAACCCGTGACAACACCGCTATGGCCACTGCAAAGGTTCTGTTAAAGGAATTTTTCCCCCGTTATGGCCTCTGTCGTGTTTTATGGAGTGATAATGGCCCCCACTTTGTAGCCCAAGTTATCCAGCTCATCCTAAATGGGCTGGGTATTAAACAGAAATTCCACGCAGTCTTCCACCCTCAATCTGCTGGGCTTGTCGAACGACACAATGCCACACTAAAGCTTAAACTGGCCAAAATAGTGGCTACGACGGGCCTGAAATGGCCAGATGCCCTCCCATTGGCATTGCTATCGATGCGCTCTACCCCCACCCGACATCACCTAACCCCTTATGAAGTTGTCTTCGGTCGACCCATGAGCGTCTGGTCTGCCCCGAAACCAACTTCCATTCATGACGTTCCGGATGTCCTAATGTCTGATTATCTGTACAAACTGACTGAAACTTTGTCTGTCCTTCATCAGCAGGTGCAGCAGGCCATCCCCGATGCTTCCAGGGGTCCGGGTCACGCCATCCAGCCGGGGGACTTCGTGCTGATCCGAAATTTTCAGCGATCAAAGAGTTTGGAACCCCGGTGGACGGGCCCCTGGCAAGTGCTGATCACCACTCGGACCGCACTTCGAGTGGAGGGGAAGAAACACTGGCTGCACGCTCATCACTGCAAAAAGGTCTCTCCAGCCCTGGCCACGACAGACACCGTCAACACCCAAGAAGAGCTCCTGAACCAGGACCGACCATCGTTGAACTGCTATCCTGACACAGAGACACTTGAACTTTCAAAACATCCTGACCCCACTGTGCCATCTCGAGAAGGGTATTTCCTGCGTCGAAAGGAGGGAGCTTCGGCTAAGTAGGCCACGGACTAGGTTAAAGGATCTCAGAACGGTGACCCAAAGCTACCAAGGGTTACCTGGAGAGAAGCTAAAACTAAGTCTGTGGTCCTGCCCACTACCGAGCACCTTGAAGACGAAGATGATGGAAGCGCCAGATAAGAAGATGATGGAAGCGCCAAATAAGAAGCCGACGGAGACAGCAGGAAATACCCACTACAGAAATCCGAGAATAGACAGACTCCATAGCTCAAAGACAATTGCACTCTTCATCGTAATCCTCCTCTGTTTTCTCCTCATGACTACGCTCTGGATTATGGAAGAACACGCACCTGCTCACGAAACATTCCTAACCACTGCTCAGCCTACCACCATGAAGGAACATCATCTAATTTCGCTCTCTCCTCAACTAAGAGAGAGGCGAAAGGAGTTTTGGAACAACTCTTTCGTGCAGCTACTTCACCAGCACAATCTTGCCACCAACGCCACCAACTGCTGGATCTGTGGGTTGCTACCCCATGCCACTGGACATTCAATACCATTCATCCCTTCACCCTTCTCTGTCCACGGCTCCTGCCTTGCCTGGCTGATCCTCCTGCAAGAGAGCTATACGGGCAATGCCACCTCCAGCAGAACTGCAGCACATTCTTCTCACGGGGCCGGGCGAAACAAGACAAAGACACACTTCTGCCCGCTGACCCCCAGCGACTCGATCCAAATGGACATCCCGGCCAAAGAACGAATCGAAATGCAGGTGTTCAACAATCCAACCAGACCCACCTTCTCCTATCTGCGGAAACGAACGGCTGCCACTCTGACTGTGGCCCTGACGGTCATCAACGTCACAGGCCACATGTGTGTAGAAGGACTTGGGACACAGCTGGTGGGTCGCAGCGCTTGCCGCTTTACCAGCACTCTGGATTCCCCGGATCCACCTTCCTTTGTGTCATCTCCAAACATGTATTTCATCTGCGGCACGAAGGCCTACACCTGGCTCCCCAAAGGCTGGGGGGGCACTTGCTACATCTCCTTCGTCCTTCCTCCAACTTATGTGGCCCCAGCGAATCACCACAGACAAAAACGAGCCAAAGACGTTGAGCAAGCCGACTCAACAGGGGCACAGTTCCTCGATGCTATGAAAGGACTCGTCCCCCTCTGGGGCCCGATGGCAAACAGCCGTGCCATCCGACATTTGACTCAGGCAGTCGAGACAACCATGAACATCACAGCGGGCATCTTTGCCAACAACACTGCCGAGCTCCAAGCGGTCCGTTTGGTGGCTCTTCAGAACCGCCTCGTTCTAGATGTGGTTCTGGCGGACCATGGAGGAGCATGCCGCATTATTGGGGCCAGCTGTTGTACATACATACCGGACAACTCACCCTCAGTGTACAAAGCCATCGAACATCTTCACAGACTCTCTTCGGAAGTTCACCAAGAGCAAGAAGAATGGTCGCTTGGTGGTTGGTTCTGGGACACCGTCAAAAGCTGGGGCTGGAGACTGCTCACCATTATCCTGATTCCCGTAGTTGTAATATGTGGCCTATGCTTAGGAATTCAATGTTTGCCACCTATGTGTTCTTTATGTGCGAGTTGTATTTTTCCCAAAACTGTGGACATTGGAAGCGAACATATGAGAGCATTGTATGATGCCGAAGTTAGGAATTTGATGAAAATTGACATTGAGTAAAGCAAGGTGGCTAGATATGTTGAAAAGGGAGGACTGTTGAAAGTTGGGCTGAAACCGTCAACATTATCGGCGCCCTCTTGCTCTCCTTAAACCTTTTGTGCGCGTAAAACAAGCCGCCATTTTGGGCACCATGGCTTCCCTGCTCCCGCCGAGAGCCAGCGCGCCTCTCTCTCCCTCCTAGCTTCGCTGGCAACCCCCTGCTTGCACCTGCCTTGAGTCATAAACCCCTCTTCGGCGCTGCTCTGCCCCGGGCCCTCATCCTGTTCCCAGCGCGACACCTCCCTGCTCCCCTCTCATGATCTCCGGACCTTTGATGCAAACCCCTTTTCCCCGTGTGCCCGTTTGTCTTCCCCGTTCCCAGGCCGACACCCAGCTCTGCCGATACCAATCCCTTGCCCCTCCCCGTACAATAGAAAGCTTCCCTCCTCAAAGGACCCCCTGAGATGATCAAAGCCCCCCCCCCCATCCCACGAGATCCGATCGAACCCCACACACTCCGTGAATCAGCGGAATATCCAGCTGCGCGATGATCACCACCTGTTGTGAACGGGGCGGGGACTTCCACTGTAACCTTGCGTGGGAACGGGCTGGAAAAGGGGGGATTCTGAGGATGTCTTTCCGTACATCAAAGTATCGACGAGAATGTGTTACATGCAATAAACAGATAAACGTGTGTATAAGAGGCCAGGCCTCGGGGGATGCAGTTAGAGCACCTCAGAACGATACCTTCTGTCCGTTTCGTTGTGTTCTCCTCCGGAGAGAATAAAAACCTTGTTTCCTGCCTTCCAGTCTCCAGCGCCTGCCTCTTCAATAGTTCAACTTCTTTGTGGGTTCAAGAGGCGACACCGCCGGGCAATACTTAGGGATCTTATATTCTGGTTGGTAGTGCCCCCCAGTTAGATTCTACACTGGGAGATATTCGCACACCTGTCACTAAAATAAAAAATCATGTTTTCTTTTCGACAATCAACTTTCCTTTGAAGGTCATGTGAATTCAATCACTTCATCAGGCATCTTTATGGTTAAAATGCATAGGAAAATCTTTCAGTACATTCCTGCAGGTCTGCAGAAGGAGGTGGACGATCTCTGCTCTCATTCTTCTGTCAAAGATTGACTATTGCAGTGCTCTTTTGACAAATATTAGGAAAAAATCTTTAAACAAACTACAGATTTTTCAAAATGTGGCTGAGCTGCTACTATTGGCTATTCCGAAACATTAATCTGTATCCTATGCTCTTCCATTCCTACAATGGTTTACGGATAGGAGAAGGATTGATTTTAGACCCCTTTGTATTGCTTTCAAAGCACTCCATGACTCTGGACCAGATAACCTGAAACAACCTTTTCAGGTCTATGTTCTTGGCAGATCTTTGTGCTCTTCCACAGCTCACAAACTTATTATTCCCAAGATAAGGAAAACAAATTAGGGGGAAGACGTTTCGTCACCTACATGCCCAGATTATAGTATTCCCTGGCGATTGATCTTAAATAAAGGTAGACGTACTCTTTTTCGCAAAGCCCCAAAAACTTGGCATTTCAACCTGTGTTATTAACTGCCTGCCTTACTTATGCCACAGACCCCTTTTCCTTTGAGATTCAGCGCCTAGACACCTTCAGGTATTAGCACAATTTATAAATGTATTTTTCATTTCATTTCATAAAAAGAGGGTAACTCAAAGGTCAACCATATTGGTCAGATGGTCAGCGGGAGTTGTATACCATGTGCTGCTGGTTGGGAAAAGGTTAAGAGCATATTTGAAAGCTTGTGCAACTAAATACAAAGTGAAATGCACATGTTTACATTGCAAAACAACTGTGGTAAATGCCAATCACCTGCTTCTGACCACATGCCCCAAATTACACTGACTAATCATACTAAAATATCTGTAGGAAGTTCCCTCTTACCATCTGTGGGTGTAAATAATAATCTTACTGTAAGCTCTGCAGTGAGATGTGGTACAGCAAGAGTGCCAAGTGCCCTCATACAGACTAGGGAAAAATAGCTGATACTCTAGTTTGGTAGTCAGATATAATTCAGGATCTGTAGCTGCTGCAATATTGAGTGCTATACCCGGAGGACAGACCTCTCTTGACTCCACCCTACATGACTGGTGTTACCGTTGGCTCTGAAGGGAGATGCGTCTTGATGTCTGTCTTATGACATATTACTGTAAATTCTGTGTGTTATGCCCTACCACTTCCTGTATACATGGGTCATTATACTTGTTTCATTGTATACTCAGCAGGGGGGTAGTAATGTATGGATTATGGAGCGTTACAGGTAAGTAAACATTTAAATAAATAAAACAAATTTCGTTGTGTGCACTGCATCCCCAAATGCGATGCAGTGCGCGAAACGAAATTTGTTTTATTCCCCACGTCACCGCCCAGCAGGTACTCCCAATACCGACCGCAGCTGGGTAAAAGGAGTTCCAATTCATACCTAAACCGTATGGATGTTGTTTTATAATGACCTCTGCCGGTGGGTGAAGCGTCCTCCCACTATGACCTGAATTACGAGGGCCTGGCAGACCATGTACTATGTAGATATAACAACAACAAGAGAGAGAGGGAGAGAGACACGCTTGAACCCCCTGTAACTATATAGGAAACAACAAAAGAGTGACTGTGGAATTACTAGGAAAACCTAGAAAATAAAACAGCAACGGGCAAACAAAGGTTTTTTAAAAGAACCCTCACTCACCAACCTAGTTGGTGACATGCTTCATCATTGGGTTCCCACCAGTGCCTCTCTGGTGTGCTACAACGCCTAAATTACAGCAGAGCAGTTTTTTTGTGGTGAAAGTGAAAGTGATTTTTAGGTGCAATTTAAAAGGTAGCCGGTTTTAACCTATCAACTAATTTATTTAAGGCAAACCAGTGACCATTAAACACGGGTGGAACGGATGCAGACTAGCTGATTAGTTTAGCTAGAGTAATCCGATTAGTATGAATTAGTGAACAGGATTGGTCGACATGTTTCAGCTTATAGTTGCAATTTGCTAAGCATTCATCAGGACCTACGATAGTTCCATGGTGATATGCGCACCCTAAGGCGCACCCTAACCTGAGGAACAATGACGGTGGCAAAACTCACGGTTCTACCAGTGTGGCCTCCTGGAAAATCCTTGTAAACATAATGCAAGCTACTGTTTGCACAGGTGTCTTAACCACGAGTGGAATTTACCCCAGGTCAATATTATGAGGCAAACCTACCAATACTTACTGTTTGAAAAGTACTGGTAAATATCAGGGCAAGCAGATTTTGGTGCTTTGCAAAATCTGCATATCATTCCCATTGGCACTGGGATACATTTTTTTGTGGGGGCCTATTTATTGCACCAGTTAAATTGTTGTGGAAAGTGATTTTTAGGTGCAATTTAAAAGGTAGCCGGTTTTAACCTATCAACTAATTTATTTAAGGCAAATCAGTGACCATTAAAAACTGGTGGTACGGATGCAGACTAGCTGATTAGTTTATCCAGAGTAATCCGATTAGTATGAATTAGTGAACAGGATTGGTCGACATGTTTCAGCTTATAGTTGCAATTTGCTAAGCATTCATCAGGACCTACGATAGTTCCATGGTGATATGCGCACCCTAAGGCGCACCCTAACCTGAGGAACAATGACGGTGGCAAAACTCACTGTTCACTAATTCATACTAATCGAATGACTCTGACTAAACTAATCAGCTAGTCTGCATCCGTTCCACCAGTTTTTAATGGTCACTGGTTTGCCTTAAATAAATTAGTTGATAGGTTAAAACCGGCTACCTTTCAAATTGCACCTAAAAATCACTTTCACTTCCACCACAAAAAACCTGCTCCGCTGTAATTCAGGCGTCGTAGCACATCAGAGAGGCACTCAGCGTCTCTGGTGGGAACCCAATGATGAAGCATATCACCAACTAGGTTGGTGAGTGAGGGTTCTTTTAAAAAAAGATTGTTTTCCCTTTGCTGTTTTATTTTCTAGATTTTCCTTGTAATGCCACAGTCACTCTTTTGTTGTTTCCTACATATACTATTTAGGACACGCTTTTAATACTGATACAGTGGGGTTTGGAATTTAACTGGTGCAATAAATAGGCCCCCGTAACAAATTTTTCCCAGTGCCAATGGGAATGATATGCAGATTTTGCAAAGCACCAAAATCTGCTTGCCCTGATATTTACCAGTCCTTTTCAAACAGTAAATATTGGTAGGTTTGTTTCATAATATTGACCTGGGGTAAATTCCACTCGTGGTTAAGACACCTGTGCAAACAGTAGCTCGCACTGGTGTCGCAATTTAAAAAGGCATGCGTAATCGAGGTCTATGTTACTTGGTACTGTACACAATTTATAGAGCTTCCTCCACTGCTACAGCCAATTCCTTTGTTGTCTTTATTACTGTTATTGAAGGCTCTAGTGGGAGCACCCTCTGACTCACTGTGCTTCTATCTCCTGTTACTGTAATCTCTGAAGCCGGATCCCTCTCACTCTCTGTGTCTTTATGACGTGTGTTAACCTGCCTCCAGTAATTTTCACCTCATATGACCAAAGGAATGGTGTTGCTGAAGTCTCAACATGGAGCTCCCTTTCATATTGCCACTTTCCAATCTAACCTGGGTGAATGCTGGGTGTGTAATTGGTTGACTCTGCATGGTCATTTACCATGGGTGGTAAGATTTAGAGCCCTACCCTGCCCTACCCTGTGTCAGTGATAGCAGTGCTGTTTGCAGGAGCGATCCATCATGTGCTCTTCCAAACATCCTAGGTAGTCGAGTGTTAGTCTCTCTTGCGCAGTGTCTGTGGATCTTCTCTTTTTCGTCTGGGGCTGTATTACATACAGTGTCTAGGGCACATCTGGCATGTGCGTGTGTTTTATGCACCTCTGGGGCACTGTAATATTGCAGAAGGGTCTTGGGTGGGCTATTCTGTAATACAGGTAGCTCTGGTGCACATACAGCTCAAGTGCTACATTAAGGGGGCGTTCACTCATTTGTAATGGGCTATGACACTATGCAAATGAGGGAATCACATTGCCTTTGCACCTGCACCGTATTATGTTATGGTAATTGATGCTGAGGCAAAGAGACCTTCAGTAGGCACACTGTCAGTTTCCCTACTACATGTGGTGCACTGTCAGTACGCCTCCTGACAGCAGCCTTCTGGGGTTCTCTGTCCCCCAGACGTCCTCCCGAAGGTGGGTTTAGCAGCTCAGTGGAGCCACCTAAAGGGGGATCTGTCAAGCACCACCCACACAGTAAAAGATGGAGCCACTACTTCAAGCAGCTACACGGCCTTTCATGTGCTGCCCCCAGGGCCGCCGCCACTTTGCATCTCCTTTTGGGGGAGCACATTGATTGTAATAGTGTGCCCGGCGCACCTGTTTTAAAACAGAGATTATGCACCCATTAGGAATTAAGGCTGGGAATGTATATTATTTTCTGATCCAGGTTATAATGAGAACATTCTGCCCTTGGTTCTTATTCTTATGTGTACATTTGGTTGGAACGAGTCTGTCTGTACCTTGCACTGTGTACTGCAAGCTTTTTAGAGCCTTCTTTCTTGCTCCTGTGCCTGTAAAACTTGTGCGCGTGCACGTCCCAGGGGAGCTCCCTCTTGTCTCTGCTGCTTCTATGACCTTTGTGTTACTGTAAGCACTGCTGGGAGTTCCCTCTGGCCCTAGTGCGACGATTAGCGATGCAGGAAGCTTCCTCTCGCCCCTGGTCATGAACAACTCGTGCTACCGGAAGCTCTACATGGAGCTTCCGCTTTCACCTTTGCTTTTACACCTCGTTTTACTCCGGGTTCCGCAGGGAGCTCCCCCTTGACCCTTATGCCTGTGCGACTTGTTCTACTCCTGCAAACTCTGCGTGGCTTTCGACCCCTATGTGATTCGTATTACTGTAAGCTCTACAGAGAGCTCCCTCTCGACCTCTGAGGCTGCGCGACCCATTCTACTGCTGTAAATTTTGCAGTGAGCTTTCTCTTGCCTCCTTGTTTTTGCAGCTCGCGGCACGCCAGGTTATGCAGGGAGCTCCCTCTAGACCCATGTGCCTGGGTGACTCGCTAGTTTATTTTTTATTTTATTTTTATTTTAAAAGTTTTATATAGCGGTAGCTTGACCCGTAGGTATCAGAGCGCTTTACATACAGACAGTAAACAACAGAAGGACATTACATTACATAGTAGGCCGGCAGTAAGGAAGCAAACCAAAGAAAAAATACAGCATGAGAAACAGATATGCAGTGCAGCGGAGGGAGAGAGTGCAATAAAAGAAAAAGGTCTCCTGTATACTCTACTGGGAGCTCCCTCACGACCCCTGTGGGACTTGTTCTACTGCAGTAAGCTCTGCTCTGCACGTAGCTCCCTCCCTCTATAATAACCCATGCCACTGTAAACTCTAGTCTAGAGAGCTCCCTCTCGCCCCCTGTGCCTATGTGGCTCAAGCAACTGTCATTTCTGCAGGGTGCTCCCTCTCACAGTCACTCCCTGCCTCTCTAATACGCATCCCTCTGAGTTCTGCAGGCAGCACCTCTCACCACCTGCGCCAGCAGGAGCAGTTAATCATTACCTCAGATCTCCAGCCACCTCACGCAGTGCTGAAAGGCCTGTCAGCAAAGCAGGAAAACCAAACACCACTACAAAGCGAGCAGATAAGATGACTGGGCAGAGAGGTAAACAGATTCCAAACACTGTTTGTCCAAAAGGACTCCGTTCAGCCTAGAGAGGGGAACTCGTTTAAAGGGAGTAAGCCATCTTGTGCTCACAGACACAATGCAGGCCGGGGAGCAGCGCCTCCCCGGGGGCTACACAACCCGTCCTACTGCTGGTGGGTCTGTAAGTGATATTTTCTCTTGATGTTCGACAGTGCTTTTTTGAAAGCCACAGGAATGTGGCGCCTTCAGGCAATTCCGCTCTCTCCTTCCTCCTCTCTCCTTCCACCCCCCCTCCCCACCCTCCCCTCCTTTGACTCCGGAACCTGGCAGTCCGCCATTATCACCTTACAGACCCGAGCCTGCCTCCTCTGCATGCGCGGCCCGTTGTCGGCAGAGGCCTGGCGCGCGGCGGATCGATGCTCTCGCGGGTTTATTAATAAGAGCCCACCTGACATTAATGAGATTAGCAGTTTCCCATTTCATTAGCAGACAATGAACCCAGCTGAGCAGCGAGGCCGCGAGACGTCCGGCCCTTCTTTACTGATGGGGTGCGTTTTCTGGCTGGGCGTTTCTCATTGTATTCATTGTGTGGAAAAGCGCACCAGCGTTGCCACCTACCACGTGAGATGTACTTTAATATCGAACCAATTGTTTAGCAAGCGTGCATAATAACAAAAAAAATGAAAACGTACATTTTTGCAAATATGTAAGTCCACACGTTTTGTGCATTTGCCAATCTCCAATTTTATCTTTACACCACCACCCTCTGTAAGGCCCCTCCCTCGAAGCTCTTAGAACTCGGTGTGAGTTGTGTGTTTGGTTGTGATCATATGTGAAACTGTGCAGGTGCACTAGTCACAGAAAAATGTACAAGGCAATGTGACGTCACACTTTACTTCACCACTTGTTCATCCAGAGCCATGGGATTAATATTGGTTCCACTGAGGTATTTTACTGGTGTAGTGAGAGGGCCTATTAGTTGCTCATTCTTTATCTCACTCTTCTGACAAATTTGATTGGAGCCTCACCTCTTCCTCACTCGTATCTTACCTCATCCTATTGTATGGCCTATTGCTCAATCTCACATCACTGCCTCCATCAATTCCAATGGATTTCCCAAGGCTTTCCATGAATGTCGCAGCACAAACTACACGAGTGAAAAATGCCATCTGTGGCTTCAGAGTGTGTCTCCAATACAGTGACCAGGCCTATGTAAAGAACAGTGTGTGACTGGTATGAACACAGAGGAGTTCCGCAGGCCCGACCACCCAGAATGTGTAAATGTAAATGTGTAAATGTGTTTGTATTTATATAGCGCACTTCTACCCAGAGGTCTCGTAGCGCTGTATTCATACCGCTGTGGAACCCATCCTGGCTTTCCTGTGAAATGTCCACTCCTGATCATCAATGTAATGCACCCACATGACAATCTTGGCAAAATACTTTGCGTATCTGGGATCACTGTATGCCCGCTCCTTCTTCCAGCCCATAAGAAGGTTAGCATAGCAGGGCGTGAAGCAGGGATATATAGTCTATGTGGAATCTTGCTGTGGATAGGGGAAAGATACTGTCTCCATCTGAAGTATCAGGCTATGTGGCTCTAAAAGCTTCAATTTTCATATGAATTGAATGAGGTCAAGGCATGTCTGTAGATAATCGAAATTGCTACTAGGGCTAAAGGAGAAGAGGTCTAAGCATACGATTCGCTCATTTTCTTGGGACAGCATTGTGTTTGATAAAATAATAATAGTTATAACATTACTCACCTGGCAGTCCTGGTCCTTATGCAGAGCTTCTTTGTGTGGTGTACTCCTGGGGTCCTTCTTCTTTTCTTCCTCTTGCTGTGTAATTGATTCCTTCTTTAACTGTTTGCCTCGACCTCGACCTGTTACATTCTCCCCATTTGGAGCATCTTGTCTTGCTCTAAAAAAGTGCTCTTTATGCCTATAGTTTTTTTTCTCCTAGCCCCATGTTTTCAGGGTGGAAGCTAGCCTCTGAACTTGAATCTGTGACTAATTTATCTTGCATTTGCATATTTTTGTATTTCTGCTGTGTATCTCTGACGCTGTCAAACCTCTCAACATAGCTTAAAATGTTGGGGATTTCACAATCCTGTTTATCTCTCAATAATTAACAATATTTATGCTGGTGCAGGTCTTGTTCATATGTGTCTACCCTTTTCTACATCGTGTTCTTAAACTGAACAATGGTGTCTTGTTCCTCATGTTCCAAACTAGCAATCATCAGACACAAAATGTTGTTAAAATCTTTTCAAGGAATATTTAATTAAGATCCTAAGCATCCCTTTCAAACATTTCCCAGAGTTGTTAGCCTATTCCTCAAGCATTTTCAATTGAATACTCTCATTTGCGGACACTGTATATATGATTAGACCCAGTAGGATCCTCCCTGTGCCCAGATAATTGTGGCGTTCTGTTGTTTCCCACCATTTTCTGATTTCCCTTTTGTGTTATTTTTCAAGTTTCTGATGAGCAGTTTTTAGACTGTCGATTTTTCCTCCTATTCCCGCTATTGACCTGACAAGTGTACTAAATATGGCTGGCATTTGCTGTTCTTGTCCCACAGCATGCTGTTTGCGTCCTTGCATGTGGTGGCAGGTTGTGCTGCTTGTGCAGTGCCCATCCTTAGCCCTTTATATGGGGCCTTTTGTGTATTTTCCAGAAGACTGTGCATTCACACTGATCTCTTCCGGGGGGCAGGAGACAGCCTTTTACACCGAGCCCGCCATTTCGGGAAGCAGGCCCACACCTCACTGCTGTGCATTTTTTTTGCTCATTGGAATGCTTTTCAGAGTAGTGGGACGTTAGTTTTCAAACGTACATTTTTTCAGGGAACCTGCCTGGTAAATGTCAACGCCAGCCTCAGAGGTGATGCATTGATATGGGCCAGGGTAACCCACCCATATCAATATTTAATCAGCTGCTGTTTTTCTGTGGTAAAAACCCAAAAGCCAATCATGTCCCTGTGCAGTGAAAGGGTGACCCACGAGCTGATGGACCCGTAGCATGTAAGCAGTGGCACTGCAGCCGGTAATTTTACCAGGAAGGGGAGCGGGGCACACACACACACACACACATACACCTCACATCCATTCATTGACACACGCAGGGTTTTAAGAGGGATGGGGGTTGCCAGGACTTAGCACTGGCAGTTTTTAAAAGCAGGTGCTTCGGGCTCTCCATTTTTGCCTTCACCCACAGGCAATAGCGGTCGGTGATGGGAGTAGCTGTGGGGAGGGGCAGCGTGGGGGGTAGTAATCTATGGATTACGGAGGATTACAGGTAAGTAAACGTATAAATAAATAAAACGAATTTCGGTGTGCACACTGCATCCCCAAATGCGATGCAGTGCACGCAACGAAATTCGTTTTATTTATTTAAGTGTTTACTTACCTGTAACCCTCCATAATCCATAGATTACTACACCCCCACCCTGCCCTTCCCCCTCCCCACGTCACCGCCCGGCAGCTACTCCCATCACCGACCGCTACTGCCCACAGGGTGAGAAAACATAATCTTACCTCTGCAGCAGTACCACCCTTCACTGATTTTGATATATCTTCAAAGAGATTTTTAGCTTATCTGTTTTTAAGCCACTCCCTTAATTACATTGGCCTTTGAGAGACCCCATGTTTTTTTATCCCACTTGAAGCCATGCACATACGTACATACACCCACTCACAACACTCACTAACAAATACACATACATTCATACATACCTACACACATTCACCAAACAAAATAATCCACATCAAGTTTACCTCAACTGCAGCTCTCCGACAGGGAAGTTTTGGGGGTTGCTGTCGGATTTGGACTATCTACCCAACTCCACTCCACTCTACCCCAATCTACCACACTCCACTCCACCCCAATCACCCTACTCCACTTCATTCCAATTTACCCCACTCCAATATACCTCATTCCACTCCAATCTACCCCACTTCACCCTAATCCATTCCCATCCACCCCACTCCAACCCACTCCAACCTAACCCATGCCATTTCTCCCATTCTACCCTACTTCAATCTTCCCCACCCTACCCCAATCTACCCCAATCTCTCCACTCCAATCCACCCCACTCCAATCTACATCACCCCATTCCAATCTGTCCCACCACACTCTACCTTTCTCCACTTCACTCTACCCCACTGCATTCCAATTTAGCCCACACAACTCCAATTTCCACTCCACTCAAATCTATCCAGCGACACTCCACTCCAATCTAACCCACTCCACTCCAATGTACCCCACTCCAATCTGCCAAAATCTATCAGACTCCAATCTACCACGATCTACCCTACTCCACCCCTATATACCCCAGTCCCCTTCAATCTACCCCACTCCAATTCAGGCAATCTACCCACTCCACTCTACCCCAATCTACCCCACTCCAATGCACTCCAATATACCCCACTCCTGTCCAATCTAACCCACTGCACTCCAATATAAACCACTCCAGTCCAATCTAACCCACTCCACCCTAGTCCACCCCAATACAATCTACCCCAGCCCACTCCACCCCAATCTACCATGCTCCAATCTACCCCACTTCATCTACCCCACCCAACTCCAATATACCCTAATTTTCTCCAACTCCATTCCAATTTACCCTACCCTAATCTCCTGAATCCACTCACTCCAATCTGCCCCACTCCAATCAACCCCATTCCACTCCACCCTAATCTACCCCACTCCACTCCAATCTACCCACTCCAATCTACCCCAATCCACCTCACTCCACTCTTCCCCAAACTACCCCACTCCATTCCAATCAACCCCAATGTACCCCACCTCACTCTATCTCAATCTACCATGATATACCTCAATGCTGTCCACCCACTTCAATCTACCCCAATACCCCAATCAACCCCACCCGCACAATTCTATCCCAATTCAATCAGCCACACTCCAACCTACCATGCCAATCTACACCACTCCCCCACTTCAATCTACTCTACTCCAATCTACCCCAAAGCAATGTAGCCCACTCCAATCTACCCCAATTCACTTCACTACACCCAGTCCCCTCCCATCTACTTCACTGAACTCCAATATACCCCTCTACTCCATTCAAATCTTCCCCATTCTACCCACTCCAGTCTACTTCACTCTACCCCAGTCTACTCCACTCTTCCCCACTCTAGCCACTCCACTCTACCCCAATCTACTCTACCCCAATCTACCCTGCCCAACTCTACTCCAAACTATCCCATTCCACTCTCCCCCAATCTACCCCTCCCCACTCCACAACACTAACTTCTAACCATGATGAACAGCAGCCTCACTGGTGTACAGCATGGCTAAAACACATTGCAAAAGCCAATAGCTCTCGCATAAGCAAGACCTATTGGCTTTGCCAATGCTTATTTTAATTGAATTTGGCCCAGAGGGTGGGGTTCCTGGTGCCTAGTAAGGTTCAGGGAAGGGCACCCTGTGCCCCTCCCCTTAATATAAGTGTTGCTTGGTGGGTGCCCTCGGTGAGCACCGGGTTACCTACCTCGCACCCCATCCTCTTTTTATTCGAATTTGGCCTTGGAGGTCATGTGCCCCCCACCAAGCCTTATTAGGCACCAGGATGCCATTCCATGTAGCCAAATATAATAAAAATGGGGAGTGGGGATGCCCAACCCCCATCCTCAAGCATTAATAGGTCCTAGGGACCCCAATGCAATGCTAAACCAGGGCACCCACCAACCGGCACGTTGGAGGCGGCAGAGGGAACCCCAGGGCCCAGCCAGAGGGAGCAGCTGTTTGTTGCTAGCTCCCTCCGGCGGGAGCAATATCTGTTGTGCTTCCTGCCTGCAGCAGTGCAGGCAGAGAAACAGAACATAAGTTCGCTACCAGCTGTAATGTTGTTAATGGACAGTGCCCAGTGACCACACTGGTCAGGCACTAGGACCAGCCCGAGGGAAGGCCGAGGGCGGGAGGAAAGGGAGGAGCTGGGGGAAGAAAGGGCAGTTCACTACTGACCACCATGCCTGCAGGACATGAATAAAGAAGCTCCTTACAGAAACAGTTGTCCGCGTGGTCACTGAGTCTCTAACGACTCTACAACTGGCGACGAGGGTAAACGCAGCCTGCGCGTGTGGACCCCTGCAGCGGCAGTGCCCTGCAGTGAAAAGCCTACCGAGTGCCCACCTCGGCGGCAACAGCGGACTGGAAGCGCCCCCCGAGTGCCCACCTCGGCGGCGAAATTGGACCAGAGAAGCGCCCACCGAGTGCCCACCTCGGCGGCGGAAGGCCCACCGAGTGCCCACCTCGGCGGCACAGAGACCCTGAAGAGCGCCTACCGAGTGCCCACCTCGGCGGCGGAAGGCCCACCAAGTGCCCACCTCGGCGGCACAGAGACCCAGAAGTGCGCCTACCGAGTGCCCACCTCGGCGGCGGAAGGCCCACCGAGTGCCCACCTCGGCGGCACAGAGACCCTGAAGAGCGCCTACCGAGTGCCCACCTCGGCAGCGGAAGGTCCACCGAGTGCCCACCTCGGCGGCACAGAGACCGAGAAGTGCGCCTACCGAGTGCCCACCTCGGTGGCGGAAGGCCCACCGAGTGCCCACCTCGGCGGCACAGAGACCCAGAAGTGCGCCTACCGAGTGCCCACCTCGGCGGCGGAAGCGTGGCAAGACCACCACTCACCGAGTGCCCACCTCGGCGGTGAAAAGGTAAGAAGACTGCCTGCTACCTGTCTCCAGCGGCGGATCCCCGGTCCCGGTGAGTGACGACGCCGACCCAGCCAGACTCCCGGCAGCAAATCGAATGAGATCGGCCGAAATCCCGCCGAAAACGAGATTCCCGGCGGCCATCTTGAAGTCAGGCAGTATCAACCAATCCCCTGCGAGGGATTTCCGGCGGCCATTTTAGGATCAGGCAAAGGCCCTAAAGTAGCAAACAAGCACTGGTGAGTGCACCGAAGAAAAGAAACAAGCACTGGCGAGTGCAGCGAAGAATATAAACAAGCACTGGCGAGTGCACCCACGCACCCAAAAAAAAAAAAAAAAGACAAGCACTGGCGAGTGCGACGCAGACTATAAACAAGCACTGGCGAGTGCAACGAAGACACCAAACAAGCACTGGTGAGTGCAACGAGACCGGACCAAAGAGTGTATACGGACTGAAGTAGGCGGCAGGCACTACGAGCAAACAATGGCCGAGCCTACCCCTGAGAGCGTGTCGAGAGCATCTCTCCTGCGGCGCCCTGAACCCCTCATTATCGAATCCGGCAGGAGCATGAGCCTGCGGTGGCAAGAATGGATTGAAGACTTCGACGACTTCATAAAAGCATCCAAGATAACTGACGAGGAAGGACAACTACTTTTCCTCAGGAACCTGATTGGCAGGGACGGAGGCCGGGTCCTGAAAGAACTGCCAGAAGAAGCGCTGGAGTCCTACACAAAAGCACGGGAAGCCCTGGATGGTAAATTCCTACACAGAAAGAACGTCGACTATGAGCGGTACACCCTCAACAGAGCTGTGCAAGAGAGAGGTGAACGGATGGAGGCGTTCGTGACTCGTCTGAACCGCCTAGCGAAACACTGCGAGTTTGACAAGTTTTCAAAGGAAGACGCTCTGCGACTAAGAGTCATAGAAGGCTGCCTCTCCGAACCATTAAGACGTAAGCTACTGAAGAAAAGCTACACACTAGTACAAATCGTGGACATGACGAGAGTAGAGGAGCAAGCTGATGATTACGCAAAAAGCATGGAAAGCGGGAAAAGCGAGAGACCGGAACAAGCATTCAGGATGCAATCTCGACACGAACACAGGCGGTCTCTGCCACGTGATCGCTCGTCCAGGTCTAAGAAACACCACCACCAGTCCCACAGAGGGCACAAAGACACGAGATACACGAAAGGACGCTCGGACAAGCACAGCAAATGTTTCCGATGCGGCTACGACTATCCACATGCAGATGCATGCCCAGCGCTGGGTGAGCAATGCCGGAAATGTGGGAGAGACAACCATTTTGAAAGCATGTGCGGGGCAGTGCCGAAGAGTGATCACAAGGGAAGTCACCGACTATACCCAGACAGTCGCCATCATGTCAGAGCTGTCGAAGCCAAACGTGACTCATCTTCTGGGTCGTCACAATCAAGCGACCGCTCCTGCAGGACCTGTCGGTCTCGGCGATCCTCCTCAAGAGGATCTCAATCTCCATCACCCGTTCCTCGAAAAGAATACCTCAATCGAGTGGCAGACCTTGACCAACTAAAGGAATACCCGCGCCTGGATATCAACATTGGCTCTCACCCCACGCAGTTCGTGCTCGACAGTGGGGCAACGCTAAACTATCTGCCAGCCGCTGAATACCACCGGATGAGTCCTCCGCCCGAACTAATGGAGGCCCATGTGCAGGTGTACACGTGGATGGCTGAAGAGCCACTGACCTGCCTGGGAAAGTTCGAAACTGACCTGTCATATGAAGGTCAGACAATACCAGCGTACATCCATGTCATTGAAGGGCCCGAAGCTGACTGCCTACTGAGCCTGGCAACGGCCGAACGTCTGAAACTGGTAGATATCCTATTCAGAGTCACTGACAAACCATCACTCCTCCGAAAATTCTCAAAGCTGTTCCAAGGCCTAGGAAAACTGAAGAACTGTCAAATAAAGCTACACATAGATGACCAAGTCACGCCGGTGGCGCAACACCACCGAAAAATCCCATTTCATCTACAAGAAGCCGTGGAGAAGGAACTCAGCGACCTGCTAGAAGCAGACATCATCGAGAGAACGGAAGGGCCGACACCGTGGGTCTCCCCGGTCGTGGTAGTCCCAAAGAAAGGAGAAACGAGTCAAGTTCGTCTGTGTGTAGACATGAGAGCGCCCAATACGGCCATCGAAAGAGAGAGACATCCTGGACCACACATCAGTGACATGATCACGTCCCTCAACGGAGCAAAGATATTTTCAAAACTGGACCTCAACAAAGGATACCATCAACTAGAGTTGCATGAAAGATCTAGATACATCACAACATTCTCGACACATCTCGGCCTATTCAGATACAAGAGGCTAAGTTTCGGAGTGTCATCAGCAGCAGAGATATTCCAAGAGGCCATCAGGAGAACAATACACCACATCCCACAGGTTTTGAACTACAGTGACGACATCCTTGTATACGGAGCAACGACAGCTGAACACAACAAAGCGCTGAATCAGGTCTGTCAAGCACTGCTAGACGCGAACCTCACACTTAACGAAGCTAAATGTGAACTGCACAAACCAACACTAAAGTTCTTTGGACACCTATTCTCTGGAAATGAAATGAAACCTGACCCAGAAAAGGTAGCAGCGCTAAACGACACACCAAGCCCGAGGGACGTGGGCGATATACGCTCGTTCCTAGGCATGGCCAGCTACTGCTCCAGATATATTCCCGACTATGCTACATTAAGTTACCCGCTGAGGAAGCTCACTAAACAAGGGCAACCCTTCCAGTGGTCCACCCAGTGTGAAGGAGCATTTCGCGAAATTAAGAGAACTGTTGAAACAGCGAAGAATTTAGCATACTTCAGCCCCACAATGAAGACGGAGATAACGGTAGACGCCAGTCCGGTAGGACTAGGAGCCATCCTAGCCCAGTATGACAGGGAAGAAGACCAAAGGCACATAGTAGCGTATGCGAGCAGAAGCCTGACGGACACAGAGAGAGCTTACTCGCAACCAGAAAAAGAAAGCCTGGCGGTTGTCTGGGCGTGTGAACACTTCCACATCTTCATCTTTGGGAAGCACTTCACACTCATAACTGATCATCAGGCCCTAATCACGATCTTTGGAAACCCGAAAGCAAAAATGCACCAAGAATAGAGCGGTGGGGCCTAAGATTGCAAGAGTATACATACACCATTATCCACAAGCCTGGCAAAGATGCAAACCCGGCCGACTACATGTCACGACACCCCATCAAAGACAACAAACCAGAACAATCAATAGCGGACGAATACATTCACTTCGTAGTGAATCAAGCGAGGCCTCCGGCTGTACCTCTGGATGCCATCTGCGACGCAACACAAACGGATGTCACCCTGCAAGAAGTGAAAAACATGATCCAAACCAACGGCTGGAGACGCCAGCCAAGCAATGGACAAAACGATACGGACATGGCGGCATTCAAACATGTCCACGAAGATCTGTCGATCGCCGCCAATGGACTCATTCTACGAGACAAGAGAATAGTAATACCACGAGAACTCAGACAAGGAGTCATTCACTTAGCGCATGAAGGACATCGGGGTGTAGTAGCTACAAAAAGAGCACTCCGCGAAAGAGTCTGGTTCCCAACCCTAGATCAGATGGTGGAGGCGACATTGAAGGACTGCCCGCAATGTCAACTCGTAAGTCGTCCGGACCCCCCTGCACCGCTACAAATGTCCCCACTACCGGAGGGCGTCTGGCAACATATCGCCATTGATTTCTTTGGGCCAATCAAATCGGGCCAATATGTCCTAGTTATCATGGACGAATACTCCAGATTCCCCATCGCCCAACTGTGCGCCTCCACGAAAGCATCAAGTACCATACCCATCCTAGATGAGGTCTTCGCCGCATGGGGAATCCCCCTAGTGGTGAAGTCGGACAATGGACCACCGTTTAATAGCCACGACTTTGCTGAGTTCGCACAACACCTCAACTTCACACACCGCAAGATCACGCCACTCTGGCCACAGGCCAATGGAATGATTGAACGCTTCATGGCCACGATCAAGAGGACCCTCCAGCAAGCAGAAATCACCGGAAGGCGCCTACAGACAGCACTTGACGAGGTGCTGCGGGCCTATAGAAACACGCCCCATTCTACCACGGGCAAATGTCCCGCTACCGTCATGCTAGGACGCCCAGTGCGCACCAGAATACCAATGATGAACCCGACTGCGCCAGAACTGGATACTGACTCTGAGCACGAAGAGATCGCGGCAAGAGACAAAGAAAAGAAGGAAAAGATGAAAGACTATGCGGATGAGCGACGTCACGCGGCCCCCCCCGCAAATAAAGGAAGGAGACTGGGTGCTGGCGAGACAAGAGCAACACCGGAAGACAGACTGTCGATACAGTGAGGTTCCCCTCAAAGTGATCCAACAAAAAGGAACCATGATCACAGCGGAGGCCGAAGGGAAGAGACTCACCAGAAACGTGACGTACTTCAAAAAGTGCGGACCCAATGTCACCGAGTTGCTGGCTGATCCTAAAGTGGAGCCAGAAGACCTCGAGACACTGACAACCAACAGCCCATCGCCCAGGGGGATCACTGACGAGAATGAGAGTGACGACTCCGACCCCCAAGCACGCCCCAAACGTGTGATCAAGAAACCATCGCGTCTGATTGAAGAACCTTAAAGAAACGAACTTGTGACTTGACCAGGGACAATGTCATTGTGTCATCATCCACCGAGGGGGGAGATGTAATGTTGTTAATGGACAGTGCCCAGTGACCACACTGGTCAGGCACTAGGACCAGCCCGAGGGAAGGCCGAGGGCGGGAGGAAAGGGAGGAGCTGGGGGAAGAAAGGGCAGTTCACTACTGACCACCATGCCTGCAGGACATGAATAAAGAAGCTCCTTACAGAAACAGTTGTCCGCGTGGTCACTGAGTCTCTAACGACTCTACACCAGCTAGTGGGAACATGTTTAAATCTCCAGCTGGCTGGGAGTAGTCTTGCCTTCCCTGCCCGTACTGCTGCAGGTAGGAAAGGCATGTGAAAATTAAAACTGTTCCAGCCATGAATGACCAAAGATATGTTTCACTGCCGGCACTAATGTAGACAGGGAAACTACTCTGTCCCGGGGGTAGGCTCCCCAGGACACAGGAGATGGGTCCCCAGGGTCTTTTAAGGCAAAACAGCAATTTGTTTATATTTTAGCCCTGTGGGGTCCTCCAGGATCCATCCCTGTGTGAGGCAAAAAACTGGGTTCATGAAAGAATGACTCCCATACAATGTTCATTGGATTTTGCAAAGTTTGTGTTTAATTGTTATCTTCTGATATTTTCCACATATCATATGAACGACGTTATCATCTTTGCATCATTATTCATCATATATACACGTTTCCACTACTCCAATGCATTTCGGGCTTGTAGCCCTTTTTCAAGGAGTTCTAAAAGATGAAGGAGATATAGCAAAAAAATCATATTAAAACACTGGCCGATCTTGGAACTAGAGCCCGACTTTAAAGATATGTTTAAAGACCCCCCGATATTCGCCTATACGCGGAGCAACAACATCAAGGAAATATTAGCAAAACAACCCCTTACCACCACTGAGAACAAAGGCACACGCCCTTGTATGAACTGCAATAATTATAATAACATCATTAAAGGGAATACCATCACACACCCTATGAAAGGGAATGACATCATGTTAAACGTTAATGCCACGTGTGATTCCACCAATCTCATCTACTCATTGAAGTGTCCCTGTGGAAAAATCTATGTGGGGAAGACTGAGAGGAAAATCAAAGTGAGAATAAACGAACACAAATCAAACATAAGAACTAGAAACGATAAAATATATTGTTGCCGTTCACTTTAATGAGCAAAAACACACAGTTGCGCAATTAAAATTCATGGTACTTGAAACCATTCGAAAAACAGAGGGTAGAGACAATCACAAACTCTTACTCCAGCGAGAAATATCATGGATCTACCGTTTACAATCTATGAAGCCCTTTTGGGCTCAATGATAGAATTGAATTTAGTTGTTACCTATAACTAATGTTTTTTCTTGTTTACAACCATTAATTCTGTCTTCAACCACTTAAGTGTGGTTTTCTGACACTGTAGCTTTGCTGTGGCTTGTTTACAATACCCTTATTATTTACATTGATACTGTTCGCTAGTTCTATTTGTAGTTCTTGTCAATTTACATTATTTCGTTACTTCACATTGTTTTTGTTTCACACAACTTTATTGAGAATACACCCATATCGGGACCCATGACTAATACACCTTCTTACTTCCGAAGTTCACTCAAGATGGCCGCCCTGATAGTCCGTTGTTTATCTCTATTAACCACACATGACCGGTGTAACTAATCACCTCGGTTTAATATGGGCACGTCACCGCACTCTTTACTGTGACTCCGTAGGACGCTCAGTGCAGCACCTGGCGGACCCGGAGCATCATCATGAAACGCTGATCCACCTTCCTAGTAAGTCGTTAGCACTGCATTATAGTCTGATGGGCCAGGTCTCCCATCGTAAGCAGTATCTTATGTGATGACGTTATTCTTACAGCTTCGTTGATATTATTCACCGCACTACCGCAGCTGTAAGTAGCTTAGATACCATTGAGCACATGACTTTTTTAACCACTTCGAGCACTTTGAACTTTGTTTGGCCTCCAGCTATGCACCGAGCACTTCTAGTACTGGCGTCTTCCCAACACGATAACTTGTGCACGCCCAAGATTTTCTTTCACCGAGCACTCTTTTCTTTTTCACCGAACACTTTCAACACAGGCGGCCTCACGCGGCTGCATGAATTGGGATACCTCACTGCACGACACGTATTGTTCACTCCACATGTTAGCGGATTGTATGCTTTATTGACTGTTATATCTCCTTCATCTTTTAGAACTCCTTGAAAAAGGGCTACAAGCCCGAAATGCATTGGAGTTGTGGAAACGTGTATATATGATGAATAATGATGCAAAGATGATAACGTCGTTCATATGATATGTGGAAAATATCAGAAGATAACAATTAAACACAAACTTTGCAAAATCCAATGAACATTGTATGGGAGTCAATCTTTGATGAACCCAGTGGTGTGCCTCACAAAGGGATGCATTCATATGTATGTATGCACTACTTCTATTTTATCTGACAGCGTGACAGGACGGACACGCTTCCTGCGAGAGCACCCTATCTTATTAAACTTTTTCTGAACTTCATTCTAGAACTCGTACAAATCAGTAGCTGTGCACCTATTATTTACTGTTTTGAAGTCCTCCTGGATCCCACACACAGGGCCTGGGGGTTATCCCTACCCTGCCCTCTTATATTAATATTTCCTTAAAACTTTAGGAACGGAGACTAACTCTGTAACTGCTAGCAACATTGTTGTCATGTTGCTGTCAGCCAATAAGAGCACGCTCCCGCTGGAGTCTTACTCTAGCGGGAGCAAGTTGGCCCTAGGGAAAAAAAGCTCCCTGGGCCAATCATAATGCTCTAATTTTTTAATATTGGGTTTGAGGGCCTCTTGGGAGAGTCCTCTGAACCCATCCGTACAGACATACAAATATTTTTTAACCTTAATTTTTCAAAAACTACTGAACAGACTTACACCAAATCACAAGAAGCACAATCTGCAGACCAAGATCTACCTTCCTGCTGCCTGACTTTGGGGAGCCAGAAAAACCACATTACTCTTCCAAAGGTCGCATGACGCTCCTAGGGCTCAAAAAAGGTCAAGCTGTAAGGAAGTGGTGGAATTCCTCCAGCCAGAGGCTCCAAAAATGTGTGTTTTTACGAAGGTCCAAAGCGGTTTGCACGGTTTCTGGGGTCGAGACACAGACTTGGCCAGCAGGGCTCAAAAAGCTGGGAAATGCTGCATTTGGCAGCCCTGGAGCCTGGAAACGTGCTGCCTGACTTCGGGGACCCAGAAAAACCACATTACTCTTCCAAAGGTCGCATGAGTCTCCCAGGGCTCAAAAAAGGTCAAGCTTTAAGGAAGTGGTCATATTCCTCCAGCCAGAGGCTCTAAAAGTGTGCGTTTTTACGCAGGTCAAAGCGGTTTGCCCGGTTTCCAGGGCTGAGACACAGACTTGGCAGCAGTGCTCAAAACGCTGGAAAGTGCTGCATTTGGTGGCCCTGGAACCCAGAAACATGCTGCCTGACTTCGAGGAGCCAGAAAACCACATGACTCTTCCAAAGCTCGCATGACGCTCCCAGGGCTCAAAAAAGGTCAAGCTGTAAGGAAGTGGTCAAATTCCTCCAGCCAGAGGCTCCAAGAGTGTGCGTTTTTACCAAGTCCAAAGCAGTTTGCCCGGTTTCTGGGGCTCAGACACAGACTTGGCAGCAGGGCTCCAAACGCTGGTAAATGCTGCATTTGGTGGCCGTGGAGCCCGAAACGTGCTGCCTGACTTCGGGGACCCAGAAAAACCACATTACTCTTCCAAAGGTCGCATGAGTCTCCCAGGGCTCAAAAAAGTTCACGCTGTAAGGAAGTGGTCAAATTCCTCCATCCAGAGGCTCCAAAAGTGTGCGTTTTTATGCAGGTCCAAAGCGGTTTGCCCGGTTTCCGGGGTCGAGACACAGACTTGGCTGCAGGGCTCAAAACGCTGGGAAATGCTGCATTTGGCAGCTTTGGAGCCCAGAAACCTGCTGCCTTATTTTGGGGAGCCAGAAAAACCACGACTCTTCCAAAGGTCGCATGATGCTCTCAGGGCTCAAAAAAGGTCACGCTGTAAGGAAGTGGTCAAATTCCTCCAGCCAGAGGCTCCAAAAGGTGTGATGATGTCATTACTGAAGTCATCAATGATTTCATAGAACATGCCATAATTTTTAATGAAAAGTAAGATATTGTTATCATTCCTAACTATGAAGTCACTTGAACCTTTGTTTTTTAAGTGAATTTCTAGGTTTTTTTAACATTAGGTAATAATTTATTACCATACATAAAGCAAACCCCTGCAATGCACATCCTTTCTTCGTGTGCGGTGGGGGTTTGTCTGCAGGGCTCGGCCTGTAGCTAGGCCCTGCAGCCAAACCCCTCTTCCACCTCTGTGGGGCTGCGTTGGAGCCAGCATATTTTGCTCAATGTACAGGGTGCCCACCTGGGACACAGCAAACCATTATTTATTTGGGAGGGCCACAGGAGGTACTCCAGGGCACCTGCAGCCCCACCAGGTCCCTGTTCCTACAGAAGCCAGCATTTTCTTTGTAAGTGGGGTGCCCCGGACCAGTGCCAACCCGAGACATCCAACAGCTGGTCCCACATTGGGGGCTGTGGCAAGGCCCTAGGCCCCCACAGTCCTGGCAGCCCCCCTGTTTGCACCCATCAAGGGCCCTATGGGGCTGCACAGGACCCAGCATTTTTTATTTAGTTTGCAGAATGCCCTGGTGCCTCTGTAGGGCATCACAAACCATTGTTTTTTGGGGTGCCACAGGAGGAGCCCCATGGCCCCTGCAGCCCTGCCGCGCCCCTGTTCCTGAAGGAACCGTCATGTTTTTATGGAAGTGGGGTGCCCCTGTGCTGGTGCCCACCTAGGGCACCCCACAGCTGGTCCCACATTGGGAGCTGTGGGGGAGGTCCAGGGACCCTGCAGCCCCAGCAGCTACCATGCTTGCACCCATCGAAGGTGCAGCGGGAGCAGGCATTGATTCCAAATCTCAGGACTGGTTACTTTGCTCTCACGTGATGGGAGCAATTGACAGTATTTTTCCTGCCTGTGGCAGGGAAACAGTTTTGTTTTCCCACTGGGCAGGAGTAGCTTTGGGCTTCTGCCCATTATGAGAACATTACTTTTCACTGCCCCGACCTGCGGGTAGGGAAACATTCAGTGTCATGGGGTTTGGGGACCCCGGGTCAACTCGCTGTGCCATTTAGTTATTTGCAGCCCTAGGGATGAGGTCCCTGGGGCTTCTTCAGGGCTGGGGAGTGGGGACACGAAAAAGATCACGGGTCTAAATAGAAACAAGAAATCTACCTCAAAAGTGTGTACATCCACAAAACCTGCAAAACTAATTGTATATGTAACAAATGAGATTTTAAGCCATATTGAGATGTCGATGGTTATGGACACTCAATTTCTTGTCTACTTTTTAGAGGTGTAACCACTCATTCTGCATAATGGTATATGTATCTTTTCTGTGTGTTTATTACAGTGGTGAAACAGCCCACATGCAGAGGAATTCACTATACACCTAGGATTTCAGGTGATACGGTTGTCTTTCTTTTCTTCACATTTATTGTTTATGTTGCACATTGCAGTAGCAATCTTATCAAGGTCCTGAGGAAGGCAGAGAATACAAGTTTCCTTATGTACTGCTGAAACATGTCGGCCTATTAACCATTATGGTAGGTATTTGTTAAAACTGCCTTATTTGCACTGTTTTTAAACCTTGGGCATTTGAGTGATATTAATAAACATAGTGTTTCTCTCATTTACCCAATTTTAAGTCACTTTTATATATACTTTCGCACTGCAATATAATTTTCACACCCATCACAAATCACCACCAGTTGACACCTAGGGGCTATCCTAGAGATTCATAATTTGGTGTGGGACATAACCACCTGTTCCCTTGGCTCACCATTTATGTTTCACGATGGAAGCACTAAGAGGAAGCCCAGATGATGACTAGGGCGGTATCGATCGGTGACTGATGGGTATCCTCACTCTTGGGGAGTTTATTTACTACATATACACTTCGTTTTGCGGGTTTTGTGGATGTACACACTTTTGAGGTAGATTTCCTGTTTCTTTTTAGACCCGTGTACATTTTGTTGTAGTATAGTTAGAATCTGGGGGCAGTGTCCATGCTAGGTCTCTAAATATTCCCTGGAACCTCTCCTAACTGTGTGTTATACGAAAAAGATGTCACATACCTTGTAGCAAGACATTTTGATGAGTACCATGCGAACACTGATATAGCTACTGCAATACTTTGGCCTTGATAGGTTAGTGTAGAACAATTAGGATGGCGATAAAGAGGCAACACTGTGAAAACTTAAATCATAACGGATTTTTTGCAAACATAAATATCTCGGGTCTTTCAACAGAGAGGAAGAACTGGCTGTGCACACTCGATACACTGACTTTGTGTTTTTACAGAATCATGAAATTCCTGAGGGGAATAGTGATCACAGGATTGCACCACAAATTTGTATTTTTTCTTCTCTAGGATGTGACTTTGTTTAAGTCTCTTTTTTAAAGCATTACTTGGTGATTCCCAAGGTTTACACTGGCTTGGTATGACTGGGGAAGTATTCTATTAACTGTGGGACATGTGGTTGATTTCTTTGCAGCTTGAAAACCACTATGTGCAGTTTAGCATAATATGGTTTTGACACCAATGTGGAATGAACACATATATATTCTAAATGTCATGCACTTAGTTCATAGGTGACATAGTACTCAATGTTGAAATATTAACATATGGGTTTACCCAGTGGGTGTTTATGATTTGTTCCTGGGATTATCTGGTCAATCATCCATTTGGTTTTATAGGACCAAAGGACACTCATTAACATATCGTCGTCAATTTGTCCTAGGGGTTATTTTGTATTATGTTTTCATTAGAAAAGTCATGACTATGCATATTATGCTTATCTTGTTGATCATTTTACGACCTTTGGGTCCACTGTTTGGAATGGGTTGCGAATATATGATATTTGGATTATTAGTCTATGACACTGATCATCTTTCTTCCATGTTTATAGCCTTTCAAAACTTATGTTGAGTATCAACTATAATTATGTTGATATGATCTGTGACATATAAATCATATACTTGAATTTAGATTGCAATCTAATTACGGTGCTCAACTCATGTGATAATGGAACGTTTGGACATGGTAGCAGTGTTTTTTCAGTGTCTATAATGATTAAACACGTTGATTCTGATAAATCTTAATAAAAGGTGTTGAACCGCAACTGGAGTACTGATGTGTTCTGTCCAAGAAGGAATAGTGTGTGTGTGTGTGTATAGTTATGTATGGTTCTGCATTTTTCATTAAAAAGGATTCTTTTTGATTTGCTTATAACTTTTGCCACACCCATAGATAAGCACCCACATTGGCAATCCCTACCCATAGTCAGGTAGGGTTAGGCATGCTAATTTTAGTGAAGATCTATTCTGGGAGAGTTGAGTGGGGAAATTGTATTTTACAATTTTAGCTCCCATTGGAAATAATTTTGTTCACATCAAAAGTATAAACCGCTGAACAAATGTACACCATACTAAACATGAAAGTTGAACTTGACTCAGAAAGTACCCTTTCATCAGTTTGATGTAAATCCTTTCAGAAGATTTTGAGATACAAACCTTAAAATGTTGCAGGATGGGCTTCAAAGGATTAATACTTTTGAACATACTACCATTTTAAATTGCTCTTCAGAACATTGTGAATCCCGCCATTCACATTGAATGCTTTCTCAAATCTGATTAGCTTGAAAAGGGGATTCATTTTTAAGCCATCTTGAAACTCACTTTTTAAAATTTATTTTTGTATTCATTTTCACGCTGTGTAAAAAGAATCTTCAGCCATGGGGGCACCGTGAGATGTTCTCCAACCCCAAGGGAGTACTGAGGGGATCCAGAGGTTTGGGAAAATGTGTGGTAAAAGCTACAAGGCATGGGTTTTAGTTGCTACATCGCAATTTCAATTAAAAATACAATACAGTTGCCACCATTTTGTGAACAGGAAAAAGGTATAATTTTGTGGGTATAATTAGTTTTTTGTAAAATTTTGATTTTTTTTTACAAAAAATTAAAAAAATTAAATAGCAGCAGTTGGTGGAAAATAAGAACATCATAAAACACCCAAGGACATTCACTGAAAAAACATAGTTAAGAGCCAGTCATCCGCCATGCTCTAAACAATTTGCTAAAAGAACAATGATGGACAGAATGCTGAACAATGTCATACATTCTCCCCAGTACAGAGATCTGGGCCTAAATAACAAAAATCTACTCACCATGCCATTTCAGTTTGAACCCAGCCATATGCAAATCAGTCTTGACCCTGCGCCCAATGGGAACAGTCCTGCTCAAACTGCCAGGCCAGGTCCTCCCTGGACTGGAAACAAGCATCCTAGGACTGGTTTCGGGCTTTCAGCCCTCATCAGCCAGGATAGCTTGACTCCAGTGGCATGGAGAGCACGGGACCCAAGTCTGGGCATACCCGTCCCACTCGAGGTGACAAATGCAAAAAGAACAATTGATGGACAGAATGCAGAACAATGTCATACATTCACTCAAGTACAGATATCTGGGCCTAAATCCACTGTTATTTAGACCAGGCGTGGCTTATTAGGTGGAAGGTCCTCTCGAGAGTAGCACAGCAACAACCTGATTGAGGCCACAACACATACGCGCAATACCCTTAAGTCCGCTTGGCCCAGTCTATAATCTTCTCCCATGCACAAGCATGTATAATTTTAACATCACTGTAGGGCAACCTATAACGCCAGGGCATGATACTAAACATCAACAACATTTGGATGGTTTGGTATTCAAACGAAATGCTATTGGTTTTTGACCTGCTGTTACTGTATATCCCAATTTGCTATATTAATTGATTTTGTTTAGCTGATGAATTCACGTTTTAAATATTTGAATACAATTATTGTCTTAATAAGGCCAGGACTAATTAGACTATCATGTTGTACTCTCTGTTTACATGTTGTCTATGACATTGAGCGATTGCATTTTTACCTATTTTAAACATTTATTTTGTTAGCTTTCATGACATTTTTGTCAAAATAAAGCTTTACAACAACAACAAATCAGTCTTGACCCGGCGCCCAATGGGAACAGTCCAGCCTCAACTGCCAAGTCAGGTCCTCCCTGGACTGGAAACAAGCATCCTAGGACCGGTTACGGGCTTTTAGCCCTCATCAGCCAGGATAGCTTGACTCCAGTGGCATGGAGAGCACAGGAGCCATGTCTGGGCATACCCATCACAATTTACTAACCTGCAGAATAAAAAAAAAGGCAACAAGACAACCATGCAGACGGCATAAGTTATGGAGTTATGGTGCACTACTAACCATATTTCTGGCGAATTTCTGTGTTTAGGTCGTTTAACTGTGTTTTTTCAGTGACGGATAGAAAGGGATAGATGGATAGATAGATAGATAGATAGATAGATAGATAGATAGATAGATAGATAGATGATAGATAGATAGATAGATAGATAGATAGATAGATAGATAGATAGATAGATAGATAGATAGATAGATAGATAGATAGATAGATAGATAGATAGATAGATAGATAGATAGATACGGCCAGATCCGCTAAACATGTGGTGTCTGAAACCTTTGTGTTAAGTTTTGTTGGCTTTCAGATCCCTCTTTTGAAACTCATTACGTTTGAGACATATTTGTGCAGATTATGTTTTTATACGTAATTATGAGATTTATGTGAATTGAGGTGAATGTCTGTATCTACGGAAAAGAGTAGATATTTTCAGCTTTTTACCATTAAAGCAGATCTGGACTGAATTAGGTACTGTGAAAGCTTTTTGGCTACCCACCACCGTTTTCTGACCTATAACTTATATGCAGTTAGGGTGTCTGGCCAGATGGATTGTAGCTGTGCAGGAGCATTGGAAGTTTCCCTGTAATACCAGCTACAGCTGATGGCGCTTTGCACCATTACTTAGAGAGGGCCTTGTTTTCTACAATGGACGGCGTGTGAGGGAGATCATTCTAACGTCGCAACAAGAGCTGTGTATGATGTGGAAGGAGTTGTAGGATGGGAATGTCAGAGAGCATTGGGTGAGAATGCAAGCGGGAGGAGGAGGTGCAGGAGAGCTGACATGCGCAAAAGGGAACGTATCTTGGGATGAGTTTCAAGAGTCAGATGAGAATGCCACTGAGTGTGAGTTTTCAAAAGTAGGGTTCGCTGCAGAGAGAGGGAGTACTGTGGGGGGACACAGTGGGGAGGATGGAGACCTGAATGAGAAGAGGTAGAGCGACAGGATGACGCAAGGTGATGGAGAAACTAAAGGGTCAGAAACAGTAGCAGCGGGCACAGGTAAGAACGGTGAGGCAGGGGCAGGGTGAGGGTCGGGTAAATAGTTGACATATGATTGAGGAAGTAAAAAAAACAGTTACCTTGTGCTCACCGCACCACTGACTTGGCGATGTGGCAACCGCAAGATAAGTGTTTTTTATTTTTTTTTAATTTGATTTTACCTCTCCCCCCATATGTCGACTTACCCGACCCCTACTGCGTCCCTGCGTCCCGCCGTCCCGCCGCCACACCGCTCTTACCTGTGCCGGCCTCCACTGGTCAATCATGGAAGCGAGAAGAGAGTGCTGCATGGGAAGAGATGAGATGGAGTGAAAACTCTCTGGGTGAGAGGAGCAGTAGAAATAGAAGCTACAGGCTCGGAGTGGGAAGGAGGCAGGAAAAGTGCGAGGTCGACTGCGCAGACGACCTCGCCCCTCTGAGGACCCCGCCTAGCAGACCCGGCAGCAAGAAAGCCCCATGGTTCACCGACGAACTCAAGAGCTCCAAGAGGAACTGCAGAGCCCTTGAGAAAGCCTGGCGCAGAGACCCAACTCCGGACAACATGACTGCCCTCAAGCTCGCCACCCGAAAACACCACCAACTGATCCACACCACCAAGAAAACTGCATTCAAGGAACGACTGGACAACAACGCACACAACAGCAAGGAACTCTTCAACATCGTTAAAGAGCTCTCCAACCCCAACGCCGGAAACATCGACATCACCCCTTCGCAAGACCTCTGCAACTCCCTCGCCTCCTACTTCCACAACAAGATCGCGGACATACACAACAGTTTCAGCACCCAACCGACGCACGCCACGACCGAACCACCGCCCCCCACCACCACCCTCCGCGCCTGGACCCTGATCAGCATCGAAGACACCGTCCGCACAATGAACTCCATCCACTCCGGATCTCCGACCGACCCTTGCCCTCACCACGTCTTCAACAAGGCCGACGCTGTCATCGCACCCCACCTGCGGGACATCATCAATACCTCCTCCGACACCGCTACCTTCCCGGAGAGTTGGAAGCACGCCGAACTCAGCGCTCTACTAAAGAAGCCATCAGCCGACACCACCGACCTCAAGAACTACCGAACCATCTCGCTGCTCCCGTTTCCCGCAAAAGTCATCGAGAAGACCGTCAACAAGCAGATGGCCGCCTTCCTCGAGACGAACGGATCCCTCGACCTCTCGCAGTCTGGCTTCCGGGCCAACCACAGCACCGAGACCGCCCTGATCGCAGAAACCGATGACATCAGAGCCCTGCTAGACAACGGAGAAACAGCGGCCCTCATCCTCCTAGACCTCTCCGCGGCCTTTGACACTGTCTGCCACCGTACCCTAGTACAGCGCCTCAGCAACGTTGGAGTCCAGGAGAAGGCACTGGAGTGGATCACCTCCTTCCTCGCCGGAAGGACACAGAGAGTCCGCCTTCCCCCGTTCAGATCAGAAGCTACCGAAGTCATCTGCGGCGTTCCTCAAGGCTCCTCGCTCAGCCCAACCCTCTTCAACGTCTACATGAGTCCCCTCGCAGCCATCGCACGCCAGCACAACCTCAACATCATCTCCTACGCCGATGACACCCAGCTGATCATCTCCCTCACCAACGACCCCGCCACCGCCAGAGCCAACCTACACGAAGGGATGAAAGAGGTAGCCGAATGCATGAAGGACAGACGCCTGAAACTGAACGCGGACAAGACGGAAGTCCAAGGCCCGAGCTACCTCAACAGCCGAGTCAACTTCTACGCTCCCAAACGCCACCTCCGATCAGCCAACCACGCCCTCGCCGCCGTCCCCCGCATCCGAAGAGCGACTACGGGAGGAAGGTCCTTCTCCTACCTGGCCGCCAAGACCTGGAACTCCCTCCCGACCGACCTGCGCCTGACCCAAGACCACCTCTCCTTCAGGAAGAAGCTGAAGACCTGGCTGTTCGAGCAGTAGCGGCACCCCCCCCCCCCCCAGCGCCTTGAGACCCTACGGGTATGTAGCGCGCTTTATAAGTGTCACTGATTGATTGATTGATTGAAGTCCTCATCCTGGGATCCTCACCCTCCGCCTGGGACAACTCCTGGTGGCCCCCCGCCCTAGGCAGCGCACCCAAACCAACAGACCACGCACGCAACCTGGGCTTCATCCTGGACTCCTCCCTCTCCATGACCAGACAAGTCAACGCCGTCTCCTCGTCGTGCTTCAACATCCTACGCATGCTACGCAAGATCTTCCGATGGATCCCCACCGAGACCAGGAAGACGGTCACCCAGGCCCTCGTCACCAGCCGACTGGACTACGGCAACTCCCTCTACGCCGGAACCACCGCCAAACTCCAGAAGAGACTCCAGCGGATCCAGAACGCCTCAGCACGACTCATCCTGGACATCCCCCGCCACAACCACATCTCCGGACACCTGAGAGACCTGCACTGGCTCCCGGTCAACAAGAGAATCACCTTCCGTCTCCTCACCCACGCACACAAAGCCCTGCACAACCAAGGCCCAGGATACCTCAACAGTCGCCTCAACTTCTACGCTCCCAAACGCCAGCTTCGATCGACCGGCCATGCCCTCGCCGCCGTCCCCCGCATCCGAAGAGCCACCACAGGGGGAAGATCCTTCTCCTACCTCGCCGCCAAGACTTGGAACTCCCTCCCGACCCACCTCCGCCTGACCCAGGACCATCTCGCCTTCAGGAAGCAGCTCAAGACCTGGCTGTTCGAACAGTAGCGGACCCCCCCCTCCCCTAGCGCCTTGAGACCCTCTGGGTGAGTAGTGCGCTATACAAATGCTTTGATTGATTGATTGAGGTTGGAGAGAACAAGCAACCAAAAGCTACAGGAGCATAGGTGCTGGAAGTTGGGGTGCGGAGCTCAGAGGGGGACTAAGTAATAAAGATGCCTTTACATTTTATTTTCACCGTGTCAAATTTGCTGTGCATTCAAAGATGCTGCCCCTGCACACCAATAGGATGACCTGCCTGAAACCTTCTTCCCCTCCCCAAAAAATTAATCTCTCTTCATTTCAATGGGATCACCTCACAAAATCACTCAAACTCACCCGTCTTCAACGCTCAAAAAGGTTGAGAGGGATGTAAAAGGTTCAGGAGACGTAAGGAGAAGGTAAAGATGCAGGGAGACAGGATAGATAGAGGCACAGCTGCAGCAAGAGAAGTGAGTGAAAGAGGTGAGGGCAACAGCAACACAGGGCTTCTTAGGTGTAGACCGAAGAAAATTGTTGTGATCAGAGAGAGAGTGAGGGTGAGAGAAGAAGAGGAAACTGTGAAACATCAGTTGTGATGTCACTGTAAATGTTAATGAGAGATATAATGTGAGATATAGAAAGGTGTTTATTAGAAATGTTTTAGGGTGATTTGAGATGAATTATTTTCACACTTATTGAGGGTGGTGGTACTATGAAAGGCATTGGCAATTGTTTATGTGAGATGTTTTATTTTATTTTGGAGTGTTAGCTTGTTGCTATCAGTGGCATTTGGAGGTGTCACTCGAAAGGTGTTACATTGTGATGTGTGGTAAAATGCAGTTTAGCTAGTATGGGAATATTCATTGTATTGTATTGGATTGTAATTGCATTTATATAGCGCTTACTACCCATGACGAGGCGTTGAAGCGCTTTTTTGTCGAGTAGCACGCTACTCCGAGACCCATAGAGGATTAGTGTTGAATTAGTATACATGCTGAAGCTCGCCCCATCACTTATGAAACGCAGCTAAATACCCATGTCCAGATTTACTAAAAAGTCATGCAACTCTGCAAGATAACTTCTTGCACTGTGTGACAGGAAGAGCAGGAATGTGCTGTATCTACTAAGATATGATACATCGCTGCTCTCTCCCTACGCTTCGGCACTAAGTGCTGCCTAGCACCCACGCAGGCACTCTTGCGTCATGGTGCAAGGGTACCTGTGTTACAGGCAGGATTGTTTTGTGCAGGAAGGGAGACCTTCCTGCAAAAAAACAATCCTTAGGGGCATTTCCTGTTCATCTGCGAATTGCAGAATGCAGCACATGTAGACAGGGAAAATAATGAGGAGAAATGAAGATATCTCTCCTTCTTAGGAGAAGCGTGGCTCAGTGGTTAGAGGCGGCAGACCCGGAAGCTGAGATCGACCATGGACCAGGGTTCGATTCCCCACCTCGGCGGGTCTCAGGCTCAAAAATTCCACGGACTTGACAATTCTCGCTCTGGTGCCTACTCAACCCACGGGGTCACACTCTGCGACTCTGGGCAATAGCTTGCTTAATCTCCACTACGGCCCCTCGCGGCGGGATGCCTGGCTTTCACCTTGTGGACACCCTGCCGGTGTTTCTCACAGGGGAATACCAGGACGGGTTCCCTAAGCAAGCGCCGGGACGCTCACGGGCAGCCGTGCGCTCTACAAATCCAGCACATTTATGCCTCTTTTGTGAAGGGAGACCTTCTTGACGTAATCCCAGGTTTAGTACCCTTAGTAAAGCTGGGATTGCATCAACATCTATCAGTAGCTGCATGGGAACGCCCATGCTCCACCCATGGAATGTTTTCCAATGCAGAGTAATGCAAGGCAGCGATTTGCGATAAATTGCTTTACTCTGGATTTGCTAAGCCATGCGGAGCCATGCATGGTGGCTTTGTGTGGATAAGTAAATGTCAAGCAAGCCTTTGCATTGCATTGCTTTACCTTGCATGATGCAAGGGCAACGCAAGGGCTTAGTAAATCTGGGCCCTAGTCATAGTAGCTGAAAATTTCAAATTCAGAAGTACATGGTTAGGAGGCAAATGACAAAACAACTGCTATTTGGACTGATCAAGCGAAGGGTTAAATATGGTGATGTGAATGATAACCTTGGAATTTACCTTTAAAAGTTCAACCAGAATTCACAAATTTTGCCTAACCACTGAAGCTTATGAGAAAATTGCCTTTTGAGGGAAAGTTATTTTCCTCGTATATGTAATATGGTGTAAACGAGTAAAGAGCAGACGCAGTGATGACGGAATATGTGTTACATATACAAGGCTGGTGCAGACACCTTCTCATGGTTCAGGAAGTCCTCCTTGTACTGATGCAAGAGCTGTACCGGAAAGGATAAGTCTGCCATCAGCAGTGGAATAACAGAACATTATGCCCCTACCCTCCATGGATATGATTGATGCCACTGAGTCTCCTGTATCCTAAATGTATGGGTGTTAAACTGAATGAGAACCCCCTTAAGGGAGGTGCCCACTGCACCAGAGAGACTGCAGGGCGTGTGTTTGGCTGCAACTAAAGACAAATCTGGACCTTTTCAAGGCATCCTTATATCTGTGACCTCCACTGAGCAAAAAAAGCCCAGTTCACCCACTCTCCTTCCCATAAGTCAGAGCCATTGTTTGCATGAGCGCGGATGAGACCAAATGTCAAGTTGTCTCTACGGACTTGAGGCAATTGAAAATGAGTTGAGTATGGATTCAGGCTCTCATGCCCTCCCCCCCCCCCTATCTACAGTAGGATTTTCTGGTGTCATCCTGGAAGCCCAGACGCTCCTGGAGGAGTACACCATTGAACAGGTGCACACAAACATGATCATGGCTTCTTTTACTGTATGAGAGAGTTTTTGGTTTGTTGTACAGCTACCCTTCTTCAGTCAGTTCCTGACCTCAGTGTGGAATGTCTGACGTGCATACGTCTGATTGTTCTGTTCTCAGAGTGTATGTTGGTATATGTGGGTCTGACCATGGTTTATGTGTGCCACAGATGTTTTGCCTTTGTGCATCTTTCTGAATCTGACCTCTATCACTCTCTGTCTGGGTTTAAGCGTTGTATCTGGAAATATCTTACCTATGTTTCTGACCATGCTTGGCTCATGTGCCTGACCATGATTGAGTTGCAAGTCTGCGGCTGTGTCTGCTGACCTTCTGTGTGGCGTGTGCAAATCTCAAGATGTTTGAAATCAAAATGGTTCCACTGAGTGGATCTCACATTTGACCAGACTCAATACTCCCATAGACTTTAATGAAGTCTCTCACCAGGACAGCCTTCCTGGGCACATGTACTTTAATGGAAATGAGCTCCATTGCCACATTGACTATAACAGAGTCTGACACCTGAATCTATGCAGCTCCGTACATTAAAATTGAATCTCGCTCTTAATCAGGCTTCTTTTTCTGGACTGAAGGCTCACACCTGAAAGTCGTTTATTTTCTGTTAAAATATACTTTTCTCCTAGAAGCCCTAAGGGCCATAATTATTCAAGGGTTGCATTGCTTTTGCGCCATGCAATGGGGTGCATATGCAATTCAACCCTTAAGGGTGCTTTATCAAGCCATACAAGGCCAACTTGCATGACCCTAAGTGGCCTGATAAAACCAGAGAAACACAGCACAAATCGCTGCATTGCATTACTCTTCCTCAGGGACTCGTTCCATGGGTTGTACTGGGGTGTTCCAACGCACCACCCATGGATTTTGTCGCATTCCCAGTTTTACCATAAGTGGTAGAGCTGGGAATGCACCAAAACTGCTATGCCTCCCCAGGTGAGGCGTAACAAGGAGAAATATGTATATTTCTATGTGTGCTGCATTATATGTGCCCCTTCCTGCACAAAAACAATCTGATCATAACACAGGCACCCTTGCAACATAGTGGAAGAGTGCCTGTGTTGGCGCTCGGCAGCACATTGTACGCCAGCGATGGGAAAAGGCAGGCGTGCTCAGTATTATGTTAAATAAAGCACATTTCTGCCCTTTCCCTGCCATGCAGCGCAGCAAGGTGGTTTGCTGCGCTGCATCACATATTGATAAATATGCCCCTAACGTTTTTCATTTTTGGCCCATTTGACCTCAGTATTATAGTAAATTCATTACCATACTTGTCACACATTTACCCACTGATGGTACACCGGTCGATAGGACCTCTGAACAGTAGTATAGCAAGGGTGCCATGGACCCTAGTGCAAGCAAGGACAAAGGCCCCCTAGACTAGGGTGACCAGGCGTCCCAGATTTTCCAGGGAGGTCCCGGTTTTTCGCCAGCTGTCCCAGCAGATTTCAGGGAATTTAGCTCATGTCCCAGTTTTTAGAGAGGGTCGGCTGAAACCGGCGGAGGTGCTTTTTTATGTTTTACAAAGCAGGGATAGTTTGCAGTTGTTTCAAGAAAACAAGTTATTTTAACAGGCAAGCTACTAGGTTTGAAAAATTTATTTTATGTATGTTTTTACTGCCTGTTCTGTAGTTCTCTGCTGAGGAGCGCTGTCATTCTGTGTGCTGGGTTGAAGTAAAATTGTAGTCCTTCTTCTATTTTTGTGAAATGTCCCGATTTTTGGATTTAAAATTCTGCTCACAGAGCCGCAACTAGAGTCAAATTTCGGGGGGGCTAAGAACATTTTTCGGGGGGGGCTGAATCTTTAGGCAATCGGCATAGTCGAGCTGCAGGGGCTCTTAGAAGGGGTGAAACAACAACAAAGCCCCATCAAACCGTTCGCTGCGGGTGTCGGCCAACGGCCGTCGCGAGCACTACCGCCGTAGTGCTGCGCACGTCCGTTGGCCGACGCGGCCCCGCCCGCTTAATAGAACATTCCGCACTGGCACGGAACGTTCAAAGCAGTTAAGGTGTTAACATGCACAAGGTCTTTTAAAGGCCTGTGAAGTGCTCGGGTGAGGCTGTGAGCGGGCCCGGGAAGTGTCTCATCCCACGCTGCCACACACGACGGGAGCGGGGGAGGGGGGGCTGAAGCCCTTTGAGGCCAATGGGTGTGTTGTGGGCCTCTCTGGTCACCCTACTTTAGACAGCTGTTGGGGTAATAAAATTCAACAGTGGGAGGATTCAGTGGGCCCCGGTGCCACTGCACCTACTGAAGCTGCTGCTGGGAGCACGATGGCCCCTCGTAGACTCATTTGGCGTGTTGTTTGAGGGATTCTCGGTTCTCAGCTCTCCTTCTTTCTATTCGCGCCGTCTCATCTTTCAGATGAACCCCCTGACCCAAGGAGAGGCCCAGGCCACCCGACACCGCAGAGAGTGGGCTGAAATATCAGGACAGGAAGCAACGTCTGCGCGGCTCGAGCTTCTGTACAAACCCCTCGGCACGAGGAGGACTGGCTTTTGTAACGTTTTGTTAAGTGTTTTTACACAGCGCACGTTCGCCAACTACTTCACCCAGTGCGGCTTTTACTTGCTGACAAAATTATCTGCAGATGTGCTTTTTCCCACAAAGAGTCATCTGTGGCCAGAAGGGGTAAATCCATCGACAGAGCATGGCCAGTTTTATTCAACCCATGTTGTTTCGGAGGTTGGATTATCCCTTTGTCTGTGTTGGTTCCTTGCCACCTGCCAGCCAAACCAGTGTGGGTGGAGGGCGCTTTTAAGTTGTTTCTGTGGGATGTTTCACAGTGAGGATGTAGGCTGTGTTACCTAACCTTCCGTGTAACCTACGTCAGCTGTTCTGTCTGTCTTCTTGGTTTTTGGTGGATAGCCCGCTACCTCCTATATTATTAAAACTTACAAACTGGTATCTCGCCATAGAAGACTTGGAGGGGGTGGGGATTTACCCGTAGGTTTGTGAATTGCGTTTAGCAGTAAACAAGCAGTACTACTGCAACAATAAATTTCATACAATGAAATGCAACTTGCAATCAGGCCTAGTCATCTTACACACATAACTCAAAACGCTACACGTAGAGAAAAGTAAAACTCACATTCAGGCACGTGTGCATACCCTCAAAGCTAGTCCTTACACTTCCAGGTATCCATGTGTTTCTCAACAGTGACTTCTGCATGCTTTAAGTCTATATTTAAATTAAAGGAGCAAAAGTGCAAGTACCAGCAAGTGATGCTCTGTGGGCCTAGAATCCAGAACTGCTCAAGATTTCACACATAACATGGGGAACCTGGCACCTAGAGGCATGGAGGGATGATTTAGAAAAAAAGTATACTTTCTTTATAAGATATAGAAAATTAGATTTGGTTTTGGTTTGCCTCTTCAAAGCGTTTGCTGGTCTGCTGCTTGCATTCTGCACAAGGGTTTAAGTTACCAGAGAACAGTAGAAAACAGGTAACTTGAGTTTCTCTGCTTTACAGCATTTTGCTGAGTAAAGTCAGCTCAGGGCAGGGGTGTGGCCAGTTTGTGCGTGAAACACAGCCAAACTTCCTTGATTGAGAATGAGATTTCCCACATCTTACTCACGTCCCAGCACGGGATGGGCGGAAGTTTTAAACTTTCCTGACAACACCCAAATGCTGGCATATTTAGTTTCAGCCTACACAAATGTTCTGCAGCTTTTTGGCCTTGTCCTAGAGGGACCCAGAAATGATCACGAGAACCCGAACTCCACCCAACTCTCCAATAAAGACGCTCTTTCAGCTCCTTTTAAAATTATAATTTAAATAGTGCACGCTCTGGGCAGCTTGTATAGTGTGGAAAGGAGACAAATCAGAGTTGAGTAGAAATAAATATACAATTGGTTTGTGTGCCCGGTCCCTTGATTTCAGTGTCTGTCCTAATATTACCCTATCAGTGCAAGGCAGATATCTCAGCTGCAGAATTTCATGAAGCAATCAATATTTTTAGTTATTTAATTTTGTGTCTTTCTCTATTGCGAACCATACCCAAATACCCAGCTAAGTCTGCTCCATTTTTCTTACGCTAATAGTGAATTAGTATAATGACAAATGGGCAGAAAATAAGGCTACATGCTAAACGCCTTTTATTATTCGAGAAAGTAAACGTGGCAGGGAAAGCTGTGACTGAGGGCCTGAATATGAGTTTGGTAGTGTGCGAGCGGGGCTGCATGCCACTGCCCCGCTCCCAGACCACCAAGGGGCAGATTTACAATTACTGGCGCATCCCTGCATATCAGCAGGGATGCGCCAGTAATTGTGCGCCGCAGCTCCGCCACCCATGATGCGCCGCATTTACAATGCGGCGCAGCATGGGGCAAAAACAGCCCAGATGCGTCACGCATCTGTGCCAAAAGATGACGCATTGCTGGAGTTGCGTCGCAAGCGCGACGCAGCTCCAGCAAAGTTCGGGGGTGCCCTATTCTTCCAATGCTGTGTCAAGTCTTACGTCTGCTTCAAGCAGGCGCATGGTTTTGATGCAGCATTGGCCTAAAAGTGACTGAGTCAAATCTTGTAGATTTCACTCCGCCACTTTTAGCGCCGGAACGCCCCCCCCCCTGCGCAGGAACGCCTATATGTGGCACAGGGCTTTACAACGTGACGCATCTCCCAGATGCGTCACGTTGTAAGTACCCTGCACCATGGCGCAGGATTTTTGTCGCCGCTGCGTCACAAAGGTGACGCAACAACGGCATAAATGAGGCGCAAGGGGGCTGTAAATCTGCCACCAAGTTTCACCACTGACTGCCTGCCTGATAAATTGTAATCCGGCCGGGCCATCCTGCGGCGGCTGGTCCACTGCGCTGCCTTTCAAAGGCTCATATGTCGAGCCTTAAAAAGACACCACTGTAGGACAGACACAACTAACCCTGGGCGTAGTTCGCGTAGCCGCACTCCGCGAAGCTACACGAAGACGCACTTGCACTCCGCGAGCTACGCGTAGCTCCGCGGACATGCGTAGTTGCTTGCTAGACCCGTTCGCGCGCCGTTTTTCGTCTTCGGGAGCGCGGTGCGCGTGTTCGGGCCGCTGCCTGCATGCTCGAGATAGCTAGCGCGCTAAGTTACTCAAGAGGTTTGTCCCGCCCGCTTGCGTTCCCTTATTTCCTGTTCCGGGTCACAAGTAACGTGTTCGCGTTGTGTAAGACATGTTCGGGAAC
Source organism: Lissotriton helveticus (assembly GCF_964261635.1). NCBI lineage: Eukaryota > Metazoa > Chordata > Amphibia > Caudata > Salamandridae > Lissotriton > Lissotriton helveticus. Next base: position 598,365,092 of record NC_136065.1, read on the forward strand.
TCATCTTCTCGTTCGCACTACAAAAGTGCGTGATCACGTCAAATATCGCGCAAACCTACCCAGGCGGTCGCGACGGGCGGAGCCATCTTGGATTCACACTCTGGCTATGGTTTTGGGCCTACTTTTGCATCTAACTCTTATCTCTTCCATCCTGGTCTTTTCACTCACTTTTTCAAGCTTTCTTTAGTTCTTACCTATCTCTCTCTGTGCCTAGGTTTATATTTTTCATTTTATTTCTACTTTTACAACTTTTTTGCAACTTTTCTCTTGTTTTATATTACTTCCTTCTTTTACCTTGCTTCTTCCTTCCCCTACCTTTTTCTCTTCAACTTTTCTTCTCCCCTCCACCCAGAACCATGGTGAAGGGTGCCAGCAGCATGGGCGGCTCAAAGGGCAAGGCGGCTGTGCCCAAAAAAACGCGGCTGCCTTGCGGCAGAATGCGCCCCACAGGAGTGACGCCCCGCCAACTTTTTGGGGAGGAGGAGGTGGCTGCCCTGGTCTTTTTTATCCAGCGCCACCTCCCCTTGACCTTGGCAGCAGGCGGCAGGCCCGGCTCTGGCTACCGGCGTATTGAAGAGCGTCTCCGGCGGTGGGCGAAGGTGCGCCGGGCAGTCTTCCGCTGCTCCGGTATCCGGCGTACCCACCATCAGCTGTCCCACCGCTGGGCCGACATTTTGGACCGGGAGCAGGACCTGTTGGACCTGCTTGGTGTCGAGGTTGTGGGTCTTGGTGAGTGGCTACCCCAAAAAAAAAAATGTGTGTGTGTATATATATATATATATATATATATATATATATATATATATATAATATATATAGTTTTATATATATATTTATATATATAGTAGTATAAATATTGTTATTGTGTCTTTGTAAATATTGGCTGAATAAGTAACGCGATGACTGTTGCTCCTAGTTACATTTCCGATGTATTCCGTTATATCTACTGTAATTGTATGACACTGCTCTTCTTCACTGACTCTTGCGTGTTGTTTCAACTTGGCGCTAGCTGTTGCTGTTTATTGATGTGAGATTTTCTTTATTGTAGAGAACTGAAGTTAGTTAATGCTATTAATAGAGTCTTGTCCTTCCTTTGTCCGTTAGTGAAATAGCGGTGGATGGATAATTGTACGTGGTTTGCATATTGTAGCATTTTTTTCACGCCCGTGGCGGCCCCTGGCACGGATTTGTTGCCTCCGGCTCTGTTCCACTTCCAAACACCCTGACTGACTCCCCCTCTTCACTGTCCTCCGTCCACTCCCGACCTCCTCTTCCGGGGCCCCCTACCTACGCTCCCTGCCCAGGAGGACCACCATGAGCCTAGAGCCACCCCTGCCTCAGCCCTCCATAGAACTGATGTAGTTTGTTTAATGAGTGGTAGGCTTGGCAGCAGTAGCATTCAGTCAGTAGCAGAACCAAATATGATGCAACGAACGTACAATTTCGTGTATGCACAAAATTTCTGCATGTCTCCTCCTTGTGATCTATGCATTTTACTGGCAAAAATGAAAAAGAAATGACTACTCACAGATAATTCATTACCCCATTCTTGAATCTCTTGAATCGGTGGTGTTGTTCAGGTGTTACTGCCTCTGTGTTACTTATTAATCTGCAATCAGAATGTGTATGGAACATGTGATTTGTTTTCTACAAGTATACAGTCAGTGAATCCTGCAAGGCAGTAGTCATTTGGTAGATCAATGTTTGTTTCTTTTAATGTTCTAGCAGTGTTTTTTGAAATGATGTCTATGTTTGACAGCACTCAATGTTTTTCTATTTGTTTATTATTTCGTACATGAACCACAGAACCCAGGGCCAACCAGAATGCAGGGACCGAGTCGGCGGGTGAACCACCACAGACACAGAGCTCCTCTACTGAGGATCCTGCTGCTGTCCCCAGTAAGTCCAACAGGGCTTTCTTTTGGAACAATGATAGTTCCCTAACTTTGTAACAGAGTTTTTTTTTCAACCGATTAATTACATTTACTTCCTAATGAAATTTTGACTCTTTAGTAAAGGTATTAATCTTTTCAATAAATATGTGATAAAAAAAAATTCGAATAGCTGTAGGCACAGGGTCCACTCCTGTCTTATGTTTTTTTCCTCTGTAATGTCTCTGCTTTGGCAATTGACACCAACCAAGTAAGCATCCAGATGTTTGTCTAGTATTTTGTAAACATTAGTATACCACTACTAGTCTTGTGGGTATTCTATCTTCTATGGAGTCATATACATATTACATAACTATGTATGCACCAGAAAATTTGATGTTGGTGCTGATAGGTAGGTTGGACCTTACTTACACCCCAGTCACAGAACTCTGAGGAACCCAGAATTCACTGAACGACAACCTATATGGGCTCAGTCATTGGTCACTTATTCAATTATCACACTCCTGAAACCCAATACCAAGATGCCCAATGCTTTTATTACACAAACCATTACCTAAGAAACCCCCTTTTGCTCACTCACTCGTGTGAGTCTACAAGACAACAGACACTGAAAATAAACTTCAGAGTCAAAGTGGTACTTCAAAAGCTTTATTTTGTTAGAAGTAAGTAAGTAACATCAATGTTTTTAAGTTGTTCCGTTAAATACGTCGAGGGGCCCACCAGAAAAAATCCAGAGTTAAAAAAGGCAGAATAAAGTAATCAACATTTGTACAGCTACTAGTGCACGATAGGGAAATGTGGGAAATGTCGGAGACCCCTCACCATTGAACGTATACTGGTTACATATGCCTCTTTTTGGTAAGCTCGGGAAATGTCAGCTTCGTAGAAGGAAATCTTCTCATCTGCCGAAAATTCATGACAAAAGTGGTGCACGTTAGACAGTATGAAATACATTTAGGCCAGTTTTATGCAGCCATGCTAAAAAGAAGTTGTAACCTGTAAGCAAACTCTATTCCACAATCCACATAGAAAACTTAAATATGGCCCTTTTATTTTCCAACCTCTTCAGGTGTATGCATTGAACAATCATGTTGCCTCAAAGGCGTCTTCTCGTACTGCGCACCAAGCTGCGAGGTAGCATGCGCAAAACTGGATACATTGATGTACAAAGGTTACATAGTTCACTTCAAATTTCCAAGGACTAGAGTAGCAGTACAGATGAGATGAGCTTGGGTACCATACCATAACAATGAATGCTAATATGTGTAGTGACTCTGCTGTACTATGCAATGTGGACTCCTACTGATTACGTACGTTGTACTTAACTGTTTTGAAGAACTCCATTCTTGGTGAACAAGTACAATGGGGGCTGTGCATCCATCTAAAAAGGTGTACTTATTTTTATAGGCGCAGAACCCGTACCATCCACCAGTGCCGACGGGGACAGCGGCGCAGCATCAGGGATCCCGGCGGGGACAGGAGGACCAGATGCACCTACACCAGCACCAGCGGGGGGGGAGCCAACAGCGGTGGGCGATGGTAAGTTACATTCAATAGTGATCCGCATTACTTGGTGGGAGGGGAAAACTTCCTCACTGTACTCTACTGGACAATATATGATGTTACCTTTACTTGTCATTACCATGCTTAGCATTACCACTACAGTAATGCAGGTGGCTGATAGCAGTCGGATGCATGGGTTGTTGTTGAAGCATGGAAAGGGGAAAACACAGCTGCCAGCGTGGTTTTGGGAGACACACCCAATATCGGTGGTTAGTGGAGAGTCTCAGCAGCAGCGGTGTTTTGGTCAAACCCAAAGGCAAGGGAAGGAGGGGACGACTGGATGCATGTGTCGTTGCTGGTGAAACACAAACCGAATAAGGTTTGTTGCGCGATATAAAGAATGATAGTCTCTAATAGACATGTACTACTAGCTGCCCCCTGTTAATTAATGTTAGTTTGAGACTGTTCCCGCCTTCCCGGAATCGGAGTGTATAATATAAAACGAGATATGAAAAAGACAGGTGTTCGTTCTAATGTGTGTGTGAACGTTGAAGTACACCCATGCTACTTGGGTAGGCATAATGCCGTGCCAAAAAGTCCAACAAATTAATTTTATAGGCCGTAGAATGTTCCAGATAGATGCAACACAATTTTTTGTACTCAGCTTGCTTGCTAGTGCTACTGTGCCACTATGTGTTGAATCAATGTTGTGTTCTTGATTTGCGGGGATTTTGGATTACAACAATTCTGTTTCTTTCTTTATAGTTACTCCTTCAAAACCAACGAGGAAGGAGTTGGCAGTCCGGGCCCGGCAGCGGAAACTGCAGGCCATCGTAGAGGCCTACCGCCGGCTGGTGGATCAGGCCGAGGAGGAGGAGGAGGAGGCGGCGGCAGCAGCTGCTGCCTCTTCCAATGCCCCGGCCCCCAAGCCTGCAGGACTACGCCGCCGTGGTCAGGCAGCCGCCCGCCGCCGAATTGTAACATCATCGGCGGCCCCCCCAGAACATGCGTGCAAATGTAGGTGCCGGGAATTTAAAGCAAAGATTCTCCGCCGGGTAGCGAGGCTGGAGGAAGGAATAGAGGAGCGTGTCAAGATCATGGTGGACAAACACCTGAAAGCCCGCCGGCTTTGATATGGACCCTGTTGTTTGCCCCTTTTTAAAGACTTTTGTTGGTGGGTGGGATTTGGGTGTTGGGGTTTAGATTTAACTTAGAAATTTGGTTGGGGTTAGGGGAGGGTAGGGACAGGATGGGGTAAGATTTGATATATATTTTATTTTTCTATCATCTTTCTTTATGTTATGTTAAAATAAAAATGAGACAAAGTTATTTTCAAAAGAAAACATTTGAAGTTCATTTGTGTTTGTTGGGGGGGGTGGAGGGGGACTGTTTCACCAAATAATGTACGTTGTGCAACATCACAACGTTTAATTGGCCATGCAGGTCAGGGGACAGTGCTTTCGAATTAAAAAATATCTTGGCCACATCTTTAACATGCAGACAGATAGATGCGGTAAACCCTCACCGAGTTATGTTTGTAGTATTAGAAGAACTACCAGTCTGTCTTGCGTTATACCTCACAGCAAACTTATCTTACCTGTGATTGCTGATGATGAAGTGGGCTGCATTTGTTTCCCAAGACAATGGATAAGAATATGTTGTTCTGAACTTCAGTGATAGTAGTAGTAGACAGACCCTGCCAGTAGCATTGCATCATTCATTTAAAATACCTGTCTTGCTCTTGTCTTTCACTATCAGATGATTGATCACAGATGCTGCCGAGCCTTTTAAAAATAATGACGAGTCACAACAAGTTGACTTCAGTTGTGGATGCCTGTTCAAGTATTGACACTGAAGAGTCATCTATGAATGCCTGCAGACAGAGGTGGTAGCCTTAAGTGTAAGACAGTGATGAGTTGCAGATTTCAAATGAGATAGAGGAGGGCTGTAGTCACGACTGTACGGTTCACTTGTTATGGAGGGACTGTTAGAGGCTACATTATTGTACTATACTCCATCTACATACAACATCCAATGTATGGCTGGCAAGATGGAATTGTATTGACTTGAGTGGGAGGCAAGAAGATGGAGCAAGACTCTGAGGAGTGCTGCAGTCAACAAATGCACAGGCGTGCAACTCCAGTAGGTAAATAAAAAGATACAGTGAAAATAAAAGCAGTCGTGCAACTCCAGTAGGTACATAAAAAGAATCAGTTGTGGGGATGGATTTGGTTGTGGTATTTTTTTATTTGCAGTTTAGCACCAGAAAGCCATTGTTAATATGAAAATAACACAAATAAAGGAAGGGAGAAAGTAACAATTTAAAAGCCTAGTTGTCAGGGAAGATGAGCTCGTCCTCAAACTCTGTGCGTTCGGACAGAAGTAGGTCATGTAACCCAGTAGTGAGGAGGTCTTCGGACTCGCTTTTTCATCCTGCGCTGATTCACGTACTTGATAGTCTGGTGGTATGAAGCGTTGATTCATTTTTATCATTGTCAGCCTCTCTACGCTTTTGGGGGAGAGACTAGTCCTTTTCGATGTCACAATGGCACCAGCAGCACTGAAAACCCTCTCAGAAGAGAGACTGGCTACAGGACAAGCCAGATACTTTATCGCCAGCCTGCTCAGCACTGGCCACTGTCTCCTTCTTTCATACCAATAGACCAATGGGCTTTGCTCCATGAACACCTCTGTTGTGTCATCCAGATAAGCCTGAACCATCCGCTCAGTGTTCATTGGGGCTCGGCTTTGCTGGTCCTCTTTTCCCTTTGCAACAGCAACGGACTTACCCATCCCTTTCTGTAGAAAAAAAGCAGTTATGCTTTTGGTTGGGTCTGCTGAATCAGATCGTGTAGGTGCTGCTTTTGGTACTGTTGGTGCCTGCTGGAAAGCAGACGCACTGCTCTCATGCTGTGAAGAACTTGCGTCAGGAGTACTTGGACTGGCCTGGGCTGGCAGTGGCAGGCCTTTAAGTAACAGCCGTTCAGTTTCTAACTCATTAGCTTCCGCAGCTATGGAAGTTTTGTACTTGTCAACATCCTCATCTGAAAAAGGAATTACTGCGCTACTGCTGAGAAATAATTTGTACCGTGGATCCAAGATTGTTGCAGTTATGTAATGTTCACCTGACACAATATTGTTGAGCCTTGCGTTTATAGACAAGCGGTTGGTTAAGCCCTTGGCCAAGGTATATGCATCAACTTTTTGTTCGTCACCTTCGTATGTTTGACAGACCTCCTTCACCTGTTGCTCAAGGATGTACAACAATGGGATGGCTTGGCCCATAGTACAGTCCTCCCTGCTAACTGCACGTGTGAAGACCTCAAAGGGTAGTAGCATCTCTGTGATGCATTTAATGAGGTCCCACTGCCACATCTCAATGGTCAGGGCTTTAAGATTAACAGTAGGATCCCCTAATCTTCTTGACATGACATAAGCATTCAGTGGGATGTACTGCTCAAAGAGACGCTCAAGCATGAAATAAGTTGAGTTCCAACGTGTTGGGACCTCCTGGATCAGTGCTTTGACTGGCAAGTTATGCTCACGCTGAATGACCCGTAGCAGCTTCCGTCCTTTAAAAGAATGGTTAAAGTGCGTGCATATTCTTCTGCAGATGATTAGTATGTTGCTGACTTTGGCTTCAGTTTTCAGAAAGTCTTGCACGACTAAGTTAATGCAGTGTGCCAAACAGGGTACCCTGAAATAATGTCCTTCTCTCATTGCCTTCACTACATTACTGCCATTGTCGGTGGCAACAAAACCAATCTTAAGGCCTCTTGGTTTCAGCCATTCAAAGACCTTGGTGTTAAAGTCAGACAAAATGTTTTCAGCAGTATGACTTTTGTCCATACCAAACATGGCTATAGTTGCATGTCTGCGCGTATCATTAAAAATTCCAGCAACGTCACGGAGGCCTGAAGTTAACTTGTCTTTAACACCTGCAAAAGAGATCCAGTGTGCGGTGATGCACATGAAATCTGTAGCATCGCAACTGCTCCACATGTCTGTTGTCAGGTGGTTACAATGGACAACACTCTGTTGTAAGGCTTTCCCAATCAATTCCAGCACGTCGTGGTGTAGTGCTGGAACAGCAACTCGGGCAAAATAGTAGCGACTGGGAACCTTCCATTTTGGGCAGAGGGTTGCCACTAATTCCAGAAATCCAACAGCCTCAACAAATGAAAATGGGAGAAGGTCCAGTGCTAACATTTTCGCAAGTTTCGCATTGTACAAACGTGCTACTGGGTGGTTCCGCTCGTACTTTCCCTCCTGCCTAAACATGCTAGGAATGGTACGCTGCTTTGCATTTCTTTCAGTTATGCTAGGCGGACCACCTTGCATCGCTGACTTTGCACTCCTTGGTGTTTCCAGCTGACTCTGGTGCCACTGAGAAGTTGCTGATGCGGAGGATGTGGACTTTACCACTCCAGTGCTGGCGACAGGGCTCCTTTGTGTACCACTCCTAGATAGAAGGTCATCGTCTCCCTCTTCTTCTACCTCCTGGTCAACCATGAGTGGACCTTGTACCACTGTATCCCCACCAACACCAGTGCTAAAAAAATTTAAGCTTGCAAGGTGGTTCTCCCACCTGATTAAGTGTGTTTTTTTCAAATGGGTCGTTTGGCCTCCAGTACCATAGTTTGTACCAAGCTTACCACGACTAACATTGACATGACAAATGGTGCATACAGCAATGTTCTCCTGAAATGGGTGAACCGTAAAGAAGTCCCACACTGGGGAGGTAAACTTTTGTCTCCTGCCATAGGAAGAGGAGGACCCACTGCCAATGCCGGATGGACTGGAGGATTGTTGAATTTCACTATGTGACAGCTGTCCTAGTACTGCCACTACCTCCTTCTGTTGAAGTGGCGCTTCTGCTGGATGTCGGATGCTGCCGGGCCTTCGCTGATGAAAAAATGGGAGCTGGTGTTACTTTGGGTGTTGAGTGTGTAGGAGTTATGCGTGCTACCTGCTCATCACTAATTGCAGCATTTCTGGATAGGGTGAAAATGTTGGTCTCTACATCCTCTGCACCAGGAATAACGCTCGTGATGATGACAGTGTCAGACCCGTCTTTATCACCAGCAGTATCCTGCTCACCTACATCGGCCTCCATAAGTTCAAGCCTGGCTGGAAACTTCCTTTTTCCTAGCCTGGTCTTCTTGGGATGTCTCTCCTTTGAATGCTCAGATAGTTGTGGCTGCCAATCCGTATCAAGGTCATCGGAAGGGATGCTTGGCGAAGAACTGGATGCACTAACCCTCCTTTCCCTTGGTGAATTCAAAGGCAATAGATCACCTCCAGAAGTGGCTTCCTCTTCTTCTTGCTCGGAATGAGGCTCTACTTCCTGAACTGCCCCGACTTCGGGAGGAACAACTACTACTATTGCGTGCGGAGATGGTGGTTGTTGTTCTTGAGGAAGTACTATTGCGGGCTGTGGTTCTTGAACAAGAACTGTTGCGGGCGGTGGTTGTGGTTGTTCAACAACTGTTGCGGGCGGTGCTTGTGGTTGTTCAACAACTGTTGCGGGAAGTGGTTGTGGGTGAACAACTCCTATTGCGGGCGGTGGTTGTGGTTGTTGAACATCTACTGCTGGCGGTGGTTGTTGAGCACTTCCATCTTGCGTGGATTGTGTACTACTTTGAGACAGCGATACGTTTAGTTCAGGCTCAGTATCACTGCTCGCAAACAGAAGGCTGGCTACCTCTTCGACCCTCATCATGTGCTTGGCCCTGGGATGGTGGCTTTCTCCCACTAATGCGGATGTGCTGGTCCCAGCTTGCACCCCAGACACCGCTGCTGCAGGCGTACCTTTTGGGGTCCCAAAAAACGTTTTGGGGTCCATGCCAGACTTAAGTGACACTTCCTTCTTCTGTTCCTTCTTCTCAGCAACTTTCTTCGTGGTGGAGGACCTGGTAGCTTTCTTAGGGCCCATTATCTTCTGATGTCAGCTCACAGCAGCACAAATTGCAGAGATGTCTGGTCAGATGAGTCACACACCACACGTGGCGTACAACTGAAGGAAGTCCGTCTGGCAGTAGAACGAGCGATGGATGAAAAAACAACCAGCACCTCCTCAGTCTTTTTTTGAGCACCTACAAGTAAAGAAGGCAGAACAACATCAGTCAAACAAGCAGTAAGGCAACATGAACAATTGAAAGACACACAGGCCAATGTATAAAAGACAAAACAGAAGACTAATAATACCAGTCCAGCACCACAGCTCAAAGCCACATGAAGTCCAGAAAGAACCAATAAAGTCAAGCAGGCCTATATATACCAATATGGACAGAAAAAGGAGGATGCCTGCTGCACATGACAGGTTAATGCAAGGAATAAAATACCCCATGGCTAAGACAGAGGTTGTAAACCTAACACCGCAAAAACACATACAAACAAACCCCTGCCCAGACAACACATTTTGGAATGATTATGCAATGCCATACACACATGCCCTAATGATGTTAATTGCATACACCGAATTAAAACAGCTACATAAAGGCAGCACCCCCGCTAACTACTACCTCTGGGACTCTGGGCTACTGTCAGATCAGACCAAAAGCTGGGAGACCAATGATAAATGCACAAAGGAAGTAGCTACAAAATGGCCACCACCACATGGCCTAGCCACCCCCAGCAACTTGAAAAGAAAGAGAAAAAAGAAGACAGACAATAAATGCCTATGGGAAAGGGACAATGCTTTGTTTTGCTTCACAAAGTAGCCGCACCGCTGCCCACGTGGTCAGCCCACCCACAAACAAGAAGACAGACACAGGAATTGTTCCAGGCTCCAAAAACTACAACCAAATAACAACTTCTGTTTTTTTGGGTGCACAAGAAACACATGCAACATTTTCGAGAAACTTTTATGCAACTCGGAACATATTGTCCGCGAGAATGCAAAATCGGCGTGTTCGGCAGCGCGAATGGAAGAAAACGTCGTTTTCGCGTTCCCGAGCAAGTACATTGAGCGCGCGAACAAGACAAAAAATGTAATGTCGCGTGTCAAGAGTTGATTAACTTTAATGCACCTATGGCTATGAGTAGTAGTAACTCTGCCCTACTGCCAGAATAGTCAAAAACCTTGGATGCCTATGGCAAAAGCACAAAGGAAGGACACACAAAATGGGCGCCACCATAGGGCCTGGCCACCAACAACAACATGGCAAAATCACAAAGGATGAGAGATGAGGGACTGTGAAGCCCCTGAAGCCAAATGCACAGCTTCGTGCCGCTTTTTGCGTGCACCTTATTCGTTAAGCAACTTTTAGCTTTAATCCACAGTATACCAAGCTTTAAACATATTTAAACTCTTCTAAATCAACTTTTTGTTATCTCCGTTTTATCCAGATATTCAACACTCGAAGTATAGTATGCCAATTTCCAAGTTTCTTATATTCAAACTGTGCCTATCCAGGCCTTATAGAAAGAATATGATTGATGCAAAAAGTTCATCGCAAGCAGTCTTTAATGTTTCATATAAAGATACCCAATGCATTTCGGGCTGCCATGTGCCCTTCGTCGGGGGTCACTACAAATTAAACATAAGCATGAATGAATTAATGACAATTCTCTTACTGCGTGCACAATGTTACAACAAAATTCCTCAATTTCATTTCCTCCGTTTTGCATGTATAATAAAAACATTACTGCAAACTGCATAGTGTCACTGAGTCTCCCTCTTGTTTAATAAGGCTTCCCATCTCGTGCCTCCCTGCTCAGGATGTAATCCCATTTTCAAATCCACTATTCATAAAATGAATTGGTCACAGTGTTACTCCCACCCCTCCACTCTCTAACCTTCTGTGCTCATAACTGTTTCGTGGTTTCTCTAAGGAAAACCCCTCCTTTTTAACGTCAAGTCTATAAATTTGAAAGCATGAGCATTGCTACATTTTTATTTCAATCTGACATTAACCCGTTTACAGCTAGAAATCCCTATTACACGCGTCCTCAAGATCCCAAATATCTAAGTCTCCCACCATTACGCATACCTGCTTGACTGTTGAAGCGTCTCCCTTCCTCGTCCTGATTACTCCCAGCTGTTAGAGAGTTTCCCTTCCTCCCGTTCTTAAATCATTGCACCCCTGCTTTCTCTCTTCCCATTGGCTCAAAACCTAAAGCTTCCTGTTCCTTCCCGCCTTAATTGCAAAAAAGGACTACATTGCCCAGAATACAATTCTGCAGTACAAAATACATTCCATCTTTGTTTGTTTAATAAATGAATGTCTCAGTCTTTAAAAAGTTCTCAAATTCAATTGCTGTAAGTGCATGTAATTCATTCGAACCCCATGCGATGAACTTTGATGTTTTTTCAAGTGTTTTCGAAATCTCCAAGCGCTCTTCTGATGAATATTTCTTTTCTTACGACGGGTGCAATCCCTAGGTAGGGCTGTGGTTATAACAATTGTGGTGAGATGGGGGAATGCACACCTTGTTTAACCGCTTTTTTTCTACATATTTTTCTGCAACTTCACTTTTATCCATCCTTCGTCGTGATTGCGTGCAGATTGGCTGGAGGCATGCCCTGCTGCCACTAGTTACACAAACTATGAGAGATGAGGGACTGTGAAGCCCCTGAAGCCAAATGCACAGCTTCGTGCCGCTTTTTGCGTGCACCTTATTCGTTAAGCAACTTTTAGCTTTAATCCACAGTATACCAAGCTTTAAACATATTTAAACTCTTCTAAATCAACTTTTTGTTATCTCCGTTTTATCCAGATATTCAACACTCGAAGTATAGTATGCCAATTTCCAAGTTTCTTATATTCAAACTGTGCCTATCCAGGCCTTATAGAAAGAATATGATTGATGCAAAAAGTTCATCGCAAGCAGTCTTTAATGTTTCATATAAAGATACCCAATGCATTTCGGGCTGCCATGTGCCCTTCGTCGGGGGTCACTACAAATTAAACATAAGCATGAATGAATTAATGACAATTCTCTTACTGCGTGCACAATGTTACAACAAAATTCCTCAATTTCATTTCCTCCGTTTTGCATGTATAATAAAAACATTACTGCAAACTGCATAGTGTCACTGAGTCTCCCTCTTGTTTAATAAGGCTTCCCATCTCGTGCCTCCCTGCTCAGGATGTAATCCCATTTTCAAATCCACTATTCATAAAATGAATTGGTCACAGTGTTACTCCCACCCCTCCACTCTCTAACCTTCTGTGCTCATAACTGTTTCGTGGTTTCTCTAAGGAAAACCCCTCCTTTTTAACGTCAAGTCTATAAATTTGAAAGCATGAGCATTGCTACATTTTTATTTCAATCTGACATTAACCCGTTTACAGCTAGAAATCCCTATTACACGCGTCCTCAAGATCCCAAATATCTAAGTCTCCCACCATTACGCATACCTGCTTGACTGTTGAAGCGTCTCCCTTCCTCGTCCTGATTACTCCCAGCTGTTAGAGAGTTTCCCTTCCTCCCGTTCTTAAATCATTGCACCCCTGCTTTCTCTCTTCCCATTGGCTCAAAACCTAAAGCTTCCTGTTCCTTCCCGCCTTAATTGCAAAAAAGGACTACATTGCCCAGAATACAATTCTGCAGTACAAAATACATTCCATCTTTGTTTGTTTAATAAATGAATGTCTCAGTCTTTAAAAAGTTCTCAAATTCAATTGCTGTAAGTGCATGTAATTCATTCGAACCCCATGCGATGAACTTTGATGTTTTTTCAAGTGTTTTCGAAATCTCCAAGCGCTCTTCTGATGAATATTTCTTTTCTTACGACGGGTGCAATCCCTAGGTAGGGCTGTGGTTATAACAATTGTGGTGAGATGGGGGAATGCACACCTTGTTTAACCGCTTTTTTTCTACATATTTTTCTGCAACTTCACTTTTATCCATCCTTCGTCGTGATTGCGTGCAGATTGGCTGGAGGCATGCCCTGCTGCCACTAGTTACACAAACTATGAGAGATGAGGGACTGTGAAGCCCCTGAAGCCAAATGCACAGCTTCGTGCCGCTTTTTGCGTGCACCTTATTCGTTAAGCAACTTTTAGCTTTAATCCACAGTATACCAAGCTTTAAACATATTTAAACTCTTCTAAATCAACTTTTTGTTATCTCCGTTTTATCCAGATATTCAACACTCGAAGTATAGTATGCCAATTTCCAAGTTTCTTATATTCAAACTGTGCCTATCCAGGCCTTATAGAAAGAATATGATTGATGCAAAAAGTTCATCGCAAGCAGTCTTTAATGTTTCATATAAAGATACCCAATGCATTTCGGGCTGCCATGTGCCCTTCGTCGGGGGTCACTACAAATTAAACATAAGCATGAATGAATTAATGACAATTCTCTTACTGCGTGCACAATGTTACAACAAAATTCCTCAATTTCATTTCCTCCGTTTTGCATGTATAATAAAAACATTACTGCAAACTGCATAGTGTCACTGAGTCTCCCTCTTGTTTAATAAGGCTTCCCATCTCGTGCCTCCCTGCTCAGGATGTAATCCCATTTTCAAATCCACTATTCATAAAATGAATTGGTCACAGTGTTACTCCCACCCCTCCACTCTCTAACCTTCTGTGCTCATAACTGTTTCGTGGTTTCTCTAAGGAAAACCCCTCCTTTTTAACGTCAAGTCTATAAATTTGAAAGCATGAGCATTGCTACATTTTTATTTCAATCTGACATTAACCCGTTTACAGCTAGAAATCCCTATTACACGCGTCCTCAAGATCCCAAATATCTAAGTCTCTAAGGATCTTGAGGACGCGTGTAATAGGGAAACAGTTATGAGCACAGAAGGTTAGAGAGTGGAGGGGTGGGAGTAACACTGTGACCAATTCATTTTATGAATAGTGGATTTGAAAATGGGATTACATCCTGAGCAGGGAGGCACGAGATGGGAAGCCTTATTAAACAAGAGGGAGACTCAGTGACACTATGCAGTTTGCAGTAATGTTTTTATTATACATGCAAAACGGAGGAAATGAAATTGAGGAATTTTGTTGTAACATTGTGCACGCAGTAAGAGAATTGTCATTAATTCATTCATGCTTATGTTTAATTTGTAGTGACCCCCGACGAAGGGCACATGGCAGCCCGAAATGCATTGGGTATCTTTATATGAAACATTAAAGACTGCTTGCGATGAACTTTTTGCATCAATCATATTCTTTCTATAAGGCCTGGATAGGCACAGTTTGAATATAAGAAACTTGGAAATTGGCATACTATACTTCGAGTGTTGAATATCTGGATAAAACGGAGATAACAAAAAGTTGATTTAGAAGAGTTTAAATATGTTTAAAGCTTGGTATACTGTGGATTAAAGCTAAAAGTTGCTTAACGAATAAGGTGCACGCAAAAAGCGGCACGAAGCTGTGCATTTGGCTTCAGGGGCTTCACAGTCCCTCATCTCTCATAGTTTGTGTAACTAGTGGCAGCAGGGCATGCCTCCAGCCAATCTGCACGCAATCACGACGAAGGATGGATAAAAGTGAAGTTGCAGAAAAATATGTAGAAAAAAAGCGGTTAAACAAGGTGTGCATTCCCCCATCTCACCACAATTGTTATAACCACAGCCCTACCTAGGGATTGCACCCGTCGTAAGAAAAGAAATATTCATCAGAAGAGCGCTTGGAGATTTCGAAAACACTTGAAAAAACATCAAAGTTCATCGCATGGGGTTCGAATGAATTACATGCACTTACAGCAATTGAATTTGAGAACTTTTTAAAGACTGAGACATTCATTTATTAAACAAACAAAGATGGAATGTATTTTGTACTGCAGAATTGTATTCTGGGCAATGTAGTCCTTTTTTGCAATTAAGGCGGGAAGGAACAGGAAGCTTTAGGTTTTGAGCCAATGGGAAGAGAGAAAGCAGGGGTGCAATGATTTAAGAACGGGAGGAAGGGAAACTCTCTAACAGCTGGGAGTAATCAGGACGAGGAAGGGAGACGCTTCAACAGTCAAGCAGGTATGCGTAATGGTGGGAGACTTAGATATTTGGGATCTTGAGGACGCGTGTAATAGGGATTTCTAGCTGTAAACGGGTTAATGTCAGATTGAAATAAAAATGTAGCAATGCTCATGCTTTCAAATTTATAGACTTGACGTTAAAAAGGAGGGGTTTTCCTTAGAGAAACCACGAAACAGTTATGAGCACAGAAGGTTAGAGAGTGGAGGGGTGGGAGTAACACTGTGACCAATTCATTTTATGAATAGTGGATTTGAAAATGGGATTACATCCTGAGCAGGGAGGCACGAGATGGGAAGCCTTATTAAACAAGAGGGAGACTCAGTGACACTATGCAGTTTGCAGTAATGTTTTTATTATACATGCAAAACGGAGGAAATGAAATTGAGGAATTTTGTTGTAACATTGTGCACGCAGTAAGAGAATTGTCATTAATTCATTCATGCTTATGTTTAATTTGTAGTGACCCCCGACGAAGGGCACATGGCAGCCCGAAATGCATTGGGTATCTATATATGAAACATTAAAGACTGCTTGCGATGAACTTTTTGCATCAATCATATTCTTTCTATAAGGCCTGGATAGGCACAGTTTGAATATAAGAAACTTGGAAATTGGCATACTATACTTCGAGTGTTGAATATCTGGATAAAACGGAGATAACAAAAAGTTGATTTAGAAGAGTTTAAATATGTTTAAAGCTTGGTATACTGTGGATTAAAGCTAAAAGTTGCTTAACGAATAAGGTGAACGCAAAAAGCGGCACGAAGCTGTGCATTTGGCTTCAGGGGCTTCACAGTCCCTCATCTCTCATAGTTTGTGTAACTAGTGGCAGCAGGGCATGCCTCCAGCCAATCTGCACGCAATCACGACGAAGGATGGATAAAAGTGAAGTTGCAGAAAAATATGTAGAAAAAAAGCGGTTAAACAAGGTGTGCATTCCCCCATCTCACCACAATTGTTATAACCACAGCCCTACCTAGGGATTGCACCCGTCGTAAGAAAAGAAATATTCATCAGAAGAGCGCTTGGAGATTTCGAAAACACTTGAAAAAACATCAAAGTTCATCGCATGGGGTTCGAATGAATTACATGCACTTACAGCAATTGAATTTGAGAACTTTTTAAAGACTGAGACATTCATTTATTAAACAAACAAAGATGGAATGTATTTTGTACTGCAGAATTGTATTCTGGGCAATGTAGTCCTTTTTTGCAATTAAGGCGGGAAGGAACAGGAAGCTTTAGGTTTTGAGCCAATGGGAAGAGAGAAAGCAGGGGTGCAATGATTTAAGAACGGGAGGAAGGGAAACTCTCTAACAGCTGGGAGTAATCAGGACGAGGAAGGGAGACGCTTCAACAGTCAAGCAGGTATGCGTAATGGTGGGAGACTTAGATATTTGGGATCTTGAGGACGCGTGTAATAGGGATTTCTAGCTGTAAACGGGTTAATGTCAGATTGAAATAAAAATGTAGCAATGCTCATGCTTTCAAATTTATAGACTTGACGTTAAAAAGGAGGGGTTTTCCTTAGAGAAACCACGAAACAGTTATGAGCACAGAAGGTTAGAGAGTGGAGGGGTGGGAGTAACACTGTGACCAATTCATTTTATGAATAGTGGATTTGAAAATGGGATTACATCCTGAGCAGGGAGGCACGAGATGGGAAGCCTTATTAAACAAGAGGGAGACTCAGTGACACTATGCAGTTTGCAGTAATGTTTTTATTATACATGCAAAACGGAGGAAATGAAATTGAGGAATTTTGTTGTAACATTGTGCACGCAGTAAGAGAATTGTCATTAATTCATTCATGCTTATGTTTAATTTGTAGTGACCCCCGACGAAGGGCACATGGCAGCCCGAAATGCATTGGGTATCTTTATATGAAACATTAAAGACTGCTTGCGATGAACTTTTTGCATCAATCATATTCTTTCTATAAGGCCTGGATAGGCACAGTTTGAATATAAGAAACTTGGAAATTGGCATACTATACTTCGAGTGTTGAATATCTGGATAAAACGGAGATAACAAAAAGTTGATTTAGAAGAGTTTAAATATGTTTAAAGCTTGGTATACTGTGGATTAAAGCTAAAAGTTGCTTAACGAATAAGGTGCACGCAAAAAGCGGCACGAAGCTGTGCATTTGGCTTCAGGGGCTTCACAGTCCCTCATCTCTCATAGTTTGTGTAACTAGTGGCAGCAGGGCATGCCTCCAGCCAATCTGCACGCAATCACGACGAAGGATGGATAAAAGTGAAGTTGCAGAAAAATATGTAGAAAAAAAGCGGTTAAACAAGGTGTGCATTCCCCCATCTCACCACAAAATCACAAAGGAAGCATACACAAAATGGCCGCCACCTCATGGCCTGGCCACCAACAACAACATGACAAGAAAGAGAAGACAGACAATAATGCCTATGGCAAAGGGACAATGCTTTGCTTCACAAAATGGACACACCACCACCGCCCAAATTGGTCACCCCACCCATAAACAAGAAATCATTACATAGAGGACAGAAAATGGAAGTGGTCCATGCTCCAAAAAGAGAAAACTACAACCAAATGACAACATAAATGAGGACTTTTTATAGCACAAGAAACACATTAAACATTTTCGGCGTGTTCGGCAGCGCGAATGGAAGAAAACGTAGATTTCGCGTTCCCGAGCAAGTATATTGAGTGCGCGAACAAGACAAAAAATGTAAGGTCACGTTCTCACACTGTGCGAAGTTACCAAAACTACCCAAGCTGTATTCCTAGGGTTACCTAATGTCAGAAATTGACAGAGTATTTAAACACACCCAAAACCTGAAATACCCCACACATAAAAATAAGAATTTCTACATCAATCCAAGCCATCCATGATTTTCAAAATAAGGGTACACCACAAAAACAGTTGATTAACTTTCATGACCCTATGAGTAGTACCTCTGGCCTACTGGCAGAGTAGGCCACAAGGTTGGAGGCCTATGGCAAGAGCAAAGTGGCTGGAAACATAAAATGGCCGCCAACACATGGCCAGGCCAACCACAGAAAGTTAATACAATGAACTCAAGCATGCCTAGTACACACTAACTACATGGAGTACTAGGGTCAGCTATTGGCTTAAAAAATAAAAACATTTCAAATTCCACAAACAGAAATTCCACAACAGACATTGCTATTGCATAATGAACATAATCCAATGCCATCCATGATGTTTGTTTCCAAACTGGAATAAAAATGTAAACACACACTACAGAAACATGATTGGACCCATGGGTACCTCTCTATGTAGCCTGGATGAAATTAAAAAACAAAATACACGTTGGGACCTCATAAAAGTACAGGCCTCCATCAATAATTTAATTCCAGGATTGAATACTGTAGTTAAAAAAACCTCAAATCAAACAAACACAAGTCTACATCATACTCACTCATACATTACACAAACTTACTTGAAAAAGAGAATTCCAAATCCAAAAGTCCTCAATAAATCCAAGATAAATCAGTAATGCAGCCAACACACACAGAAAGTGATCCTTCCAGCACAAAATCCAAAGGAAAGTGAGCACCACATGGACAAAGCACTGGGAGGAGCCTGGTGGAGAGGAACAGGAAGTTGTAAACTCAAGGGCCCTTCCTCCTTCCTCCTTACTCTTCAAAACAAGAGTAGAAACAAAAATAGGGCTCCTTCCCCCCAAAAAATACAGCCAAAGGTACAACTTTAAGTTTTTTTTTCATTTTTTTCCTAACCAAAATGGTAATTTATTATGGTTTTAACATGCTCGCGAGTTATTCTGTGCAAGAATGCAGTTTCTGCGTGTTCCGCAACTCGATCTTACCAACAAGCATCCTCGCGCATCCTTATGACGCTATCGCGCATCCAAATGACGTTATCGCGTTCGCACATTGTGCGAGAGTGTTTCCAAACATGGTGGCACACGCGACCAGGAAAAAGCGAACGCAGAACCAAGGTAAGCCATTGCCGCGCACGCGATAATGTTATTCAGCGCGCGAGAACTACGCTACGCACCGGATCGCGGAGTAATCGACAGCTTCGCGTTCTCCGTAGAACGCGGAGTTGCCGAAACTCCGCAAGCTCCGCGAACGGAGCGTAGTTCTTCGCCCAGGGTTAGTCACAACGTGTTCCAGCACAGTATGGACTGTAAAGTACATGCCGTGCAGGAACTGGGGTTCAGAAACACAGGGGGCAAACCATGGCCCTGCACCGAGGCACCAGGGGGCCCTGCAGGGCCCCTTAAGTTTCCTCACCGCCCCCCTTTTCATGACAGGCTCACTGCCATGAAAAGGAGAGCAGTGAGGAAAATCATAATATGTTTTGCGGTGCCGCAGTGGCACCACCAAGCATATTGTGGCCTCAGACCGCCGCGCCACTGCCAGGGATCGTGGATCCCTGGCGGTTGCGCCGGTTCTCTGGAGGTTCAACCGCTGTACTTGTAATATAGCGTCGGACCGTTGGTGCAGTGGTCCCTGACTGCCACCATAGGATGCCACTGGGTGGTCCATATTGCCCCCTTGAGTTTGGGGGCCATATGGACCACCAAGCACATAATCAGAACCTAAGGTGATGCCTATAAAGAGTCAATGATTTAGGGGTGGAGGCAATAGTTCTTAGTTTGGGGAGAAAATATTTGAGTTTTGCAAACGAATTGTCAAGTTCTTGAGTGTTGATCCCTTCAATTGTGTGTTAGCTCGAAGTATGGTATATGATTTAATGGGGGAATTCAAAAATCCCAATCATAAAAGGGAGTGCATTTCCTACTTGTGTTGAGGGAATTTCCTGGTACACCTTGTAATAACGGTGCCACCCGGCCCGTTCATACACGCACGCACGCACACCCCGAGGGCGGGCTCGCCCGAGGGTATAAATTAAAGGGCGCAAGACTGCACGGGGTCTTTGGCCCAGAGTTAAGTAGCGTGTCTCTGTGATTATTGAGTGTGAGCAGTTAGGCCCAAATTAGCGGCATAGGTTGTCCCTGCCCCTCAGCACACGAGATACCACACTGGCGACGAGGCGGGTCTAACCCACGCCTCGCCCCTGCAGACCGGTGTCTGCCCTGCTCCAGTGTCCGTGGTGCTCCCGCTGGCCAGCGCTCGAGCCGCCACCGGGACGATGCTGCGGGTGCCTACCCCGGTACACGCACCTGTGGTTGGTGCTCGTGCCTGTGCCAGCGCCTCCTGAGGCCCTGACGATCCCCGCATCGCGCCTGGCGTGGCGCCAAGGTGAGGTGCCCCGCCCCTCGTGTGGCAGCCGCGCGAGGCACTGTCCCCATCCTGTGCCTCGCCGCTCACTGACTGCGGACCCGATCGGCTGGCGTCCCCGGCCACCTGCACTCTCACACGTGGTGCGGCCGGTAAAGAAGACTCGCGCTGGAGCTGGCGCTCTGCGGCGCTCGAGCGGAGAGACTGTGTCGGCCCTCGCGAGCCGACGATACCAGCGCACACGCTGCCCCGGCAGTGTTGGGTCCCCTGCTGCCTGTTCTGGCCCTGCGGAGGACCGCGCAAGAAAAGGGGCGTGGCCTACCTCGGAGGCGGGCGTCGTCTGTCCGTAGCTAGGGTCCCAAGGCCATCATTGAAAGGAGGAAGGTCAGCAGAGGGCCGGCAGAGGAATACAGGTGCCCTCTCAAGGGCCTGGAGGAGGAGAACTCTGTAGAGTGTGAAGGGAGGACACCCCAAAGTCCAGGGAGGAGCAGCACTCGAGAGTGACTGTAAAAAAAACACACAAAAAAAAAAACAATCAATCAATCAATCAAAGGCCAAGAAATGTTAGCAGCAGCTCTGTAGGAGACTACCCCAGAGTTTACCCACCACGAGAGGGTAAAAGTACGCGCCAGTGCACACACACAGCCGAAGACCAGCACTGCGCCACGCCGCCGCCCATACCCCGTGAACATGAACGTTGAAGCCGCCACTGGTGGGCCCGCTCAGCAAAATGTGCCAGTTCAGCAGCAGGCCGCAGCACAGGCTCAAGCCCTTGCCCAAGGGGCTCAACAGGTTCCTGCTCCCCAGGCCATGGCGTCGCGCTCCCGTTACCGCCATTTAGCGAACTCTCGGACCCATCCACCGCAGCGACAAGATGGCGCTCCTGGAATGGTCGTCTGGATCACTATTTCGTCAGCGTCAGGGAGACGGACGGAAAGGTGAAGAGGTCGCTCCTCATGTGCTACAGCGGAGCAGAGCTTTATGATTTGTTTGAGACGCTACCAGACAGGGGCAATGACGATGACTACGTCGGGGCGGTGACTGCTCTCAACCGCCATTTCGACCCGCAAATCAACCCAGACTACGAGTGGTTTAAACTTCATGCACGGCAAGGGGACACAGAAACCGTCAATGCCTATTACGCCCGCTTAAGGAAACTGGCCACCTCATGTGAACTGCCGGATCAGAGGCTGGAAATCTGCGCACAGCTCATTCAAGGGTGCAGGTCTGTTCATCTCCGGCGCCACATCCTCAGGCAACCGCACATCTCCCTCGACGACATATTGGTGCTCGCTAGATCTCATGAACTGTCCAACGCGCAGGCGGATCAGATGGAGGCGGCCCTAAATCGCCCTGCGACGGCGCCACGGAACCCCGTAGTCAAGGACGAGAGAGTTGACGTGATCCGCAGGAAACCTCAACAATTCAGAGGAAGCGGTAGGTCGTCGCAAACCCCCATGTGTGGCAACTGTGGCATGGACCATCCCACAGGAGGGAGATGGTCAGCGAAGGGAAAAACTTGTTCGCAGTGTGGGAAGCTAAATCATTTTGCGAAAGTGTGCCGCATTAGTGGGGGAAGGCGCAACGCTCCGGGCGCACGAGGACCAACACAAGGAATACGCCAACTGACACTAGAGGACCCGGGACCCTGCAGCGATCCATCTCGGTCAGCCTTCAATCTTGAAGATGATGACGATGACGTGTTTTTTGTTTCATTCGTTGGCAGGGATGGCTCCCGACGACGACCACCACCCACGTGTGACATCACAGTGGCAGGCTCTCCGGTACATGCCCTGATAGACACCGGGGCCTCTGTAAACGTCATGGACAGTATTCAGTACAATAAGCTATCAGCTCGCGACCCTCTCGGAGCCTCTGCGTGCCCTCACCAAAACCGGGCAAGAGTGGGCATGGTCAGGAAAGGAGGATGCGGCGTTCCAAGCGGTCAGAAGTGCCCTCATTGATGACAAAGTAATGGCATACTTTCGCCCAAACCGTCGCATGGAGGTTGTCGTCGACGCGAGTCCCGTTGGACTCGGAGCTGTCCTCATGCAGGAGACAGAGTCAAGAGAGTGGGTACCCACGGCGTACGCCAGCAGAGCATTGACTGCCATTGAAATGCGCTACGCCCAAATCGAGCGAGAAGCGCTAGCGATAAAGTGGGCCTGTCAACACTTCCACTTATACCTGTATGGCCATGAATTCCGGGTAATCACGGACTACAAGCCACTCGTACCGCTTTTTCCTGGTGCGGCGAGGCTCGCTCCTCCTCGGATCGCAAGGTGGGCAGTACAGCTACAAACATATCGGTTCGAGGTTTATTTCAGACCAGGGGCAGACAATCCTGCCGACTTCCTGTCACGCCACCCGAATACAGCCCTGTTGGTTCCAATGCAGGTCGAGGCCGAGGAGGTCGAAGAATTCGTCCAGATGATTTCGCAAGAAGCCTGCCCCCTCGCTCTCACGCTGGAAGACATCGGTAAAGTGACAGAAGGAGATGAATGTCTCATGAAAGTGAAGAGCACGCTGGTCAATCGGAGCTGGAAACACTTCCTCGACGGTGTCAGCTCGCTGACAGCAGCGGAGCAAATGTTCAGGCAACAGGTCTGGCGATCCCAGAGCGAACTCAGCGAAGGCCCCCATGGAGTCATACTACGAGGTACGTCACTGGTGATCCCGACGAGCCTGCAAAAGGAAGTCATACGACTGGCACATCAAGGCCATCAAGGAGCGTCCAAGACCAAAGCCAGGCTGAGACATAAAGTATAGTTTCCCGGGATGGATGCCATGGTGGAGGAAGAAGTACGCAACTGTCACTCGTGTGCAATCACAGGCAGTGACCCATAGCCACACCCAGTAATCACGGAAGAACCCTGCCAGGAACCATGGCCCAAACTGAGTATTGATTTTGGATCATTCCCAGACGGCTGGAACACCCTTGTGCTGATTTATTCGCACTCTCACTTCCCCATAGTGGAAGTGGATCCTTCCACAGCATTCTCGCATGTCAAGTCAGTACTCGAACGGACATTTGCGATGATGGGTCTGCCAGAAGAGGTTCGGTCAGACAATGGACCACCGTTTCAGAGTAAAGACTTTCAAGTTTACTTGGCATCCAAAGGCGTCAAACATCGGAGAATCACCCCACAATGGCCCCAAGCAAACGGAGAAGTTGAGCGTTTTATGCGGACATTGAATCGTGCTCTTCAAATCGGAGTGGAAAAGGGAGAAGATGCAGAAGACAGTCTCTCGCAGTTCCTCAGCGCCTACCGCCAGACACCCCATTGCACCACTCGGTGCGCCCCCGCCCATCTGTTGTTCCCAAAGGCTTCCAGTGACTGTATACCGGCAGGCCCATCCTGGTGCCCCCCCGCACTTGACTGGAACGCCACCCAGACCAGGAGAAGACAGCCCAACGACAGAGCAAGCCACATGCGAAAGGCCAGACCGATGTCTCTCGTAGTAGGAGACAAGGTGATACTAAAGGACCGACACCCAAACTGGAAATCCCGCACGCCGTACGAACCCGAGGTGTGGGAGGTTGTCAATATCCATGGCACCATGGTATCGGTGGCACGGGGTGCCCGAGTAGTCACGCGGAATACCTCGTGGTTCAAGAGAGTCCCGAGAGAACCGAGGACAGCTGAACGACACACTCACGATGCTGAACATGGAGAAGGATCAATTTTGGCAGAACCCTCCCAGTGCCGAATGGATGAAGCGCCGTCACCTCCACCAACAGCGCTCGATGCCTCTGCCAACCACGGCAGCAGTACCGACAGTCAAGACACCCCTGCGGAGCGCCCGGGAGGGTTGGAGGCGAGTGAAAACCCCCGGAGCCAGAGATACAGCCTCCGACCGAACCCGACTCCAAGCCAGAGACTGAAGGACTATGCCTGGCGTCTGAACAAGGACTGAGAGTTCTTACATTTGGGACTATGTGTCCGAAAGACTGGAGGGATGTAATAACGGTGCCACCAGGCCCGTTCATACATGCACGCACGCACACCCCGAGGGCGGGCTCGCCCGAGGGTATAAATAAAAGGGCGCAGGACCGCACGGGGTCTTTGGCCCAGAGTTAAGTAGCGTGTCTCTGTGATTATTGAGTGTGAGCAGTTAGGCCCAAATTAGCGGCATAGGTTGTCCCTGCCCCTCAGCACACGAGATACCACACACCTGGCTTGTCTGATGTCAGCAAATTTCAAGGGATGAGAACAGGAAAGGAAAAGATTGAGAGGGGAGTTTTTGGCTCAGGGGCTGGTGTATGATGGAAAGAGCTATTAGAGAGACTGGGGCATTTAGGAGGAGCAGATAAAAGGTTTGATAAAGTTTTGGGCAGAGAAGACCTTGGATGATGACAATATAATGAAGTTTGGGAGGAGGGGCTAGGAGGGAAGATATCGTGTTGTATGGTCAAAATCGGGTCTAAAGCCCATGGTGAAGGCTGTTTTTATAGAGATATCAGCAATTTTCAATTAGGAAAGGAGAGTGGGTCAGTTAGGGTTGGGAGTGCAGGGAATGGAAAGATGCTCTACTTCTGTGTTCATGCTGGTTGCAGCATATTTGGGTCTGTTTATTGAAGATGGAGGGTACAATTCCTTCCAATTGATGGCAGATAATATAAAAAAAGCTGGCATCGTAGAGCGTTCCGAACAAATGAGGAGAGAAGCGGGAAAGGAGCACAGGGAAAAGGCATATCTGCAAGACGGACAGAAATATACTGCAGAGTAGGAGGAGTAAGGGTGGGCAAGAGAGTCTCTGGGTTTGGAGACATTTTGGGAAGTTTCAATTGAAAATTGTGTAAGAGATCATCATTTGAGTGCTTCGTGCCTCGCTAATATTGTAGGCAGATATTGAAATATTACCTCTAATGCATGTGGAGGATGAGATAGAACATTTCTAGCCTAGGTTGATTTTAACAATTCAAGAGGCATTTCTTTTGTTCATGTAAGTTTTACACCAGAGGGCGGTGCTTTGAGCATAAAAAAGGCGGATTGTTTTAATATCCTCCTTACGACCAACATGTTATTGTTTGACAATGAGAGTTTATGAAAACTCCTAATAACAATATATTCTGTATGTTTTTTGAGATTATGAAAGAGTATAGAATATCCTGAGAACTAGACCCCAATTTGGACAGTCTCTTGAGGAGCGAGCAGTGGTCAGTTTGGTCTCAGGAATTGGACATGATTCTAGTAACCTGTCGGCATCATACTGTAGTATGAGAACTATTGCATTTTGTAACAAGAGCTTGATATTGTGGCCTATTTACATGTCATTTGATCACTGATTTAAGAGGCTCGTTGATTATGGCTCTATGGTCTATGCGAACATAAGGTCAATAATATGTATTTGTTTACTGTCATCACGCCACGTCGACTAGTAAAACTTTTTAAGAGTCAGATATCGTTATTCATCTATTTTTAGTTTACCTACGCCTTTCTTTTTGAAAATGCATATTATGTTCCAATTGATAACACTTTGTAGGTCTTAATGTTTATGGTACACTTTTTGTACCACCAATATGGCCACTATATGGACCCAAAAGGAGGAGACGGGCTGCTCTCTCAACTTTCTTTAATGAATAAAAGAACACTAGAGTTTGGACTCCTGCAAGAAGTCCTCATGGCCAGTGCTCAAGTGAATGGTTGTTTACTTGTCCTGTAATGAGACCTCTGGTCCAGGTTATTGGCACGAAGTTCACTAATAATCAGTATCCTCTGATTCAGTCCCATCCTGTCCTCATTTGCTGTTATTTGTGATTGATTGTCATACTTTTCCTGTGATGATAGTCTTTCACAGAATATACTGCAGTTGTACATGCACTCAGAATTGTACTTATTTCTCCAAAACAGCTGGATAAAAAAATCTCTTATAAAGAAAAGGCATGGAAAGGATGCAAAGGACCATATGCAACAAAAATAAATTTGATTTTCTCTTTTTCAGTGGTTTTTTACTTATTCCCGAAGACATTCGCATACAGCAAATCCCATGTTATTTTGAAAACACTCATTTTTTTCCCCTTTAGCAAAACAATTTGACCAATCTGTACCAACTTTCGCATGCTCAATGGTTACATTTTGAATGATGTTTCCCATAGGTTTGCTGAACAGACGTCAGGTGGACCAATGTGAGAAAATATAGGTTTCCTATAGGGCAATGTAGGGTCAATCTTAAGCATACCTTTGTAAAAAATAATTACATAACACATTCATTTCACATGTAAATACAACACAAACATTGAAAAGTAATCCAAAATTGAAATAAAAACTAGGCAGAATGTAAATTATCAAGGTGAATGTTTTTGATGTATTTATTGTATAAAATGCAGGGGTAAAAAGCCCATGTATCATGGAGCGACATGGATAACAAAAGTATTCCATTATATATTATGCATTTAAAAAAAAGAAAACAGGGTTTTTTGTGGCTACTCCCTACATTTTACCCCTATTTGGACTACTAGATGCTAGTTTTTGGTTCTGACAGTGCACTGGAGACTCCAAACCAGGCCCCAGTGCCTGTGCTCTCTCTCACAACTACTATTTTCGACTTTGTAATCCCAAATTGGCACGGACTGCACCCCATTATAAAGCCCTAACATATGTCACCAGGGGTGCCCAGGGCATAGGTGGTAAAGGGGTCCCCAGGGATGCAGCACGGTTTTGTGCCACTCTAGGTGACCCAAGCAAACTACTGACAGCAGACCAGCCATTGCAGACTGCAGAAGCAGTGCAAACCTCTCAAACTAAACTGTGCCCTCACAATGTGTGGCCCAGTCAATGCACTACCTTTAATATATGTCTATGAATTCTGACATCCTGCCAGGCAGTGTGATCACTCCCAGGAGTTAGAAACAAAGGCTTGGGCAGGAAGGAAGTCACACCTCCCTCCTCCCAAACAGGCTAGTGATTTTGCACATCATGGTGGTGAGCTTCAAAGGCTGCACCACCTCTGATATGTATCTGGGCTGTTACCCTGGGGAGGACACTGCCCCACCCTTGCTCCAGGCACGCTTGCAATTGGGCAAGGCAGGAAATTAGCTATGCAAGAGGTGTACACCCCCAGGAAGTCTGGCCACACCTCTAGTGTAAGTAGCCTTGCCTGTACATCTAAAATCTAATTCTGTCATCTTTACATGGGCAGTAATAGTGGGTTCTAGGTAGAAAAGATGACCTACACCACCAGATGTGGTCGCCTCAGGTACGGATTTGCTGCAGGGACTAGCTGCCCATTGACTACTAGCTCCTACATCTCTAACTACCCTAAATTCTAGGATTTAATGGACCCCCTGGTCACCATGCAAGGGGCATTAGCTAAAAGGTAGCAGATTTAAAAGGAGTGTGGAAATGTGCCTTTTTAAGGGGCACACCAGTGCAGGGTTCACCCTTATCTTGTCCACGGGTCCATACACCAACAAAATAGAGATTGGCACTGCAGCTGGAATTCAAAGAACAAGTTTATTAATCACTCATGAGTGGGACTACATCTACACAGCACCCTCAAGTGCTGCCTGACGTAGTACACTGAAGTCACAGAACACAGCCCTTATATACAACTTTTTCTGCACTGCAGGCATGTTGTTACAAATAGAAGGTACAAGCATACACAGGAATAACTACCGACAAACATGGGCAGGTGGAGATTACTTATACTGCAAAGTGGTAGGGGAAACAGAACCTCTTACAGTAACAAAGAGTGATCGACAGTTACATCTTTAGCCAGGTGCATTCTAGCAGCTACAGGCCTTTTCTCATACATTGCTTTGGCTCAGTACAGAAGGAGTTAACTAAATCTGATGAGACAAGCAGAATAGAAAGGCAAGCAACAGTGAAGATGGAAGAATTACATTGCTGACAAAATGGATGCCACAAACAAGATGGCGTCAGCTCATACTAACGCCAATTATTTTTGATTTCCACAGGAGGAGTGAGCAGTAGCAGCTCCTGGAGGGAGTGCTGCGGGGCGGTGGGGCGGGGATAGTGAACTACGGCATACGGCCGAACCGAGGTAAGTACATAAATACATAAATAAAACAAATTACATTGCGCACGCTGCAACACCAAATGGCGATGCAGCGCACACAATGTAATTCATTTTATTTATTTATTTATGCACTTACCTCTGTCAGGCCATATGCTGAAGTTTACTACCCCCCACCCAACCCCTACCCACCCCACCCCACCACCCGCAGCACTCCCTCCAGGAGCCGCTACTGGGTACTAGAGAAGCTCCTATGAGAAAGAGAGATCAGAGAGGGAGGGCGCTGCCTCATATGATTATCCTGTAGAGGATTAGGATGATGTCCTAGCCCAAATTGATAATGATAGGGAAGATGGTGAGAGCCATAGCTCTAGATTCAGCCCCAGAACCCCTTCACCAGTGGGAAGTGGCAGCAGTCACTCTAGTAGACCCCCAATGATAAGGTGGTACGAAACCTTGAGGATGACCTTGACCAACTCTCCCTGGAGGAGACAAAGCTTGAACTTGAGGAGAGGAGACTAGCCCTTGAAGAAAGAAGGGTTAAGTTGGGCTTTAGGCCCAAAGATGGGGGCAGCAATAATAGTTAAGGGAGAAGATGGAATGATTTAACCTTAAGTTCCCCAAATGGATTGTCCCTAAGTTTAAAGATGCTATTGACAAGTGGTTTGCAGCCTTCAAAAGGGCCTGCAGAATGAGGAGGACAGAAGGCCAGCGTTGGGACTCTCTGCTTTGGGAGCTGGTCTCAGCAAAGGGCAAAGATGGACTAATGACCCATCATGAGCATGTGGCTGAGCACCACAAGCATATGAAGGAGATACTCCTAGAAGGGTTTGGACTCACTACAGAAGAGTATAGACTGACGTTTAGGGACACCCATATATGCCAGAGCCAGACATGTGTGGACTGTTCAATCAAAGCACTAGATGACTGGATAAAAGGCAATGAGGTGGACACATATGATGGGCTTTATAATTTGATTATGAAAGAGCACATTTGAACAAACTGTACCTAAGACAAGTTCCATCAGCATCTTGTAGATTCAGAGCTTTCTAGCCCCAGAGATCTGGGCAATAAAGCTGATGAGTTGGTAAGGACAAGAATACCCAAGAAATCCCAGGAGGAGACTCCATAAAAGGGGGAGGGGAGGTTAGGCCCACAACAATCAAAGGAGAAAGGTGGTAAGCCTACCAAAGAGACTCCCTCAGGACCCTAAAACCCTAAAAAGGGAGAGATTAGAGCCAACCCCAACTCTGGAAAGCAGAGTCAGGGGGGCCTAGAGCTTAAAACATTCTTGGAGTACAGGAGGGGTTTTCACTGCTATCATTCAGGTCACTACAGAGGTGACCCAGCCTGTTCTAAAAAGGTGGTTAGCACTGAGCTCTTCAGTGTAGCCAGAGGGGAGGAAAACTAAGATGAGGAGTCCCTCGTAGCATTCAAATGGGAGAAGGGTCCAGATGGTAAGCTGGTGATCCCTGAGGGTGGTAGTAGGCATTTCCACTCAGTTGAGGTGAATGGGATCACTACCACTGGCCTGAGAGACACATGTGCCAGTCACACCATAGTGGTTGACAGACTGGTATCCCAAAATCAGTATGTGCCTGTGGGAAACAAGAACAGTAAGGATAGTTCCAGGGGAAGTCACTGTTAGACCTGTAGCCACAATGCCCCTAGAAATTGAGGGTATACTTAGCTGGCATAGGGTGGTAGTCAGTCCTGACCACCCCCTAGACTGTATGCTAGGCAATGACCTCCTAGAGGTTGGTCTGATCCCCAAATGAGCAGTCATTAAGGGTACCACCCAATCCAAAGATTCTGGGGATCCAGTCCCTACAGTTAGGAGACATGAGGTCCCAAAAGAAAGGGAAGAAGGGAAGGAAAAGGAAGCCACTCTTAAAAAGAGACCTAGTGTGCCAGGGGCTTTCTTCCCCAGTAAGGGGGAACACCAGGATTGGTCTCACCTGACCCCAACGAATTCCTGAAAAGTCAGTCAGCTGTTCATAATCATGGTGTCATCCTTGAACTGACAGAAGAGAGTGGAAAAAGGTGTTTTCCACAGGATGTGGTAGCCCCCCACTCTAAATGGCAACAGAGGTTCCAATAACCCACAGTTACCCCTAAGGTAGCCATGTCAGTGGAGAACCCAGGGTGTGGTTTTGGATATGACAACTGTCAGTAACTTCTGCTGGGTGCAGACCTTCATGGTAGCGTTGTACTTGGCATGGGAGGCAGACCCCAGGCCAAAAGCAAGTTAGGCCCCCTGACCCTGCTGGTCATGGTGGGGTTGTGCAAGTGTTGGGTAACCTCTGTGGATAAGCTAGGGTTTGCCTTACCAAAGATAGGGTTAGAAGACATGGGCACCTCACTACCCCAGGTAAATGGGGAGGAAGAAAAAGACACAGCTGTAGTTAAAGTTCAGATTAAAATGTGGCGGAGCTTGGACGTGCAGCAAAATGGCCACTCATTAGACTGCGAAGCGGCTGAGCTGGGCTGCGCTGAACGTGTGCCGGCCCCTATGAAGGAGTGACTGGCCTCCAACTTGGGATTCCGCGCCTTCCGCGCTGACATTGGGTGTCTGGTACTGCCTCCTGCCTCTATTAACCAACAAAGAAGGAAGTCATACTGTTCCCAGCCAGCGACAGAGAGGGAGACCATGACACTGCCAGCAAAAAGGGCGTAGCAGCATCAGGCAATGCCTGTGGCTGTGGAGGGAGCTACGGAGGCCTACCTGCGAAGCCGTGCCTAATACAGTTGTGGAGTACGCACAGGCAAACTGGGTGACCTGACCCTGTTGCAAGGAAGGTGCTGGCACGTCTATCGATAAGAGGCCTGCTTGCATGGCAGAGGGGCCGGTCTGCACAAGAGATCTTCATTGGAAGCCCATAAGACATTGACCCCACGCTCCCCCCAAGGCAATTAGTGGATGTCAGCGCCTGGCCCCCTGCTACTTTTTGAGCATCACTGCTGTAGGGCAAGTGGAATAACGAGTGGGTCATGCCATGGGGTGAACCCCGAATGCCATATTAAGACCGCACTGTATTGATGGCTCGGGCTCTGAATTCTGTGCGCCTTCCCTGAGCTGAGACCTAGCGACCTCCGTCCCACGCTCGCCATCTAAGCATAACACCACCCTCCAGACACCGGTAGCTGCAGGGACCATTGCGGGCACTGTGCACCCCCGCTCCTCTCTGTAGCACGGGCATGACACAACTGATCGCACCGATATACTGCGGAGAAAGTAGTGCACCGCTACAGACTGCCATACTACTGAACATAAGCAGCTGGACATTAAATCACCATCTGGCACCTGGAACATATCAGGGAGATCTCAAGATAGACATGCCAGTGCAGCAAGACACTCAACAGTCAATAATGGGCAAACACAA
Source organism: Lissotriton helveticus (assembly GCF_964261635.1). Classification (NCBI taxonomy): domain Eukaryota; kingdom Metazoa; phylum Chordata; class Amphibia; order Caudata; family Salamandridae; genus Lissotriton; species Lissotriton helveticus. The sequence continues at coordinate 598,397,008 of NC_136065.1, forward strand.
TAGACGCCAATCAAAAATCTCCTTCGAGAGCAAGTCCACCGCAAAACTGGGACGGACCTACCGCAGGTGCAGTTAACAGACTCCCCATGGAAGACCAGAACCAAGATCAGGACCTTAAATCAATCCTAATGGATGTTAAATCAAGCCTTAAGGCAATCAACACCAAGCTAGATCTGATGGCGCACCGTCTGGACAAAATTAATGAGCGTGATAACAAACACGAAGATCACGTAGACCACTTAGAAATGCGAGTTTTGGACATAGATGACACTCAGAAAACAACCAAAGAACAACTGTTGCAGATGGTCAGAGTCCTCGCTGTTGTCAAGGCCAAGAACGAAAACCTTGAGGTTTGTTCGAGGCGAAATAACTTACACATATTAGGTGTGCCGGAATCCACTGCCATCGACAACATGGAAAATTACATCATTGACATACGGAACGATATTTTCAACGAATCTCTGTCCCCAGTGTTCATTTCCGAGAGGGCACATAGATCTTTGGTGCCAAGACTGCCTCCAATCACTCCGGTCTGCCCAATAATAGCTTGCTTGCTAAACTAAAAAGACTGAGATGTTTTGCTGCGCCAAGCGAGAGAACGAGGAGAAGTACAATATGGGGGCAACATCGTATCCTTCTACACGGACTTCACCATCGCTGTCCAAGCTGCCCAAAAGGACTTCCAGCATGTCAAGATACATCTGCAACAGGCCGACATCAAATATGCTCTCCTCTATCCGGCGAAGCTGCGGGTCACCCATGAGGGGAAAACCCATCATTTCACCAGCTCCAAGTCTGCACTGAAACTCACAAAAAGTATTGCTGCAGCTGCCCGAAAAAGCCCCCCGAGAACGTCCGAAGACTCGCACATAGATGAAAATGACTAGTGCTACCCCTGTTTAGAACACTAACTATATGGGCACCTACTTCGAATCACAAGGACAGATGGATGCCATTCTATGTTCACATGAACCGCTCCATTTTAGACAGCGGAATCACCACATTGAAATTCTGAACAACTGGCCAGCTAATCTGGGCGATATTTGTTGTTTCAGCCACTCAGCAAAGACCAGGCTGTGGTGTATGTCAGCTCACCTCTGCCCTCCGGGATGAGTCCCTTATACTGGACAATACAGATTTAGTTTTTTAGGAAGGGTGGGGGTTGGCTGTGAGATTCTCAATCAAGTTTGGGGGTTGGTGTGGGTGGGCATGGGTTTTGTTACAGGTTATTGATCTCCCTGTTGGAGTGCATTCACACCACAGGACAGGTACTCCTCTTATCCCCTGCATTTCCCCCCTGGTGACTAAGCCAATGGGAGCACCAAACACCATCTCTACCCTACTAGCTATCAGGACTCTGATATATCACTACTCGACAGTGATACCCAGCATACACATTAGAATCATCTGGATGTACATGCCAACATATTACCGCCACACAACCATGCACACCACCCAGGCCAGAGCACTGTGTCTCCCTGCCCAGTGCTCTGGGTGCACCAGGACTCTCACCACCCAGCCAGTGCAGTGTCTCTCTGTCCAACGCTCTGGGTGCACACCATCCGTAGTGCGGTGTGTCTCCTTGCCGAGCGCTCTGGGTGCACCTGGAGGCACACTACCCAAGCAGTATCTGTAGTAAACAAATGTACTCACTACCATTCTTATGTGAGTTTAGAATGTATCTATTTGTATCTTTTCTGTTATTCAAGTACTCTGAAGTCCTTATGTAATGTAAATGGTTTAATTGTAAAGCGCTCTGACACCTTCAGGTAAAGTTTGCGCTATATAAAAACATGATAAATAAATAAATAATAAAACATAACGATGAATATTAGATGTTTAACTTGGAACATTAGGGTGTTAAACTATGCACTGAAAGCCCGGCTCGTACACACCTACCTTACTAGAAACCAAATAGACATATGCTTATTACATGAACTCCATCTTACTACTTCAACTGCGACCCGCCTACGCACTAGGTGGTGCGCAGAACCTCACGCATCCTACTTTTCCAACTATGCCCATGGTACGGGTATACTCATTTGGAAAAACATTCCATGGAAACTTACACAGGTGAAATTAGACTCAGAAGGTCGATTTGTTTTCATAGCCGGCACATCACACCAGCACCCAATAATACTTGATTGCATATATGGACCTAACACCAACTGCCCTAGTTTTCTAGCGAAGTATGGTGACATATTACTAATCTAGGACCTGGGGCGATCATATGGGGGGTGATTTTACTGTCATTTTGAACCCAGATATGGATAGATCCTGTACCTCTCGCCACCCACACCCCAACGCTGCTTTACAACTACACACACTGATAGAAGACCATGGCCTGATTGTCGCTTGGCACGCCTCACACAGCACAAGTACAGACTACTGGCTCATTACAAAAGACGCACTGACATGGACGACAAATACCTCACTAATGCCCCGAACAATATCGGATCATGCCCCGGTGTTGCTAGAACTGGTGATGCCCTCTTCTGCCCTGCTCCTTCTTCTGGCAATTGCTGGCTGGAGCTCTATGAGACCAGGCATTCAGGGTAGAAATACGAACCTCTATTGTTGAGTATTTCTCAATAAATGAAGGTTTCGTGGACTCCCTGTTGCTACTCTGGAAGGCCTTTAAAGTCGACATAAGAGGTGTGTGTATCGGTAAACAAGCAGGGGTCCTAAAGGCCATATGCTCAAGAATTACATGCCTCCAGACAGACCTAAGAGCCCTCGAACAAGAATTTTAGCAATCCAATGACCAGAGCATCCTGGCACGTATACGCGATTCTCTATCTGAATATAATGAAGTACACTACCTAGGGTGAGAATTTAAGGCCTGCAGATATAGAGAGGGTGAGCGGCCCAGGAGGACGCTGACCCAAATGCCTAGGCCGCATGCAACAAATAATTACATAGTCGAATTGGTAGATGAACACACAGATCACAACACTAGGTCCATGGACATACTTCACACCATGTCCACTTAGTACTCTGAACTATACCAAACCAAGTCCCACACCCCCACAGACCAAATAAAAAGCTACTTGGAATCAGTACAACTACTATGGCTTGCTGACACGCATCGTCAATATTTGGACTCCCCGTTCACAGAGGAGGAGGTTCAGCATGTCATCCGCCGCCAGCCCAATGATACAGCCCCCTGACCTTAATGGCCTCATCACATCTGTGAAAAGCAGCGAGTCTTCTAAGACCCCCAATGCTGTCCGGGGCAGGGTTCACCTCTAATTCATTTTGGGTTCCCTATCAAAATAATGAGGCAAGCGCTGGACACTGGAAGACAAGAAAAAGGTTTATTTCTCATGAGGAGACCACTTCAACTGCAGACACCGGGATGTCTGAGGGAGGTGTTCTGCTGGTATCTCCTTTGGCTATTCCTTTTATACAGGTTTGACACAATGCATTTGTTTCATCAACATGGTTACACAAACTTGGAGTCCCCGCCCCGGGCAGGTTGCCACACAAGCCCAACAGCAATTCTCTTCCCACCCCGGTCAAACAGACAATCTTATCTTGCAGCTGGACCTTGCTTCAGGGTCTAAAACGTGTGAGACCGGCCAGATCTAAGAGTCCATTCTGTTGATAAAAACAGGTCCCATTGTTGGTAAAAACAAGTCTTGCTGTTTGCAGTGCAGTAAATCATGTTGCAAGGTTCTTTTTAGTGTCTGGAACCTGTTTGTGTAACTAGGTGCGGTGAGGGGTAGAGTGTCCAAAGGTTTGCCTGCAAACAGAGATGAATGGAAAAACGAGTTTGTAGCAGCAAGTGGCGCAGAGGTTTGTCGTGACAATAGGGTTTATAGCCCCCAGCTCACATATCAGGTTTGGTCAGAGGGTCAGAGGGATGCTAGTAAGGGCAGGGTGAAACAAAGGTGACCAACAGAGTACAAAATGGCTGTGATGGATTAAAATGACTGCAGCTTATATGCACATAGAAATTTCCACCAGACAAGATGGCACAGGCAATGTTCACGATTATCATTTTGCTTTTAACAGTGGTCCCTTTGAACATAACTTAGCCAGCTTGTCCATCTACTTCGATCTCCATAATGTCCTGTATCTCTTGATCATACATTACTGTCATTTTTGTTAGCTGTGTGCCCATAGTTTTAGGGTGCAAGGTAGTTATGCAAAGAGAACACAAAGGTGGTATACAGTTCATACCCAAACAACAACCACATATTGTCAATACTGGGAACAAGAGAATCATTGATATTTTCCAACCCCACTCCTTCAAGATGCCCCAAAGGCAACTTCCAATTGTCCACGTCTCTGATCCTTGATGAATTTCTGAAGACAGTTTATGGAGATGTTCGATTGCTTCATAGACAGAAGATGAATTATCAGGAATGTATATACAGCAGCTGGCACCGATGATGCGGCATGCTCCTCCACGGTCCGCAAGTACTACGTCTAGGACCATGCGATTTTGCAGGGTAACCAGACAGACTGCTTGGAGCTCAGCAGTGTTGTTGGTGAGGATGCCAGCAGTGACGTTCAGGGCAGTCTCTACCGCTTGGGACAGATATATGATGGCTCGGCTGTTTGCCATCGGACCACATAGCGGGACGAGCCCTTTTGCTGCATCAAGGAACTGTGATGCGGCAGTGTCTGCTTGATCAGTGTCTTTAGAACGCTTTTCTCGATGATGCTCTGCAGGAGCTGTGTAGGTTGGTGGCAAAACAAAGGCGATGTTGCATGTGCCCCCCCAGTTTCTTGGGAGCCAGGTGTAGGCTTTGGTTCCACAAACAAAGTACATATTGGTTGATGCAACAAGCACTGGAGGGTTGGCAGTGTTCAAATTCCTTACAATGCTGCAAGTGCTGTGACCCACATTCTTAGTCCCACGGCCTTCAATGCATACAAGGCCAGAGACGTTCACCACAGATAGGGCAACAGTCAGTGTTGCAGCAGTTCTTTTCTTCAGGTAGGAAAATGTGGCTTTGACAGGATTATTGAACACTTGTATTTCCACTCGTTCTTTGGAGGGGACATTCATCGGGCATGTCACATTGGAGGTGTGAGGGCAGTAGGGGGCGGCTGTTCTTCCTGTTTCGTTTAGCCAGAACTCGTTGTAGAACTGGGCGATTGTCCCGTCGGAAGTGGCATTGTCTTTGTAACTTTCTTGTAGGAGCATCATCCAGGCAAGGCAAGATCTGTGAATAGAAAAGGGTGAAGGGATGAAGGGGATGGAATGTTCAGTGTCATGTGGTAACAGGCCACAGACCCAACAGTTGGTAGCATTGGTGGCAAGATTGTGCTGATGCAGCATCTGCACGAAAGAATTATTCCAGAATTCTTTGCGTCCTTCTCGGAGATGTGGCGGTAGTGATACCAGGTAGTGTTCTTTCTTGGTGGTTGGTTGCATGGTGGGTGACAATGTTCTGTATGCAGGTGCATTCTCTTCAAAGATCCAGAATTTGACCATTAGCAAGAAACAGGTGAGAAATGCGGCTATAAGTGCAATTGTCTTTGTGCTGTGCAGGTTGGCAGTCTTGGTGTCTTTGCGGCGGCTTTGCAGGTGCTCAGTTTCTTCCATCATCTTCCATCATCTTCGAGGAGCTCAACAACTGTTAGGACCACTGACTTTTGTCTGGCGCTTTTCCTGGTAGCGTTGGTTGACTGTGCTACCGATCTGAGACCTTGACTCAGTTAGTGGCCTGGTCGTTGGAGCACCCTCCTTTCATCGATCTTAGGTTGTACCCTTTCTTGTATGGCACGGTGGGGTCGCGAAATTTTGATAGCTCGAGGGTGTCTTCTTGTGGGTAGCAACTCAGAGCTGGTCGGTCCTTCGTGAGTACTTCCTCTTGCACCTCCACCTCTTCACAGGTTGCCAGTGTTGGAGGGACTCGCTTGCAGTGATGAGCGTGCAACCAGTTTCGTTTTCCTTCCACTCGGAGGGCAGTTCGGGTGGTGACCAGGACTTGTCAGGGGCCTGTCCACCTAGGCTCCAGACTCTTCGTTCTTTGGAAGTTGCAAATCAAGACTTAGTCGCCAGGTTTTATTTCATGTCCCTACCCCCTGGATACGTCAGGCAAGGCCTGCTGCACCTGTTGGTGGATAATTGTTAGCTCGTTCGTCAATTTATGCAAATAATCCTACATTAATATGTTCGGGACATTGTTAATGGAGGTGGGTCTTGGCGCCGCCCAAATGCTCATAGGCCTGCCGAAGACCACCTCATACGGGGTCAGTCTGTGTTTGGTTGGGATGGAGCGCATCGATAGCAACGCCAAGGGGAGGGCGTCTGGCCATTTCAACCCGGTCGTGGCAAATATTTTGGCTAGTGTGAGTTTCAATGTTGCATTGTGTCTCTCTACCAGGCCCGCTGATTGGGGGTGGAAGACAGCATGGAACTTTTGTTTTACCCCCAACCCTCTCAGTATGTTCTGTATCACCTCGGCTACGAAGTGAGGGCCGTTGTCACTCCATAAAATTCTGCAAAGGCCGTATTGGGGGAAGAATTCTTTCAGCAATACTTTTGCAGTTTCTAAGGCGGTATTGTTGCGGGTGGGGTATGCCTACACCCATTTGCTAAAAGCGCACACAACCACCAGGACATATTTTAGACCATGGCATCTCTTTAGTTGGATGTAATCCATTTGAGGGATTTCAAAGGGGTGGTCAAGGACTCCAAACCCTCCCCGCGGTACTACTGTCCTCTTCCCAGGGTTGTGTTGTAGGCAGACTATCTTGACATTATGCCTTACTCTGGTGAGTAGCTCAATCATGGGGGTGGAGCCTATGAGTGCTGATAAATGTGCCATGGTCAAAATGGGGATGAGATAGGCATTGGGTAACAGCCATTTATTTCTGTCTTTAGTTCTCCAGCAATCTTCCTCGTCTTTTAGTCCCACCCTTTCCCACTCGGTCAATTCGTCTTGTGTGCCTGTAGTCTGTATGTCCCTTACAGTGGGCCTAGAGTCAGTCCATTGTTCAGCTTGTGACCTGGTCACATACATTCGTGTTTTAGTTCTGTCTCCTGCCGTGGCTCGGGCAGTAACGTCTGCTAGTGCATTTCCCTGTCCAATGAGATCAGTCACTTTCCTATGTGCTTGGCATTTTATCACTTCTAACTTCTTGGGAAGGAGGACTGCTTGCGTCAAGGCAGAGACTAAATCTCCATGGAGGATGGGTGTACCGCGTGAAGTCAGGAACCCTCTTTCTTTCCATAAGATCCCAAAATGGTGAACCACCCCGAAGGCATATTGGCTGTCGGTGTATATGTTAACTGTCGTGCCAGTTGCTAAGATACATGCTCGTGTGAGGGCAATGAGTTCTGCAGCCTGGGCTGAACGTTGGGGAATACGGGCTGTTTCCAGAATGGTTCGGGCTGTGGTGACAGCGTATGCATCTGAGGTGGTGCCGTCGGGGAGTTTGATGCACGAACCATCCACCCACAGTTCTCCATCCGGTTCTAGAAAGGCGGTGTCTCTGAGGTCTATTCTACTCTTTGTTTGTTCATCGGTTAGTGTCACACAGTCGTGTAGTGGAGTCACGCTAGGATCATTTTCGGCTAGGGGTAACAGTGTGGCTGGATTGAGGGTGGTGCATCGCTTTAGGGTAATGTGCGGTGCTAGCAGGGTCAACTCATATCCTGTCAGTCGGGCGCTAGTCAAGTGTTGGGTTTTGGTCTGGTTTAGTAGTGTGTCGACTGCATGGGGTACTAAAACAGTGACTGGATTGGAGAGCACTATTCCTTCGCTCTGGCGTATTGATACTGCTGCAGCTGCCACAGCGCGCAAGCACGCTGGCAGTGCTCTGGCTACTGGATCGAGGGTGGCAGAGAAATATGCACAAGGGCGCTGTTTGTGACCAATTGATTGTGTTAGGACAGACAATGCACATCCCTCCCTCTCGTGCGTGTAGAGGAAGAATGGTTTGAAGTACTCTGGGGTTCCTAGGACAGGCGCTGAACAAAGGGCATTGCGTAGTTCTTTAAAGGCTGACTGGCATTCAGGGGTCCAGGGGAGAGGTGAGGGGATGTCTTTAGCTAGGAGGGAGAGAAGGGGTTTGATAATGAAGCTAAAGTTCGGTAACACTGTCGGCAAAACGAGGTGAGACCTATCAAAGAGCGGACTTGCTTCTGATTTTTGGGGACAGGGGTGTCTAGAATTGTCTGGATCATGTCAGGTATGAGTTTCCTCCCTTCCTTTGATAAAAGGTGACCCAAATAGGTCACTTGTGATTTGCAGAACTGCAATTTCTTTCGGGAGACCTTGTGACCATTCTCAGCAAGAAAATGGAGTAGTTTGCTGGTGGCTGTGATGGCTATTGGTACGGTGTCTGCTGCTAGAAGGATGTCGTCTACATATTGTATTAGTGCCACTCCATCTGGCAATTGTATGGCGTTCAACTGTCTTTTATGCGCATGGCTATTGATGCTTGGGCTCTCAGTGTACCCCTGGGGTGCTCCGCAAAATATGTACGAACGAGATTTTAGGGTGAATCCAAATAGATAGCGGCTGTCCTTGTGTATAGGTGTGGAAAAGAACGCATTCTTGAGGTCAATCACAGTGAAGGTGGTGGCAGTGGAGTGGATAAAGTCAAAATTGTTGTGATGTTGGAAACTACTGGGTATTGTGGCACTACGATTTTGTTTATCTCCCGCAGGTCAATGATGAAGCGGTAGGCTTTTCCGTCTCCCTCTCCCTGTCTCTTTACAATCGGTAGTATGGGACTGTTACAAATGTTGCTCACTACTTCCTACCACCCCTGCCTCTACCAAAGAGTGTATAATCTCTGTCAGTGCCTTCTCACCCTCCGGCGATATTTTGTACTGCGGTACTTTTGATCGGGTTGCGTCCTGTCGTATTGTTACGTGTACTGGGTCGATCATCATTCGTCCTACGTCTGAATCTGCCCTAGCCCATAAGTGTGATGGCAAAGTGTCCAGTAGGGATGCGTCAGTCTCAGAGATGGGAAACATGTGCTGAGAAGGGTTCTCTCTATAGCGCTGGCGGTTGTCATACAGGATGACACGCACTCCGTCCGGTGAGCATCTGATAGTCGCATGGAAGTGTTTCAAAAGGTCGAGACCCATAATGGCATCGGGGGTGTTAGAAGAGAGGAAGAATATTGTTTCGACGATATTGTTGTCAAGGTTAAAAGGGATTGGTCAGGGCAAAGGGTTGGTGGAGGGCATACCATCAAATCCTATTGAGGTCACATGTGAGCCAGACAAGGGTGCCCTTGGAATCAGTCGTTTGGATAGTGCACTACGTGTTGCTCCCGGGTCTACCAAACATGGCGACTTTGTGCCCAGGACCTCAGCGGTAACATAAGGGCCTTGCTGATCAACATAGAGCTCGACTGGATCCCTCCCTTGCCCCTGGCTGTCCTATGCAAAGTTGTACGTATTGTCATAATCTGTCTGTTGGTACTGATTCTGTTTGGGATGGTCAAATGCGTTCAGTCTTCCTGGCCTTTCCTTGCTTGCTTCACTCGCGTACCCTCTCCCACGTCCTCTTCCTTTCCGTCCACTTGCTATTTCCCTCGCCCCTCTGCCCCTACCAGCTCCTAACAAAGCCGGGCATTGGGATTTCCAGTGTCCATATTCTTTGCAAAATGCACATTGATCCTGTCTTAGGTCTTGGCGTCCTACATATGATGTTGATGAATTGTTTTTAGGTGGCTGTACTCTAGGGATATTCTGCTGGTATCCTCCCCTATATTGCTCCCTTCCTGTATTCGCCCCGTGGAGTTGTGCTATCATCACCCTTTCCTTCAAGTCATTCTTTTTCCTTTCTGAAGTCCTGTCATTTTCGTTTTTCTTATGCTCATAGTACTGGGCCATTTGGAGGATAGCCGCTGGTTTAGATGCTGCCCAACTACTTTCGCTGGCTTGTAATTCTGGGATACCTCTGGCAGTAGTCCTTTGACGTAGTTCTGCACAAATAAGTGGTGTCCGGTTGTGGTGGACATGTCTTGTCCACTGTAATCGGAGAACACTGTTTCAAATCTGGAGAAATACTCTGAGACATCCTCTTGTGGTTTCTGGCGGCACATGGTTACTATGGACCAGTCTAACTTTTTCTCTGGGATCAGCGTTTTCACTTTCTGCACTATTTTGTCAGGAAGGTCCAATACTGCTTTAACCGTTTTTTGACCAGGGTTCCGCTGTTTATCTAGTGTGTTGAGTTGTTCCCAGGTATGACCAAGCAGTTCGGTATGGTCTACTTTCCTAATCTGTTTCCACAAATCTGCTGGCAAACCTAACCCGAAGAACAAGTCTATGTCGGCAAGTGTCATTATTGTTGATCCCAAAGCGGTACCTAGCTCGGTGTAAAAGGCGGTGGGGTTCTTTCCTAAATCCGGCAAAGATGTACGGAACGTCAAGATGTCCTGTCTGTCCCATGGCTGATACACCCAATTGTAGACCACCCTTCCTCTAGCGTCTTGATTGTTCATATCATCATGAGTCCCTTGTCCTCTAGGAGGAACCCAATAAGGGTCAGCCTCTTTTATCGGCATCATGCTATCTGGTTTTTCTAATGGGGGTCCTGCTATTTTAGATGTCCTGTCCTTAGCTATCCGTCCTTGTTCTATGAGGTGATGGAATACTTCCAGTGTGGATGAAAAGAGTTCTTTCACATCGTTGTCGCCTTCATCTCCGGTGTCTACCTTCCTATAGAGATCCACTAGTCGCTCAGGCCCTACATCCTGGTGCTTCTCTTCATATCCAGTAAGAGTGGGGTAACAGAGACGTACAATAAAGTATCGTTTGTGGGTTTCGACATAGGAGTTGCATATGTCAGTTACATACTCTTCTGTCTCCTTCCTATCAATGAGGGATTTAACTATTTTATCAATGCCTGCTCGCTCAATTTTACTTAATCACGGGACCCTGAGCACTCCTTTTTCCTTTGATCCTACTTCTACTACTGTATCCTTTGATGAGGCATTTGATGTGAGTGACTCGGTGGGAGCAGAAGCAGTGGAGACCGAGACGATCGTGCCATCTCCGGCTATATTTTGGGGGTCCTAGCGTTGTACTATGGGATGAGTAGGTGCATAAGGGGTGGTATGTATATGATTTGGGAACCTAATAATAAATCATCATCTACCCTTTGTTTTGCCGGTAACTCGGGGTAAAGAGTCAAAGGCGTTCTAACAGGGTATTGACCTGATATTTTTGATTCCTGTTCCTATTTATCGGTTTCTTTTTCTTTTAGTTCTTTTTCTAAATTATTACAGGCTTAGTAAGCTGATTTTCGCATTTCTTTATCTTGTCTAGCTTCGTCTCTTTTCTTTCTTTGAGCTGCCTCTTTTCGCCATACACCAAAACTGTCAAGCATGGCTGGTGTAGTTTTCTTTTTGTGGAGAGCTAATTCTAACGTTTCTATTTTAGCGGGATCGAAAGATCCCGTCAGTGGCCACTGATTTACCCGGTCCTTCCTAGTGTATTTATGCCATAGTTTGCTATAAACTACGGTGGCTAATCCATACTTTACGTACATGTGCTTGTTAGGGGTGCCTTCCGGCGGCGCCGGCTGACTGACCTCTAACAAACGGTCCGGTCTAAAACAATAACAAAACAATCTAGAGAAAACATGCATGACATATTTACCAGTCAAAATTAATATCCCAATCAATCAATTTAGACAAACAGTCTGCACTACCTGTCCTTCGCTGTCTGCAAAGAGAGAGAGAATATTCCTATTCTCTGTTGTTTTCAAGCAGGGAATGTCTCAAATAATAGTAACAAAAGAGAGAGTGAGTGAAAATATACGAGCACTATGTGAGGTGGGAACTCCTGGTCCCCCAAACAATTTACAAAAACAATAGAGGAGTAACCCCTCGTGGATAGAGAATTGTTTCTCTAATTATGAGCTTAAGTGCTCTAATCAGCACAATATGACCCAACCTGTTGCTGGATAATGCATATCCTTATAGAAGACCCCTCACTCACCAACCTAGTTGGTGACATGCTTCATCATCGGGGTCCCACCCCATAGGCCAAGTGCCTATAGGGTGTGCTGCGACACCTGACTACAGTGGAGCTGGTTAATTTTTTCTGTTATGTGTTCATATCTATCAAAAATGAGTTTTAAAAGGGGCCAACACTACTCACTGCAAGTATTTTATTCTTGAGTGCTTGAACCCTTGTTAAAATAAAGTGTGGCACCTGTGCCTAATTAGGTAGGCTTTGGTGTCATAAGTAGTATTAAAAATATAAAAATAGCAAAAGTGTGCTATGTGAATGTGAATCTTACAAAACAATTGGTTAAAAAGGTCTACATGTTTCAACCCATATATCCATTCAAGGGTTTTCGTCAGGACCGTGGTGTTTTGAACTGGGTGGTCCGCACTCGCTAAGGAGCGTCCTGCCCTAGTTCAAATAGGAGACCGCAAATTACGGTTTCATGAAAAAAGGGTGCGTTTTTCCTTTTTTGGGGAAAAAACGCTTAGATGCGGAACTACCGCTTCATGGGCACCAGCGTTTCCAAGATGGCAAGAGTCCGTCTCTTGCAACTTCTGATCGTCACACCGAAAACCTACTTGGTTCCTGCTAGACGTGCCCCGAGGACTCTTGCCGTCTTGGAAACGCTGGTGCCCATGAAGCGGTAGTTCCGCATTTAAGCGTTTTTTCCCCAAAAAAGGAAAAACGCACCCTTTTTTCATGAAACCGTAATTTGCGGTCTCCTATTCGAACTAGGGCAGGACGCTCCTTAGCGAGTGCGGACCACCCAGTTCAAAACACCACGGTCCTGACGAAAACCCTTGAATGGATATATGGGTTGAAACATGTAGACCTTTTTAACCAATAATTTTGTAAGATTCACATTCACATAGCACACTTTTGCTGTTTTTATATTTTTAATACTACTTATGACACCAAAGCCTACCTAATTAGGCACAGGTGTCACACTTTATTTTAACAAGGGTTCAAGCACTCAAGAATAAAATACTTGCAGTGAGTAGTGTTGGCCCCTTTTAAAACTCATTTTTGATAGATATGAACACATAAAAGAAAAAATTAACCAGCTCCACTGTAGTCAGGTGTCGCAGCACACCCTATAGGCACTCGGCCTATGGGGTGGGACCCCGATGATGAAGCATGTCACCAACTAGGTTGGTGAGTGAGGGGTCTTCTATAAGGATATGCATTATCCAGCAACAGGTTGGGTCATATTGTGCTGATTAGAGCACGAATGTCTCAAATAACTCAATATCAAATAGGAATACTAGTATTTCGAATAAACTATTCAATCAATCAATCAATCAATTTAAGTTGTTTTTCCACGACCTTACCCGGACCGAATGGACAGATCTTCGTCTTCCCCTTCCAGCGCCTGGTTGTCCTCTCACTCCAACAATCAATGCGGTGTTCCTCTAAGGTCCCAGTCAGGACCGCAGGTCACTCGAGAGAGGTCCGTTCGGAACCGGTGAAGTTCAGTCGATCGGCAGCTAGACAAGGGTCTTCTCAGGCAGGTATACCCCAATCGTTTAGTCGTTCACTCCGTCGTTAGGACCCCTCTACCGGACCCACGTGTTGCTGATGGGCCCTCACGTTGGGGCACCAATTTGTGATAAGCAGCGTGTCTTCTAAGACCCCCAATGCTGCTTGGTGCAGGGTTCACCTCTAATTTACTTTGGGTTCGCTATCAAAATAATGAGGCAAGTGCTGGACACTGGAAGTCAAGAGAAAGGTTTATTTCTCATAAGGAGACCATGTCAACTGCAGACACCGGGATGTCTGAGGGAGGTATTCTGCTGGTATCTCCTTTGGCTCTTCCTTTTATACAGGTTTGACACAATGCATTTGTTTCATCAACATGGTTACACAAGCTTGGAGTCCCCGCCCCGGGTAGGTTGCCACACAAGCCCAACAGTAATTCTCTTCCCACCCAGGTCAAACAGACAATCTTATCTTGCAGCTGGACCTTGCTTCAGGGTCTAAAACATGTGAGACTGGTCAGATCTAAGAGTCTGTTCTGTTGATAAAAAACAGGTCGCATTGTTGGTAAAAACAAGTCTTGCTGTTTTTAGTGCAATAAATCATGTTGCAAGGGTCTTTTTAGTGTCTGGAACCTGTTTGTGTAACTAGGTGCGGTGAGGGGTAGAGTGTCCAAAAGTTTGCCTGCAAACAGAGATGAATGGAAAAACGAGTTTGTAGCAGCAAGTGGCGCAGAGGTTTGTCATGACAATAGGGTTTATAGCCATCAGCACATATATCAGGTTTGGTCATAAGGTCAGAGGGATGCTAGTAAGGGCAGGGTGAAGCAAAGGTGACCAACAGAGTAAAAAATGGCTGTGATGGATTAAAATGACTGCAGCTTAAATGCACATAGAAATTTCCACAAGACAAGATGGTGCAGGCAATGTTCACGATTGTCATTTTGCTTTTAACACATCCTTCTACAAAGAATTCACCACTACATTGAAGAGGAGTGGAGGCTGGGGAACTACCATGATCACTACGAGAGGCAGTCATTGTCACCATACTGAAACCTGGCAAATCAGCCAATCCATGTGACTCCTATAGAGCGCTTTACATGATAAATGTGTATAACAAAATCTTAGCGAAACTTAACGCCAACTGCCTATCTCCACTCCTCCCTGATATGATTTGCCGAGATTAATCGGGAATTGTGCCCAATCGTTCTACTGCACATAATATTCACACTTGCTTTGCGGTTATGCATAGTGCAGATCCAAGTGTGACAGCAGTTGCAGCTTACTAGGCGCCCCTACGGTGTTTGACTCCCTAGAGTGGCTGTTCCTATTCCAGCTTCCACAACACTTAGGGTTAAGCATGCGCTTTTTGAATCTTGTTAAACTTTTATACAATGCCCACTTAGCCAGACTACGCGTAAATGGCCTACTATCAGACCCATTTGCAGTCTCGCGTGGCACAAAGCAGGGTTGCCCCTTGTCCCCACTTCTCTTCGCTATAGCCATGGTACCTCTGGCAGCTAATCTACACCAACACCACGTCCACAGGGGGATCAAATACTGAGAGAGAGCAATTCTTCTCTCTATGTATGCAGATGACATCTCCATGTACATCAATTACCCTCAGGATAACCTAGACTGTGTCATAAGAGAGGTCATAGCATTTGGGGATTGTCGGGTGTAACAATAAATTGGACCAAATCAGTCATCTTCCCTCTCACTGATTGCACTGGGCAGTTTGAGCCCGAATTCAAGCTGCAGTGGGCAATGGAACAAGTAATATATCTAGGCGTGTGGTTGAGCTGGAACATGGGCAAACTATGGCAGGCCTACTATGGCAAGGCAGTCACTTGGCTGGAGGAGGGAGTCCTGATCAGGAATTGCCTTCCTCTCTCATTCACTGGCCAACTGGCCATCGCCAAGATGGTTGTGCTGCCTAAATGCCTGTATCTTTTCCTCAATCTCCCTATTCCACTCACACAGCACTTCTTTTAATGCCTAAAATCTAATCTAATCTCTCTAGCTTGGGCAGGCAAACGGCCTAGAATAGCATGGGAAATCCTCACACTACCCTTTCGTCAGGGTGGCCTAAATGCCCCAGATATGAAACTATACGTGCTATGCGCCCAAGCTCAGTATCTACACTTCTAGCTATACCCGGTCAAATGTCAACCACATACCACAGTGGAGGCAAACCTGACCTCTCCAATCCCATTATCCACAGCAATATATCAACCCTATAGACACTCTCGGGCACCAGCTGACACAGAGGACTGTGTGAGTTGGGCATGGGATGGACTGAAACGACAAGCATCTCTTGACTGCATATACGCACCCTCCATTACTATAATGCGTAGCCCTGCATTGTCGATGCTAGTAGATGATGGCATGTGCACCTGAGCCCGCGGTAATATGATCAATCATATCATCATCAGTGGTACCATGTTCAATTGTTATGTATTTGTTTATGGTTGTTATCCTTACCCGATTGGTCTACTTGTTTAACCTTCTTATTTATTTGTTCATTCTTGCAGCTGTTTGCTGTCTAAGCTGGACTCCTTCTTTTGGTGTGTTTGGTGTGTTGTTCCCCAAGTATCTTCCTCCCAGACCTACCATTTTATCGTTGTGTGGGGTAAGTTTTTTTAAAGTATATTATTGTATTATTTATTTCTATAAGTTGACTTATCTGTTTTGTTGCCTTATGGGTCATAGTTATGTGAACTGATGTAGTGTCTTTTTCTCTGTGTTACTCTATTTTTTTATTCTCTGTTTCTTTTCCAATAGATTGATTGTCTCTGTCGCTATTATTCTGTCATTTAAATGTTTTTTTGCCCGCTGTTTGTCTTTGGTCTTGTGCTTTTCTACCCCTCCATCATATTCTTCCTACACTGGATGTTTCTTTCTTTTGTATGACTAAAGCTTTTTGTCATCTTTATTGTCTCTACCAGAGTTACTGTTCCTCTTCTTATTTTCATCTCTTCTATCTCTTTTTCTTTCCTTTCTCTTTTTTTTCTCGTTCATCATTTTTCTTATTGATCTCAACATGTATTATAGTTTTCTATTGAATATGACTATTGGAACATTTTATCAGTTATTTATATTCAGATGGTTTGTTCTGGTTTCCTTTTATGGATGCATGGCTCAATATATGTGTTAAAATATCACAATGCTAAACTCTCTTAAGGTAATTTCTTGGAATGTCAAGGGCTTGCATAATCCTAGAAAAAACTGTGAGTTCTGACCCATTTCGCTCGGCTTAATTGTAATATTGCTTTATTACAGTTAACACATTTACTTGATAAGGATTTAAACTCAGTGCAGAAAAATTGTGTCTGACACATTTTTTGTTCTCCAGCTCTTGATCATAAAAGTGGGGTTGACATCCTTGCACACAAATTCCTTCCCTTGGTAGTAGAGAAGGAGGAAAGAGATGCAGAAGGCCGATGGATTCTAATTCATGCCACCATTCATCACATACCTATTTCTATACTAAATATTTATGGCCCCACTGGTATAAAGGTACAATTTTGGGAACAAATGTCAGTTGTTCTACGCTCTTGTTCAAATGCATATTTAATAGTTAGTGGTGACTTTAATCAGATTGTTGATCCTTTCCTAGAGAGAAAGTCACAAGTTAAATATGTCCCTAACAAGATGCAGAAATCATTTACACGATTTATCCATTCCAGAGAATTAGGTAATGCCTGGAGGTTATTCTCTCCAGACATACTTGAATACACTTTATATTATCCAGCACATAAATCCCAATCCAGTATTGACTATCTATTTCTCTCACCCCCCCCTTAGTTGCTTCACCTTTTCAAGCTCAAATTGGGTCAATATTAATTTCAGCTCATGCGCCGGTTATCAAAGATTTCGATCTATTGCCTGAGACTAAGCATGGGTGTAAAATCCGTTCCGTTTGCGGAATTTGCAGATTTTCTGCAATTTCGCGGTCCGCGAATCTCGCAAAATCGCAGAAAAATCAGCGAAATCGCATGCGGGACGGATTTTCAAAAACAGAAGTACATGAAGCGCTTACAGGGTTACAGCAGGTGCCCAAGTTGAAGCTAATTTCTTTGTAACCATTTACAAAATGGTTACAAAGAAATTAACTTCTACTTGGGCACCTGCTGTAACCCTGTAAGTGCGTCCTGAGCGGCGCCTCCAGAGTTGTTGCCTACTTGCAACTATTCTCTGACCCTGCTCTGACCCTCTAAGCAGGATCAGAGAATGGTTACAAGTATGGCACAATGCTCCAGGCTGTCAGAACAATTTAAACCACAACAGGAAGCCCTTACAGATAAGGAAGCAGGTGCCAGACTTGAAGCTCAAATTCAGTAACACATTAACCAGCCCCTGGTTGAGGCTGGGCAGGTGTGCTTTCTCCCCATAATCTACAGTGGTGAACCAGAGGGTGCTGTGATGAACCAGAAGGTGCAGTTGTGAACCAGAGGGTGCTGTGATGAACCAGAGGGTGCTGTGATGAACCAGAGGGTGGCAGTGATGAACCAGAGGGTGACAGTGATGAACCAGAGGGTGACAGTGATGTACCAGAGGGTGGCAGTGGTGAATTACAGGGTGGCAGTGATGAACCAGAGGGTGGCAGTGGTGAACCAGAGGGTGGCAGTGGTGAACCAGAGGGTGGCAGTGGTGAACCAGAGGGTGCTGTGTTGAACTAGAGGGTGGCAGTGATGAACCAGAGGGTGACAGTGATGAACCAGAGGATGGCAGTGGTGAACCAGAGGGTGGCAGTGATGAACCAGAGGGTGGTAGTGGTAAACCAGAGGGTGGCAGTGGTGAACCAGAGGGTGGCAGTGGTGAACCAGAGGGTGGCAGTGATGAACCAGAGGGTGGCAGTGGTGAACCAGAGGGTGGCAGTGATGAACCAGAGGGTGACAGTGATGAACCAGAGGGTGACAGTGATGAACCAGATGGTGGCAGTGGTGAACCAGAGGGTAGCAGTGATGAACCAGAGGGTGGCAGTGTTGAACCAGAGGGTGACAGTGATGAACCAGAGGATGGCAGTGGTGAACCAGAGGGTGGCAGTGATGAACCAGAGGTTGGCAGTGGTGAACCAGAGGGTGGCAGTGGTGAACCAGAGGGTGGCAGTGATGAACCAGAGGGTGGCAGTGGTGAACCAGAGGGTGGCAGTGATGAACCAGAGGGTGACAGTGATGAACCAGAGGATGACAGTGATGAACCAGAGGGTGGCAGTGGTGAACCAGAGGGTAGCAGTGATGAACCAGAGGGTGGCAGTGGTGATCCAGAGGGTGACAGTGATGAACCAGAGGATGGCAGTGATGAACCAGAGGGTGGCAGCCATGAACCAGAGGGTGACAGTGATGAACCAGAGGGTGGCAGTGGTGAATCAGAGGGTGGCAGTGATGAACCAGAGGGTGGCAGTGGTGAACCAGAGGGTGGCACTGGTGAACCAGAGGGTGGCAGTGGTGAACCAGAGGGTGCTGTGTTGAACTAGAGGGTGGCAGTGATGAACCTGAGGGTGACAGTGATGAACCAGAGGGTGGCAGTGGTGAACCAGAGGGTGGCAGTGATGAACCAGAAGGTGGTAGTGGTAAACCAGAGGGTGACAGTGATGAACCAGAGGGTGGCAGTGGTGAACCAGAGGGTGGCAGTGATGAACCAGAGGGTGGCAGTGGTGAACCAGAGGGTGGCAGTGATGAACCAGAGGGTGTCAGTGATGAACCAGAGGGTGGCAGTGGTGAACCAGAGGGTAGCAGTGATGAACCAGAGGGTGGCAGTGGTGAACCAGAGGGTGACAGTGATGAACCAGAGGATGGCAGTGGTGAACCAGAGGGTGGCAGTGATGAACCAGAGGGTGGCAGTGGTGAACCAGAGGGTGGCAGTGATGAACCAGAGGGTGGCAGTGATGAACCAGATGGTGGCAGGGGTGAACCAGTGGGTGGCAGTGGTGAACCAGAGGGTGCTGTGACTAACCAGAGGGTGGCAGTGGTGAACCAGAGGGTGGCAGTGATGAACCAGAGGGTGGCAGTGTTGAACCAGAGGGCCGCAGTGATAAACCAGAGGGTGGCAGTGGTGAGCCAGAGGGTGGTACTGGATGGAGGAAAAAAACATCATTCCCAAATTCCAGACAGGATTTAGGCAAGGCATGGGTACGCAATCTAATCTCGCAACTCTAGCTCTCCTGACGGAACAAGCGCAAAGAAGGAAACTCCGCCTCTACGCCTGTTTTGTGTACATTAAATCTGCATTTGATCGAGTGAGCCGGTGTCATTTATGGAAAAAACTCAAAAGATGGGGCCTGCCGAACGCACTGCTCAACGTCATAATAACCCTGTGCACTGATACTTGGACAAGAGTTAAGCTGGGAAATGGGTTGAGTACCACCGCAAGTAGTCACACACAAGGCGGCTTGAAACAAGGCTGTGTCCTGGCCCCCAGCCTCTTCAACCTGTATTTATCCGACATAGCGCCACACATTGAAAAACCAGACTGCCACCCCCCCGAAATTGAATAATGAGCCAATTGCAATCCTTCAATATGCGGACGATATAGTCTTGCTGAGCCAAACCCCAGTGGGGTTTCAGAGATCAATAAATAATCTGGTATCCTACTTGGAAAAGGAACAGCTGGAGCTAAATAAAGAGAAAACAAAAATCGTTTGCCTAGTTGACGGTAGAAAACTAAAGTTCAAATGGATCGTCAATGGGGCTCACGTATAAGAAGAAAGCTCATATAAATACTTGGGTGTTACTATAGGGCAGGCTACAACTCACAAAGAACATAAACTGGCCCTCAGAGCCAAGGCCCAGTCGCTGATCTATGCCTATAGATTAATTCGAAAAAAAAATTGGACTGCCCAAACTACTCCCACTTGCTAAAAGTAATGGCCGCCCAAATTCAACCCAGTTTGTCCTACGGCTTGGTCCCCCTGGTGTGGCAAAGATTCGCATTTACAGAATGAGTTACAGTCAAAAATCTATAAAGCGGTTTTTGATCTGCCGAAATGCACCTCGCCTGCCCAGGTAAGACTGGAATTTGGTATTCAGGACCGAAAATACAGAGGAATGAGTAACTTCATCAATTTCTGCCACACTCTCCGATCCTCCGAAGCGGGCACACTGAACAGCCTTTGCTGGGACGAAATCAAGTCACAGAAGGAGCAAGAAATGCCAAACTCCTGGGGGAGGTTCCTGAGTACTTCTCTGGCTACAATGGAACTTCAACCAGCATGGGATAATACGACGGACAGAGTTTCTTTTAACAAAATAGTAAATATCGCGGCTAAAAAGAAATCTTTACCGGAGGATAAAATGGCGCTTACAAAGAGGCGGCATGGATGGACAGTTATAAAATCGTTTAGGTCGTCAAAGCCTCAACTCTACTTATCTGCCCATTTCAGTTCTTATTTAAAAATGTGTTTTCTAAAGTTCAGGGGCCTCATTTATGAGGCTGTGCGCCACTTTTACGCCACTGGAGCGTCACTTTTTGTGACGCACCAGTGGCGTAAAAAATGCGCCTTGTTGCGCCATATTTACAAAGTGACGCATCTAGGTAGATGCGTCACTTTGTAAACCCCTGCGCCACATTATACCCGCGCAAGGTATAATGTATGCAAGGGGGCGTTTTGACGCAAGAAAGGGTTGTAGAAGTGACGCAGTGAAATCTATGAGATTTCACTGCGCCACTTCTAGGACACAAATGCGTCAATTTCTTACTCCTGCCTCACAGCAGGCGTAAGACTGACGCAGGCCCTTTCCCATGGGGCTTGCCCCATGTGAAAGGATACATTGCTGGAGTTGGGTCACTTTTGTGACACACTCCAGCAATGCGTTACTTTTGCGCCATACAGATACGTCAGAAATACTGACGTATCTGTAACTCCTTGCGCAATGATGCGTCATACTGTAAATATGACACATCATTGGTGTAGCAAGGAGGGCTCAGTGAAAAGTGACGCATTGCTGTTTTCACGCAGCGATGCGTCACTTTTCATAAATGAGGCCCCAGAATGGGCGTGCATGACTCTAAAGACTTATTCCCCTCATGGAAGCCAGCTTTTAACTCAGAAGCTTGTCGACTATGTGGACTTAAAAAAGAAACTCTAATCCATTTGCTATGTGCCTGTCCAGCCATCCTAAGCCAAAGGAGACAGTACCTAAGAGCGATTTTTATCGAACTGAAAATCCGATCTAGCAGACAAGCAGTTATACGTTATACGCTGGCTGGAGGGCTCGTCATGCATCCTGGCTTGCCGAGTAGTCAAATTCATGAAACTCGTCAATAGTTTTCTATTGCAAGCGGACGATCACTAAATATAAGCTCACGCAATACCACCCCATACCCTTAATTGGGGGTACATATTTTTATATTCTTTTGTTATTTGATTTTAAAACTGTTTAAAGTACAATTTTATAATAACTGAATTTTATACTCTTGCAATTTATGTAAAACAAAGCACGATACAAATCGATCTTTTATGACAATTTTAGCAACCTGTGCAGATGTATTCTATTTTTCTAGGGGGGGGGGTTGTAATGATTTTAAATAATCAAACAATAAAGCTAAAGAAACAGAGGGTGGCAGTGATGAACCAGAGGGTGGCAGTGATGAACCAGAGGGTGACAGTGGTGAACCAGAGGGTGACAGTGGTGAACCAGAGGGTGCTGTGATGAACCAGATGGTGGCAGGGTTAAACCAGAGGGTGGTAGTGGTGAACCAGATGGTGGCAGTGGTGAACCAGAGCGTGCTGTGATGAACCAGAGGGTGGCAGTGGTGAACCAGAGAGTGGCAGTGGTGAACCAGAGGGTGGCAGTGATGAACCAGAGGGTGACAGTGATGAACCAGAGGGTGGCAGTGGTGAACCAGAGGGTGGCAGTGATGAACCAGATGGTGACAGTGATGAACCAGAGGGTGGCAGTGGTGAACCAGAGGGTGGAAGTGGTGAACCAGAGGGTGGCAGTGATGAACCGGAGGGTGGCAGTGGTGAGCCAGAGGGTGGCAGTGATGAACCAGAGGGTGACAGTGATGAACCAGAGGGTGGCAGTGATGAACCAGAGGGTGGCAGTGGTGAACCAGAAGGTGCTGTGATGAACCAGAGGGTGGCAGTGACGAACCAGAGGGTGACAGTGATGAACCAGAGGGTGGCAGTGGTGAGCCAAAGGGTGCTGTGATGAGCCAGAGGGTGGCAGTGATGAACCAGAGGGTGACAGTGATGAAAGTGATGAACCAGAGGGTGACAGTGATGAACCAGAGTGTGACAGTGGTGAACCAGAGGATGGCAGTGGTGAACCAGAGGGTGGCAGTGATGAACCAGAGGGTGGCAGTGGTGAACCAGAGGGTGGCAGTGATGAACCAGAGGGTGGCAGTGGTGAACCAGAAGGTGCTGTGATGAACCAGAGGGTGGCAGTGACGAACCAGAGGGTGAGAGTGATGAACCAGAGGGTGGCAGTGGTGAGCCAAAGGGTGCTGTGATGAGCCAGAGGGTGGCAGTGATGAACCAGAGGGTGACAGTGATGAAAGTGATGAACCAGAGGGTGACAGTGATGAACCAGAGTGTGACAGTGGTGAACCAGAGGATGGCAGTGGTGAACCAGAGGGTGGCAGTGATGAACCAGAGGGTGGCAGTGGTGAACCAGAGGGTGGCAGTGATAAACCAGAGGGTGGCAGTGATGAACCAGAGGGTGGCGCTGCTAAACTGCCCGGGAGCCCTGTGGGTGTGAGCCCCCGCGCTGCTGAGCTGCCCAGGGGTTGTGAGCCCACGCGCTACTGAACTGCCCCGGGGCCCAGTGGGTGTGAGCCCCCGTGCTGCTGAACTGTCCCGGAGCCCTCTCAGTGTGAAAATCATTTGTGCTCAATTGCCTGCGAGCCCTCTGGGTGTGAGCTCACATTGTGCTAAGTGCCCCCTGCCCCCAGTACATATATACCCTTACCACACAGCACCATTATGCTCTTGCACCATGAAGTCTGGTGCCTGGATGCTCCTGATCCGTGTAGGTGGTACCACCGTCTGGTGCAGTCAAAATGTAAAGTCATAACTTGCTACACAGCACCAATAAACACGTGTCCCCCCTGGCACCGGTATGTGCATGTACCAGGCGTGGAGCACCCGCATGCCACTGCACCCTTTTCCCCAGCGCCAGCATATGCCTGTACGGGGCAGTTTAGTATGAGATGGGACATTGTCCAGCAGCAGCAGCTGCATGCGCCTGAACCCACTGAGCAGGATCAGAATGGCTTTGTACCAACACGTGCAGTAGAGCTATCTTGGATATCTGAAGGATTCTGGGGTCCTGTGCCAAACGTATTTTTGCATCTATGAGTTTCCCGAGCGCCATCCCCGTGTAGGGCCTGTGACTAGGAAGCTGCTTTCTCCTCATCTGCTGCTCTGCTCGGTCTCTGACCCTTTATAAACAAGATGCATGTGAACTCGCAAAGAAGCCCCGCCCGTTTGGCCCCGTCCACCACACACTAGCGGTATGAAACGTCTTCCCGCCCGTCCCCACTATAATGGCCAGCTCACTCAAGGGACCTTGGCGCCTCTTGGGGCGCTGGCAAAGTTACAGGCACACGTGGTCACTTATTTGTGCAAATGGCACAAAAAGCCGCGAGTTCGCTGGAAAATTCGTGAACTCGTGATTTTTTTTTGCCATTTTGCCCGAATTCGCGGACCGCGCATATACACAAATTTCGCCCATTCGTACCTGAGACTTCTAATCGGAAGAAATGGTGCTTCAATAACAGCTTATTGAAAGATAAAGAATTTGTACAGAATTTTGAGTGCTTTATTAAAGATTTTTGTTTACATACTATTACACCTGATATTCCATTTCATACTGTTTGGGATGCATTTAAAGCTTCTGCACATGGACATATAATTAATTGCATTCTGGATAAGAAGAAAAAAGCTAATAAAGAATCCTCATTACTCTTTCAGTCCATCAAACAATTAGAACATGTATTTTTCACTACCAATAACGATATTGTGCTTCAACGTTTATTGAGAACCAAATTTGAGTTCAATAAAAGGTCACAGAGGAAGCTGCTGGTTCATTATTAAAAATAAATTCTAAATTTCATGGTGGACGTAATAAGGCAGGCAAATTACTTGCCAACTATCTCAAGCTTAAATCTCCAAAATCTAAAATAGTTAAGAATATGGGTGATAATGGATATCGTCATGTTAAGAAGGATGACATTTTGAAATGCTTTACTGATTTCCCCACTGATGAAGCATTAGATTCCTACTTTCACTCTCTTCTACCAAGACAGCTCAAATACAGGACCTTTCTTTTCTGGAAGAGCCTGTATCAATCTCTGAATTAAAGTCCACTCAATGGGGCTGATTAGGATTGCGGTGAATCCGCATCCTCCGGGCCGGCAGAATCCACCGCCGGCCCGGAGGATGCGGATTCACCGCTGCCGTGCCTACAAAGACCCCCCGCCAGATTAGGATGGCTGGGGGGTCATCGACGGACGGGAAGACCGTCCGCCGCTTTTCCGCCACGGTCGCCTTCCGACCGTGGCAGAAAAGCTCTAATATGGTGGCGGTGTCTATCAGACACCGCCAGCCATATTAGGATGGGGCAGAAAACATGCTTTTCCGCTGCGGCTTTTCCGCCGTGGAAAAGCATGTGGTCTTTGGTGTTTGGGGACCCGTTCGGGCCCCCAGGGTGTCGGGGGTGTACATGGGGGGTACCTATGGTACCCCCCAGCATGTACGTGCACAGAGCGGCAGGCACCGCGCGGTGCCCGCTGCTTTGTGCACGTAAATGTAAATGTAAAGCATGCATTTTTAACCTAGGCCCCATAGTGTGGTACCCAAAGATAAAGCACCGGGTCCAGACATTTTTTTCTGTTGAATTTTACTCTTGCTTTTCACATCTTTTGCTTCAGCACTTACTTGCTTTATATCAATGTTTTCTTTTGGAGGAGGAAGCTAAGGGGACCTTTTTAGTGGCTATGATTTGTTTGACCCCTCCTTATGTGCCAATTATAGGCCCATCTTCCTTATTAATCTAGATTGTAAACCTTGTGGCATGATTTTGTCAATTAGGATCCCTCCCTTAATTCCTGAGCAGACAGGTTTTGTTAAGGGTAGGCGCATGACTGATAATTTTAGGTTGTTTCTAGATATTTTACATATGGCTTCTTCTGACAGTACACCTCTGGCTGCTGTAGCATTGGATGCCGAAAAGGCTTTTGACTGTGTCAACTGGAAATTTATGATGCAAGCTCTAAAATGGCATGGATTTAGTCCAGCTTTTCTCTAATATATAGCTATATTATATTCCTCCCCGATGACGTCTGTTTTTTTTAAATGGTTCCCAGTCTTCATATTTTTCCCTTTTACGGGGCACCAGACAGGGATGTCCTTTGTCTCCTTTGCTTTATTTCTCCCTTTAACCCTTCTTGCTCACATTACAAAATTCCTCTTCATTTCATGGCTTTCGACACAAAGATACAGAGATTAAGTTCTCAGCATACACCGATGATGTCATTCTTTATGTCTCTGATCCAGAACCATCAATCCTGGCTTTTACTAAGTTACTATCATCATACTCTGGGTTATCTGGATATGAATTGAATTTTTCAAAATCAGAGGCTCTCCCTCTGAATAAGTATTGTCTGAGGGCTATGATTGATGGCACTGGACTTAAATGGTCTCCAAATGTATCAAGTGTTTGGGAATTAAATATTCTGCTTCCTTGGCAAAGACTATTCAGATAAATTTAGAGAAGGTTCATCATAAGATTCTTCAAATGTCAGAGAGATGGTCTCCATTATATTTGTCTTGGTGGGGCAGGTTGGTTACTGTTAAGATGAAGTTTTTACCGGTCATCAATTTCTACCTGTCAATGCTACCTATTAAATTACCCTTAACATTTTTTAAACTATTGAATAAATCGATTATTTCGTTCTTATGGAACGGTAAGAAGGCGTGGATCTCCTTATTATCTCTATGTAAGCCCAAAGAGTTGGGAGGTGTACGTTTTCCAAATTTTCAACAATATCATACTGCCTTTGTCTTAAAACAGGTGCTGCCATGTATTGGAGATACTGATACTCCACCCAATAATATGTGGTGCAAACTGGAGGATTCATTTGTGTCGCCTTTACCTTTTTGTTCTTTACCATACTTTTTGAAACCTCATCGAGCCTTCTCTGCTACCCCTATAAAATATTCCATATGATATCTTCTTGTATTCTCATGAAGCCCTTGTCCCCAATACAAGAATTTCTAGAATCCTCTATATGGCATAATAAATCTCTCAAAATCTCTAATCAAACTATTTTCTGGAAACAATGGGTTCAGAAAGGTATAATCCAAATAAAAAAAATTATGTGATATGACTCTTACTTTTTCCGTAACTCAAACCAAATTTGCTCTTCCTTCTACTTATGCCACTAAATATGAGTCTCTCAATGATGCTTTTTTACAAGCTCTCTCCACACTTACTTAATTGCAGCCTCGTATACGTCCCTCACCTCCAGATCCAATTACACCTTCGTCATCGCTTAAAGCGTCGCATATACACAAATATTTCCATTAAATTACTCCTTTTCGTCCCACGTCTGAGCCATTGTGGGGTTCTGATCTTCCTAGTCCATTATCTTTAAAGATTTGAGGTTCAATCTGGACCAAAATACACCATATTTCACCCAATGCTAGCACTACACAAGCCCTTTATTCTTTTTTATAGCAGGCTATATATTACCCCACTTTCTTTGCAAAAATATAACCCAAGTCTTTCAAATATGTGTTGATCTTGTGGAACCCTCCCTGGTACATATCTACGTATGTTTTTCATTGTCCGCCAACCGCTGCTTTTTGTCACAGGTCTGCAGAACTATTTCCATTATTTGCTCTATTAATTTCCCCTTTGAAATTATACATACATTTCTGGGAAGTTCTTCACACCCTTGACCAATACGCTCTAAATGAGGCAACTGTTTGGATTTGTCACTTGCTATTGCTTTTCAAGTCATTACATCAAACTGGAAGAATGCCAAGAACATCAATGTCACCAGTTGGTGGAATATTCTTTGTTCTCATCATAGGCTTGATACAGCATCAGCTACATCTACTTTACAGATGATAAATCAAGACATTTTTTGGTCTCCGCTTATTGGATACTTAACCAAAAAGCCTAAAGCTTCTAAGGATTCTACAATGGCTTTTCAACCCCCATGATTGATTCATTTTCTCTTTTTGTTCAATATCGTACATTGTTATTTTGCAATTGTTTTTATATGAAATACGTGTTATATGAAATGAAAATATTGTACGGAATAAGTTATAATATGTTATACAGTTTATTATGTAATATATATATGGATACACTATGCATATGGTTTTCTTTCTTTCTTCTTCTTTCTCTCTTTCTCCTCCTCTTTAATCTTTTTGTTTTCTTCCCTCTTTTTCCTTCTTCCTTTATCTTAATACAACATACAAAAATTTCCATATCATAAGTACAGAATTATGATATTATCATAATAAGTCTATTGTACAACTTCTTCTAACATGTTTTGGATATTGTTTATTGTTGCCTTTTCTGTTACGCATACTATTTCACAACCTGATTTTCCATTTCAAAGTAATGGATAATTCTGTGCATTTATATTTCACTTTAATAACGCTTTTATTAAACTAATAAATTGCCTGTCTCATTAATATTCATGAGGCAGGTGAAATTTGAGACCTCATTGAGAATGGCTAGCATTCCCAGGGATAGTGGCCTTCTGGGGTCAGAAGACCACCATGTCTGTGACTGCTTTTTTAAATACAGCAGTTTGTTTTCCTCAAAGGAAAACAGGAGGCAATTAAAATAGAAAAATTAAACATTTCAATTTGTCAGCAGAACCCATCAATGGCAATATTGGGCCATATTACACAATTACCTAGAACGTACATTCTCTCTCTCTCTTTCTCTCTCTCTCTCTCTCTCTCTCTTTCTCTCTCTCTCTCTCTCTCTATATATATATATATATATATATATATATATATATATATATATATATATATATATATATATATTATATTGTTATTTTGCAATTGTTTTTACATGTATTACGATGTTATATGAAATGAAAATATTGTACGGAATAAGTTATTATATGTTATGCGGTTTATTATGTAATACATATAGATACACAATGCATATGGTTTTCTTTCTTTCTTCTTCTTTCTCTCTTTCTTCTCCTCTTTAATCTTTTTGTTTTCTTCCCTCTTCTTCCTTCTTCCTTTCTCTTAATACAACATACAAAAATTTCCATCTCATAAGTACAGAATTATGATATTATCATAATAAGTGTATTGTACAACTTCTTCCAACATGTTTTGGATATTGTTTATTGTTGCCTTTTCTGTTACGCATACTATTTCACAACCTGATCTTCCATTTTAAAGTAATGGATAATTCTGCGCATTTATATTTCACTTTAATAAAGCTTTTATTAAACTAAAAGAATGCTTGCCTCATTAATATTCATGAAGCAGGTGAAATTTGAGACCTCATTGAGAATGGCTAGCACTCCCAGGGATAGTGGCCTGCTGGGGTCAGAAGACCACCATGTCCGTGACTGCTTTTAAAAAAAATATAAAACAGCTTGTTTTCCTCAAAGGAAAACAGGATGCATTTGAAAAAGAAAAATTAAACGTTTCAGTTTGTCAGCAGAACCCATCAATGGCAATATTGGGCCATATGCCCATATTACACAATTACCTAGAACGTACATTCTCTCTCTCTCTCTCTCTCTCTCTCTCTCTCTCTCTCTCTCTCTCTCTCTCTCTCTCTATATATATATATATATATATATATATATATATATATATATATTCACTGAAAAAACCATAGGTTATAGACCATATATAGTTAGGAATTAGCATTTAAAAAACCTTATTTTACTCACACAAAACCATTGAAATTCCATATATAGTTAGTTGCACTAACTATATATCGCGCACCTGCAATCCACTGCTGATCATGTCACATATTACATCATTCATGACATGGTCAGTGACATCACTGATGACATCACTGATGACATCTCAAATGACATCACTGATGACATCACTGATGACATCTCAAATGACATCACTGATGAGATCACTGATGACATCATCCAGTGACTGTGTGTTTCTGTAAAGTTTAAATATGTTTTACATATTGAAGAATGAGTAGATGTATAAGTGTCTGGACGAAGGATTTAGTAGGTGCATGACTGAATGTATGAGTGAGTGATTAAATGTGTCTCACTGAGTGCATGGGTTAGTGACTAAACTGTCTTAATTTGTGCATCATTATGTCTGTTGTTCTGTAAACTGCTGCATGTGTTGATCAGTAGCTATATGATTAACTATATGGGTTATTGATTGATTGTCTAAGTATTTGTATGGGAGACTGAGTGTGTGTGTGGCTGGCTGGGAGGTGTGTGACTCTGTGCAGATCAATGTGTACTTGTATCAATGATTGTATAAGAAAGTAAGTATGTGTTAGTATATGTTTGAAAATGTAAGGTGCTCTATGTTTAACTGTATAGACAAAAAAAATGGAAGTGTGATTGATTCTTTACAGGACTGACTAGGTGTGTGAGTAACTCCATGGATGAGTGGCAGAGTGTGAGTGTCTGTATAGGTGTATGAGTGCATATGATAGTGTTGTAAAGATGAGTGATTGTATGTATGAATGATTGTATGGGTGAATGAGTGAATGTGTGTGTAGACGTAGGAATCAGTGAGTACGTATGTAGTAACTAGTATTGGTGTGTCAATGGTTTCAAAAATTATACTCTGTATTTAACACTGGGTGAAACAGAGGTTATATTAAAATGTGAGGAGATGCATTGTATTGTCACATGAATGATATCATCAGTGATGTGGTCATTGATGTCAAATGAGATGTCATCAGTGATCTCATCAGTGATGTCATTTGAGATGTCATCAGTGATGTCATCAGTGATGTCATTTGAGATGTCATCAGTGATGTCATCAGTGATGTCACTGACCATGTCATGAATGATGTAATATGTGACATGATCAGCAGTGGATTGCAGGTGCGCGATATATAGTTAGTGCAACTAACTATATATGGAATTTCAATGGTTTTGTGTGAGTAAAATAAGGTTTTTTAAATGCTAATTCCTAACTATATATGGTCTATAACCTATGGTTTTTTCAGTGAATTTTCAAGGTTTTGTAAATGCTAATTCCTAACTATATATGGTCTATAACCTATGGTTTTTTCAGTGAATTTCAATGGTTTTTTAATAGCAAATATCATAAGCTGTCGAATGTCAAGTACGTGGTAAGTGAAAACATTTTCGTGTTTATGCACACTGATCTGCTTTGAATGGTGCCCCCCCCCCCTCATTTCTATTAGGAGTACTCTCTCTTTGCAGATAGTGAAAGGTAGTTAACGCAGGTCTTTGCCCCCATTGTAATCCGTCGTGCCTGCTTCTCTCTCCATTTGATTGATTGTTATCCAAGTATTTACTGTTTTAGAATTAGTTCTCTTTGGTTCATTCTCTATTTACAAACAAACACAGAGTCGCAATACTCTGTTTAGTCTTTGCAGATAACGAAAAATCGTGTAAAAAAAAAAGAAAAGGAATCGAGCAAAATCAGTAGGCCACTAATGGGATCTCTTTTTGACCTCGCTAAAATAGAAACATTAGGAACAACCCCTCATGACAAATACAAAACTAGTGAGATGAACTGAACTCCACACAATGATGGCTGCAAAACAGCTCGGCTCCGCCACCCACCCCGCCCAAAATAACGATAAAGAACGGCTGCCATGATTGGTTGCGGAATGACCACGACGGAGCTACGAAATGATGCTGCTCTCATGCTAACCCCAGCTTCAGTCTGAAACATCCAGAAACACTGTAGACTACCAATTCGATCAGTTCCGGTAGCGCCCCAATGTAACCCGGTAGAGAAGAACTAGCTCTCCCCTCTTTGACTGATGGTTCTTGTTGCCTGTCCCTTCTGTTGTCATTTAACAGAACTATTTAGCCTGCTGAAAGGGGTTGTGTTCCGACCGCTGGTTGGTGGAGACATTTTGACTATATTCTGTACCTGCGTTGTCGCGTAATGCGTCATATGACGGGCCGCGTTAGCGCATCCGGAAGTCATCCGGGGCGCGCAGCGCGTAACGTAAGCATAACAAGTCATGTGACTTGTTAATAAAACTTTTCATTGGTTCATTTTACTTTTCTTATTGTAATGATGAAAGGCTTGGTCATATGACCTAAAAATTATGCTTTTCATTACTTCCGAACATTATTTTTTCTTAAATATATGTTATAATGTTCCAGGCTAATGTACTTTCCCGGAAATTTTACAACTGTCCTGCAAGTAAAATATATTCTTTTTTCGAGAAAAAGAGCGTTTCTTCGTCCCATGACGGAGCCGTTGAGCAAAAGAGGGTCGACCTGCTGTCTTAGTCGCCGATACGCCTGAATATGAGATTCTTATCGATCACTTTATGTTGCAGGAATAGAAAACACAACAGCCCTTGACCATTTATCTTTACTGCGTTCCTTCGTATTATACCTTTTACCCTTCATGTAATTGGTCTGCTTTATTTCACTTGCCTTTTAATGATTCTAAAACAGTCACTATTATTAAAAACTTTACCAATGTATATACTACTACCATGTTTTCTTTTAAAAACCTTTATTGTGAAAATTTCATTATACAAATACGAGCCTATAACCACGTGGGCCTGCCACAGAGCAAACTGTAATCGTATATGATGAATAGACATTTACACTGTAGAGGAACGTAACGGGCGGGCCATTAGGTTGCAAGAACTAAGGTGTCTAACAGTTACGGAATCGGTGGACGTACATTTTATAATTAAAATACGACAGGGCCAGTTACAATAAAATTATCTAGATATACATTTGCGGGCAAGTACCATGGGTGACGTTAATTCGAACTTTCAACAGTACAGTAATCAATAACGCATCAGAACTTAATATCAATAGGGATGTCGAAATATTCAATCAATTCTCGTCCCCGCCCGCCATGTGCTTCAAAACTGCATACGTATCTCGTGATTTCAAGGTTCTGCAACCAGTACACAACAAGGAGTTACGAGTCCCATTTATTCCGGCGCCATTTTGGGCGAGGACGGGCAGGTCCAGGATATAGTCAAAATGTCTCTACCAACCATCGACTATGATGATGTTCATATGCTGTATTTATTAGAGTAACACTCATCTGTCCACATGAAATTAATTTGCCACAATCTAAACATGTCATTTTAATCTTTCCAAAGTTCTTCTAAATATTTGGGACCGTTTCCCTTGCCTCTGAAGCTCTCAGTGCCACTTCTTTGATGAATGTACTAGCAGGTCAGGGGTTCTCCTCCAAATCTCTCTTTTATGCAGCACTATAATTAATTGGTGCCACCTCTCCATATGACGATGCATGGTATAGTTACCACAACTATATTTTTTTTCGGTTCCTCTGGAGAGTTCATCGTGGCAGATGAAGCGTGTAACGTACCGGGCATTTACCTTTTTTTGCATGTACAGGAAAGGAAAAAAAAATCGAGCGTCCGAGTTCTAAGGTGTCCCAGGGCCATTTTGGTGGACCAGGCCCAAATCCAAAGAACAGCCATCTCACAGGCTAATGGGGCGACCCACGCCGAGTTTCAGCATTGTAGGATGACCACACAAGTACAGCAACTTGCTAGACATCACCTCGGTGCCATCCGGATCTCGGCGCCCCACTGCAGATGAAGTGCCTCTCAACTATGAAACCACCACGGTGACATCCGGATCTTGGCGCGTTGTGCTGCCTTCGGCCTATTCGCACATCGGTCCGCTACTGACGCCATCTCACAGGCTAATGGGGCGACCCACGCCGAGTGTCAGCATTGTAGGATGACCACACCAGTACAGCAACTTGCTAGACATCACCTCGGTGCCATCCGGATCTCGGCGCCCCACTGCAGATGAAGTGCCTCTCAACTATGAAACCACCACGGTGACATCCGGATCTTGGCGCGTTGTGCTGCCTTCGGCCTATTCGCACATCGGTCCGCTACTGACGCCATCTCACAGGCTAATGGGGCGACCCACGCCGAGTTTCAGCATTGTAGGATGACCACACCAGTACAGCAACTTGCTAGACATCACCTCGGTGCCATCCGGATCTCGGCGCCCCACTGCAGATGAAGTGCCTCTCAACTATGAAACCACCACGGTGACATCCGGATCTTGGCGCGTTGTGCTGCCTTCGGCCTATTCGCACATCGGTCCGCTACTGACGCCATCTCACAGGCTAATGGGGCGACCCACGCCGAGTTTCAGCATTGTAGGATGACCACACCAACTTGCTAGACATCACCTCAGTGCCATCCGAATCTTGGCATCTCAACGCCTAGTGGTATCTTCCATACAAAAAATATTGGTACGCTGCCTTTGGCCCCATTCGCACATCAGTCCGCAACTTAGACATCACCTCGGTGCCATCCGGATCTTGGCATCTCAGCGCCTTGTGGTGTCAGTCAGAAAATATTGTTGTGCTGCCTTCGGCCTATTCGCACATCGGTCCGCTACTGACGCCATCTCACAGGCCAACGGGGCGCCCCACGCCGACTTTCAACATTGTAGGATGGCCACAGAAGTGCGACAACTTACTAGACACCACCTCGGTGCCATCCGGATCTTGGCGCGTTGTGCTGCCTTCGGCCTATTCGCACATCGGTCCGCTACTGACGCAAACTCACAGGCCAACGGGGCGCCCCACGCCGACTTTCAGCATTGTAGGATGGCCACACCAGTGCGGCAACTTGCTACACACCACCTCGGTGCCATCCGGATCTTGGCGCGTAGTGAAGCTGCAGCAGCTGCAAATAAGCTTCAGACAGTGTTACAACCGCTGCTCAGAACTCTCAACTATGACACCACCTCGGTGCCATCCGGATCTTGGCGCGTTGTATTGCCTTCGGCCTATTCGCACATCGGTCCGCTACTGACGCCGCCTCACGTGCCAACGTATTTTCTCCGCATTTTATACCCTATGCCGCATAACAGGTCATGTGACTTGTTTATAAAACTTTTCATTGGTTCATTTTACTTTTGGTTTCCGAATGATGGAAGGCTTGATCATATGACCTAAAAACAACACTTTTCATTGGATGAAAACTTTTTTTTTCCCCCAAACGATGAAAGCCCCACCTTGTTTCTGGATGTTTCAGACTAAACTGGCGTCAGCATGAGAGCACCACCATCTCGTAGCTCCGTCGTGGTCATTCCGCGAGCAATCATGGCAGCCGCTCCCCACCAGAAGCCTGCAGGAGTCGGGGCCCCCAAAACTTTTGATGAATTCTCAAGGCGGAGGGGACGCTTTCGAGAATGGGGTCCAAGACCTAGCAGACAAGCGTCCGATTTCCAAGGTGTCCCAGGGCCATTTCAGTGGACCACGCCCAAAAAGGAAAGAGCCTGCCGCCATTTTGAGAGTCCTGTGGCAGCCGCCTATCGCTGCACCGCAAGAGTGGGTGCAACTCAGCTGAATGGCGGATTTTGACACAGTGGACCAAAAGCGGACGGAATGGCAACTGAAACGGTAAAGGGGCGCCCCACTAAAACAGATGAGACTCCACCTGGAGAGGCCCGTTCACGCCGCCTCCCCCGGGGCGCTCCACGCCGTTATTCGGAGCAGCATTGTAGGATACCAAAACCAGTGCGGCAACTTACTGGACATCACCTTGGTGCCATCGTTCTGCTGCCTTGGAACTATTCGCACAACAGTTTGCTACTGATGACCCACCCCCCGCGACGCCCCACGCCGTTATTTGCTGGGTGGCAACTTACTAGACATCACTTTCGTGTCATCTAGATTTCGGCGCGTTCTGCTGCCTTGGAACTATTCGCACAACAGTTTGCTACTGATGACCCACCCCCCGCGACGCCCCACGCCGGAAATCTGGACGTTGTGCTGCGTTGGGACTATTCGCACAGCCGACCGCTACTTCGTTGTTTTTCTCTAAAAATGTTTATATGTTATTACTATTTTTGTTTTCTTGTATATATTTATAAATTATTAAAGTTTTATAATCTTACTACTTTGTCGGAGTGCTATATATTTTTAATGTGACACATAATTGTAAAAACTTTGATGTACAAAGAGTCATCCCTGGAATCTTCCGCTTCACGCTCGGTCCCCTCCCCAATCACAATACAGGATGGTTTTCAGATAATAGCAACGCTTCTGCTGTGACGGATCTCATCGAGTGTGGGCCTTGATCTACTATAACTCCTTTGAAGAGGGGTGATTCTTTACAGCTGTGGCCATAAACTACATCTGCAGGGCTAGCTGATAGCCTAGGACCGGCCTGGACAATCGGACACAGAGGAAAAGGAGTGTCAGAGGGTGCGGTAGTGAATAGGGCGAAAGGGAGGTGTCGGGCGGGCACAGGGTGTGATTCTCAGGGAAGAGCAGCGCAGATGGGGGGAGGTTTATTACCCATGCATAAGACAGAGAGCGGGGGTGACCACTGCCTGGGTGAGATGCTTGCGAGGGTGGGGAGCCATGCTAAGGATCGACAGCGTGCACAGAGTGGGTCTGGTCAAGGCATCTAAAATGGCTGCCGTGCACGACAAAAGTGTGGCATTTGAAAAAAGACAAGATGGCGCACACAATGTTTTTCAACAATTCCTGATTTCCTTCGAATCGAACGTTAACAGACGTTGGGGCATATTACCAAAGTTAAGCGATATTTATCCCTAACGATGCATTGCAAAGATTTTTTTACCGTCAGAAATTATCGCAGATAAACCTTGCTATTATCAAGGTTTATCGCAAATACGATAAAAAACGAGCGCAATGCATTAATATCGCTGAAAACTCCGCGATATTCATGCATTACCGAGCTAATGCTCTTAGCCATGTTATCCACCTCCCATTGGATAACATGGCTAAGAACTGCTCAGGGCAGCTGTTACTTTTTGGAGATATTCGCGCTTATCTCGAATATTTCCAAAAGTTGATAATAGGAGATAGCGATGTTAGCGACTGTTTCCAGTCGCTAACATCTTGGCATGCCCACTTTGCATGTCATTAGTGATAAATATCACTCACATGCAAAGTGGGACCCAAGATGGTCGCTATCTCCTACTAGCCGTCGCTAACTGGTGTTAGCAACAGCTAGGTAATACAGATATAATTTTATCTCCGCGAAGCGGAGCGCTGTTACAGATATATATCTTGTTTTTGAACGTTAATTTCTCAAAATGCACTGAAGCACATATATTGAGACATAGCAAAGGCACATCGGGCTACCAGTCCCTAATATTTTACCAAGTTTCGTGCAAATCCATTCAGCCGTTCGATTATTATTATTATTTTTTTTTTTTGCCCCGCGGGGCCCTTTTAAAACCTCCACATCAAACCTAGGGGGTCAGCGAGGATCTACTATGCCCCCTTATGGTCATTTGCCCCTTTGCTTTGGCCTCCTCTTGTCTCTCGATCCTACCGAGAGACAAGATGGCGGCCGCTACGTACTGTTTGGAATGTTTACAGACACCGGAGAGCCAATCAGCTTCGCTTCGCAAAGCTCCGTAACGCGAAAAGTACGCGAAGCGGTGCGCTGTTACAGATATATATCTTTTTTTGAACGTTAATTTCTCAAAATCCACTGAAGCACATATATTGAGACCTAGCAAAGGCACATCGGGCTACCAGTCCCTACAATTTTGCCAAGTTTCGTGCAAATCCATTCAGCCGTTCGATTATTATTATTATTTTTTTTTTTTGCCCCGCGGGGCCCTTTTAAAACCTCCACATCAAACCTAGGGGGTCAGCGAGGATCTACTATGCCCCCTTATAGTTATTTCCCCCTTTGTTTTGACCTCCTCTTGTCTCTCGATCCTACCGAGAGACAAGATGGCGGCCGCTACGGACTGTTTGGAATGTTGACAGACGCCGGAGAACCAATCAGCTTCGCTTCACAAAGCTCCGTTGCGCGAAAAGTCCGCGAACCAGAGCGCTGCCCGGTCCGCTGTTACAGATATATATCTTTTTTTAAACGTTAATTTCTCAAAATCCACTGGAGCACATATATTGAGACCTACAAAAGGCACATCGGGCTACCAGTCCCTACAATTTTGCCAAGTTTCGTGCAAATCCATTCAGCCGTTCGGGCTAAAAGTGAGGCCAACCGCCCTATGGAAAACTCAATGTTAAAAACACGTTTTGGGACCCCCCTTTTTTCTCGGCCCCCCCTTGACGAACCCCCCCCAAATTTTCAAGGGCTGCTCAGAAACAAAATGTGCCATTTTCCTGAAAATTTCAGCCAATTCCGTCCACAAACGCCAAAGTTATTAGACATAGAATTTTCAAAAAACCCATAGAGAAAAAATCCTAACTATATATACCTACTGGCGACCGCCAGTAGGTAATATGTAGATATATATATATATATATATAGATATATAGATATATATAAATAGATATATATAGATGTATATTCCAGTAGGTAGTTATAGTTAAGACAGTAGGTAGTTATAATTAGGACCTAGTCCCCATAGGAAAAGCTTTTTTTGACTTGCTATCTTTGGTGCCGCTTGATGAATCTTCACAAACTTTTCCAGAAGAAGTGTCATAGGAAGTCTTGTTGTGCATGGCAAGTATCGGGCTGATATGTCATGTGGTTGCTGAGAAAATGGGGGCAAAAAAATGTGTTTTCCAATTTTAATTCCCGTAGGACACATAGTATATATGTATATATATCAGGAACCCTCCTGTACGCTCCTCCAAAGAAACGGGACGGACACCTTCAGTTCTTGCTCAAATAAATGTAATTAGATTCAGTAGGCATTACGCATTTCGGCCAAACAAGGCCTTGATTATCTCTATATATGTATGTATATATGTGTATATATATATATATATATATATATATATATATATATATATATATATATATACAAAAATGTGCAGTTCCCAAAATTCGGAAGAGCCAGGGGAGACCAAATTACTTGCAACAGACTTTTATTCTTGATTCGCAGCCTGCAAGCCGAGTCTCTTAGGACAGGTAAAATCACACCATAATATAGCCAAACGCGTTTCGAGTAAGTCTCTTCGTCAGTGGCTGGTTCGGAGTGCAAGGGGAAAACGTGTTGTGCAGCACTACTCCGTTTTAAACATCATCCCGCCCCAGTGGGCGTGGCCACACGGCATCCTGGGAGACGTAGTTCGTTCTATGTTTCACCACAGTGGGTACGTTCGCCCCCAGTCACAATGTCCATGAATAACGGTACCCCATCACAAGGTCTCAGCCCCGCATTGTTGCAAATGGGGGCAAAAAAATGTGTTTTCCAATTTTAATTCCCGTAGGACACATAGTATATATGTATATATATCAGGAACCCTCCTGTACGCTCCTCCAAAGAAACGGGACGGACACCTTCAGTTCTTGCTCAAATAAATGTAATTAGATTCAGTAGGCATTACACATTTCGGCCAAACAAGGCCTTGATTTTCTCTATATATGTATGTATATATATATATATATATATATATATATATATATATATATATATACATGTCCAAAAATGTGCAGTTCCCAAAATTCGGAATAGCCAGGGGAGACGAAATTACTTGCAACAGACTTTTATTTTCCAAAGAGACGGGACGGACACCTTCAGTTCTTGCTCAAATAAATGTAATTAGATTCAGTAGGCATTATGCATTTCGGCCAAACAAGGCCTTGATTATCTCTATATATGTATGTAGTATATATGTATATATATATATATGTTTTTTTTTTTTTTTATCTACTGGCGGTCGCCAGTGGATAATTATAGTTAGAACCTAGTTTACATAGGAAAAGCATTTTTTGATTTGCTAATAACTTTAGCGTCGTTTGACAAATCCTCCCCCAAAAAAGTCTATCCAGGTCAGCCCCTATCCTGAAAGTTTGGGTGTGATTCATCAAGCGGGGGCTGAGGAAAAAAGGGGGTCCCAAAAGTCGTTTTCTCTATGTTAATTTCCATCGGAATATTTGTGACGAGCTACAGCTCGAACTGCTGAATGGAATTACCCCAAATTTGGCAGAAAGGTAGAGCTTGGTCCAGAAAGCGATCTTTTTTTTAAATGGTGTAAATCTGTTCAGTAGTTTTTGAGAAATTAAAAAAATAAGAGTAAAAAAAATCAATTTCCCATAGGAAACTTTGCGCAAGGCTACAGCCGAAACTACTGACGGAATTACTCCAAATTTGGCAGAAAGGTAGTGCTTGGGTCAGAAAGCGACCTTTTTAAGATGGTTTAAATCCGTTCAGTAGTTGCTGAGAAATTAGAAAATAAAAATTTCGATATCTGGGCAGAGCCTAAGTCGCGTGCAGTAGCTTCACTGTGATGGGCTGCTAGCACTCCAAACCAGGAAGTGTTGGCAGCCATCTTGTGGCTCGGTAGAAGCGAGTCACCAGAAAACAGAGAAACAAAGGTATAAAAGAAGAGAAGGGGGCAGGGTAAAAAAATCCTGACCCCCTAGGTCTGCTCAGCGGGTCCCAAAAGGTCCACCAGGGCCCAAAATGTCATTAAGAAAAAAAAAATCGGCAAAAATTTGGGCTGGAGTCCCGGGTTCTCGCGTTTCATTTGAATGAGGCCCTTGGGTGGGCTAGGTTCCGGGGGTATTTCTTAAAAAATATTAGCAGGGGCTCGCAGGGGTTGCGGGGGTCCATTGGGGTCTGCGCAGCCCTGGGCTTCATTTATGTTGGGAGGGGGGTTGCGCAGCCTCCCTCGTGGAGTCTGCTATGTGCTTGTAACTTTGGCGTCGTTTGACGAATCTTTATGAAATTATCCAAACAGTTTCTCTTTTTTTAATTAGCTCCTATATTGAAAGTTTGGGGGTGAATGGTGTAGGAGGAGCTGTCCCTTTGCGAATTAGAGCTGAGCTCTTCCTTTTCGAGCCAGTACGCTGGTGTGCGTTTGCGAGCCGGCAGCCCGTAGCTCACACTGTGTGAGCCGATGGCCCGTAGCTCTCCCTGTGCGAACTGAGCCCACGGGCCGCAGGTGTCCCTCTGCAAGGCTGCTCTACGGCCCGCAGGTCTCCATGTACTAGCCGGATTGCAGTTGTCACTCTGTGAACCGATATTGGGAATATAAGGCAGCTCGAAAAAGAGCCCTTGTTTTTATTAGTTGAAGCTACATATAATTGCGGATGCACAGCTTCAAGTTATTCAGAAAAACTTGATTTCCCTTATCTGTGAAGTGTACTCCATCACTTCTGTAGGTATGAGCCATATCAAAACATATGTTGTTGTTGTAGATCAACCCCATTCTATGGTCTCTGAGGTATGCAGACACAGCTTTGTTGACATTCTTCCTAGATTTTTCAATCTGAGTACAAAATTGGTTTGACCATTTCCACTTCTGTCTTTGGCATATATTGGAATATACAAAGATAGTTTGTGGCAAAAGCAACAACAATTGTCGAAAGGTGTCCTTCATTAGAATTTGCAACCTACCCCAGTCAATGTGCCTAGGTTGTTTCCACCACAGTGCACAATCATGAGGTCAGGGTGTTGGAGATGCAAACAGGTTTTAAGCAAAGGCAACAATTGGTGCCACTTCAATCCTCTCTGTCCAAACCATTTAATGTCCACATTTTGTAAACCTAGGTCTAAGTCAATACGTCTCTTTCTGCATACCTCTTGCACCAGAAAACATAGCTATGTTCTACGATCCACATTAGCATTTTGAAGGTATGGCTGGGAGGAATGGAAGATGTCTGTAGCTCATGCAGTCCGTTCGTTGAATAAGAGATATGTTTAAAGATGGGGATCTACTTTTTTCCCACATAAAACGATACCTGATTGGAGATGAAAAGCATTGTTTTTTAAAAGTAGGGTGCACATTTGTTTTGTGGAAAACATCTTTGTGATTGGTTAAGAAAAAGCAGTTTAAATGTGGAGTCCATATCATAGAATAATATTTGCTCAACTCAACCACACCTGCTACTTGCATTTGGAAGGCACTGTTCGAACTTAAAACAATTGTGAACTTTTAACCTGCACGTGCCGTTAAATGTTCGTGAAAATGTTGCAAAAAAATATTGTTAGGTTTAAAAATAATGATGAACATTTAACCTGCACGTGTTGTAGAATGTTCTAGAAAGTGTGTTGATAGAATATGTTGCACTTCTGACTTCTATGTGTCCTTGAATAGTTAAAAAACTGTTTTATGGAAAATTAAAAAAAAACAATAGAGAGAAGTTTTGAAACATAAAAGAATCAAGGAACTATTCTAATTTGTTCATTACATGTATTTATGTGTGGAGCAACAAAATTACAGACACAACAGCACCAGGAAGAGGAAGAAGCAGGGAGTGGGGAGACGGGGGGAGATGGGCACAATGGCACACATGCACAATTAAGTACAGCACAACTATAGACAAACCATGGTCAAAAAGAAACACATCAACAAGTAGCACCAGTCACACAACCCGCCAACATCACACCACTGAATGAGCATAGAAGTGAAAACCACACTGCCTGAAAGGGAGAAGGATGAAGAAAAGCTTACATGAAGGATCATCTCACACACAATGCACCACACACACATAGGAAGCAGAGTACACCAACATCCAACACAATGTTGTCCAAACACAAACATTCGCACAATCAAACACAGGACACAAATGCACTCGCCTGTGGCAGATAAGGGTCCAAAAGCATCAATATGAAAGAGGCACATGAGAACGCATAGGTACAAACCCACAGTCCAGATGGGGTAGCAATTCACATATGGCAGGCAGGCAGAGAGTGTGTGACACACACATTGGCATACAAATCAAGATATAACACATTTGGGGACAAGTTAAAATGTGGAAACTTTATAAAAAAAAGTGTGTGTCAGTACGGCCAAGAGTAGTGCCACGATATGCAGACAAATGCAGCAGCATTGCTGAATAAGGAACGTAGGAAAACGTCCATGTTCACCTCGGGGTAGTCCATCACCAACACACGTCAGTGTCAAGCATCGTTGGTTGTCTGTGTCTCGGACATAATTGGACACCAATGCAGCCATGTCCACTGTTGTTTTGGGACATGTGACCAGATGTACAATGTGCAATGATGCGGCGGGACACGTGCATTGTGGCACATCGAGTCGTGGTTGCAGGTTCCTTGTCACTCGTCCATGGACGTGTGTGCAGCAGCGTAAGCCACTGTCTCTAATGAGTGATGGTTGGCCACAATATTTGACATGTCTTCGACAAAATCCATCAGGTGGCCGGGACAGATGTGCTGTCTCCAACCACTGTACCCAATGTGCACCAAAGCAGAATCGGGACGTGGGTCAATTTGCTCACTGCTATACTACGACATGTGCAATATCCCAGGACCACTTCCCAACATACATACCAAACATCCATGCATGATATAAACGGGCATCACCATGACACTCCTGGTCGTGGGCCAACAGGGGGCGCACACACCCGTAGTAATCCATGTCAGCTTCCATGTCAGCTACCCACTTGTTGGAGAGGCACAGGTCCATGCACCACTCATATAGGCACTTGTGACATTGGAATACAAGTTGAACGCAAGTGACGTCTGCAATGCGGAAGCTCAGCCAGTAAGTGATCCACATCACTGCCAAAGGTAGTGCACCCAGCACGTGCCGCAGACGTCCAACACCATGACCCTGCCCTTTGGAGGTGGTGCATGCCACTTTACAACATCTACTGCTGTGGCACTTGTGGCAGGCCACACCAGAACACAGAGACACAATTGCCGCACTTCCTGAACACGGACATGTCAGAGACACCCCGTTTCCCTTGCCGGATAGGCACACCCTTGCGCTGACCTGTGTACCAAGGACCAGCACACTCCGCTTGTGCATGCAGGAGGATGCGTGCGTAGCTACATGTCCAGGGTCACTGCCAACATTGTTATGACATGGTAACATCCGCTGAACACAGCACACTGTGATGTTGCAGGGCCCATGCCTGTCATGCTAACACAATGACCACATGGACACACTTGCTCAGATGCGGGTTCAGGGGGGGCGTTGGCGGTCCTGGGGTTGTTGCAACTAGTGTTGTAGCCCTCATGGGTATCCCTGTATCATGCTCATTGACTCAATGGCACCTGGGGGTGTTCCGGTGTGGCTCTTGGCTGTGTTCCCTTTCATGCTGCAGGTAGTCGTTTTGCTTAACACTAGCAGAAAGCAGGTGTAAAATCCCTGGTGCTAGCTCGGCTTATCCCTGGAATTTGTTTCGCATCGCAGTTGTTGTGAAAGTTGTGATGTGATTTTTTCGTGTACAGAACAATAAACAAACTGGGTAATGTATCCCATCAAGATTCAGCACCTGACCCACTATTTCCAATCAATATAAATTCAATGAGATTTCTTCATTGATTTTGTGTGTACACTGTAAGTGCACCCACTGCCACAGTGCAATTCATTACCGGATTTTAGTATTCAGAATAAATCACAAAGGTGCACCTCATGTCTTTTGTCACGGGGAACGGCTACTCTGCATTTCATTATCAGCACTTTAATGCAACTAAAGTTGAGATAAAGCTAACACACTATTCAGAAGTTGGTGCAAACTGCAGACATCACCAGTATTCCCGCAATAACTGTCCCAAAATGTAATACCATGGTGGACACCACCGAATAACAGTAATAAGAACGAGAAAGAGTCACACTGCGCTTAAAAAACAACCAAAAACGTTATGATTTTTTTTTCAAACTTTCTTTTTTCATAAACATATATATAAACGATAAACTAATAAACTAAATTTAACAAAAAGAATACAAAACAACAAGGTGGAAAACTCCTGTGGGGACCATTGATGTCGACGATAGAGCCTGGAAAATAAAGCACAAAATAAGGATGTGTGTAATGCGCATATGAAAGGAGTGCGACACAGAGAAACAGAGAAGGAAAAAAAGCCAGAGAAAAAGGAAGGGAAGGAAAGAAAGGGAGTGAGAAAGGGAGGAGGGAGAGAGAGATAGAAGGAAATGAAGGAAGAGGGTGAGAAAGAGAGTGAAGAGAGGGAAGTGAGAGAGAGAGAAAAAGAGACACTGCCGCCCCTCTGCATCTATGACCAAATCATTACCTGCTGTTACTGGAGTGTCTACCAGTGAGCACTCCACGTGCCCGTCAAAACCCCGGGGATCTCACAGATGTCGCTGAGTCCTGAATTGCGGAGACCACATCAGATTCTCCACTGCCCGGCAGATCTCACACATGTCGCTGAGTCCTGAGTCATCAATGGCAGAGACCACATAAGCTTTTGGTGCCGCTAAGCGTGTGCAACGCAAGACAGCACCACGTGGTGGTAAGCCGCTGACGGCCATAGAACTTAGGGTGTGACTTGACTAACCCTATGCAACTCAAGT
Organism: Lissotriton helveticus; assembly: GCF_964261635.1. Classification (NCBI taxonomy): domain Eukaryota; kingdom Metazoa; phylum Chordata; class Amphibia; order Caudata; family Salamandridae; genus Lissotriton; species Lissotriton helveticus. The sequence goes on from NC_136065.1 coordinate 598,441,784, forward strand.
CCGTGCCACGTGGTGGTAGGCCTCTGACGGGCACATTAGCTTCGGGTGGCACTAACCCTGTGCATCTGAAGTCCATACCACGTGGTGGTAGGCCCCTGACGGCCATACAGCTCAGGGTGCGACTAACACTCTGCACAACTCTTCATGGACTCTTTATGATTGAGACCTGTGGGGCGTCCGCCATCCAGTCAGCACCGGGAATAAAAGATGTGACGTTGTCAATCCATTATATTTGCCTGGACACATGGCCTGTGACGTATGTGCCAGATGGGTGTGGTTTCTGTGCAAACCTGGATTTTCCATAGGAAATTTAGACAAGGTTACACGTCAAACTGCTGAACGCAATTATGCCAAATTTGTCAAGGAGAAAAGTCTTGGTCCAGAAAGCGTGCTTTCTCGCATCAAGTGAAAATATAAAAGAAAGTTCTCGGGGGCAATTTAATGTAGTGGAGCTCTGTGTGTGCGAGATAACTCTTTCACGCTCCCTCTGCCCAACATCACCACTTCGCAGCAATGCCGTTAGAAGCCAGTCCGTCGGCTCGCAGCTCTCTCCCTTTGTGAGCTAGTTCGCTAGTGTACCTGTATCTCTGCGAGCTACTATGCTACTGTTCCTTTGGGGGCAGACGGCTCATAGTTCTCCCCCTGTGAGTCGAGCCCAGGGGCCGCAGCTGTCCCTCTGCAAGCCTGGGTGTGAACTGTTCATAACTCACACTACATCTGAAAAGATACCAGAGTTCTTTCTGTGAGAGATACCCCTTTCACGCTGCCTCTCTCCAGGAGAGCAGGTAACGCACCCTCTTTCCACATTACCAACATACCCCCAACAACCTTCTTGGGCCTGGAAGTGTCTCTGTGCGGTTGGACAACGAAGAATCCTAGTCATGTATAGATTTACATTTAAAACATTTTATTTACAGAAAACAACAACAAAGAAAACTGAAGGGCGTGTGGTGCTGTGGTCACTGCCAAAAAGTTGGGGTCACTACCATTCAGGACACAGTTAAACATGTGGGATCGGTTTGTGTTAAAGAGAGTTAGTGGGACCACGTGTCCAAAATTCAAATTGCGAACTCTGCTGCTCGCAGTGTAGACTGCTAATAAGTGTTTGTTTGCACTTAAAAATGAATTTGGTGATTGTACTAAAGCTATAACTGATATACAAAATGTTCTAGAAGAAAGAATATTAAAAGGATATTATGTAGATTTGAGACCTGTGATAGTTACTTGCTTGGTGGACTCTGTAGTTAATGAATCAAGAAATCATTTTAATTGTGAGCCCTACTGAGCGCAGTGTAGGCGTATCATGAAAAGATGAAATAAATATAGAATACACTGACGAAGTGTTGTATTTTCTGAGTACAATCTTCTTGTTAGAAATTAGCATTTAAAATTCAAATTGCGAGCTGTACTGCTGATGGAGCGAGGTGGCAAACACAAAATTTTGTGTACCCCTCTTGAAGTCAATGTCCCATAACGATAACATTTACTAAAAGTGTTTTGTGAAAACTAATCAACCATAGAATAAGATGCACACGTTTTATTATACATGGGAGTACTAATTTTGCTTGCATGTTGCCATATAATTAATTAACATGTGTTGTTATTGTGTTGTGAATTAATGCACAGCTTAAATATAAACAAACGCAGACTAAATGTGCTTATTGTATACGTTTTGTGCTAAGAAGTGGTCGATTATGTAAGTATAAAACGCTTTTGTGTTGCTTATTTGCTAGGTAACAACTAATGGGAAACATTAGTATGGGGGAGGTAAACAGAACGGGTTTGAATTCAATAATTAACATGAATTTGTGTTTGTTTCTATGATAGTTCCAAAAGTGGCTTCCGAGGCCGAGTTAGAAAATGGACGCTCGAGTAAACAGTGAGCAAGAGCTGAATAGCGCAGGCGCGCCAAAACCTGCAAGTCAGAGTGAACTGCCTGTGCTCGATGAGGTTCAAGGCTGCCCTGGCCCGGAACCTAGGATGGGTGCCAAACATGGACGATTGAATGTACTGATCCTGAGAAAATATTGTGATGTTGCCACTCTAGGAAATGGCTAGGCCAAAGACTGTCCTAAAACAAAGACCCTTTATTTTTCTGCTGAACCATCGAGAAAATGATGTTGTAATGGTGAGATGATGCTCACCCACCCCGAAATTTTCCAATGAGAGTGTGAATAAGAAATGATCGTTACTTTTTAGATAGATTAAGTTAGAGAAATAAGGTATAAAACGGACCCCCTGGTTTTATCAAGAAGGGGTCGCTTTCTCGATTTCATCTGGAAGTGCTGCCCGACTGATGACCGATTCCTGGATGTAAGACTCTAATGAATTTTTTACTTGTTTGCTTTGCAGGATTGAAGGATAAGATGAGGGTGTTAGTTAGGGATGTTAGGAGAGAATGAATTTGGAACTATCTGTTCTTTGCTAAACTTTAACTGTTTTTTAAAATAAAGCGATTTTCTTGAGCTCTAAATTAAATAATCATTTTGAAATAAAGTTTAAGATTTTACTGAATAAAGAATTTACTAATGCATAAATGTCAGACATAATAAAGTTTTGCTGTTAATAAAATTGGGAAAATGGAATTTTAAAAGCTGGTCTTGTGATTTTCCTACGCCTAATTTTCTTTCTAGCAGATCCATTGCCACTATGGTGGTGTGTCTGGATAATTAAAAGTTTGAATAAAACCATGGTAAAGTGTAATAATCTGCAGGTGTAAATATTAAATAGTTAAATAGGTTAAGAAGCTCCACCAAATTTTACAGCATTTCTCTATTGCGATTCACCAAAGCCTTGAAGCCAAGTGTAAGTGAACAGGGTAAATGCGCAGTGTTATGGGCCCCACTGTTGCATGATTTGTGAGTTTTAAGGTTTCAGGGAAATGGTGAGTATTGATTAGAAATGATTTCTGGAGCCGCGCTGAAGCACTGCCGGCAGTGTAGACTGCTATTGAGTGTTGGTTTGCACTTGAAGATGAATTTAGTCATTGTAGTAAAGCTATAACTGATATATAAAAAGTTCTTGAAGCAGGGATGCTAAATGGATATTATGTAGGGTTTAGGACTGTGGTAGTTACTTGCCTACTGGATTCTGTAGTTGCATATGGAAATATGCCACACCGATCGAAGCGAGTCTGGTGCTGTGGTCGCTGCCACGAAGTTGAGGTCACTGCCATTCAGGACTCAGGACACAGTTACACATGTGGGATCTGCTTGTGTTAAAGAGAGTTAGTGGGACTACGTGTCGCCAGCCTTGCATATGGAAATATGCCTCACTAATCGAAGGGAGTCTGGTGTTGTGGTCGCTGGCACGAATTTGGAGTCACTGCCATTCAGGACTCAGGACACAGTTACGCATGTGGGATCGGCTTGTGTTAAAGAGGGTTAGTGGGAATACGTGTCGCCAGCCTTGCATATGGAAATATGCCTCACTGATGGAAGGGAGTCTGGTGCTGTGGTCACTGCCACAAAGTTGGGGTTACTGCCATTCAGGACTCAGGACACAGTTACACATGTGGGATCGGCTTGTGTTAAATAGGGTTAGTGGCACCAGAAGCATTGAGACTGTATGAGCCTGTGATGATGCTTGGTGTGGACGGGCTGCACTGGGAGCAATATGTCTTGCCTACTGGACTGCGTTATGTGCAATCGGGACTCTATCTGAATTGTGAGGCCTGCTGACTGTAGCCTAGGCCAGAGGTAGCGGTGAGCAAGGGCCCACAGCCACGTGCATATGTTGGTGGCCCCACCAGCCTGTGTAGGGCAGGTTCAGTGGCACCACGTGTCGCCAGCCTTCCATATGCAAATATCCCTCACTCATTGAAGGGAGTCTGGTGCTGTGATCACTGCCATGAAGTTGGGGTCACTGCCATTCAAGACTCAGGACACCGTTACACATGTGGGATTGGCTTGTGTTGAACAGAGTTAGTCGCAGCATGTGTCGCCGACGTTGCATATGGAAATGTGACTCACTGATCAAAGGGAGTCTGCTGCTGTGGGTCTCTCACAGAGTTGGGGTCACTGCCATTCAGGACTCAGCACAGAGTTTCACATGTGGGATCGGCTTGTGTTGAAGAGGTTTAGTGGCACCATGTGTCGCCGGCGTTGCATATGGAAATATGGCTCACTGAACAAAGGGAGTCTGGTGCTGTGGTCGCTGCCACGGACTTGGGGTCACTGCCATTTAGGACTCAGAACACAGTTCCACATGTGGGATTGGCTTGTGTTGAACAGAGTTAGTGACAGCAGGTGTCGCCGATGTTGCATATGGAAATATGCCTCACTGATCGAAGGGAGTCTGCTGCTGTGGTTCTCTCACGGAGTTGGGGGTCACTGCCAATCAGGACTCAGGACAAAGTTTCACATGTGGGATCGGCTTGTGTTGCAGAGGGTCAGTAGCACCATGTGTCACCGGTCTTCCACAGTGTAGGCCAGAGGCCGCAGTGAGCAAGGGCCCACAGCCACGTGCGTACGTTGGTGCCCCATCGGCCTGCGTAGTGCAGGTTCAGTGGCACCCTGTGTCACCGGTATTACATAGTGTAGGCCAGAGGCAGCGGTCAGCCAAGGCCCCACAGCCATGTGACGTTGACTTGAGCTGCACAGTTTGGGAGCCTTTGGTCTTCTTAACCCAATATAGTCTCTTACACAATTTGCATTGGCACTAATCTTGAATTGCGAGCCCTGCTGACCGTAGTGTAGGCCAGAGGCAGCGTTCAGGATGGGCGCACAGCCACGTGGCGTTGAGTTGAGCTGCACAGTTAGTGGTACCTGGAGCACTCAGCGTGTGCACACCCTGTGATGATACGTGGTCCTGGCGGGCCGCACTGGGAGCAATATCTTTTATATAATTAATTCTGCCTTGATAAGGCCATGTGGCAATGACTTATGGTGCAGTGAGTTAGTGGCACCTGAAGCACATAGCGTGTGCACAGCCTGCGATCATGCGTGGTCTGTGCGGGCTACACTGGGAGCAACGTGTCTTGCGTACTGGACTGCGTTATCTGCAATCGCCACTGCATCTGAATTGTGAACCCTGCTGTCCACAGTGTAGATCGAAGGCAGTAGTCGGTACAGACATAAATCTGCAGTGCTTTGCCGCTGGGTTTGCAGGGGGACTGTGTCGAGGAGGCCCACGGTCATGGTGGCAGCCACATCCCAGGGTGAGGGCCGCCACTCTGGCAGACTCATTGGCCTTTCCACAAGTGAACCACGCCCAGAGACTCAGCTTATTTATCCATACTCCTATGCTGAAGTGGCGTAAGTTGGACCAGCCCACTCCGCTTCCAGGGGGTGATAACACAGCTACATGACCAAGATCTTCCCCACTGGCTGAGGTAACATGGTTGCGTCCACTGTGCACAACACTACAAGTATCAATAGTATATGCCCTTTGCATAGTGAGGTCTGTACAGCACATCACTGCTACACTTGATATTCTGTGCATATTATTGATGGATGACTTGCCTCCTTCACACATGCTTGGTTGCCACATCTCCCAACATTCAGCTATTGTGCGGCTGAGGGGCCATGGCGTTTTGTGAAGGTTCGTTGTCCTGTTTTGCGCTGCCTCAGTGGTAGTAGGGGGGGTGGTCCTGGGGGGATGTTCTGGTGGTGGCGCTGCGTGTTGTGGCTTTGTTGGGTGTCGGAGCTGCATGATCAGTACCTCTATCACGTGTTGGTCTTTAGATGTGGCTGTGAGTTGGGTCCAATTCACGCTGAAGATAGTCGACCTCCTTACACCAGTTAAAGGTTGATGTTAATTTCTTGCTGCTAACTCAGCTTATCGCCTGCTTTTTGGATCACATTGCAGATTTGGCTGGTTGTTGAAAATATAGGGTAGTGGTGATTTAGTTTTTTTTCCATGGGAATGCCTACTTTGCATACCATTAGCGTTAGTTGTGGCTCTCGTATGTGGCGATTTTCTTGGCGGAAGGTATCAATGGAAAAGTGGTGAGATTTGCAGTTTTGACCAAGTTGAGAATGGGATGATAATTTAATAAAAACTCTTCCTCTCTCTCTCACTCTTTCTCTCTCTCTTCCTCTCTCTCACACTGTTTCTCTCTTTCTCTCTTCCTCTCTCTCTCACTCTTTCTCTCTTTCTCTCTTTCTCTCTCTCTTCCTCTCTCTCACTCTTTCTCTGTCTTCTTCTCTCTCTCTCACTCGTTCTCTCTTTCTCTCTCTCTCCTTTGATGGGTGCATGATGCAGAATCTTATCTTGCTTTTGTCTTGCAGGCTGTGATTCACAGATTATTGAGGGATGACACTCCATGGCTGTACCTACTTTTATTTTGTTGTTTTGTGTAAATAAAATGTTCTATATTTAATTTTGTCCAACCTCACAAGCATCTTGTCTGTTACAAGTGTGTGACATCAGTCGACTTGTTACGTTCCAGATTTCGAAGTTTGCTATCACATTTGTTTGTCGAGGAGGTCAGGGGGGTTGGCGGACAAGGGGTTGTTGGCAGGAGCTATCGGGGCACTGCTGGGTGTCCGAGCTGCATGATCGCTAGCTCCATTGCATCTGTTGTCATTCAGGTGTGGCTGTGGGCTGGGCTCCCTTTCATGTTGCTGGTTGTAGTCCGACTTTACACCAGGTCAGAGAAGGTGTAAACTTCCGGGTGCTAACGCACCTTATCACCTGTTTTGTATTCTCTTCATCGATCTTGCTGCTGGTTGAGAAATTTGAGAAGTGGTGTGTTTCCTGCTTTTTGCACGGGAACGGCTACTCTGCATCTCATTAGCGATTTTTGCCGGGGTCATCCGTGACAATGTTTTTTTAGGCTGCTATTGCTGGTAAACTGGTGATATGGGCTGTTTGCACCAGCTTGTGAATGGTGTGTTAAATGTATCACCATTTTGGTTGCGATAAAGTGCAGTTAACTTAGTCATGTGACCTTGAAAGTATGCCTCTCTGTGTTTTAAAGACCTGAGAAGTACTCGAGTACTGCGCTGAGAGCCGCTCACGCAGCACATTAACACTAGGGGGCCACGCTGAGAGCCGCGCACCCATCGGATTCACACTAGGGGGTCTTGCTGAGAGCCACGCACCCTTCATGTTTATGGTAGGGGGCCGCTCTAAGGTCGCGACTCCAAACTTTTTTGAAAATGAAATAAATAAAAAGCGTTCACTTTCATTAATTTACATTCGCCTCGGGGACCCAATCCCCCGAGGCATGCCCACATCAAATTTTTTTTTTTCAAAGGGGCGTGGGGTTGCGTGGCCACCTCCCATGTCACTTCTGGCCCGGGTACCCCATCGCCCTTGGGGCCTGGCCTCTCTATTGGGGACCGTGGGGGGGGCCCAAACCCTCCATGGTCCCGCTGGCTCCCCGCCTCCTGCGGGAGCCGGCATTCCTTTTGGGCAACGGGAGCTATGAACATGCAGCTTCCCTTGCCCAAAAGCAATTCTCCTTTCCTTTATTGAAGTGAGAGGAGGTTTTCCTCCTCTCGCTTCAACGAAGCAAACCAGGGTTTGCTATCACAGGGTGGAAGCAATGCTCCCACCCTGTCACTAGGTTGTGTGCAGATGACCAACCCCTCTTGTGCAGTGGTGCTGTCTGCCTGCAGTCAGATAGGCCATACACAGCAGGAAATGGAATAAAGTCATGCAAGTTGACTGCAACATATCAAAAATCCAGAAAGTCACTGAAAAATGACAGGTAAAGTGAAGTTGTGGTTAGGATCTTTAACATATGTTTAAAATAGCTCTGTAATTCACACAGTTGAAATACAGTTGTGGTTGTCAATTACAACTGAAACCCACAGTACTTTGCCAGTAATGGTTAGCTCTGAATCCATAACTCGCAAAACAGCCATAGAACCCATATTTCGCACACCAAATACAATGCTTGTGATTTGCATGGCTGTTGTATGCATTGTGGGTGATTATGTAATGAAACTCAGGTCCATCCTGGACATTTCTTTGTAATTGATTGATCTGAAAGAATATTTTGGAGGTTCATGTCAGGAACGACTTGTCTGTGAGAGTCACACCCTCAATTGGCGATCACTCAACAATTGTGATGCTTCAGGGTGATGTCCAATGCCTTAGTGCTGCTTGGAGTGGGAGGGGAGCATGATGACATTGTGATGCTGCTCATTTTGCCAGAGGATGCACTAGCCAATATCAGAGTGCTTCTCTTTTCGTCAGGTGACAATGTCCAGAGAGAGAGAGAGAGTGAAACTGAAAGAGAGAGAGAGAGAGAGAGAGAGAGAGAGAGAGAGAGAGAGAGAGAGAGAGAGAGAGCTTTTAAGAGTTCATATATGCTATCATTCTGGGTGGCAAGCCAGGCAGTTCAGCACAATGGTGTGGCTTCATTTCTGGGCAGAGCTCCAATACACCGCAATCTGTGTCAATATCATACAACACACCAGAAAAAAGGTCAAGGCACTAAAGTCATGCACTGGTACAAGTATATTTATGTAGGATTGAACAATTATGGTAGTGCAAGAGCTGGGAACCTGACCTCCCTAGTTCCCTCAACTTTTGGATAGCCAAAAACACAAGATTCAGATATGCTCAGCACATACCCAAGTAATATACAATGCATATCACAGGATTAATAATCCCAAAACCCAAAATTATTCAGAACCAATAGACAATCCTCCAAAGAAAATATACAGAGTGCCAAAGTTTTTGTGAAAAAGATTGTTTTCTTCCTTATTTAATGTTTTGATGGATGATCATTCATTTAAAATACAGTGCAAAGACATAGCCATCATTGCCTATGCGACACGTTTCGTCTCCATGAGACTTCTTCAATTCTAAAGAAATGTGCATGAAGAAAAAAAAAAGTGTTTTTTATGTCTGTAAACATTTTTGTAAAACATTTTAAATAGTTTTACAACATTTAAAACTTTAGTAGTTTAATCATTAAAACCATATTCAAGAAAGATATACAAAGGGATTGTTCTTTTTATAGCAAAAAAGATTTTTTTATACATGATTCTGACTGCCAACTTTTTACAAACACAGTGACATGTATATCAAGAGACACACAAGGAGACCCATTTTCATGATACCTGTACCAATAAGTGTACACTGAATATACAGGAGCATATTCAATAACTGGAGAGTAACACAGAAAAGTTTCACGGGGTTTTAGACCTTTTTGTCTGCATTAATGTGAAAAAATATATATATATTTATATAGTATTGACATTACAAAGCTAAAAATAATCATTCACATTTGGAAGTTGTTCAATTTCTTAGAATTAACATTATCATCAAGCATTTATTTATATCCAAGATCTACAAATCGTCATGCATACCTTTCTGTAAATAAACAACCAACTCTAAAGTAGCACAGCGTCGAGAAATTCAATGGTAAGATGAGACATTCATAAAAAAACGAAATCTAAAAAGAAAATGTTCACTGGATTATAGTTTACCAGCTTCTATTACAAAGTATTTAATCAGTTATAAAAAACACAGTAAAAATTATTGCTGAGATGTAAAAGAACCTTTCATACCGTTTTATTTTTTGGAAAGTCAAAGTATTTTTCTTTTTATTAGACCCGTTGTAAATGTTGTCGAAAATCTCCCAAGGTAGTACAATTGCCCCTGGTCTGTAACCAAACGAAGTACATATTAATGTATTTTATTAAGTTAATATTTTCGACATTTTAAAAAAATTACTAATCATAATTATATGCAGATCACTCGAACAGCAGTACTTATTTGATTATAGCGTGTGCAGCCACGACGAGCATCATTATAAGATGGCCGCCATGACTACAAGTATCACTATGTAACCAGAATCACAGCTTTAAAAACAAAACTCGATCATGATATATGACAAAGCTTTATAATCAGGGCAGGAGGACAACAACACGTTTGCCTTTTAGATATATACAGCCTTAAAGAATAAAAAGGGGCTGTGCAAAACAATAAATTTATACCATTAATGAGATATCAAGTTAAGGCGCACCACTTCTGCGCACACTATTGATTAAAAAGCTGGCTTACAGCAAGTTTATTTGAATACAAAACGGAAAAAAACTATCTCGTTTTTCAGTTTTAAAAAGTGCACAACCTCAACCATCATTATTACAAGTGCATATCCATTTATAAATGCGAGTCTGGCTTTTTGGTTTCGGCAAATAGAAACACAATCATTGTACCATATTTGTGTACAAACTTGAACGAAAAAAATAGTGGACTCAGCGTCTATCACTGCTTGTGAGGATTATAATATCTATCGATTTTTATCGAGTGTAGCAAGATACATTCAAATTCCAAAGTTTTAACACAAGGATTCGCTGAAGATCTCTGTTTAATGCATACTAACAATGATAAAATGACATATAGCACAGTACAGATAGAAAAAAAATATAAAAAAACTGAAGTTTTCAGAACTAAATGAAACTAAAAAACTTGTACTATGTGGCAACTACATACCACATGAAAACAAAATATGACTTACACTAAACATATAACCCATTTAAATGCGGCTTTGATCAAGTCAGCTTACTTCTGTTTATGCAGCGTTCAGCGTGGAGTCCGAGATCGTAAAAACAACGCCCAGAAATACTGACTTTTGGGCTATATATTTATACCCTAAAATGCAATATCTTTCACCTGTGTCTATTAGCACACTATTCGATATCGATAACGGGTATCTGTTCCAAAGGTTTGAATCCAGAAAAGAAGTCGGCCATTTTGGAATGATTTCCAATACGCACGAAAATAAAAAGATTCTGTTCAGAAACACCGAAAAAAAACATATTGGAAATATATGTACAAAAAACTTGTACTATGTATCAGCTCAGTGCGACATGAAAATTGAGAATGTGAATTATTCTAGAATTGTGGCCCATTTGAGTATGGCTATAATCAAGATCACTTTACTTCTATTTATACTGTGTTCGACATCTGTTCCAAGAGTTTTAATCCGGAAAAAAAGTTAGCCATTGTGGAATGATTTCCAATACGCACGGAAATAAAAAGATTCTGTTCAGAAACACTGAAAAAAAAACATATTGGAAATAAATGTGCAAAAATCTTGTACTATGTGTCAGCTCGGTGCGACATGAAAATTGAGAGTGTGAATTATTCTAGAATTGTGGCCCATAAAGTATAGCTATAATCAAGATCACTTTACTTCTATTTCATGCCGTGTTCGGCATAATGTACGAAATAGTCAAAAACAACAAACAACAAACAAAATTAGTCGCCTTATACCTTATATATTTATACCCTGAATTACAATTTCGTAAACCTGTATCTGTGCACAAATTTGTTGACATCACTAATGGTTATTTGTTCCAAAGGTTTGATACTGAAAAGACGTCAGCCATTTCAGAATGGGTTCCAAAAAACACAGATGTTTGCCTAAAAAATGCCAGATATACAATGTGTCAAATGAGTATACAAATGCATTACATAGAGAAAAATAAAATAAAAAATAAAATAATTAAATGACAATCATCAGAACATGTACAACAGAGTCGGCCATCCTTTGAGAGATTATACGGTAGTTCTAAGATGTTATGCCAAATATGCCTTAGAGTGTACAAGATACAAAGGACGATATATACAAAAGACTGTTCAGTTGTCATTATACATGAAAAATGAGCACAAAACATTGTATGGGACATTTGCTGATCTCATTTGACACATAATAAACAATCCCAAAAGGAACATATATTTTCAAATTGTTTCACTGTGTTTATATGTGCGTTATATCAAAGAAAATGATGCAACTCATTGATATTTAGGCCAAAAAGAGCAGTTTCTTTCTTTATGCACATTTCTATAGCTTTGAAGAAGTCTCATGGAGACAAAACACGTCACGTCGGCAATGATGGCTATGTTTTTGCACTGTATTTTAAATGAATTATCATCCATCAAAACATTAAATAAAGAAGAAAACAAGTGTTTTCACAAAAACGTTGGCACTCTGTATATTTTCTTTGGAGGATTGTCTATTGGTTCTTGAATAATTTTGAGTTTTGGGATTATTAATCCTGTGATACGTATTATATATTACTTGGGTATGTGCTGAGCAGATCTGAATCCTGTGTCAATATCAGTTTACATTTCATTGAACCCATTGAGTACCAGCAGGAATGCCTCACGGGACAGTGTTTCTTGAGCACACCACCCAAGAACCACAATTCAGAAAATAAAAGCTGTCAAGTGGAATGCTCTCTGGGGACGAAAGGATTTAACTCAACACCCTTCTAGGTAGAACAACGTTTCTATGGTGCTGCCCATGTATGTTCTCAAGAAAGAGAAGGACAGGTAATGTAATTACAGGTAGAATAACTCCATTGACCCACCGACATGTTGCGCCTGAGTACGAATTGTTCCCAAAAATTCTGTGCAAGTAGGAAAAATGTTGACAAAAGACTGTGCAAGAGTAAAAGTACTCAATTACACTATGCATGAAAAACAATATTGCAGCAGGCACCAGAAACAAAAACGGCACCAAAATATTGAGTCAGAAAACACACATCACAACAATGTCCAGTCAATAATATTGGTTGAGAATACTGTGCTATGATCACACTGTCAAATAATCTTTCTTAGAAATGATACTTTCCAGCAGGGCCAAGAATACTGGCTGGCAATATAGTTCATCACCTGCCTTTTGTAGAAGGTTGGGAAGTCCCTAAGTCTTCTCCATTCCTTAAAGAGTAGGAGTAAAGGGAAGGAAACTGATTGATAACCTTTAATGTCGTCAACCATGTGACTGTTTTTTATGGTAACTGGATGAAGATGAGGAATACTCCTGACTACCGATCTCTTTCCCAGCTGGTTTGGAAGAAGGGCAGTTGTCACTCTGACAAACATACGACTCCTCCAACACAAAACCAGCTGACACTGGTATTCACCAAACTTACACTTTTTCTGAAATAGACAGGGCCATGACTTCAAGAGATGTGCCCAGGTCTCATCCTTTCTGGAACTGGTAACTTCAAAATAGACAGCCTGCAGGTAGACAGAGAAATGGGATTCCTGTAGGGCAACTTTTCAGTGCTTAATATGCACACAAAAAAAGCTCAGAGGCCTAGGGATTTCCAAGGAGCCAGCAGCTGGTACTTCTAAATGCTGGAGAAGCTGAATACAAAAGCTGCCTCCTTTTGATTCTTTGTTTTCACCCCCAAAACCCTACACTTTTATTTATTTCTCATCTGGTTTTTCCCGTCGTCACTGTGTTCCTATCTTCCTCTTCCTTCTATTTTATCACTTTTCTGACTTTCCCTTTCTTGCTATGGGTCAAATTCTGACGATGAAGTTCCATTTCCCAAAAGTGAGTACAAGTGCCTACCACTTGCATCTGCCTCCACAAATTAAGACAGGTTCTGTTGCACTTCCTAAGTCTAAATAATCAAATCTGCACGGGCAGCAAAATATTATGTTATTGAAACTCCAGTTTACTTATGACGACTTAGCCATCTTCCCTCCTCCACCGGGTTATCACCATTTACAGTTCTTCTTAATTTTAAGATTTGTTATTTTGGAGAACTTTTGGTTACATATTTTTTCCCCAAAGGTTTTACCGGTATAGTTACTTTAAAAAAAAAAAAAGACAATGAGACTTATGATAGCTGATAGCCCTCACAAATAGTCTACACTGCAATATGCAAATTTTGCTCTTTTATATTCAGTCTATTGTTAAAATACTGAATATAAAATTTAAATCTCAAAATAAAATAGTATGCATGTAATGACCGTTACATCAATGTGACAGATTGGTTACTTAGTACTTTTTTCAAAATAACATACAAAGTCCCTGAAGAACCACGAATGATAAGAATCATGCATTACATTTTCGAGCCTACCAGAAGTGTTTGAAATCAATAATATATAACCTGATACTTTATAGAGAGCAGAATTATAACAGCAATTTGTCACTCAAACATGAAAAAGGGAGCTATTGTGCCATACATCCTTATTGTGCAAAAATGATACAAATCACCAACTCTTGTCCAACTCCATCACAGGAGCATGGGAACAACGCGAACAAACAGAATCCGAACAGCTGTTGTTCATGGCCCTTGTGCTTTATGCCCAATATTTTTAGCGCAAAGTGTGTCCCTGTGTGCAAAATGGTCATGAAGATACGTCACACTAAAACGTTGTGTTAAATGCCAGATTTGCATCTAGTCTAAGTTTGCATAATTTTACCTGAATTTCACGTAATTACACTAAAGGAAATTACGTGAATTTTGCACACTCCTACATTCCTTATCCAACACCACTTAGATAATGGCACCAGGTGATATTCTATTAATAACAAAGGGCAAGAGGGAGCCTAAGGGATGGTTCAGCTATGTGATCTCCCAATTAGGGAGATCAGAATCATGGGATCATACCCTATTCTTGTTAACACTTTGCTAGGATTTTTGCTATAAAAGGGTGGGTATCTTAACCCACTTCCAGTGGCATGCTTCTTCCTCGGGTACCTCCTCTCTCCAACCATCTTCTAAGTAGATAGCTGGCTCCCTTTATGGGAGCTTTTAGTGGTATGAGAAATAAAACAAGAATGTAGTTTTTACACGGCCAGAGTTGATAATACACACTGCTGATGTGTAGCAAAAGAGAGTGTAGGGACCTTTCGAGATAAAAATGAGGTAACATGAGGATCTGTGATTAATTTCTTTGTTACAGGCAACTTGCCTCCCTGCATAAAACAGTGTCCTAAATGGATAGTACAAAGAAAGCCTTTAGTGTAATCAACATGTTTCTGTCAGCCTTAAAAATGTTCAGGGGCAGTCACTGGAACCCATCCCAGTCCTCATTCAGTCGGTGTATGTCTGACCCCAAAGAGTCTGTGCTACGGAAAACCAAGGAAAGCTGTTTTGCACCTGACTTCATTAGTGCACTACAGGTCACTCAACTTTTAATGTGCTAAAATGAATAGTAAGAGGTACTCAACATTGTTCCCAACTGGGTACAATGATCAGATTCATATCACGTGTTCTGAAAACTTGGCCATCCACAATATTCACACTCATTTAGCTTTTAACCACAGATAAATATTGATGGGATCAATGGTACTTTAAACATGCAGCAACAAGGCTCCACCACAACATGCCCCCACCTGGTCAAGCTTACTGTCATAATGCTATGGTGAGGCCTCTTGCTCAGGTTGTAGGCCCAATTCATAATAAATAATGTTGCTTATTGATTGTTTAGCCAGATACAACTATAATTTTTAGCAACATTCAAAATGAAACTTAATCCACCTTGTCCATACCATTCTCTCCAAAAATGATAAACCCTATTCCCTTCGTCTCTCCTCCAGTAGCCGTCTATAAAAGAATAACTACCTTTTTTAATTATATCAAGCTTCTCTAGCATCCACGTATCATTGGAGCCATTCTTTTCTGCAATTACACACCGTCACAATATTTTATTCAAGAGGGCTCAAACACATGGAAATGGATGAGTCTCCCTAAAATGTTCTTTTTCCCACCCCGGAAGAAGGCTCCGTGTGTACTGTAAGCACCCACTTGGGAGAACTTCATTGATGATGGTATCTCAAGATTCTCATAGAAATATTCAATTAAAGACACTGCCTGAGTTTCTATCATGGAGTTAAATAAACCCAAGTGCATTACTAAATTGCATTGACTAGCAACAGTTAATCAACAAAGACTTTCTACATGTCCATAAAAATATAAAATGTTCCTTTAATAGAGTGCAAACAGGAATTCCTCTCTCTCATGAGGAATCCTTAGAAAAGCATTGAACAAAGCAACCGTAGGAGCAGCAAAAGGCACAGATCTGCAGCAATGTAAGCATCTTGTTACAAAGTCATAATATGAGGCCTAGCCCTTTTCATGTAGACCTGTCAGACCTAGAAGTCCTTCATGCGAATGTAGACTATCATCTTATAAGTAGCATTTATCCTCTGAATGACCATGATTGCAGAGAGCACATAACACCTCAGCACACAGTACACAAAAACAATGGTTAGAATGTTCATCTACGTAATGCTAAAGATACTCCCTTACACAACTAAACCTACCCTATATTGTAATTGCATTTATATAGTGCTTACTACCCCTTTCGAGGTCTTAATTTTTTTTTTTTTTAAATATATTTTATTTTATATTTCAAAAAGCACACATTTCAAAAGAATACAAAATTTCCTCTTGCATTTGTTCGTCTCACAATATAACAGGGAATCTTAAATCAAAACAAAATAAGCTCCCGAAAGGGAGGCCAAAGCATCAAAATATCGTATTATAACATTTTGAAAAACAAATTCGTAAGTCATCAACCAAATGCATCAGCCTATTCCTGTTCTCCATTTCTCCATTTCTCCAAGGGGCCCCATATTTTAATACCTCGAGCTCTCCCCATCCTACCCTTTCTTGCATATATGTATTTCTCTAAATTATGTATAGCAATAAGATTTGATAACCATATTTGCATGGTTGGGGGATTCTTATCTAGCCATACTCTGGCTAACATTAATCTAAAGACAGCAGCTACCATAAACACAAACATTGCATCACCTGGATCCATTTGCACGTTTCCTGCGTCAACTCCCAACATAATTAAACTTACTGTAAGGGTTATCTTTATCTTTAATGAGTTGACTAAAAAGTGCTCAATGTCCTTAATTAATGTATATAACTGAGGACATGTAGCAAACATGTGGACAATATCTGCCTCAATAGAGTTACACCTAGGGCAGGTAATACCCTCGGTACCCCCCCATTTCGCAATCCTGGCTGGAGTGTGATACAACGAGAATAATGTTTTGTAATGTTGGGATTGCAAAGGGGCAGAACAGAGCATGGACCGGCCTAATTCCAGCGACTCGTTAAATGAGTCAGGGGTAGCCTCTATCCTATCCCCCCATTTAGCCCTATGCTTATCCAGGTCATCTGGTCTATTTTTTGCCAGTGCAGCATATATTATCCTAATGGAGTATTCCTCCCCCGAAGTTATCCCTTCCATCAGATCATTTGGATGAAAACCCAATGGCCCCCCTTGTTTATTTCTAAAAAAACTCCTAATCTGAAGGTATTTAAAGAAGTCCCTTCTGTTTATTTTATATATTTTTACCAAATCCTCAAATTGTACAATCCCCTCTGAGTTTGTTAAATCCCCAATTTGATGTATCCCTTTGTCTTCCCAGTCCGCCATTACTGAATCAGCAAAAATTTCTTCAGGGAAAGATTTGTTTTTATAAACTTTGGTATACCTATTAAATCTTCCCATACCTGTCTTTTTCAAAAAGGAGCTCCAGATTTTAAGTGCCGCCCTAAGAGTCTTATATGTCTGCCTTCTAAGATAGCCCAGATCCGTAAAGTACAGGAAACAATTTACAGTATTTTGTCCTAATACCACGGTATAAGCTTCGATTGACATATTAATGGTCTTTGATGACCCCCCACCTCCTCCTATTAGTCCCTGCATGTATTGGAGAGCAGCAGCCAAGTAGTATGATCTAAAATCTGGTGCACCCCAACCCCCTCTATCCCTTGGCAGAGTGTTGAATTTATAAGCCCTACGAGTTTTTCCTCGGGCCCAAATAAATCTGTTAACTACACTCTCCAGCCTATTGAACCATTTGTTCTCGAAAATTAAAGGTATTGACCTGAATAAATACAAAAATGTTGGCAGGACCATCATTTTCAACACATTCGTACATCCGACCATAGAAAGGTGCAAGTTATTTATCCTTTCCAGGTCATTTTTAACTTTCGCTAACAGTGGTTCCATATTGCGCTCGACTATCTCCTCCAAATTTGCAGATATATCAATCCCTAAATATATTGCACTTTTGACCACCCTGTTATCCAGACTTGTTGCAAACCTATTCATAATTATCTGGGTTTTTGTTTTATTTAGACTGTATCCTGTGATCAGCCCAAAGACATGCGCTTCTGCTTCTACTCCCAACATGGCTATATCCGGATTTGGAGTCAGTATAGCCACGTCATCAGCGTAGGCGAGAGTTTTCACAGTGCAACCATTTAATGACATAGGCTGAATATCACGGTTTCCCTCTAATTTGCGTAATAATGGCTCTATATATAGGGCAAACAACAGTGGGGAAGACGGGTAGCCCTGGCGAGTCCCCCTTTGTATATGTACTAGATCTGAGTGCCCTCCATTTACTCTAATTTTTACAACCGGATCTCTATATAAGGCTTGTATAGCCCGTATGTATCCTGGACCAATACCACACCACTTCATAACTTCCCATAGATATTCCCAGGCGACCCTATCAAAAGCCTTCTCGGCGTCTAAAAAGATTGCTGAAATAGGGTCGCCTGCGACCTCTGCCGCGTCGATCAAAGTAATCAATGTCCTAATATGCTGTGTAGTACCCTTCCCGGGTATGAAGCCATGCTGCGATGGGCTCACCAAATGTTCAATACAGCCTGCTAGTCTCTTTGCCAACATCTTTGAATATACCTTGCTGTCTGAATTCATCAATGTAATTGGTCTGTAAGATCCAGGGAGAGTTACGGGCTTCCCTTTTTTAGCAATAACAATTATATCTGCCCCTCGCCATGAATCCGGTGACTGCCCCCCTTGCTGTACATATAACATAACCTCAAACATATAAATCAACAAACAATCACGGAATACTTTATAAAACTCACCCGGGATTTGGTCAGGTCCAGATGCCTTTCCTGATGGTAAACTATTTAATGCATCGATGAATTCCTCCAGACCTAGGGTAGACTCTAACATTTCTCCTTCTTCCTTTGTGACAGATGATGGGCAAATGTCTTTAAGATAGTTCCTAATTTCCACTATTCCCACTGTGTCTTCCTGTGTATACAATTTTTCATAAAATACTCTAAAGACATCTCTTATCCTATCTGGGCCTGTGACAATAACACCCAGTGGATCCAATATCTCTTTTATCTCTGCAGCTGCCCTCTGCTGTCTAACTTTAACCGCAAGGATATGACCCACTTTCTCACTGCACTCATAGGTCTCTTCTTTTTTAGCCAAGTATTTTTCAGCAAGCTTTCTAGAGAAACTTTCTACTGCATCTGCCTTCAATGCTACCAATGTTAATAGTACATTTTCCAGGCTAGATTTAGATTTTACTGCAGCAGCTAATTTTCCTTCTTCTATAATCAACTTTTGCCGGACAGCTTCAATCTTTAACCTCTCTTTCTTGCGTCTTGTCAACACATAGCACAGTGTTTCTCCTCTAACACCTGCTTTAAAACAATCCCAAGTTTGTCCTACAGAGGCGGTACCATGATTAATCTCCCAGAAGGACCTAATCCACCCTTCCATGTGCTTCCTGTAATCGGCATCTTGGAGAAGACTCCTCTCAAAAGTCCATATTGATCTCTTACTCTGTACGTGCGGAACCTTAACTGTCAATATTAATGGACTGTGATCAGAAATAACCCTTGGTTGTTTTTCAATCAGTGTCTCAAAAACCAAAGACCTTGAGACTAAAAAATAGTCTAATCTCACCAACACCTGATGAGGTGCCGAAAAAAAAGTACTGCCATCTAGCAGTGGATGTTGCATCACCCAAGGGTCTACCAAAAGATTATTGTTAACCATATTGGCAATAGCCTTATTTACCTTTCTCTTTCTACCATTATACACCGCTCCTGTATTCATAAATGAACTTGTAGGGTCATGCAAATTAAAATCGCCACAGCATATTACTGGTTCGGGCCACTGTGCTAGTTCCATATCTAAAAATTGCCATATCTCCGGATCATCCTCCGTGGAACCATATATGGTTACTAATGTTACACTGAGCCCCTTAAAGCTTAATTCCGCCATAGCCCATCTCCCCCAGTGGTCCTCTTTCTTTCTTTTAACTATCACATCTCTTCTTCTCCCCAGGATTGCAACTCCTCTTGTCCTAGATCCTTGCCTACTAGCTGCGAGTACATCAAAGCCCAATTGATTCATTAAGTATATCTGCTTTTCCTCTATATGCGTTTCTTGTAAACATACTAAATCCACTTGTAGAGTTCTAATATAAGCTGCTACATTCGCCCTTTTCCTTGGATCATTTAGACCACATACATTTATAGAGACTAACTTACATGACATTGTGTATTGTAGAAAAAAACATTTCTTCGTATCCCAGCTGTTTCTTTAGTCATCCTTCCCCCCCTTCCAATCTTTCTCCTTCCTTCTCTACTCAAAAATATAGACAACAAACAATATATATGATCAATGTGTGCTAACTGACATATCCAAACAATACATTTCCACTGTTTTTTGACTTCCCCCACCCCTCTCCCCCCCTCCCCTGTCCTTCCCTCCCTACCCCCTCCCTACAGGCAAATAGGTCAGCAATGACCTATGTGTGGTCGCTTCCTGGTTGTGTTAGTCGCACCCTTCCCCCATCTTCTCCAATATTCCCGCCCTTTCTACCGCATAGAGCCTCTCCTCAATGACCCTCTTATTTTTTCACCCTTCCCAGCTCCTGAATAAACTCCTGTGCTTTCACTTCCGACATAAACATCCTGACTCTGCCCTTTGTGACCACTTTCAGCCTAGCTGGGAATAGCAGATATGCCTCTGATCCTAAAGCCTGGAACTCCGAGATCATTTTCCTGAGCCTCCACCTCCTTTCAACAGTCACATGACAGAAGTCTGGTCTAGTAAAGAAAGTAACACCCTCCACAGTTCTTTTACTGTCAGGTCTGGCTTTCTGGATAATTTCCTCTCGAAGCAAAAAGTTTCCAACATACACTAATATTGCTCTGGGGAGTGGTGCTTTAGAGCCTCCTTCGGCTCCATATGTCTTACGCTGGACAAAGGGGAACCTATGCGCCCTCTGTATCTCTGCCTCCCACTGCCACTGGGACTCAGGAAAAGCACCCTTTAGTAGTTTGACCACAAAACCCCTAGGGTCTTGCCCTTCAAGCCCTTCCGCCACCCCCAAAATGCGAACATTATTGCGTCGTTGGCGATTTTCGAAATCCTCCATCTTCCAGAGAAAATCATCCGCCTTCTTTTCCTGTTGTGATTTAAATTCGCTAAAGCTGCGGAAGTCATCTTCCATCTTGCCTGTTCTTTCCTCCACCTCAGCGACTCTCCCTGCCAGACCTTCATATAATTTGTTTGTCTTTCGAAGCGTCGTTTGGATCTTCTTAAAGTCCTGTCTTGTTTTGCGACTTGTAGATCTCGCTTCGGTTTGTATTTGTTTCAGCATGTTAAATACCATTCCTAACGCATCATCTTGTCTTGGGCCTGTTTCTGGCTCTTCCTGGTACGTCTGCGATGTCGCCGAATAGTCCCAGTCCAGTTTCCTCTCAGCACCCTTTGTGGGCGATCTTTCGTGCCTGCAGCGCCTTATCTGTTTCTTTTTTAGTGTAGACTCTTTACCTATGTCAGTTCCAGAAGAGGTAGAGGCTGTCCATGAATCATCTTCCTCTTCATCTTCATCCTCCTCCTTCTCCGCCTCATCTTCCTCCTCTTCATCTGATATCTCTCCCTCCTGTTGAACAGAGTCGGAATCCTCATCTACTGAGTAGAAACGCTCCCCCTCCAATGAGCATACATCTTCCTTCTCCCTGGGATGACCGGCTTCTGACTTTTCTGCCACCAAGCTTACCGAACTTCCCCATGAGGGATTAGGGGATTTAGCCATTAATTCTGCTTCCACCTGCATGATTGCCTGCAACATATCAGCATTCTCTTGCCCTCTTGACCCTCTTGGCTCCCCCTTACCGCTTTCCTTATCCACGACAATCCTTTCTTCATACATCATCCTCTGAGGCATCTCCTTCACTCCTTCCTTTTCGGCGCACATCGCAGCCCTCTGTCCCGCATTCCCATCTGCTACCTCCTCTGTGCTCCTACTGGCGTTCTGCTCGAGGTCCGCAGAGAACGGAGAAATCAGCGAGACCGGTTGCTTAGTAACAGCTGACTCGGCGTCTGTCACGTTCCCAGCTCCCGTTGTTGCTGCTGCCGCAGCGTCCTCGAGGGCGCTCTGTTGACTGACCCCAGGCTCTGATTCTGCAACGCCGGGGACTCCTGCTGGTAATTCCGCCATCCCTGAGTTAGCTGGGCGGATGAACGATTCCGGTAAGGTGGGCTGCCTAAGAGGGGTCCCTTTACTTTTATTTTTAAGGATCGCTGGCTTTTCTGTAACTTTGATGCGCTCTTTCGCCATGGCGCTCTCCTCTCTGCCCAGCGGTTTTCCTTTTAGATCCATTTTCTTTTTAATAAGAGGCTCAGTCACTTTCTTAATAGCGCCTGGATTCTTTGCCGGTAGCTGCGTTTTCGGCATGGCGGGTGTCTCCGGTACAGCAGGGATTGAATTGCTCATCTCACTCCCGTCCCTAACTTTCTTCTTATCGGCCTTTGCGGGCTTTGGTGGCATTTTCGTGCGGAGTGAGTCGGTCCAGTCCTTGATTCCTGAAGCTGATATATTCTCCGCTTGCTTAAGCAGGATACCTGTAAAGGCTCTCAGTTTCCTTGTTAGTCTGCCAAGTTCGGCCGCCACCCAGTCTCTAAGGCGGCTAGTAGTTGTCTGAGCAGTTATTAGTAGAATACACTCCCCAATATCAGATCCGATTCTCTTACGAGCAAAGTCAAAAGCAAAGTCAAAAGCCATCCGGGGGGTCTAGCGCTATCATTCTAGCGCTCAGCTAATTCATGTTGTTATGTCCAGATAGGAGAGAGGTTTTTGGTGCGACTGTTCACCACAACCCACCCGCGGCCATCTTGCCTCGATTCCGACTAACCGCAAAACCCCCTTTCGAGGTCTTAAAGCGCTTTTACGGTGAGTAGCACGCTACTCCGTGTCCCAAAAAACGTCTAGTGTTGAATTAGTATGGTGAAATATGAAAGTAATTAAAGTGGTGGATAGGTTAGTCAGTGATTTGGGTTCGGAAGGATAGCGGAAGGATAGAAGAGGAAAAAAGGTTTGTGTTTATATAGCGCTTGTTACCCCTGATTGGGTGTTAAAGCCTCTTTTTTTTGGGGCAGTAGCACGCTACTCTGGAACCCCATAAAGAATTAGTGGTGAATTTGTATGGTGAAATATGAAAGTAATTTGAGAGGTGGATATTAGTCAGTTATTTGGAGTGAGAAGGATAGCGGAGGGATAGAAGGGGGAGAAAGGTTTGCATTCATATAACGCTTGTTACCCTTGATGGGGTGTTGAAGCACTTTTTTTGGCGAGTAGCACGCTACTGCAGAACCTATAAACGATTAGTGTTGAAAATTAGTATAGTGAAGTATGAAATAATTTGAGTGGTGGATATATTATTCAGTTATTTGGATAGAGAAGGGTAGCAGCAGGGTACAAGAAGGAAAGAGGTTTGTATTTATATAGCGCTTGCTACCCCTGATTGGGTTTGAAGCACTTTTTTGGTGAGTAGCACGCTCCTCTGGAACCCATAAGGATTAATGATGAATTAGTATAGTGAAATATGAAAGTAATTTGAGTGGTATATATGTTAGTCAGTTATTTTAGTTGAGAAGGGTTGGGGAGGGGTAGAAAGGGGAAAAGGTTTGCATTTATATATCACGTGTAACCCTGATGGGGTGTTGAAGTGCTTTATTGGTGAGTAGCCTGCCACTCCGGAACCCATAAAGGATTAGTGTAGAAAATTAGTATAGTGAAATATGAAGTAATTTGAGTGGTCAATATGTTATTCAGTTTTTTGGATAGAGGAGAGTAGCTGCAGTATAGAAGAGGGAAAGAGGTTTGTATTTATATAGCGCTTGCTGCGCCTGATGGGGTTTGAAGCGCTTTTTTTGGTGAGTAGCACGCTACTCTGGAACCCATAAGGATTATTATCGAATTAGTGTAGTGAAATATGAAAGTAATTTGAGTGGTGGATATGTTAGTCAGTTATTTGGATTGAGAAGGTTTGGGGAGGGGTAGAAAAGGGAAAAGGTTTGCATTTATATAGCGCTTGTAACCCTGATGGGGTGTTGAAGCACTTTATTGGTGAGTAGCACGCTACTCCAGAACCCATAAAGGATCAGTGTTGAAAATTAGTATAGTGAAATATGAAAGTAGTTTGAGTGGTGGATTATTCAGTTGGATAGAGAAAGGTATCGGAGGGATAGAAGAGAGAAAAAGGTTTGCATTTATATAATGCTTTCTTACCTGTGAGGTGTTGAAGCAATTTTTTGGTGAGTAGCATGCTACTCTGGGACCCTTAAAGGATTAGTGGTGAATTAGTATAGTGGAATATGAAATTTGAGAAGTGAACATGTTAGTCTGTTATTTTGATTGAAAAGGATAGTGAAGGGAATAGGAGAGTGAAGGATTTTGATATTTTTTTTGAGGTCATAGTAGTAGGAGGAGTGGAGGAGTGGACCCTCAGATTGTGTTGGAATAGATATATGAAAAGGGCTGGGAAGCGCCGGCCGTACGCCCCGGAGATCCCGCTAGGTATGCTCACTGTCTTGCCGCACGGGGGTGATTGGTCCAGATTGTTGGAGTGGGAGGACCTGGGCTTGCAGATGGTGGGTGACCTGTATGTGGATGGGACGTTGGCCCCGTTCCAGACGTTGCAGGAGCAGTTCGGCCTGCCGAATGGTTCCTTCTTGCTGCATGCGGCGGTGGTCGCGGCTCTGCGGAGGCACTGGGGGGGCGGATTGGCTGAACCAGAGGTGTCGGAGGTGTGCTAATATGTGGTGATGGCTGCGGGCACCGTCAAGGCGGTGACCTGCCTTCACAATAGGATGCTGAACGAGGGTCTAGCTCCGTTGATCGAGTTGAAGTCGCGTTGGGAAGCCAGCATCGGTAAGCCTCTTCCGGACTCTGTTTGGGGTCAGGTGCTACACAGGGCCTGGAAAGAGACAAGGAATGCGAGATTCCAACAGGTGCATTATTTTGTGCTCCATAGGGCGTATTTGACCCCGGAGAGATTACGTCGCCACTTCCAGGTGCATGACGCCATGTGCCCGAGATGTTTGGAGCCCGGGGCAGATTTTGACCACATGCTGTGGGGCTGCCCGAGGTTAGGAGACTACTGGGCCGAGGTAGGGGACCTCTTGAATGCTGTCACGGATCGGGAGGTGGACTTTGACATGGCCACGTGCCTGCTTCTGTGGTTCCCGCATACCAAAAAGACCAAGGTGACGAGTAAATTCATTGGGTTGGGTCTGATATTGGCGCAGCGAGAACTCACTTGGCATTGGAAGTCTAAGGAGGGGCCGTCTGTACGGAGGTGGAGGAACGAGTTGGTGAAGTGGTCGGGCTGTGAGAGTGTGTCACGGATGCGCCAGGCGACTAGAACGGGTAATGAGAGGAGCTTGGATTTGGCACGGTCTTGGGAGATGGTGGTGCAGGCATTGAGGGACCACTTAACTGACAGCGACGAGACTGATCAGTTATGAACAAGGATTCCATGTGACCGCTTGTTCGTTACAACTTCCTGATAGCTGTCACCCTAGAGCAGGAGGGGCCTGGAGATACCCGCGTTAGCAGCAGTTGGGGGGGGGGCTTAGAGTAGGAGTTGTGGGGTGGGGTGGGTTGCCAGCGACTTCCCGGAACCGGATGGCCCAGGAACATAGTAGGGTTGATTTTGTGATGTGACATTGAAGTGACCTGGGATTGGGTGGGGAGAAGGTGGTTGGTTGTTTTGGGATAAAAGCAGGAACGAAGTGCTGCACTTGACCCGTGTCCTGCATTGGGCATGTACCAAGGTGCCTC
Organism: Lissotriton helveticus; assembly: GCF_964261635.1. Classification (NCBI taxonomy): domain Eukaryota; kingdom Metazoa; phylum Chordata; class Amphibia; order Caudata; family Salamandridae; genus Lissotriton; species Lissotriton helveticus. The sequence goes on from NC_136065.1 coordinate 598,467,375, forward strand.
CAGCGAACTGTTTCATTGACGCGCCGCCCAGCCTCCGGGATGTGGATTAATCGGCTGTGTATCACGTTGCTATACTGCTGCATGATGGGACCCGCTGGTACTTGGGTTGGTTTGTTGGCTGTGTTTATTCCTGATTCTGCAATAAAAATATATTTAAAAAAAAAAAAAAATAGTAGTAGGAGGAGGTTTTTGGATGAGTAAAAATGGGATGTGGAGGGGAAGAGTCAGAGGGAAGAGTTTAGAAAGGTTTGTTTTGGGGATCGGTATAGTAAAAGAGGTGTCAGACGATGCAAGGAGGGGTAGAGTAAGGGAGAGTCTAGAAAAGTTTATTTTGGGGATCAGGTGTGGGGTTTGGGATAAATGAGAGAGTGTGTGTAGCGGATATATTGGTAGATATATAGGGTGAAAAATAGGGTAGTGCATTGGAAACAGTAGTAGAAAGAAGTTTGAGATGAGTCAGAAAGTTGGGTTAGAAGATATATTGAGAGAAGTATAGGGTGAGAAATATGGTAGTGCAATAGATGTGCTGAATTAGAAGAAATTGATAAATATATAGATCCATAAGTTCATTTATTTATTTTATTTATTTATTTGATAGGTTTTATATAGTGCTGGCTCGACCCGGCGGTATCAGAGCGCTTTACATGTGCACTAAAAATGAATGTACAGGAAAGGGACAATTGATCAATAGAAAAGTATTCAGACAGGTAAGATTGAAACAAGTTAAATTAACACATGGACACTAAACAATTACATGTCCACTAAAGAATTAAAAGAAAGGAACAGTAGTTCAAGAGGAAAGCAGGTGAGATTAAAACAAGTTAAATTAACAAATGGGCAGAGAGCAATATACATATAAAGGCGATCAAGGAAGACTATTATCAAAAGTAGCAAGAAGCGCAAGCAAACTTCAGTATAGAATGAAAGGGGGAGTAAAGAAATTCTGAACATGACTGAGGGTGAGGGATCATAAGATAGAAGTAGGTGGGTGAAAACCAACTTGAAGCCGAGGAGGTAGTATAGACAGAGAGAGATTTATGGAGGAGATGGGAAAGGGTAGGAGATGGAGGAGAGGGGGAGAGGGGAGAGAAGGGGGGTAGGGAGAGAGAAAACAGGTAATATATAAAGAGAGGGGGAGCGAGATAGGAGTAAAGTAAAAGGAGAATCAGAACGAGGGATGCAGGGTCAGAGGCTAGGTTATATACCCCAATACTTGCTGAGAAGGTGATGTTGGAGGTCTTTTTTTAAAGCTGAGGTAGGAGGGGTTACATCACAGGGACTTAGGGAGAGCATTGAAAGTATATAGATGCATAAAGGAGGTAGGTATATGTAGATTAAAGATATTGATAGAGGTACAGGATGAGAAATACGGTAGTGCATTGGATATGCTTTTCAAGAGGAAAGTAACAAACACACAGATCTAAGTACATAGAAGGTACATAGATGCACAATGGAAGAAGTATAGACCAAAACTCTTGTTTTCATGTGTTATTGTACTGTAATTTTTTTCTTAACATCATTATTCTACATGTTTATCCAAAGCAATACACAAAGATAGGTACACATCTATGGTAAAAATAAATGATTATATACAGAGGGATATGCTGTAAATTTCTGTTTGCGTATGGTGCTTATGTGGGGAAGAGCCAATTCTTGAGTAGTTTTCTGAAGATAATGTGGCTGTCAGTGGATCCTATGTTGGGGATAGATAGTTTGGCTGCTTGAACAGAGAAGGATGTGCCACCCATGGTTTTTTTCTTGTATCTTGGGATTTTGAGGTGAGGTGCCATTTCAGAGCGGAGGTTCCTTTGTTGAATGTGTTTGGTGATTTTATTCCTGATTAAGAGCGGTCCCATTCCATGTATTGCTTTGTGGGTGATACAAAGCAGCTTGAACGTGGATCTTCTGGAAACCGGTAACCAATGCAGGGCTTTCAAGGCAGGTGACATGTGGTCTCGCGGTTTGATATGCAAGAGTGGTCTGACAGCCGAGTTCTGAATCCGATGTAGTCTTTTCATGGTTGTTAAAGATGATTTGTGGTAGAGGCTCTTGGCGTAATCGAGTTTGGACAGAACAAGGGAGATGATAGCTTGGACCTTGTGTGGAAATCCCAAATGAGGGAAGATTTGTTGCAGCGTTTTTATAGCGACAAAGCTTGATCTTGCTAATTTGTCCACTTGGGACTTCATCGGTAGCTTGAAGTCCATGGTCAGGCCGAGATTTCTTACTTTCTTCGATACTTTAGGTGGTGATCCCAGTTCATCAGGCCAGGCGGCAAGCGGGTCACAATGTTTCCATTTTGGAAGCATTCAACTTGAGGTTGCTTCAAGTCATCCACTGATGCACGGCTCTGAGAGAACTGAAAATTGGGGAATTTCCAATGTCATTGGGGCATTCCAGTTGAAGGAGTATTTGTGTGTCATCTGCATAGTTATAGCACGTTAGGTGAAATTGATTGATCAGTACCCGTAATGACTTCATGTAGATGTTGAAAAGCATGGGCGAGATGATATAGCCTTGAGGGACCCCTGCTTTTATTGAGTATGATTTGGATGAGAAAGGTGGGGTATGGATGATATTAGTTCTGTTACGAAGATAGGACGCAATCCAGTCTAGAGCAATCCCCTCTATGAAGACTTCATAGAGTCTTTGTTTCAGAGTGTCATGGTCAACTGTGTCAAAGGCAGCTGAGAGGTCCAAGAGGAGTAGCACTGCAACCCTGTTGCCGTCTACTGGGTTCTTCAGGTCATCCCAGATGGCAAAGAGGGCAGATTCTATGCCTCTTCCCGGGCAGAAACCTGTTTGGAAGTCGGAAAGTATGTCATTCTCTTCAATGAATTGTGACATCTGGGCGAAAGCTTCTCTTTCTATCACTTTGCCCAGTTCCATTTGTAATGGGCCTATAGTTGTCAGGGTACAGCGGGTCCAAGTTTGTTTTCTCAAGTAAAGGTCTTATGTATGACTTTTTTAGTTCTTCTGGAAATATTCCGGTAGTTAAGGAATCGTTGATGATTCTTCTTACTGGAGTGGCAGTAGAGGTTGTTAAAAGAATTGTCTTGAAAGTTTGTGGTGGACACAGGTCAGAAGGGCTACCGGCAGGCCTGCTTGCTTTGACCAGGTCCATAAGCTCATCGTGTGAGATGTGTTGGAAGGAATGGAGAGGCTGGGTTAGAGTATTCTTGGATTGTTGTTTTGTCAAAGGGTTAGTGCTAGTGCTTTGTCTCTGTTTTAAGAATGAGTCCAACGTGTCTGCTTTGTCAGTGTAATGATTTGACAGTTTGTCTTTGAAATATTTAGTAACAGGATGAGTTCCTTGTAGGCAATTTGGTTTGCAAAATTTATTGAGTATTTTGTAGAATTCTTTATTTGCACATTTAGCATTTTTAATTCTCTCTGAATAGTACATTTTCTTAGCTTTTTTGATAGCTGACTTGTATAATCTGTTAATTTTCTGTAGGTGAAGTTTGTCTTGTTGGGCATTCGTTTTGAGCCAGGTACGTTACAGCTTTCTAATTTGTTGTTTTATGTCTTGTGTCTCTATGTTTCTACAAGGCGCTTTTTTCCTTTTATTCTGTTGTGTGGTTTTGAGTGGTATCAGGGTGTCAAAAGCTTCCTGTAGCCACTCATATTGGCTTTTTTTTCTGCCTTACTTGTCTCTTTCAGCCTCCGTGCTTCCTCGGCGCTCGGCGCCTCCTCTGCTTTCTGTGCCTCTTCTACCCTCCGTGCCTCCTCAGTCTTACGTACCTCCTCAGCTTTATGTACCTCCTCAGCCCTCTGATCCTCTCTTGCCTTATCCTCCTCTTCTACACTCTGATGCACCCCATCTACGCTCTGCCCTGTGATCTTCTTCTGCCCTCTTCACCGCTTCTGCCCCTTTCCCACCCTCCTCTCCCTGCACCTCTCCTGTGGCCAATTCGTCTGTCTTCTTCTCCTCCTCTTAAATCCCTCACATCACACTGACACATGAGGGCCTAGTACTAAACCAGGCAATGCACCCGTGCTTTGTGGGTGTCCCGTCGCTCTGGGGGAATCCATACTATATGCTGGTTTGTGTGTACTGTGCAAGCTCCTCGGCACTACGCCATGCGGACTGCTGGGGGCAGATACACATAACAGCCTGTAACACGGGAACGGAGTCTCGCCCTACACAGGGGCCACCTTTAACGATATGCGACCCCCCCCTCTTGTCTCCACAGGCCCACCTCGACTCTGGTTGGACGCCGGCTGAAAGGTACAGCTGCGATGAGGATGAGGAGGAAGGATGGGGTCCCTTTAAGTGGACGACGGACCTGATGGAAGGGGCGGAGCCAGGTGAGACTGAAAAGGGCGGTCACGGCAGTCCACAGGTGTGTCTTTACACCGGAGGAGCGGACAGAGTGCAGGAGAGCGGAGTGGCGGGAAGCAGCGAGTTGGAGAGGAGCGGAGGAGCGAGTTGGTGGAGCGGAGCGGATTGGGACGGAGGAGCGAGAGGACTCATCGAGGAAGAGAGGACAGACTATACTAGCTGGATAAGCGAAGAGGACTTACAGCAGGATAGAGAGCCTGGACGGAGGGAGCAGGAAGCCGACGTCCCGAGTACCGAGGAAGCTGCAAAGGGAACAGAGGAAGAGGAGACGGGAGCTGTGAAGCCGGGAGGCCAACCCCACGAGCCGCCCAGCCGTGCGCCAGGAGGTGTACGGCTAGCTGAGGTACGTGCTCGAGTCCTGGGGTGGTGGCGGAAGAAGGGAAGACGCCTTACTTAGGGATAGCTTGACATCCTAGCGTTAACAACCCTTACAAGTGGCGAGACACAATCCTGCACTGAGCACTTTCTCTCCCTAGTCGCGCACTGTCTAAAACCTGCACGTCCCCCACACCCTGCCCTTTCAAAACCCCGTGTTCATACCTAAGCACTAACAGTGCTCTCTTCTGTTTTCCTTCTTGGTGGCCGGCCTGGGTGAGCAATACGGAGCCTCCGGAGGAGCCCAGCAGTAGGAGGAGGAGCCCCGTCAGGAGGAAGGAGGAGGGAGTCCGCCGAAAGACACGACAGGAGAGGAGCCGGTCCCCCAGAAAACTCATCCATAGAAAGAAGTGTACCGATAACTTACTGTCACGAATAAAAACCACTGCTACTAAAACACGTTTGCTTCCGATTCCTGGTCCCGCGGTTACACTGGTGGAGAATGCGGGCAGCCCATCCATCAGCATAGGGACGATGGAAGCAGTGGTGCAAGCCCTGGTGCACGGCCAGGAACGACTAGAGAAAATAGCGGAGCAACAGCTAAGAGCCGCGGAAGCAGACAGAGAGATTATTAAGGCGGCCGTAGCGGCGCGCACCCTGGAGCCTCCTGTCACCCTCGCCCCTTCGACAGTAGGAGGAACCCCACACACCATAGGAGGAGTCTCTCTCCAAAAGTACCAGCCCGGGGAAGACCCCGACGCATTTCTTCTAAACTTTGAGAGAGCGGCTCGGGCCTGTGGCTGGCCTGTGGTCAAATGGCCGTTTTTTTTGGCCCCCTTGTTGGTTGGAGAGGCGCAGGCGGCCTACCAAGTGGCCAACCCCAGAGGGGACACGACGTACGCAGACATCAAACAGATAATTTTGGATCATCTCGGATTAGACAAAGAGGCCTATAGATTGAGGTTCCGCAAAGAGAGGGGCATACCAGGAGAGACCCCCAAGACCCTCTTCGTACGCCTAAAGATGGCAGCGGACAAATGGCTCAAACCGACTGAAAGTACCAAAGAGGAAATCATGGACCGGATATATCTTGAGCAATTTCTGGAGGCTCTACCCTTTGCAACACAGAGGTGGTTGAAGCAACATCACAACCTGACCACCGAGCAAGCAGTGGAGATGGCCAATACCTTTTCAAGAGCTCCCCAGAGGCCTCCCTTTATAGGAGAGACGGACAAACAAAAGCACGTGTACAAACCCGATAGGAAAACTATAAAGGCTCCAGAACCGGGAAAGCCCAGAATGTGGAAACCGGAACCCATTCCGCACAGTGGACCCCAATGTTTTGACTGCGGTACCTGGGGGCACATTGCCAGACATTGCCCTCGTAGAAAAGAAGAAGAGGAACCCATGGAGGTCGGCTATCTACCCCGGACGGTGTTATACTCAGCCGAGATGGGACAAGCGTACAGAGTGAGTATGTTTATTAACGACAACCCTGTAAAGGCGCTTCTTGACTCCGGATGCAGACAATCTGTGGTCCAGGCCCAACACGTCAGACCCCATCAATTAGTCCCCCGTGAAACTGTGTATATAAGGTGCGTGCATGGGGATGTGAAGCCGTATCCCGTAGCCGTTCTCCCCTTGGTTCCTCGAAGAGGTCATCCGTCTAGGATCAAGGTGGGTGTCCTGTCGTCTCTGCCAGAGGACTTGATAATTGGAACTGACAACCCGGCCTTTCTTGAGATGTTCCAACAGAGCATTAAAACAGAAACCAAAAACCCGTCCATAAAACAGATCCCCTCGCCTGCCTTTGTGTCCTCAGAACCTTGGGTGTTAGACCGGAGCTTCCGGTTCGCCCAGTCGAATGATGCCACCTTAATGAACGCCTGGGAGAGGGCCCACCAAACCCAAGACCATCGCCCTATTACTTATCCTCGCCTGTACATCAAGAATGATCTGCTCTATAGACAGGGGAAGGAAAATGACCCCGAACAGCTACTGGTCCCTTCGGCCTTCCGGGACCAAGTGCTGTTCTATTCACATTCCCATCTAGTAGCGGGGCATACAGGGGCCGAAAAGACGACACAGAATTTATTGAAATGCTTTTATTGGCCGGGAATATACAAGGATGCGATGGTATATTGTCAGGAGTGCGACATATGCCAGAAACGAAACATGACCCGCCCCCCAGCTGTGCCCTTACAACCCCTTCCAATAATCGGAGTGCCCTTTGAGAGAGTAGGGATGGACCTCATTGGGCCTCTACCCAAGACAAGGAAAGGCTACCAATACGTCCTAGTCATTGTGGATTATTCCACCCGGTTTCCAGAGGCCTTCCCGCTGACCACGACTACCACAAAGAATGTAGCCGACAAGATGTTAGAGTTGTTTTCCCGGGTGGGATTCCCTAAAGAGATCCTGACCGATCAAGGTACCCCCTTTGTTTCACGCCTCATGAAAGAAGTGTGCTCTCTGCTCCACATACACCAGATAAGAACAGCCGTATACCACCCCCAAACTGACGGCCTAGTGGAGCGATATAACCGTACGTTGAAAACCACTCTGCGCAAGATGTTGGAGGTGGATGGGGCTGAATGGGACCAGATACTTCCCCTGGCCCTGTATGTCATTAGGGGACAAAAACAAAGTAGCCTCGGCTTTTCATCTTTCGAGCTATTATACGGACGTCAACCAAGATCCCTGTTAGACATGACCAAGGAGGCATGGGAAAAAGAAGCCCACGATGACGTGGTGAATACCCTAGAGTATGCCCGGAGTCTTAAATCGAAATTAGGGAAGCTACGGGACTTGGCGTTCGTTAACCTAGAAAGAAGTCAAAACAGACAAAAAACGGTATACGACCAAGGAAAGAGATGGCGGACGCTCTCGGTGGGAGACTGGGCCCTGGTTTTATTGCCTTCCTCAACGCAGAAATTCAAAGCTGAGTGGAGCGGACCATACCGAGTCGTCGAAACGATTGGTAAAACCAGCTATAAACTGCGAATACGTGCTAGAACGACTCAAGTGTATCACATAAACATTCTGAAGAAATGGCTAGGGCAGCCTCCGGCGGAGGTTCATCTGACTAAACCTGATCACCCTACTCCGTCCAGTACCTTGCAAAGCCTCGTGATCAACGAGGACTTGACCGAGAAGGAGAGAAAGGAGTTGGAAGGGACTCTACAAAAGCATGCACACGTCTTCTCCGACATACCCGGAAAAACCCGACTGGCTGAACACTGTATCAATACCCTCCCTAGGCGTATAGTAAAGATCAAACCCTATCGGGTCCCTGAGGCCAGGAGGAAGGGCATACAACAGGAAGTGGAAGAAATGTTGAAACTTGGGGTGATAAGGCCTTCCCACAGCGAGTGGTCCAGTCCTATTGTGCTGATTCCTAAACCTGATGGAACAAAAAGGTTTTGTATGGATTTCCGTGCCTTAAATGACATCTCCACTTTCGACGCCTACCCTATTCCTCGCATAGACGAACTGATCGAAAAGTTGGGAGAAGCGAAATACATCAGTACGATTGACCTCACAAAAGGGTACTGGCAGGTGCCATTAAAGGAAGAAGACCGGCATAAGACAGCATTCACTACGGACAAGGGGAGATACGAATTCACGGTCCTGCCCTTTGGCCTACATGGGGCCCCCGCCACTTTTCAAAGATTGATGAACAATGTACTGAAGAACCTTTCATCCTTCACGTCCGCTTATCTAGACGATATAGTCGTCTTCAGCCCGGACTGGAGCACCCATATGACCCATTTACATAGGCTATTCGAAACCCTTGCCGAGGCCGGATTGAACGTTAACTCCAAGAAGTCCAGGATAGGGTTTCACAAGGTCAAATACCTCGGTTATGTACTCGGTCATGGTATGATAGAGCCACAGATCGAAAAAGTCAGAGCCATCATGGAGACCCCTTTTCCAAATACCAAAAGAGAACTAAGAGCGTTTTTGGGCCTCATTGGATATTACCGACGCTTTATCCCAGGATTCGTGGAGTTGGCGTCCCCTCTCACCGATGCCCTACAGACCAGAGTGAAACAGTGCGATCTGAGAACGCCCTCCCAAGCCATGTGGGACGCCTTTGTCTCCCTGAAAAGAGCGATTACCTCTGCACCCGTTCTCACCTCGCCTGACTTCTCACGGCCCTTTTCTCTGCATACAGATGCATCCGACTACGGTATTGGAGCCGTACTGTCTCAAGAGAGTCCGGACGGAGGCGATCATCCAATACTGTTTATCAGCCGGAAGTTGTTTCCCCGTGAACTCAAGTACCCCACGGTTGAGAAGGAGTGCTTGGCCATAAGATGGGCCGTGGACAAGTTGGCCTATTACCTGGAGGGGCGCCAGTTCCAGTTGTATACTGACCATGCTCCCCTACTCTGGATGGTTCGCAACAAATCATCCAACGCTAGGGTCATGAGGTGGTTCCTCGCTCTGCAGCCCTACGTCTTCAAGATATGCCACAAACGGGGGATTGACAACACCGGGGCGGACTTCTTGTCCAGGAATCCGCTTCCCGAGCGGAAGCGTTCAGGGGGGGTGGTGTGTAACACGGGAACGGAGTCTCGCCCTACACAGGGGCCACCTTTAACGATATGCGACCCCCCCCTCTTGTCTCCACAGGCCCACCTCGACTCTGGTTGGACGCCGGCTGAAAGGTACAGCTGCGATGAGGATGAGGAGGAAGGACGGGGTCCCTTTAAGTGGACGACGGACCTGATGGAAGGGGCGGAGCCAGGTGAGACTGAAAAGGGCGGTCACGGCAGTCCACAGGTGTGTCTATACACCGGAGGAGCGGACAGAGTGCAGGAGAGCGGAGTGGCGGGAAGCAGCGAGTTGGAGAGGAGCGGAGGAGCGAGTTGGTGGAGCGGAGTGGATTTTGACGGAGGAGCGAGAGGACTCATCGAGGAAGTGAGGACAGACTATACTAGCTGGATAAGCGAAGAGGACTTACAGCAGGATAGAGAGCCTGGACGGAGGGAGCAGGAAGCCGACGTCCCGAGTACAGAGGAAGCTGCAAAGGGAACAGAGGAAGAGGAGACGGGAGCTGTGAAGCCGGGAGGCCAACCCCACGAGCCGCCCAGCCGTGCGCCAGGAGGTGTACGGCTAGCTGAGGTACGTGCTCGAGTCCTGGGGTGGTGGCGGAAGAAGGGAAGACGCCTTACTTAGGGATAGCTTGACATTCTAGCGTTAACAACCCTTACGAGTGGCGAGACACAATCCTGCACTGAGCACTTTCTCTCCCTAGTCGCGCACTGTCTAAAACCTGCACGTCCCCCACACCCTGCCCTTTCAAAACCCCGTGTTCATACCTAAGCACTAACAGTCCTCTCTTCTGTTTTCCTTCTTGGTGGCCGGCCTGGGTGAGCAATACGGAGCCTCCGGAGGAGCCCAGCAGTAGGAGGAGGAGCCCCGTCAGGAGGAAGGAGGAGGGAGTCCGCCGAAAGACACGACAGGAGAGGAGCCGGTCCCCCAGAAAACACATCCATAGAAAGAAGTGTACCGATAACTTACTGTCACGAATAAAAACCACTGCTACTAAAACACGTTTGCTTCCGATTCCTGGTCCCGCGGTTACACAGCCCCATCCCACTGCTTGTTGCCCGGCCCTGTCATTATACCCCTCTCTCCCGCCCAGGTGCTTGTTTTCAGGAAGAAGTGGGTTTGGCAGCCTATTCAAAAGTTTAGTCTCTCACAGCTGTGTGTTTTCGCTGAGGCCCTGCTCCTCATCCTCCGACCCCCATGTCCCTGCTGATTTTACGAACTCAGAGTAGAGATCGCATGAACGTGAAACTCCTCCGGCTCTTCACTAGTAAATGATCCGGGGCGGGCCGCTGATCCCGGCCATGTAGAAATACCGCCCTCTTTGAATTGGCATGTACTCTGTCTGGGTTTTCTAGGAAGTACATTTCCTGGTGCAGTTGCGGCTCGCGGGGGGGGGGAGGAGGGGTTTTAAAATAAATTTTAAAAATCCTACCTGAGGTCCTGAGCAGGTCCGCGCCGCCCTGGGTCCGTTGATGGCTACAGCCCCTCTCAGCCAAGCGCCAGGATTGGCTTAGGGCACGGCTATTCTTCGCCCGCCGCACGCTCATGGGCATGCACAAACAAGTCAAAACACAAGTGCGCATGGCTGGGCACGGGCAAAATATTCACCCTCAGTCCCCACTCATGCGCACTTGTGTTGTGCTGCTACCTGTTGCCCCCCACTGGTCTGACAATCATGTCAGTCAACATGACACCACACCGCCCACCCCTTTCAGACTCTGAAGGGGTGGGCGGTCCAACGTCATGCTGACTGACATGATTGTCAGTTCTCCTCGGCGCCTTTGAACTTAAGTAAACTGAATCAGTTTACTTAAGTTCAAAGACGCCGAGGGAGCTGCGGGCGGGGGGGCTATGCCCCAATGGACGCACCGCGCCTGATCTGGAGACCTAGAACCAGAAGGTCTTTGTAACATGTAAATAAAGGCTGAATATAGTAGCTGGGACTCTTTGTTTATGGTTCTTATATTACTCATACACCCAAAAAGGTAATCTGGGCCACCCTGTTATTTATTAACAAATACCTATGCTGTAGCCCAATACAAGATATATGCCACAAACTTGGCAGAGGAATTGCTGGCTTGACTGAAAAGTGCCCTTTTATCACCATCATCCGGTCAAGCAGTGGGAAGGGGTGGACCACAATGCAGAGGACCTAATGTTCATAGTTAACCTTTCCCATAAAAGATGAGGGGCGCAACCAGTGTACTGCACAATTATAGACTTTAGCAAGACATTTGACAAGATTGATTACAATATACTTTGGTAGAAGGAAATTGTATGTGTGCAGTAACACTTTTAGGCAATGGCCATTGAATCAATAAGCATGCTGATATTATTATGCATTGCAAGGTGTTTTAAAATTTTTTTACAAACCTAAAAAAAACTATAAAACTGAAATGTTGTTATCCAGTGAAACTCCTTGCCATTTACATAGGTGAGCTTTATCATGAACTTAGGATACTATGAAGGTGGAATATCATTGTAAGAATATTTTCTGGAATAAATATTGTCATCAAAAACATCACCCCATTAGAGTTAATGAAAATCTATGGTATACACTCAAAATATCGAGTTTTTAATATCGATTTGCATTAATATCGAATTAAAAATATAGAATGGACACAATATCGAATGGACAGAATATAGACTACAAAAATATCGAATAGAATAGCAGTATTATTGAATTCAAAATATAGAATGGACAAAATATCGAATGGACAGAATATAGACAACAAAAATATAGAATGGACAGAATATAGACAACAGAAATATAGAATGGACAGAATATAGACAACAAAAATATCGAATTTGAGGTAAGTAAGTTAATTTCAATTTTTTAATAATATCCAATTTGTTAAAGTGATTTTTTATGTTAGTATATGTGTGAAAAGTGTATATTTATTTTATAATTTATTTTAATTAATTAATTTAATGGTATTTAATTTTTGCGTAATATAATTCTGTAGCGGGTTGTGGGTTTATAGGGGAATAGAGTGGGAAGTAATTTAATTATAAATAATTACATTTTTTTATTTATTTATTGGTATTTATTTTGAATTAATTGTTAATGAATTGTTAATTGGTAATTAATTAAAATATAATTGGTGATTCATTTTAATTGATTGATTAATTGATAATTATGTACATTTTATTAATTTATTTTCTGTGGCGGGTTGTGGGTTTATAGGGGAATAGGGTGGGAAGTAATTTAATTATAATTAATTACATTTTCTAATTTATTTATTGGTATTTATTTTGAATTCATTTTAACCCCTTCGGTGCTGGTGACGGAACCGCTCCGTCACCAGCGTCGGTTGAGCTGTGCTGGTGACGGAGCGGTTCCGTCATGGCCCGCCCAGCTCGATAGAACGCTCATGCGCGGCACGAATTCCGCGCCTGCGCTGAGCGTTCTATTGAGCGGGGCGGGCCGTGACGGAACCGCTCCGTCACGAGCACAGCTCAACCGAGGCTCGTGACGGAGTGGCTCCGTCACGAGCATGCGGCCGCCGTGCGGCCGCGAAAATTCGTTAGCACTGCGGCGGAATTGCCGCTGCAGTGAAGTGGTTAATGTAATTGTTAATTTGTAATTAAGTAAAATATAATTGGTGATTAATTTGAATTAATTGATTAATTGATAATTATGTTATTTTATTAATTTATTTTCTGTAGCGGGTTGTGGGTTTATAGGGGAATAGGGTGGGAAGTAATTTAATTATAAATAATTTAATGTTTTAATTTATTTATTGGTATTTATTTTGAATTAATTGTTATTTAAATGTTTTAATTGGTAATTAAATAAAATATAATTGGTAATTAATTTTAATTAATTGATTAATTGATAATTAATTATGTTAATTTTATTAATTTATTTTCTGTTGTGGGTTGTGTGTTTATAGGGGAATAGGGTGGGAAGTAATTTAATTGTAATTAATTAAATATTTTAATTTATTTATAGTTTTTTTGTTGTTCTAATTTTTAATTATTTTTTAATTGTTAATTAATTAATTGTCAATTGATAAATATTTTGTATGAATAGGTAATACTTTTTATTAATTAATTTTTATATGTATTTTTAATTGATTAAGTATTATATTATATAAATTGTTAATTACTTTTAATTAATTTGTAATTGGTATTATTATTTAATTTATTTTTATTTATATATGAAGTATTTACTTTCCCTACTGTTGCACTCTCTCGAGTGGGAATAGTTATTTTTACCCCTACGCTATCCAACGCTTTCCCTACTGTTGCACTCTCTGGAGTTGGAATAGTAATTTTTCCCCCTACGCTATCCAACGCTTTCCCTAATTGTGGAACTCTCTGGAGTTGGAATAGTAATTTTTACCCTCCCGCTGTCCAACGCTTTCCCTACTGTTGCACTCTCTGGAGTGGGAATAGTTATTTTTACCCCTACGCTATCCAACGCTTTCCCTACTGTTGCACTCTTTGGAGTGGGAATAGTAAATTTTACCCTGCCGCTATCCAACGTTTTCCCTACAGTTGCACTCTCTGGAGTTGGAATAGTAATTTTTACCCCTACGCTATGCAGCGCTTTCCCTACTGTTGCACTCTCTGTGTGGGAATAGTAATTTTTACCCCTACGCTATCCAACGCTTTCCCTACTGTTACACTCTCTGGAGTGGGAATAGTAATTTTTACCCCATATGCTATCCAACACTTTCCCTACTGTTGCACTCTCTGGAGTGGGAATAGTAATTTTTACCCCTACGCAATCCAACGCTTTCCCTACTGTTGCACTTTCTGGAGTGGGAATAGTAATTTTTACCCCTACGCTATCCAACGCTTTCCTTACTGTTGCACTCTTTGGAGTGGGAATAGTATTTGTGACCCCTACGCTATCCAACGCTTTCCCTACTGTTGCACTCTCTGGAGTGGGAATAGTAATTTTTACCCCTACGCCATTCAACGCTTCCCTACGGTTGCACTCTCTGGAGTGGGAATAGTATTTGTGACCCCTACGCTATCCAACGCTTTCCCTACTGTTGCACTCTCTGGAGTGGGAATAGTAATTTTTACCCCTACGCTATCCAACGCTTTCCCTACTGTTGCACTCTCTGGAGTGGGAATAGTAATTTTTACCCCTACGCTATCCAACACTTTCCCTACTGTTGCACTCTCTGGAGTGGGAATAGTAATTTTTACCCCTACGCAATCCAACGCTTTCCATACTGTTGCACTTTCTGGAGTGAGAATAGTAATTTTTACCCCTACGCTATCCAACGCTTTCCTTACTGTTGCACTCTTTGGAGTGGGAATAGTAAAGTTTGCCCTGCCGCTATCCAACGTTTTCCCTACAGTTGCACTCTCTGGAGTTGGAATAGTAATTTTTACCCCTATGCTATTCAACGCTTCCCTACTGTTGCACTCTCTGGAGTGGGAATAGTATTTGTGACCCCTACGCTATCCAACGCTTTCCCTACTGTTGCACTCTCTGGAGTGGGAATAGTAATTTTTACCCCTGCGCTATCCAACGCTTTCCCTACTGTTGCACTCTTTGGAGTGGTAATAGTAAATTTTACCCTGCCGCTATCCAACGTTTTCCCTACTGTTGCACTCTCTGGAGTGGGAATAGTAATTTTTACCCCTACGCTATCCAATGCTTTTCCTACTGTTGCACTGTCTGGAGTGGGAATTGTAATTTTTACCCCTACGCTATCCAACACTTTCCCTACTGTTGCACTCTCTGGAGTGGAATAGTAATTTTTACCCCTACACTATCCAACACTTTCCCTACTGTTGCACTCTCTGGAGTAGGAATAGTAATTTTTACCGTACACTATCCAACGCTTTCCCTACTGTTGCACTCTCTGGAGTGGGAATAGTAATTTTTACCCCTACGCTATCCAGTGCTTTCCCTACTGTTGCACTCTCTGGAGTTGGAATAGTAATTTTTACCCCTACGCTATCCTACGTTTTCCCTACTGTTGCACTCACTGGAATGTTACCCTTTCCGCTATCCTACGGTAAAAATATTGTAATTTTTTTATTAATATTACGTTTATATATATATGTATTAACAAATCAATGTGTATTTTTTACTTACATTAATTATTTATTAATTTTAAGGTTTTTTAAGTATTTTAAGTATGTTTAAGTTAATTATATTTATTATTTCATAAATTTTTTATTAATTTAAAGCATTTTAAAAAATTCGATATTTTGACTAACTATATTTTTTACATCGATATTTTTGATTCAATATTTTTGTACTTACCTGTTTGGAGATAGGAGGTCGATATTTTGGTATTCTATATTTTTACCTCGATATTTTTGTAATTCGATATTCTTGACGTCAATATTGTTTCAGTGATCCAAAATCTATACCCAAAGAGGCAATGTTTATTTAAATGATATTTAGGATGCTATATTTATATTGGACATTGTTTCTATTTGTGTGATTTGGATCAAGAGCTGACGAAAGCACATCTATTTCATGGTAAGGTTTTAGACAAGGCATTATCTGTGTCAATTACGCAGACAATGTTTTATTATTGTACGTAATTCCAATCCAGCTCTTCGCAAGCGCTAACTGATTTGTCCGAATTTACCAACCTGTGTGTTATAAATACAACAAAGACCAGAACAATGAGTTTTAGCACTTGTTCATTTAAGGAATGATGCTGTGTAAATGCAACAAAATGAATTTGTGACAAAACATATATATATATTTCAGAATTATGTTTGATAAAAGAAATTACACAGGAAGTCAAAAGAGATGCACACTGTTAAATGGTGGCAACTGGTTTATTACAGTTCTGTAAGTCATGTAGTTGAAAGCAGGTTTTATCCACTATAAATTAATGTAATATTATGGTGATATGTGTTATTTTATGTGGTCCACTTGTATGGGTTTCACAATTAGTGATAACTAGTGGGTAATCTAGATGGTTTTGTACAGAGTAAATCTTGTGGGCTCTACGTTCCACTTCCGTGTAAATATCGAGCCTTGGATTTCTACTGGGCTAGAGCACTAGCACTATCTCTAACCTGGTAATTTCGGCTAAGGAGAACTCAGCTTGGCTTCTTTTCATCTTTATGCTTTGAAGCTCATGACCTTCCGGAGTTTTTTCCAAAATAAATTGTGTTAAAATGTATTCAATATGATTTGATGCCTTAAAATTCAAGAGTCTATCACAAGTTGACATTTTTTGTCCAAGTTTGCCGACTTGGAGTCTCTAAATAAGAAATGAACATTTGCAAAACCCATTACTTAGAGTGTGATTTTCCCGGAGGGCATGTGTACTTTGTGGAACATGTGCATGTGGGGGAAACTTAAGGACACGTCGACTAGTTGTCACTGTATAATAAGGGAATTGAGACTGTTCAGCCTATTACTGAAGGTAGTGCACTTAACAGTGCTGGATATTTTACGCTTGACCCTTATATTCAGAGTGATATAAAAAGAAAGTTCTTAAACGTATACATAGAATCATTGATCTGATATATATTTTGGGGCTTTTTTTTTAATAATTGGGAACATCCTAATTATGCATCGATAGATTTTCTTGTACGTAGTTGCTTTTATATTGCTTTGTTTTTATGTATTCTATAAAATAGAGACTTTTTAGAGAATAAAAAGAGACCGTCCACAAACTCAGACTATCAATCTATAAATCAGTCAATATAAGTTTTCCTTTCACCAGCATAAAATCGGTTTGTATCTCAGAAGCAAAAATGATAGAGCATACTCGTGCGTGGAACCACTTACTACACACAACTTTCTTGTACAGATAACCTGTGTAAAAGTGTATTTTTCTTAAAGAGGACAACATTTAAAATCTTTTTTCACGTTTCACCTGTTTTATTATATATATATATATATATATATATATATATATATATATATATATATATATATATATATATATATTTATATATATATATATATATATTTATATATATATTTAATTTATACTGGTGACAGTGGCTGTCCATATTCACTGGTGAATATATATTTAGATCCACTCCCTTACCATAACAATGGTCTATTTTGTTCCTATAAGAGAGGATTGCAGTCCTACCCTCTGTGAGCAGTGGTTTAAGTTCAGCTAAAGATCACAAGCTATCCAATGTTAGTCATATTTGATAGGAGGAGGGTCATGTTGACTGCTTCCCATTAAATACCATGAGTTTTTTTCATAAGAGAGAGGTATATGATCTTTGGGCTTGTAAAGTTAAAATACAAAGGGCAAAGTGATAGTGGTCAGATAGTGATCGTGAATAGTATAATTTGATGCAATTTAAGTGTTCACGGTTCTCTTTGTTGTATTGTGTGACTCGTTGTTGGATTACTTCTCTTTCTACTGTACATATATGTGTCTATATGTGTACCAAATATTATATACATAGCAACTGATCACGTATAAGATACAGCTAAATTATGATCAAATTTTTTTGTATTTTGTATTTTTTTCCATGCCATATTATTCTCCATTCCGTTTTAGTTTATTTAAAAAGCAGCAAAAAAGTACTGCAAACCCTATAGTTGTGCAATTTATACAGATGGTAAGGAAGCATCTCAATCAGCCTCAGCCAGCTATCTGCAACAAACATGTTAAAACTTTTCAAATAAATTGGAACACACGGTCTTAAAATTGTTGCGTAACAGTACGTCAACTGGCATGGTTATACATACGAATTCTTGGAAATTACCTTTATTAATATGTATCCTATTTTCCGTTTGGTTTGTTGTTTGGTGCTCTTCGTCAGTTAGACTGAGACCACCTCCATACAATTCAAATAAAGAGGTTTCAATCAATGGATACATCGGTGCCAATAGCTTCTGATGCTCTATGTTGAATTGCTACATCGCTAAACGATATTTATTAGCCGAAAAAGGGTAAATATCAGTGTATGACAAACATTTCTTTGTCCAACTAGAAGGTTAACCAAAGCTTATGCCTGTATGCTTACTTAATGTCAAATATAGGGTAGTCACAAAAAGTGCAATTTTACACAGATCATCAGTGTATATTGCAGTACTGAAAACACAATGTGAAAAATCTCACATGCTAAACCAAAGGCATCTTTTTACCAGCCGTGGCCCGTGCAGGTAAGAGCGGGGAGGCCGGGTGGGCGGAGGGGATTTCAACAGAAAACAACGAGGGAAAATATATATTTTTTTAAGTCCTCATTCGCCTAAAAAAACAAAGAACAGAAGCGCACTCTGGGCCCCCTCCCTTAACAAAGCGCCATCCAGAGATCTTTGTTTTGAGTTAAGGGCAAAGCACTTTACACAGTACTTCTCTGTTGGAGAAAGGCCCTCTCCGGCACAGCCATTGTAGGGCAGCCACCAGAGTAGTGAAGTAATAAAGGCCTAATCACAGGACTGTGTTTGAATCCAATGTATTTACCCAATGTTCACACGGAACCCAAAACTAATTTCTTACTTTTCACAGCTCTATCTAACCGGATCGTATATTTTACAGAATTGATCCAGTCTGCCTTGATAGGACGGATAGCTATTATCCAATTTTTTCAGATCTCCTTCTGGGCAAGAAGCACCAAATAAAAAATAAATTGTCTTACTTTATTTGATAGCAGCTTATAATCTGGCCGGACCCCCCAAAAAAACAGCACTCTACTTACCTGGAGTGTCATGCCGAATATTCTGACATGCAATTACTCACGTCTGACCAGAAGCTGTGATTACTGAGACACTCCAGAAACATGTGGATATCGCCCACCTTTTTTTGATCGCACTGGGCATTTTGACGTGGTTTCTTTTCCCAATTTAAACAGCCTTAGTGGAGTCCAGTAAGCCCTGTGAAGACAGAAAAGGTGGTTCCTCCTTAAATTTGCAGCATGGACCGTGGAGTACAGAATGTTATAGGATAATTGCCATAATTATTCTTGCTCCGTCCCCGGCAAGTCTCTTCCCCACAGTTCAGTTGGTAGTTTAAAGTCGCCATCCGCCAAATCCACAGGGAGCCAATACCAGTTTGCTAGTTCCTATTTTCTTTTGATTATGCTGGCCATCAGAATCTCCAATTAATTCGAGGAGCTAATGTCTGCCTCAACAGAGTGGTACCAGCTTTTTATTTGTAAATATTAAAACCTGGATAGCTTGTTATTGGTAATCTCCTGCCATTTCTCCCATGGAATCAAACACCCATTGGCAACTATCTGATCACATCTCAATATCTCTGTCATTTCTAAAACTATGGCAAGGCTATCCTTAGTCAACTCGGGAGAACCAGGAGCACCCGCTATAATAGCTGAGCTTTGTCTCTTTTCTGATTTTATACCATGTGTCCGCAAAGCCTTGCAGAGTCTTAAGGTGCACTTTTTTAAAGAATCTCGGATCTCAAAATATATGCAGGAAACCTTACGCTCCCCCGTTCACCTTCACCTATCGAGACCAACCAATTGATAACAGACTCCAAAACCTTGTTGGATAAAATTGATAAAGAAATACTAGAATTTAAGGACTTCACTGTTACTCAAAAAAACAATAAATTCGAACAGGACAAAAAAACTTTCTCATTGGAATCAATTTATCCATATCTTAATAAAGACTTTTACACACACTCCGACTCCCGACGCTTCCTACAGGATAACCAAGGACGTTCACGTCGCAAATTTCTTACTTTTTCAGATACTACATCATCATCAGGGAGCGATTCTGACAATAGCAGGCAACCAAATCAAAACAGGGCGGGAAACAGGCCCAATCAATACCAACAACAAGCGCAGACTCAACAGCCTTTTTTAGGCCGGGGCCAACAGAAATCCAGAGGCAGGGTACGTTTCACTCAACCATGGCAAATGAGGACACGCCAGAAATCATACAACAACTAGAAGTTTCCCCTATTTACAATTTATCCAATCGGACACTCTCAGAAGCGGAAACATCAATCCTGACTAAAGGACTCAACTTTGTCCCATCAAGACCAACGGATTTTACTAGAATGAAACTAGAGACATTGGAGTTCTGTCGGAAAATCCGTTTAAAAACATTTTTTCAGGACTCCACTGAAAGCTCACAGGAAGAAACGACTGGCCTTAAGAGAAAGTCGACATTTTGCCCAAAAGGCCCCAAAATTCCAAAGGAAGTCTCAACTTTTGAAACAACTGTATTATCAGGGATTTCATCGCTGGAGAAAAAGAAGTCTTTTGTGAAGTTTAATCTCTCTAAAGCAGAAAAGGAAGCCTTAGAGGCAGTTAAAAATGACAACACTATTGTAGTAAAACAGGCCGACAAGGGCGGAGCAGTGGTGATATGGGACATTAACAAATACAAATTAGAAGTGAACCGCCAGCTCAATGACCAGAACTGCTACAGACGCATAGGGAAGGATCCAACATTGGAACTAAAAAATCAACTATTTGCTATCATTCAAAGAGGTTTCGATGAAGGAATTATAGGACCCAAGGAATTGGCATTCCTACAGAACAAGAGTCCCAGAACCCCGGTGTTCTATGTGCTCCCGAAATTGCACAAGGACGAGAACAATCCCCCAGGACGACCCATAATTTCAGGGTGCGAATCCCTGTTCGAACCTATTGCCAAGTACATCGACTACTTTTTAAAACCTTTCATACAGACAATTCCTGCTCATCTCCAAGATACCACCGCATTCCTCAATCGCATTTCCACTATTAAATTCGATAAGAACAGACAACTACTAGTCACTCTAGACGTGGTGTCGTTATACACCCAGATCCCCCAAGATCAAGCACTTGAAACTCTAACCGTGTTCTTGGAGAAAAGGGTGAGACCGGTCAGAGTCCCCACGAACTTCATACTTGACCTTGCACGGTTTGCCCTGCAAAAAAACTTTTTCACGTTTGATGCTGAATTCTTTTACCAAATTAAGGGGGTGGCGATGGGTTGCCCCTTTGCCCCAGAGCTAGCCATCATGTTCATGGGACTTTTTGAGGAGAAATTCATTTATCAAACCAATCCCTTTAGCAGCAACATTTCCCATTACATGAGATACATAGATGACGTGTTCATGGTCTGGACAGGAGAACAAGAAGACCTTGGGCTATTCATCAGCTGGCTGAACTCAAGGACGATTGACATTCAGTTCTCGGTTTCGTCATCAAATGAATCCATCAACTTCCTGGATGTTAAGGTAGAACCTTTTAATGGAGGTTTAAGCACCACGTTGTTTCGAAAGCCCTCTGACAGGAATAAAGCGCTGCATTTTTCTAGTAATCATCCTCGGAGCCTGAAACAGAACCTGCCATTCGGGCAATTTCTGAGGATTCACAGAAATTGCTCCAATAAGGAAGAATATTTCAGACACGCAGAGCAATTGAAACATCGACTCATGCAGAGAGGGTACCCTAAGAAATTACTGAAAAACTCACTCAAACGAGCATGGTGGACCCCTCGTGAGACTCTGCTTGAAAAGAGAACCAAGCCAGATGTCAAAAGGATGGTGTGTGTCACCACTTTCTGTCCTGCAACCAACTTACACAGGAAGCTCATTACATCTAACTGGCATTTGTTAAAAAATCTGCATGAAGATTTCTCTGCGCCGCCACTATTTGCATATAAGAAGGACAAAAGTGTGGCCAATTATGTGGTGAGGGCGGCATTACCAACTATTAAGGCACCCACATTACAAAGCCTGTTTGGATTACCTCCACCTAAAGGACACCACAAGTGCGGCACTTGCACTTGTTGTGGTGAGACTATTGAGGACTCGGTATTTTCATTCGATAATATTCATTGGAAACATGACACCTTCACTAATTGCAAATCAAAAAACGTCGTTTATGCAATTGTGTGCCCATGCCCTTTAGTCTACATAGGGAAAACATCACAGGAAATCAGAAATAGGATTACGCAACACAAATCGCGCATCCGCAGGAAAGTTGAAAATGCCCCACTAGTTAACCATTGGGCTAAGTGCAAACATGACAACATAGACCTGCGCTGGACAGTACTGTCCAAAATTGAAAGAAACCCCAGAGGAGGGGACATTGATGCGCAATTGTCCCAACGCGAGGCAATGCTAATAATGAAATTCAACACCGCCACACGGGGTTTGAACGAGATTTCTGAAATTTATAAGCCTACTGGATAAAGTTCCACTGCCAAGTCCAGCCCGGGTTTTGCTTTACCGTTAAGTTACCACCACTTTTTGAACTACATGTCCCAGAAATCCCTAACAGCGGTCCATAACCAGGAACTGTTGTGGTTACGCCCCTATCCGAGGAAAACTTTCGTGTCAAATATGGAAACCGCCTAAGGAGTAGGACCGCTCCCGCTGTTCCGCATTGGTATGTTTCACCGCATCGCGGTCAACACTGTTAAGCCAGCCTTCCAGGCGCCATTTAGCTAACGCGTATTCCGTCCTTTGTTCACAGAATAGGAGCCCACGCCCTGAACATTAATCACTAAGCGGCAAACAAAGAACTGAAGCTGAGCGGGTAAGTCGTTCAGCCCGTACCAGCTCGCAATGGTACATTTTTGCCACGTTTGAATGGGAAAGTATGACACATGAATAAATGATGTCGCGTTTGTTGTTTCTCTGCACAGCTGCTGGGATCACACTCTTGGAAAAATACAAGCTGATTGAATTACTTTACTATCCACCATTGACTACGTTCCTTATCTTTGTGCAAGGTAGGAAGTCTCAGCTGAACACAGGGAGTCGATCCCTTCTTTCTTCTAGTTGTATATGCTCCAGACAA
Organism: Lissotriton helveticus; assembly: GCF_964261635.1. Lineage (NCBI taxonomy): Eukaryota > Metazoa > Chordata > Amphibia > Caudata > Salamandridae > Lissotriton > Lissotriton helveticus. The sequence continues at coordinate 598,490,269 of NC_136065.1, forward strand.
ATGCGCTAAATCTAGGCATTTTTATTGTTTCAGAACCTACCTGGTCCTGAGGAGAACCCCACCCTAATTACAGGGGTTTGAAACGCGTCGACCACTTTTCACGTCCAGCATCTGGCCAATCTTGTTTTGCATTTAATTTGGGTCACAAGAGAGCTTGTGAGAATTTCACCTACAACAAGTTTGCAAAAATATGAAAAGAAATATTTTGGACTGAATTGCTTTCCGATGCTTGGACGCACTGTTTTCTAATATTATTTTTTCTACAGTTGTTAATGGATGATGTATGAATGTACGGCCAAGTGTGTTTGAAATCGTTGGTTTAATTGTGTGTATATATTGTATATATAATTGTATGCTTTTTGCATTTTGTATTTTCCATGCACGATAAATAAGGTGCTGATAAGAAAAGTGATATTTTCATGAAAAAGAATAAATTTGATTCAAAATATAAATAGGTTGTTTCTGCTTTAATCAAAACAGCCTGCCTTTGAAACACCAGCGTTGTTGTAACCAAGTCCCAGTATTGGCTTTTGTTTTTGCTTAATAAGTATAGTTGGACTCAGCCTTTCTGAGTAAGGAGTCAAGGCCCTTTTTGATTCTTGCCCCCGTTCACCTCCAGCAGCATTGCCCTGAACATGTTCCCGATATCTGATCCATCTGGGTCAGATATCATTCGTGAGCATCCTTCATTTTTTAGGAGAAAACCCCAAGCATAGTTAGACAAATCCAGTAGACAAAGACCCCCCTTTATCTTTCTTCTGTCTGAGCTTCTTCCAAGTAATCCGTATTACCTTAGAGGCCCCAAAAAAACTAGAGATATTAGCCTGAACCATTTTGAGGCAATCCTCCTTAAAATCCATAGATATATTTTGAAACAGAAAGGTGAATTTTGGGTCGATATTTTTACAAGATTCACCCTTACAAATAATCGTCAATGGAAGGTGGGCCCAGCTTGATAATAACTCTCAAATTTCCTTATTAATCTTCCCGAAATTAACTTCTGGAATGTTTTCTATATCTTGTTAACGGGATAGAGGAAAGCGGATCAGAGGTATAAATCACTAGGTCATCCGCATAAAGCTCCACCTTCTTCTCCCAACCTCTACGCCCAAAGGGACGTATTCCTTAATTCCCCCTACTTTTTACTGCCAGGGGTTCAATATATAGGTTGAATAGAAGGGGAGACAGTGGGCAACCTCGTCTAGTTCCCTATTTAAATTTTGAAAGGTTTGGAGAGATTTCCGTTCACCAGGACCCTAGCTGAGGAATTTTTATAAATCAGTTCTACCATCCTGCAGAAATTCTCACCCAGGTTGGTCATCCTAAGTATTTTCAGAAAATATACCCAGTTCACCCTATCAAAGGCCTTGGTGGCATTCAAAGTAATAGTCACCTGGGGGGTTTTATAGGCGGAAGCTATATCAATGGCTCCTATTAGATTATACATAAGATTTTGTATCCCCCTCCCCCTAACAAAGCTTTTTTGATCTTTGTTTGTACCGCATGCCACCCCTTTAATCTTTCTGCTAGTATTTTCACGAAGATTTTTTAAACGCAATTCAGCAGCAAGATGGGTCTATAAGAGTCGCAGATATTCACCAGATTATCTGGTTGGGGTATCATGGTCACTGTAGCCTCCTTCCATGAGGCTGGCAACTCACTGCCATTCTCAAATATCGCTCCAAATAGCTTTGCCATTACTGGAGAGTGAAAATGGGGGCAATGAAGAGCTTTACCTTAAATATTAAAAAATATGGTCATCAATCTAGGATTGATTTCTTCCTGATTCATCAGGAATTAAAAGACCAGGCTCAGGAAATAAGGCATGTAGGAGCACATCTGTTGGAGCACTCAGCTGTAATCTTAATTCTAGAGGCTGCTAAACCTGCACCGCAGAGGAGGTGGACTATGGACAGAACTATATTACTGGGGTAATTGAGAAACTAGGCTTAGAATCCCACGAGTTTGTTTAGAGCAATTGAGCTAGTGCCCCAAAGAGGGTGGTCTGGAATGCATATAAAGCCTTCTTAAAGGGAGAATTACCTCCATTCAAGTATTTGAAAGCAAAAAATATAGAGCTGAGATAGGGGAAATCGAGAACAATATACAACACAAGAAAATGCAGCTGTCAAAGTGCGGGACATAGCTGGGGCAGGGACAGCTGCAAACAGCTCTTCAAGCCCTAAAAATATACCTGGTGGGTGTAGTAGAGGATACAGTACATAAAAGATGGCAAGCAAGCAGACCCACACATTTTTAATATGGAGAAAGGATCACTGAAATATTATCGACGGTCACATTATCGACTAGCAATAATATCGTTGAATAATTATCGACTACAAAAATATCGACTTTGTATACTTATTACACAAAATACAAAAATATCGACTACAAAATATCGAGTACTTTGAATATCGAGTACATAAATATCGTCTTATTAAATATCGACTACTAATATATCGTTGTTCATGAAATTACACCTAACACTACCAAAATATCGACTACTAAAATAAAGAGTACAAAAATATCGTTTCTAAACAAATATCGAGTTATTTTTTGTACCCTTTTATGTCTAAAATAACATATTACTCGTCTATAAAAGTCATTGCTCTATACAAAAAACATTTTACATATAATACCTGTTACTTTTATAACATTACTATTTATCATCATTTCCTATACATTATATTAAAATCGTTATATCATTAGAAAAAGAATCTTTACATGTAACTAAAATTTTCATAATATTTTTATACTTACACATCTATTTTATTTAACAACTAACCTGCTTTAATGCGGAAACCACCACATACCACCATTCTCACATCAACAAACACACCAATTAACTTAAAAAAATTCAAACTAGCCTATACAATTCTTCCTTTCATCCTACAACCAATCAAATCAAAGCACACAAAATACACATACTATAAAAGGGATAAATCCATTCTACCATTTGCTGCTGCTAACTCTATGGAAAGAAGATGCCAACAGTATGAAGATTTTGTTCCTGAACAAACATCTTTAAAGATCCAGCTCACTAGCTAATCATTCAAGTAAGTTACATTGCATTATTTAAAAATCTAAATTAGTAGTCTACTTTTTTACTTATATCTCCTAACTCTTCCACTTATGTAATTTTTATCTCCTCCTACTTTTCTGATAGAAACTACTACAAACAAAATCCTAATACCTGCTCCTATTTCTTCCCCTGCAAAATAAGATAGTAAGTATATATTAATGCTCTGTTCTACAACAACAGCTGTTTTTAAACACTATTTCACTAGATTCATACTTTACTTAAAATATTTTATTCACAGATATTCAGCGATTTTCCGATTTCAACACTACAAATTTATAGAACTACACTAATTAAACATGTAAGTATATATGTTTTTGTTATTAAACAACCAAAATTTAAAATGCTAGTTTCTAAACAACATATCTTGCATATTACATCTTCCCTACAGATCCAATATAAACATCCAACATCAACTATACCAAAAGACAAGACTACCCTTGTTAAAAATGTAAGTATACATCAATTAGTCTAAAACTTCAAAAAAAACAAGAACTATGTTCTTAACACCATGTTATGTATTTTATATTTCCTCTACAGATATTGTGAATACATCATACATCTATTCTACCTACAGCAAAGAAAAGTACATATTTAGAAGTTAGTATACTTTTAAATATTTCCAATTTCCCAACGGTTAAAAATAAATTTTATAATATGTGACATGTATTTATTCTATCTTCTCTACAGATCTAAACTTGACTACCTTGATGTACTCCACCAAATACTACAACTCAACTATTTAAACAAGTAAGTATATGTAATGTTCACATCAAATGTAGTACTAAGCAAATTAAAAAACTGCTTTCTCCTAGGAAAAACGTGTGTTATGTATAAACATTAACTTAGCATTTCTATATTTTCATACCAACAGTAAATAAAGAAATACATACAAGAAAGTCCTTCAAAATACAGTTCTGCATTTGTGATTACTACTTTTAGTAAACGTAAGTATAAATTCAACATTAATTATGTTTGCACCACTAAGTGAAATATATGTTATTTGATTTTGTTTCTTTCTACTCTTTCCTAGAACAAGTAAAACAAAATGACAGAAGGTGCAGAATTTGTAATGTCACAGAAAAATGAATTACTGTTATGTTATATGGGTTATGTTTATAGTCAGGAAAGACAAAGTGGTAGAAAAGTTTTCTGGAAATGTACAAAATATTACTCAAACAAATGTTATGGAAGGGCTACTACAGAGGAAACTAATGTGCTATTTACCAGGGAACACAATCATCCCCCCAATGTCACAGAAATTAAAATAAGAGATGCTTTAGAAAGTATAAACACTGCTAGCACACAAAGTGATAGACCAACAACACAAATCCTTAAAGAGGAACTGTTAAAAGTCCCAGCCCATGCTTCAGGTCAACTACCCTCTATTGACTCACTAAAACGCACAATTGCATACACTAAAAGACGCACTTCCACAACCCCGCCCAACCCTACTACTTTTGAGGAAATTATTATTTCACCAGAAATGTCCATCACACACAATAAAGACAAATTTATCCTTCTTGACAATGAAAGCAGTACAAACAGAATCATAATGTTTGTAACTGCAAGTAATTTAAGAAAAATCCAACAGTGTCCCCAATGGATGATGGATGGCACATTTAAACCATGCCCAAAACCTTTTTATCAACTATATTCCATCCACGGGTTATACCATAACTATAACATCCCTTTCATTTACTGTTTGCTACCAAACAAACAGCAAAACACTTACACAGAAATATTAAATGTTCTCAAAAATGAAATCAATAATAATTTTCCAGAAAAAATAATTATTGATTTCGAATTAGCTATGATTAATAGCATTTTGAAAATATTTCCCCACACAGCAATACAGGGTTGTTACTATCATTTAAATCAGAGCATATGGAGACATCTCCAAAAATCTACTTTAAGTATTTTGTACTCAACAGATAGCACCTTTGCCTATCAAATTAAAAAATTGATAGCACTGGCCTACGTTCCTGTTACCGATGTAGCGGAACACTATAATTTATTAATTGACAGCACATATTACAAGAGAAATGAAGAGAAACTAACCCCATTACTGGATTATTTCGAAGGTACTTGGGTGGGAAGGTTGCACAGATCTGGACATCGACGCCAACCCAAATTCCAAATCCCTTGGTGGAATGTCTATCTTAGTACTTTAAACCAAGAGGCAAAAACCAACAACAGTGTAGAAGGGTGGCATAATGCTTTCCAAGCTACCACAAGCAGAACCAGACCCACATTCCATAACCTACTACAAGCTTTGATAAAAGAACAAAGCTATCAAGAACTAAGAATGGAACAATCATTGACCCAAATTGGTCCAAAACTAAGTAAACAAACTAAACAAATGTTCCGACTACTGCAAAGTCAAGTCACACTATACCCTACAACTAGAGGATTAGAATATCTGTCAATAATAGCTAAAACCCTTCTATAAAAATGTCTACAAAATATACTAATATATTCTTACAATAATGGTACATATAACAATCATAAACATTTCTAAGCAATTATAAATAATACATATTTGTTTTACAAACTTATCAAAAATTTGAACATTATTTCAGAACAAATATGCAATATTTATAATTACATCACACATACACATTACATAAAGATCGACATTTCCCACCCAATAAATAGAAATATAAAATTACTTACAATTGTTGTAGATGACAGAGACGTAATGAAGCAAAATACAATCCATACAATCCATTACAAAGTAAGAGAAATCCAATATGGGAAACCATCAAAAACCCGAAAATAATGTTAAAATAAAATAAACGCTCCAGGAAATCCCGAAAACAGTAGTGTGGACACTTTATGATTTAAAGTGATATACACACAACTTTAAAAAAAACGTTGACGCATACCAATGTAGCAATCCAATACGAAACCCTCAAAAAACCCGAAAAAAGGTAAAAATGATTAAAATCCGCTCCTGGCAAACACGAAAAATAGGAGATACACGTAAAAATATAACCATAATAAGTCATACATTAGTATCTCAGAAAAAAAACACGCTTCCTTCCATGTAGTTTTCATGCGAGGAACCGGAACCTGTAAAAAAACATACATAACGAAACCCACCCACAAATAGCACATAAAATTTGTAAATACACTCACAATTAACATTAACCATGTAAGAAGACATTTCCTAACAATTCAAATAACACTAGAACTAAAACATACACGACGCATCTATAACGACGACATTACACCTAAACGCTACATAAACAATTCATACATACACTCAAAAACACAACACAGTTCGAATATACCCTCAAACATTACCACTCAGTCATAAATAGTATATAAAATTTACCTTACCTCTCTCCACACGAAGCAACACCCAACCGCGAGCTTCTCCAGTCCTGAATGAAGCTCAATAACCTTACAGTCCGTGAAGGTACAGTCCGTGAAGATGGGGTGCTACTGCTCTCCTGACTTTACCCTGCCTTGTGGAGTTCCTCAGGGCTCCTCGCTAAGCCCGACACTTTTCAATATCTATGTGTCGGACTTGGCGAGGGTAATTAAGTCATTTGGCATAGGTTTAACATCGTATGCCGATGACACACAATTGGTCCTGGAGATACACAAAAATGGAGAGGCAGTGGCAGCGAACTTCCAGGACGGTATGAAGGCCATCAGTGTCTGGATGAATCAGAATTGCTTAAAGCTAAATTCTGACAAGACGGAGGTGATGGTATTTGGTGAACTGACCCCGTCTTGGTCCCCAGTCTGGTGGCCTCCGGAACTGGGAATTGCCCCACCTCCAGTAGCTAAAGTGAGAAACTTGGGTGTGCTTTTCGATAATAAACTAACCTTTGTCAGCCATGCCAATGCAGTGGTCTCAGCCTCCTTCTTTACCTTGAGAATGGTAAAGAAATTGCTTCCATTTCTTCCTCCAACTGCAGGCAAGACCCTAATGTCCACCTTGGTACTATCTAAGGTGGACTATTGCAATGGCCTACTGCTTAACGCACAGGAGCAAGTATTGAGCAAACTACAGCTTGTTCAAAACGCGGCTGCAAGGATTCTTACGGGCACGTCGAAATACTCATCCATTTCCCCCATCATTCGTGAGCTACATTGGCTACCAATAAGAAGCCGGATAAAGTTTAAGGCCATGTGTATTATTCACAAGGCCCTGAACAATAACGGACCAGAATTTTTCAAAAATGCAATTAAACTATATAACCCTAGTCGAACATTACGTTCATCCTCAGCCCAACAGCTCCAAATTCCATGTACAAAAAAGGTAACATGGGGAGATAAACGTTTTGTAGTGGCCGCCTCAAAATTATGGAATCAGGTCCCTTCCCATATTAAATTTAACTCCTCACTTTTATCATTCCGAAAGCATCTCAAGACCTGGCTTTTCAACCAGTAAGCTGTCATGAGAATCCTCTGAAATCTGCCAACTCCAGCGCCGAGACACCGAAAGGTATTTGCGCGCTTTAGAAATTTTATAATAATAATAATAATACGCGGTAAAAAAGTAGTCCCCTTAAACCAATTTTGAGAAGGTATCATAGAAAATACAATGTTATAGTCAAAAAATATAATACATACACATTGTTATTGAAACAAATTAATACAGTAGACTCATTATAATTTAAACAGTTTAAAAATTTTTTTTTTATTTAATAATAATTAATATATAGTAATTAATATATATTAATAATATTAAATAAGTATGTAACACTTGAAATAATATATGTAAAAAAATTATTTGTGTGTACATTTATAGGAAACAATTTGTGTTTCTTTATAACTAAACATGATTAATTGTTTTGTTAATAATTATTAATAATAAATAATATAACTTATTTATTATTATTAATATAAAATTTATAACCATTTACTATATAAATAATTGCCTTAAATAAAGTATTTTTATTTCTCTGAATGTATGTATTTCTGAAAAGAAAAGATAAATGTTTAAGTGAACTAATTAATAATAATAATAATAAATATATTTGTTATTATTTTTATTAATTAATTATACATTTGTAATAATAATGTCAAAGTATTATAAAAGTATATAATTGCATAAATAATCTTTTACCAATACCAGATATTATTATTATACATATTATTCCCCTTTACAGTTATAAAGTTGACAACATAATATATTTATATGTATAATTTAAAAACAACATTGTCAGAAATATGTGTAAAAAAATGTCTTAATTAGTATTTCCATATCTTGAGCAAATATAATAATTGTCATGTTACTTTATACAAATGTAAATATTAAAATTAAATATTTAATAATATTAATATATAATATTAACATTATTAAATATAAATGGAAGAAACAAAAAAATAACTAAATAACTGGTATTTTATTTATTTCAATATAAATACTTGTAACAGAAAGTGATTGATAATAAGATTTTGTTTTGACATAAAAAATGTTGTGAAAAATTTTTGTGTCACAAATTAAAACATGTACATAAATGATAATGTGTTATTCTACAAATACAACATTTCCAAAAATGTTAATGTTATATTTGATAGTGATTGTATTGTATTACACATGAAAAAAAAATTGTAATAAAGTTTTGTGAAAACATCCATTTTGCATTGTCTTGTAATATAATAACACACTAAATAAATTTATATGCAAATGTGCTGGACACTGACCAATTAATAATTGCTATTCCTACTCCAGTCAAAGTATTATCAGAGAAGTTGCTGGACACTGACCAATTATTATTTCATATTCCTACTCAAGTAAAAATAATATTTGGAAAGGTGCTGAAGACTGACCATGTATAAATTAGAATAGCTACTTTAGTATAATGTTATTGTGTAAAAATTGTCAAATATTTATATATATTGTATAAATATTATAAACATAATTTTTTAGTATATTTTTTGCTGAGTAGTTCAAAAAAGTTATTATTAGCATAAAAAATAGCAACTATTTGTCACTCAACAATTTCAAATATTTGTAATATTTAGAAAAAAAATTCTCACACTTCATATACCCAAACAGACCCTGAACCCTAAAAATACCCCTTTACCCTAAAACTAAAAAGTGTCCATGAACTCAAAAATATACTCCTATACCCAAGAACTGGAAACTGACCCTGAACCCTAAAAATACCCCTTTACCCAAAAACTAAAAACTGACCCTGAACCCAAAAAATTCTCCTTTAGCCAAAATCTGAAAACTGACCCTGAACCCTAAAAAATACACCTTTACCCAAAAACTGAAAACTGACCCTGAACCCAAAAAATTCTCCTTTACCCAAAAACTGAAAACTGACCCAGAACCCTAAAAAATATCCCTTTATCCAAAAACCCAAAACTGACCCTGAACCCTAAAAATTCCCCTTTAGCCAAAAACTAAAAACTGACCCTGAACCCAAAAAAGACCCCTTTACCCAAGAACTAAAAACTGACCCTGAACCCAAAAAATACCCCTTTACCCAAGAACTGAAAACTGACCCTGAACCCAAAAATATACCCCTTTACCCAAAAACTGAAAACTGACCCTGAACCCTAAAAATACACTTTTACCCCAAAACTGAAAACTGACCCTGAACCTTAAATATACCCCTTTACCCACAAACTGAAAACTGACCCTGAACTCTTAAAATACCCCTTTACCCAAAAACTGAAAACTGACCCTGAACCTAAAAATATACCCCTTTACCCACAAACTTAAAACTGACCCTGAAGCGTAAATAAACCCCTTTACCCAAAAACTGAAAACTAACCCTGAACCTTAAATATACCCCTTTACCCACAAACTGAAAACTGACCCTGAACCCTAAAAATACCCCTTTACCCAAAAACTGCAAACTGACCCAGAACCTTAAATATACCCTTTACCCACAAACTGAAAACTTACCCTGAACACTAAAAATACCCCTTTACCCAAAAACTGAAAACTGACCCTGAACATTAATTATACCCCTTTCCCCAAAAACTGAAAACTGACCCTGAACCTTACATATACCCCTTTACCCACAAACTGAAAACTGACCCTGAACCCTAAAAATACCCCTTTACCCAAAAACTGCAAACTGACCCAGAACCTTAAATATACCCCTTTACCCACAAACTGAAAACTTACCCTGAACACTAAAAATACCCCTTTACCCAAAAACTGAAAACTGACCCTGAACATTAATTATACCCCTTTCCCCAAAAACTGAAAACTGACCCTGAACCTTACATATACCCCTTTACCCACAAACTGAAAACTGACCCTGAACTCTTAAAATACCCCTTTACCCTAAAACTGAAAACTGAGCCTGAAACAAAAAAATACCCCTTTACCTAAAGAGAGAAAACTGACCCTGAACACAAAAATTTCCTCCTGTACCCAAATGTAATTGATATTATTTAATTAACTATTAATGAATTATTAACTATAAATAATAAGTTAATATATTAGCAAAGTAGCTGTAATTAATTGAATGTAATTATTTATAATATTTATTCCCAAACAAATATTTAATAATAACAAATTATTAAATAAAAAATTTGTATAAATAATAATTGAATTAACTAATTAATATTAATTAATTACTAATTATTTACTAATGATAAAAATGTACAAAATTATATGATTTATTTAAAAAAAAAATATTTTATCGTTACCAATTAATTGATAATATAAATTTATAAGAAACATATCATAATTAATTATTTATTTTAAATTACTCCCCACCCTTATCCCCTATTAACCCAACATCCCGCTCCTAAACATAAAGTACAATTTATACCAATAACAACGATGAAAATATTTTAGCACATTAACTGTAATTAATTTCATTTAATTATTAATGAATTTTTCCCCAATTATGAAACAAACTATAACAACTTTTATATATATAACAATTACTCTAAATAATGTAATTAACTAATTAATATTAATTATTTACCAATTAATTAGTAATACAAAATTAAAACAAAATTATAATAATTAATTAACTAATAAAGAGTATTTATTTTCCAATTAACTAATTAATAATTATTTACCAATTAATTACTACTTAAAATTGTATTACCAATTATAATAATTAAATAACTAAATAATATTATTCAATTTCCAATTAACTAATTAATAATAATTAATTACCAATTAATGACTACTTAAAATCTTATTACCAATTATATTAATTAATTAACTAATTAATAATATTCTATTTCCAATTAACTAATTAATAATAATTAATTACCAATTAATTACTACTTAAAATTTTATTTCCAATTATATTAATTAATTAACTAATTAATATTATTTATTTCCCAATTAACTAATTAATATTATTTAATTACCAATTAATTACTAATTAAAATTTTATAGAAATTTATATAAATTAATTAAGTAATTATTATTAATTATTTCCCAATTAATTAAATAATAAAAATATTTACAAACATATATAAATTAATTATTTATTTTAAATTACTCCCCACCCTTATCCCCTATTAACCCAACATCCCGCTCCTAAACATTAACTACAATTTATATTACTATTAAAAATTATTTATATTTTTTACCTTTTTTCAACATAATATCGATATTTTTTCCTTTCACTATTAATCGATATTTTGTCATGTCGATATTTTTGAGTCGATATTTTTGTACTCGATATTTTATTATCGCTATGTTCTCGCCGGGTCGTAATCCGGCGTTTGAGATGGATAAACTTCAGCTTCCGGGAGGTGACTTTAACAGAGTGCTCTATTCTCGCTCCGCTGGGCGCCATCTTGTGGGACCTACTTTGACTGCTTTGACGGTGTGGCGTGCCGCGAATGTGAGCCTGGGCTGGGAGGATCGCTTGACGTTGGCGACGCCGCTTTATGCTTCAGAACGTCTGGGCGGTCTTTGGTCTTCCAAGGGTTTTGACCGTTGGGACTTGATTGGGATCTCTAAAGTGGGGGATGTCTACTCTAAGGGTTCTGTGCGCCCGTTTCAGGCCCTCCAGGCTGACTACGGCCTGAGTAGTCGGGAATTCTTTCGTTATTTACAGATCAGGCACGCTTTGGTTTCGGTGTTTGCTCCTGGTGAGATTCCGCCTGACTCTTCCCCACTTGAAGACCGTATCCTTGACGAACATCTTCCTGATAGCACTATCTCCCTGATCTATAAAAAGTTGATTAACAATCGGACTGACTTATTGGCCCGACTTCGGGAACAGTGGATGGGAGATGGGTTGGAACTTGATGATGAGGATTGGCAATCGGCCCTCTCCTCTCCGAAGGAGGTGGCTATACCGGCTCGACTCCGTCTGGTCCAATTGAAGATCCTTCATCGGGTGTACGTGACGGGACCGCGACTGATGGTGATGGGCTTTTCCTCCGATGGACTGTGTAAGCGTGGATGTGGTTTGCGTGCTACTTTCCTGCATATTCTTTGGGAGTGCCCGATGGTGGCTGCTTATTGGGTGGCTGTGCTTGATCTGATGACTGTGGTGACAGGGATATCCTTGCGTCCGGAACCTCGTCGCTGTCTTTTGAATGTTTGGGAGCCCACGGACTATTCGGTGGCACAGACTAGATGGGCCACCCTGGGCTATATGATTGCGAAGCGAGATATTGCGCAACTCTGGGGGGCCTCCAGGCCCCCTGCCCTCTCGCAATGGGAGGATAACATGGATTGGTCCATGTTCCGTGAGAAAACTGTCTATGTGGCCAGGGGCAGACCCAGGGCATGGGTGAAGGTGTGGGGTCAATGGAACGAATACCGTGGCGACATTTGTACTCCTCCCCTTGTGGACACTATCGAGATTACCCTGTCTCCTTAGGCTGGCGTTCCCGAAATCTTCATATAGGGACTGAGCTGGTATCTCCGGCTCTCCCCCCTTCTTCTTCCTGATCTCTGCGCCCCTCCCCCCCCCCCCTCCGAACTCCTTAGTGCTTAGAATATTGCTACTGCACTTCCGTTGCTGTCCCCCCCTTGCGTCCCTTGGGCTGACCTTCAGTGATACACTCTCGCCTTTTTGTATGTTTGTTCTTTCATATATATTAAACCTGTTTTTGTCCTGTATATATTGTGGAGTATTGCATTGTTGATTGACGGTTACCTCTGCGGGCATATATGATATGTTTCTACTCCTTTTTAGCGGCTGGCCCGTGTGGTTGTAGGCCCATCCTTGTACCTTCTTGCTTGCTCAAATAAAGGTTTTTAAAAAAAAACAAAAAAAACAACAAAAAAAAACTGGAGACAACATATCAGGAAGATCTGACCATAACGGAGGAAGAGGTAGAGGGTTGGCTGGGTGAGGATGCCCCCCCTTAAAGTCAGCAAGGCGGAAGGAGAAGCCATCAATAGCAGTATCACAGAGGGTGAGATCAGAAAAGTAATAGCATGGACAGAACTAGGTAAAGCTGCTGGTCCGGATTGACTACCCATTGAGGTCTATAAAAAATAGGGTGAATTTAGTTTACCAGTATTGGCAAAGCTATTTGGAGCGATCTTTTAGCAGGGGAAATTGATTCTTGTAGATATCTTTATTTGGTTTGATAAACCATAAAATATACAAATTGTACATTTACGAACATATCAAATAAATAAATGAAATAGAAATTGATTTACATGCACAGCCATATATGAATAAAATTATCGGTCCAGAACACATCCAAAGATAACACTGTGAAGTCAATTCAGTTTTAACTAAATTTTAAATTTAGACCATAAGATTAGCTAAGTGCAAATGCAACAACCACAATATTCACTTATTGGCATAATAGGTAGGATGCAAATACGGTTAATAAAAGAATGGCAAAGTGCGAGTGCAACAAATACATCATTTACATTGTAATAAAAAGAAAGATGACCGGCACATACATATGTAAAAATATATTACTAAAATCAATGATATATCAATGATAAAACCAGACTAAAGTACGCTAACATTTCAAGGCCTTTCCCTTGTATACTAGGCTTGCAGCAAATAGATATCTACTTAAACTAAAAACTAATATTTGAAATGTGTCAGTTTTTAAAATTCTTAATGCTTCTATATGTGCCTAGTTCTCATATTTAACAATTTTTTCCTTTGGATAGTATATAATGGGAAAAAAATAATATGTGGGAGTCATTTTCTGAGGCATTTTGGAAACAAAGGGACAGATCTACAAGAAGGTACCGCAGCGCGGCACCGCAAGCATTTGGCTGTGCCATGCTGTGGCACTTTCAGAGCAAAAGGAATGCGACATATTTACAACAATATGTTGCATTCCTGTGATCTCCCCTGCACTGGCGCACATGTGCCGGCTCAGGCACCCTAGCACCATGGTGCCAGGATGCCTGCGTAATGGGGAGATTGTTTTTGTGCAGGAAGGGGCACCTTCCTGCATAAAAACAATCACTACAGTCATGTTCCTCTTTCAATGCGTACTGTAGAATGCAAGTTTTGAAAGAGGGAAAAACGAGGAGAAATTAAAACATTTCTCATCGTTGCGCCTCGCTACGTCACCCCTAGGGTGGCGTAGCATACTGACACATTTCCAGGTTTACGAATCCTCGTAAGTCTGGAAATGTGTCTGATTCCATAGGTGTTGCGTGGGAACACCCACAGCAACACCCAGGGAATGCCCTTTTCACGCAAAGTGCAGTGTATAAAGGGGACGTAGTTACAAGAACAGGAAAAGCCACGCAGAGTGGCTTTTCCTGTCTTTGTAAATATGGGGCAGAGAAATGCTCTGCCAGTGCATCACAAAAGGTGATGTACTATCAGCGCAAGGGGCTTGTAAATCTGCCCCATAGGGTGCAGGAAACCTCTCTGTCATCTGTATTGTTACATGTCCATTTGAATGTGTTGGATTTTATCTGTAAAACATCAAGACGGAACTTCATGTATAATGACTTGCCTAATGGAGGTTGTATTTTATCTAGTTATATCTCAAAGGCAGGAGATGGTTTTATAGATAGGAACTGTGATGTCAACGTTCCTATATTTGGGGAGAGGTGCGTAACATTTTCTATATAATTCCAATAAAAGTTTTTTAAAGCTGTTTTAGACATGTGAGTTAGTAAATAGGGAGCATCCCAGAAGCTATTTAAGCCTAATTTCTAAATCCAGCTTTGAACATATCGGACCCATTGAAGTGTAGTATTATGGTCAAGTTTCAATAGCTCAATTAAGCCTTCTTTGCAACTTTTGAGTTCCTGCATGGTCCACAAACCGACCCAGAACAGCATGGGTCTTAATGCAGCTTGAGGTTCAATTTGCCTAATATTTATATCGTTTAAAATGGAAATCATAGGTGTACATTCTGGATAGTTGCAGTAACATTCTTATAAACTTATTTTCTTCCTTAGCATGCATATTCTGACTGCTGACCCCCCAAAGTTCTGTGCCGTAAAGGGTTGCAGACTGGCCCCGCACTTATAAACTTCTAGGGCGGGTGACAGTGCCTTTGATGTACTATTCCGTTGTTTTTTTCACAATTGCC
The DNA here is from genome assembly GCF_964261635.1 of Lissotriton helveticus. Classification (NCBI taxonomy): domain Eukaryota; kingdom Metazoa; phylum Chordata; class Amphibia; order Caudata; family Salamandridae; genus Lissotriton; species Lissotriton helveticus. The sequence goes on from NC_136065.1 coordinate 598,505,792, forward strand.
ATGGAATTTTGGAGCAAAACAGCCTTAGACTTTTGTGGTTTCCATGACAATGTCATATCTAACATGAAACACAGATAATTAAATAGGCCATACATTCTAATTTTTGTTTTTGGATAAAGATGTTTTTCTTAAAGGATTTGTCAATCAATCAATCAATCAAAATATTTATAAAGCGCACTACATACCCGCTAGGGTTTCAAGGCGCTGAGGGGGTCTGGGGGTGCTGCTACTGGTCGAAGAGCCAGGTCTTGAGGAGTCTTCTGAAGGTGAGTAAGTCTTGGGTCTGTCGTAGGTTGGTGGGGAGAGTGTTCCAGGTCTTGGCGGCGAGGTAGGAGAAGGATCTGCCGCCGGATGTCTTTCGTTGGATGCGGGGGACGACGGCGAAGGCGAGGCTTGCGGAGCGGAGCTGTCGAGTGGGGGTGTAGAAGCTGAGTCTGTTGTTCAGGTAGGCAGGTCTGGTGTTGTGGAGTGCTTTGTGTGCGTGGGTTGTAGTGTAGTGCCTATATTCCCAATAGGCTCTGCGCATTGGAATAATATAAACAGCAGTGTAGACGTAGGACTGAGGTCGACTAGGTCTCTACTGACTATATTAGACTTAATGACTTTTGCCAGCTAGCTCAGAGGTCACTAGAAACTTTCTCGAATGTTCAGGAAAGAGTTAACTCTCCTGATTTAGACAAGAAGGGATTAGCTTCTGACAACCATATAACATGACAACTTTGCTCCCTCAGAATAAAGAGTGTATCTCTAGAGTCGTGTGAAAACAATAGACAATTATTTGACTCAGTCAATCGTGCATACTTTGTTTCACCAGAGTGCAGAGAAATAGAGAGACGGGCGTTTTCAATAAAAGGTGTTATTTATTGAGCAGTCTTCTTTCTCATGCAAGAGAAATGAATTGCCACAATTGCAATACTTATCATAAAGTAAAGTGCGTACAGTAAAAGGAGTATTATGAAATAATACTGTAAAAGCATTGATATGGTTTCTTAGCCATATGATACTTTAAAATGCTTAAAATATATACATACATAAAAACATTGACTAACGTACCCAACTGGTGCTTCTAATCTACGCCTACCCCGGTGTACCTGACCTAAGCCTAATACGTGGGAAGGAGTAAGTAAGTTGCAGTTTAAGTTAAGTTGGTTTTCGCCAAGGATCTGAATCAAGAATTCTCTTAAGGGTTTAGTCAGCTCTGTACCTTGGTTCTTAGAATGAAGGAGGTCTTGTATCTCTCTCTTAGGACTCGATATCCCAGCAACCCGCAAGGGTGGCTGGAAACACCGGAGCTGGATTTTCTCGGCTGGAGAAAAAGACAGCGTCTTCCTCAGTGCGTCAAAGGGGAGGGGCGGCTTCCTTCAGCTCCTCGCATCACCGGGGCTTCCGGGCAAGTAGATAGCCACTCTGCTCCAAACCACCGTGTGTTTGCTTAAGGCAAGTTGGTATATTTATACCTGAAAGGTGCCGGGTTTGACGTAAGGTTGGACATAAGACGTCACCAAGAACTAACAGTTCTTTCTGACTCTAGGAGTTCTTGTGCAAATCAAAACAAGAGCAGCGGGATTTCCCGGGCTGCTGGAGGCTTGGTTTGTTTAAAGAACGCGTTGTCCTTTCTGGGAGTCTAGGGGAGTAGTCATGCCGTATTTGGACTGTATGGACTATTACTAAATATGGATATCATTCTTATGCCTTTATAAGGATATTATTTATTATAGCCATATAAGGGCATACATCGGGAATATCGAATTATGGTCCTAGATAGAAACACAACACCCACTCCACGAATTAATGTCCATCATTACTAAAAACTAAGCAATATTAAACATAACGATGCATGTGTGTTTAACAACCCACCCCAAAATACAAAATTCGCATTTGAAATGGCATATGGTAAATACACGAAAATGAGTATTGGTACTGTACGCTTTTTAAGCAGTGGTATCATTCAGGTAAATGCATATATATTTCAGCTGAATGAATTGCGAAAATTACACATGAAATGGCTCTGAATACAGAAAAGAAGGTCGAGACCATTCCATCACATATTTATACAAATGCTGTAAATATTGTCTCTAGAGTTCCTAAAATAGAAGCTCTGTTCTCTAAGAATAGTTCTACTTTAGGCAGATTACTTTGTGCCAGAAAAAGGGTAAATATTTTGGAAGTGAAAAAAAATAATTTCGCTCTCAAGGGAAAAATAGTTCCAATTGTTTTCAGTAGCTGTGTTTAACAAAACTGAAGGCCAAATTCAGAGTTCAGGGAACGCTGTGTTCCGGGGAGAAAGCTTTGTTCAGGGGAGAACATCATTTCAGACAGACTTGCAAAAAATTGGTCTACAACATCAGGTGAAAGTTCGACCAAGTTCGAAAATGCTGAAATTGTGCATATGTGAGAATGATTGCTATCATCGATGTCAGGATCAGCAATGCTCACAGAAGGTTGTACCTGTTTGGTGCTGCTTTCCTCTCGTACTTCACCGTCACCAACTCATAGTGGTGAAGTCTCAACGAATGCCGTCATCAGAATAGGTAGCTGCTGGGGACAACACGATGCATGAGTCGTTACCGGACCTAGCAAGGTATCTATATCCATTGGTACTGCTGATGGTAGTGTAAGACAGACGTCCAACACGCATTCTTCTCCGCATAGCAGACATCGAAGCACAGGTAAGATGCAATCTTGCCAGATAGGTCTGAATGAAAGAAACCAGGTTGCACTTAGATCTCTTAGCCGGGCTAATCCAAGGACTTTAGTGATGCGGTCCCGGTAGCGTATAGCTAGGATCGTTTCTCCCATCGTTGCTGGAGTCTTGTCTGTGGCTTGGCTTGCCATATCGGAGCAGAAGGATCAAAAATAAAATTCCTTCTACGAGTCCCAAAAGTAGAGGCAGACCGCCGAAGACAGAATGGACAAAATTCGGAAAGATGCCCAGAACTGTTTCAAAGGGTGTTAACAGTCCCGAAAAATTGTCTTAAATACATGTGCGATGCCACTGGTATCAGACATGTTTAAAATTTGGCTTAACATTTCTACGAAATGTACGGGGCAATTTGTTGATAGTAGGGAATGTATCTCTGCTGCTGTCCTTGCAACTTGCAGATCATAGGTCTCTTTGGACGAGGTTAAAGGCACAGTTGTTTGTAAAAGAATGGATTTTATTCTGCTTAAAGCATCAATTCGAATAGAAGACGTATTCAAAGAAGGCCATATTCCCGCCTCCATGTCTGGATTGCTGTTTGGATACAAAACTTGCATACAGCAAGTGGTCATGGAACTGAAGCTCACGAGATAGGCTTTTCCTGGCACCATGCCACAACAGCTGTGGTCAATTATTAGAACGTAGCTGCCGTTGGAAAGCTGTCTGAAAAATGGCTCTATCTGTTTTGCAGGAGTGCCGTGCAGGTGACATGAAAGGTTATTTGAAGACCCTTCGCAGGCTCCATGCAGGTTAATACCTTGACACAGGAGTGTTCCACTTAGTGATTTTTTACAATTGTTACCACTAAGGAATACCTCTTTTTTCCCTTCACTATAACATTTGTGTGTATAAGGTAATTTCCATGTTGACTTGATGTATCCTTTACCCAACCTTTCATACAGGCCTGCTGGTATATATTTTTGGCAATACTTAAACTGGAAAGTTGTTATTGGGATTGTAATCATCCCATGTATTATCCATTCAATGACAGGTCTCTCTGACATTGTCAATGGTAATCACTCAAGTTTTTCAATGCTCAGAATCGTATAGTCTGCTCCTTTTTGTGCCAAACTGATTTGTTTATCAGTAAGGTTAAAGATAGAGAATAATGACGTTACGTTGATTAAACGCCATGGCACGTAGCCTGAACGCAGATTTTGCAACGTCCAGCCAAGCTGTACAATAGAACATAATTGGGACTGACCATGTTGTAACATTAGTAAGTCCTGCTCTATTATATAAATAGCAGATGATACAATGCTGTCCAGTGAATATATTCTGGAGGACAGAGTCGTTAACCCATTGTCCACTACAGAAAGTGATTTTTCCAAAATAATACGATCAATTTCTTGTATTTTTTCAGCTGTTTCAATTTGTGTTACTTTCCTAGCTTCGTTGTAAGCAGCGTATATACCGGCGTATATGAAACGTTTTTGACGCTGTTTGCGTGGTCCCAGTATGAAATCACGCAAGTCAGCACTGTCTTTAAGTAAAGTCAAGTGTTGCTTAATTTCAGCCAGTGTGGATTTCTGTAGCCATTCAAGGCAGAGTTTCCCTACACTGTATGTTGTAACTATCCCTGGATTTTGTCTCTGGGAGCATCTAGGGTCTGGCCTGGTCTGTTTAAACCCCTGTGTTTTCTTCAGGAATCTATCTTGACAGTTATTTGTGTCTGTGGGCCAGATCAACCATTTTTTCCAATCAGGATGTGTTCTGTTTTGGTGTATAATATGGGATACGTCTATCTCCACATCTGTAGTGCTATTACTATCAGGCATGGGCATCGGAATAGACGGTTTATTTAAGTCTTTTATCTTGGCTAAACCAAGACATGTTGTTTGCTGAATCGTGTCATTCAGGAATATTAATTGATCTGGGATCATGCAGGCTCTAAATAATGCTTCTAAACCTTGGACCTGCCATTCTTTTGTACCCCAGATGGTTTTTGTTTCAATGTTGTTTTTCCAGAATTCAAAACCAAATGTAGTCATTTTTTCATAAAATGTTTCAGAATAAATCAATTTAGTATTTGTCAACATTGTTTTCATTCCTGTCTTATTTGACATTCTAAAATAAAACGTTTCTGCATCACTTGTGTTAAAACCTGAGAAGTATGGGAATTTCTCATAAAATGTTTTCGAGCTGCCTTTAGGCGGTGTTGCACAATGGTCCCATTGATTATAATTTAAAACATTTCTAGGTTGAGCAGATTTAAGCAAATAGTGATGACCAAAATGATTATAATAATATAACTCTTCATAATTTGATGAACCCTGTAAATAATCATGTTCTGTGAATTTAGCTGACATTACTAAATCTGACATCATATTATTAATATTATCAAAGTCCCAATCATCAGAAAAAGTACTTGGTTTTACAAAGTCACTTAATGAAACCTTAAATTGGTGTGGATATTTCAAGAGCTCGATCGGGCCATAGATTTCATAATCAGTTTTGTCCCATGCTACCCCACCGGGTATTGGATTGGCTGTGATGTTCACTGGTGACAGTTCTCTTTTTGTGATGTGAGAGGATGTGTGAGGCTTGAGGACCAAGGTGATGTTCTGACTTGCTGTGTCCATTGTACTATATGTTCCATCAATACATTTTCCCAAACATAGAACCATGATGAGCCAAAGCAGGAGGAAAAGTACACCTAACACAATCCAAAATTCAATCCATGGTGAAATCAGATATGTTTCTTTGAGTTGATGAAAGAGTTCAGTTACTTTGTCTTTGCAAGTTTTTGTTGCTGGCGTTTCTTCATGCCCGCTTGGATCTTCAGAAAAGTCATCGAAATTGATGAAGTAGCCAGATGCAGTTCTGTCAATTGTTGGAAGTGCTTCCGAATTTTCATTTGCTTTTGGATTTTTCTTTGTTTCACTAGCATAGTCTGAGGCTACATCGTTGTAGACTGGTGTTTCTTGACGAACTGTTGCAATTTGGGTTTCAAGAGGCACAAGTTCCATGGCTTTGTTGCCTAGTCCTTTTTTATTCACTGCAGGTTTATCAAATGTGATTAGTCTTTCAGTTTGAACCTCTTGGATTGTAGCAAGATTTGGTCTTCTGCTATTTCTTGGGAGTCCACTGGGCCTACTACTTAATATTGGCCACATGATTGTGGTTTTACCAGGTCGATGGATACAACTCGGTTCTCCTTTTTACCAGCAAGGGGCGGTAGTACTACTGATCTTGTTCCGCTGACAGCTAAGACAGGTACTGCTTTTCTCTAAGAAGGCCCAAATTCCTTCTTCACCGCAATCTTTTCTCTGACCAGATCCCCAATCTTTGGAATCCAGACAGGTCTTGCTGGGACAGGTGGTTTTTATTTAGTGGCCGTTGGCTTTAGCTTTAGATTACTCAGACTTCTTCTTGTTTGATTTAAGTTCTGTAAAACAGCCAAACGGTCTTTGATATCAAAGGCTATTTCTTCTACCACTGAAGTGTGACTATCTAAGTCCTGGATATGCATTCTAGTACCGAACAATAGTTCGTAGGGAGTGAGACCTTTTAGAGAATTTCTTGGCAGATTGTTAAGACTACGTTGGACACTTGTTAAATGTTTGACCCACCCATCACCCAAACCTAATACCCTCGCCGTTATAGATTGCTTTATGTCACGTTTTTTTCTTTCCACTACCGCATTTCCCTCGGGATGGAATGGAGAAGAGTACCACAATGCAATGCCCATGCTGGCCATGGCCTCCTTGTAAGCCCTAGAGCTAAACGCAGGAGCCTGGTCAGAATGTAGCATGCCAATTGCGTATATGCCGATAAAGACTCGCAAATCTTTTATAACAGTTCTGGCGTCAGCCGAGCGCTGGGGCCACATCCAAATGAATCTCGTGCAGGAATCCACTGCGACCATGATATATTTATAGTTGCTGTTCCTTTGTAAGGGACCACAGTGGTCCAGGTAAACACATGCTAATGGTTTATCTGAGATTAGAAGGGGCGTCTGTGCTGGCCGTTTCACTGTTGATGCTTTCATTCTCTGGCATATTTCACATTCTAGAACATAGTTCCTAGTTTGTTTTCTCATGCGTGGCCACCAATATCTCTGTTTTAATAATGATATTGTGGCGGAAACACCAGCATGTGCAGAAGAGAGCCCGTTGTGTGCCGCTAAAATTTGTCCTAACCTGTGTTCCATGTTTGGAATTGCCCTATCCCCACTCCAGGGATTCGAGCAAAAGGAACATTATTCGCATCAGTTATGTATGAGTACTTTACTGGAAAGCCTTTTGGGAGTGTTTTTCTGTCATCTTTTACTGAAGCACTGACAGCTTGCATTATCTCGCTGTCTATTTTTGTTTTTGACCGGGTGATAGCAGCTACGGAAGCCGTTTGCACAGCTGCCTTTGCGGCCTCATAAGCCAATGAATTCCCCGCAACGTGAACGCCATCACGTTGATGACTCAGTGTATGTATCACGTGAGTCTTTTGTAGTTCTTTCTGTAAAAGAACTACTTGTTCCCAAAGCGTTTTATGCTTGGTTGTGTCACCTTTCGCATCTTTGAAGCCGTTTTGAACCCAGTTCTGCAAGTATTCATTATAAGACTGAACGCAGTAATATGAATCGCACTCTATTAGTGTGGGGAATTCGCGATCAGTATTTTCAAGCGCCATCTTAAATGCTAGTAGTTCAGCTCGCTGAGCTGTACAATCTTCTAGAGATTGGGTTTTAGTTACAAGTGGTCTAAATTTTCCTTCATGCCAACGACCTTTAACAATCGCGCACGCAGCACTGTAAGCTTGTTTACCCCCAACTGCGGGTTGTGCTGATCCGTCTGTATATATTACGCAGCCGTAATGTTCCAGAGGCAGGATTTCGGTCGGCAGAGGACATTCATATTCATATTGGAGAAATTCTTGTGTTTTTAAATTAGGATCAAATTCGTATACTACGTCTGTTGCAGCCATCTCAGATGTAGTGCTTTAGCATTTGGAATGCTTGCTTTTGTTACTGCTTCTAGGGCAGGTACTGGTGTAACAATTATTATTCGTTTACCTTGTACTAGGGCTCTTTCTTTTGCTACAGCAGTTTGAACCGCAGTTAGAATTTTTTCAGTAGAACTGAATTTCATTTCAGCTTATGTGTACAAATGTTATTTGTAAGCTATTGGTACCGTTTCTCCCTCATTAGAGGTTAGGTACGTGAATCCGCATCTTCCTGGGATGACTCGGATTACAAGGTTGCGTATGTTTTCGCGTGTTTGCAATTTAGTTTTAGCTAACATGTCTGTTTGCAATGATCTCAAACTTTCTGTGTGTTTCTGAGTCCAATTAATTGGTTTGAAATCAGATTTTATTAATTCATAGAGAGGTTTAATTCTCTCTGCATAATTTATAATGTATGTTCTTCCGAAATTCAGGAAACCGGGGGTCCATTAGGATGTCGGGTGGTGGCACCACCGCTGTGGTGGCGGGGCGGAAAAACAGTTTTTTTCGCCCGCGAGCAGCGGAACTCACGTCCGCCACATTAGGATAGGTAAACACAGGTCATTTCCCATCCGCGGCTGAGCGCCGCGCTCCGCCATCAAGGTGCGCCCGCCACCGCGGCGGCGGGAGCCTATCGAGACCTTCCGCCGCGCCCGATGACGTCCGCCCCGCTCGACAAATTAGGATGGCCCAAACAAGCAGACGCACCGCAGCGGAGACACCGCACAGCTGAAGCAGGCGGAAAGTCGACAGCGGAGCACGAATGCCGAGACCCGACATGAACCCCATGGACCCAGCCCTCCACATGCATCCAGTCATGTACCTGCTGCAACACTATCGCCAGATGGGCCGCCAAGGACGCCGCCACAGGTACACTACTACACATATACACCACACAACACGCATGCCGACACAGGGCCCAAGCACCACACTGGCATCCTGCTGGGGGGCACAACACATCCACATGGGCACCCACACATCACCCACCTCACAACAAGGCACCCCACGGCATCTGGAACACACAACGTCTGCCAACCAGCAGCAACGTTACGGTCACGGACATGTCACCGCTGCGGTCAACACATGCGCACTATGTACAAGGCAGGGCCACACCAAGGCATGGGCAGGGCACAAACATCACAGGGACACACCACCCCAAACAACACTGCACCCCACCGAGCTAGTCACAGGCCAGGTGCCTATCCTGTGCACCCCCATGCACACCAACAAGCACTGTAACAACAAGCACAATACACACACACTGCAACACACAACACACAACCAGGGACACAGGCAATGCAGGATTGGCTGACAAGGAACACACAACACCAGTGCACTCCCCACAGCCCACACAATTGCATACAATCATCCACACAGGGCAAGACAAAACAAACAACAGGCATACAACTCATGGCTGACACACGTGTGTCACACCATATAGGGGCACACATACATACACCACAAACTAACACCCTTCACACTGCACACCTCTGCCACACCCAACACCACACATGCCATGTAAGCCATGCCACCAGGACTAAGGGCCAACACAAGATGACCATACACATACACGCCTGGGCACACAGAAAGGAAAACACACACATACCTCATGACATCACAGACAGCTACAAAACCACTGAACAGCTGCACACCCTGTGCTGCCAGTGTCCCCCAAGGTGACCTGTGAACAGTGTATGCAGCAATAGCAAATCACCAACAAGAAAACTGCATGGCCTGTAAAATAGCCATCACAGAGTACAACATCAGCAGGGCCAGAATGGACTGAAGACCCTGTCACCCCTGTCTAAAAATCAGATGGCCACAAAGAGCCTTGCAATGGTGAACTGAAAAATAGAGCATGGTACTCAGTCAAGCAAATGCAAACAAGAAAAGGACTCTAATCAGCAAGGAGACTGATAAAACACACATCAGAAGTATCTGTATTTATTCATATATTGCACAGATGTAGCAATACAACATTAGTAGACAACAGCAAGCCACAAAATCATGTACAAATGGTAGAGACTATGCACAGGTCAAACACAAACAGGAAGTGCAGAGTCCATGGCAGGGGAGATTACAGCACATCAGAGCAACAGGCCCAGAGTCCTTGGCAGGGGAGATAGCAAGTACATGAGAGGCTGCACAGGGGAGAGTACAGCACATCAGAGCAACAGGCCCAGAGTCCGTGGCAGGGGTGAGTACAGCACATCAGAGCAACAGGCCCAGAGTCCTTGGCAGGGGAGATAGCAAGTACATGAGAGGCTGCACAGGGGAGAGTACAGCACATCAGATCAACAGGCCCAGAGTCCTTGGCAGGGGTGAGTACAGCACATCAGAGCAACAGGCCCAGAGTCCTTGGCAGGGGAGATAGCAAGTACATGAGAGGCTGCACAGGGGAGAGTACAGCACATCAGAGCAACAGGCCCAGAGTCCTTGGCAGGGGTGAGTACAGCACATCAGAGCAACAGGCCCAGAGTCCTTGGCAGGGGTGAGTACAGCACATCAGAGCAACAGGCCCAGAGTCCTTGGCAGGGGAGATAGCAAGTACATGAGAGGCTGCACAGGGGAGAGTACAGCACATCAGAGCAACAGGCCCAGAGTCCTTGGCAGGGGTGAGTACAGCACATCAGAGCAACAGGCCCAGAGTCCTTGGCAGGGGAGATAGCAAGTACATGAGAGGCTGCACAGGGGAGAGTACAGCACATCAGAGCAACAGGCCCAGAGTCCTTGGCAGAGGTGAGTACAGCATATCAGAGCAACAGGCCCAGAGTCATTGGCAGGGGTGAGTACAGCACATCAGAGCAACAGGCCCAGAGTCCTTGGCAGGGGTGAGTACAGCACATCAGAGCAACAGGGCCAGCAACACACTCAGGTCGCAAACAATGGTCTTGACTAGCACACCTGTGTGTGGCACAGGTGTATGAGGGTGTTGACAACTCACTCCTGGCTGTCATGTGGAGTGGGACCTGGCTGTGTGTCAGGGACAGCAGGTCCACTTGACTGGTGTGACAGAGGGCCATGTGATGTGGTAATAACAGAGGGTCTGCAAGGTGGAGGGCTGTGCGGACCAGGTGGCACCGTGGCACGTGGAGGTGGAGTCATGCTGACCCTTGACACAGTGTGGGTGGGAGAGGTTGGAGGGGTGCCCTTCCACTTTTTTGGAATATGAAATTGCTTCCCTGTCGTGGGGTTGATGGGAAGTGGCGTTGACACCACCGGCACACACCCCAACTGTCCCACATCAGGGGCAGACACTGGCACTCCCTCTGGAGAATTGCTTGATCCTGCTGGACGCTTGGGCTGGCTACGCCTCCGGACCATCTTACCCTCTCTGGAAGGTGTACCCCCTACAGTGACCACCTTCCCACTTCCCCCAGGGGTGGTGTCTACAGTGCCCTCCTGTCCCTTCTTGCCAGGGCTGCTCACAACACTGCCCTCCTTTACCTGAGTCACTGGCCTGGACACAACACTACCCTCCTTTACCTGAGTCACTGGCCTGGACACAACACTGCCCTCCTTTTCCTGAATCAGTGGCCTGGACACAACACTGCCCTCCCTTTCCTTAATCTCTGGGCTGGTCACAACAGGGCTCTCCTCTGCCACAATGACTGGGCTGGTCACAACAGGGCTCTCCTCTGCCACAATGACTGGGCTGGTCACAACAGGGCTCTCCTCTGCCACACTGACTGGGCTGGTCATAACAGGGCCCTCCTCCACCCGCCTCGATGTACTTTGTTCTGGGGTTGATGTGGTGGGTGGTTGTTTCCCTGTGCTCTCCCAGGTGTAGCCATGACATGCCACACATCCTCTGTGGGCATAGCTGAGTCAATTTCTGGTGATGCCTCTGCAGCATGTGAGCCTGATGTCTGCCACAATGATCTTCTGGCCTTGCTCTTCTGTGACTTCACCTTGTCTGTGCATATTGGGGGGTCCCTGCTCTTCTTTGGGGATGGAGTCTGTGGACGGGATTGTTTGGTTTGGGTCTGACCTGTGCTCCTAGTGTTGTATCGTTTAGCTGATGTAGGTCCCAAGTGGTCACTGTCATCTGATGTGGCCACTGAATGGGTGGACGTCACAGGCACCTGAGCTGCAATGGGGCCATGTGCCTGTTGGAGGGCTGACGTGACTGTTGCTGACAATGACTGGAGTGTACGATGTAGTCCACCCACGTCAGAGTGTATGCCCTCCATGAATGCCAGAACCTGGCCTAATTTGTTCTCGTGGGCACTGAAGGCATTGAGCAGGGCGGTCTGGCCCACGCAAAGTTGGCGCAGGAGCTCTACGCACTCTGCACTGAGGGCAGCAGGGGGGACAGGTGCAGGGGCAGCGGTGCCATTCGTGACACGGATACGGCCAGACCCAGAGGAAGTGGATGGGAGGCTGGGCAGTGGCCGCTGGTTGTCAGATGCTGCAGCAGACTCCCCATCCCCTGTGGTTGCTAACAGGGACGCATCCCCCCTGCCATCAGATGAAGTGGTACTCTGTGTCTCAGCCACGGATTCCTCATGCATACTCCTGTCACCCTCAGTAGCGCTGGTGTGGTCAGTGTCACTTGGCTCAGTCTCACTTTGCTCCGCTGCCGTGCTGGTCTCGCCAACACTTGTTTCAGGATCATGTTCCGCCGTGGTGTCTTGCGAATCTGCATTAGTAAGAGAAACAGGGTTGTGTAAGTGTCATCATCTGGTCACACGATATCAGATCAATGCAGCACATGAGAGGCCTAAAGCTACATGGTAACCACCACACCCTCCAATCACTGTGCAGCTACACACTATATAGACCACAACAGTGCCTGTCATGCAGACAAACAGCCAGGAGTGGAGCAATGTCGATGCCACACAGCACTACACCTTGCCCATGGATGGTGTTCTCCCAGCCCACATTGACCTGCCCCATGGACATGATGTAGCCACAACACGCGTCACCACTTACAGCCCAAAAGGGAACCAGAGGGGACCACACATACCTGTATTGACTACACATGCCACATTGCCAAATAGGCCATTCCAATCACCATGTGCCAATCAGGGTTCACATTGTCGTCAGATGTGTGAGCCTCTACCATCATGGTGCATGCAAAGTAGACAGACATGGTGTCACACTCATTAAGTGGACACTGCTGTACAGCAGAATATGGACTCCACACACCATCCCAAAGAAGAGTGACCATGTGGACACCAAAAATCTGTCAAGGACTGAAAACTGCAGGCAGGAGCAGCACAGTAAGGCCATGGTGGCCCAATGGCTCATACAGACACACATCACAGTTGCCACTCACATCACATATCACAGCATGGCAGCACACGCACATCACATGTGTCACCGCTGCCACAGGCACTGTACACATGCATCCACTCCCAGACAAACTCTCCCTCCCCGGATACTCAGCATCTCTGTCTTGCTGCTGATGCCCCTTCAGACGTGCATCCAGGTCTGGATTGGTCACTGCCAGTATGCGTCCCATCAGCGGAGTCATGGTGCGCCGTGCCACACGCCCTGTGCGTGGTACCATCCCCAAGGTCATCTCTGCCACTTGCTTAGCCAGCCGGCTGATGTCGTCCCACCTCTTGTGACAGTGTGTGTGTCATCTGTTTGATACCCCAGGGCTTGCACCTTTGCTGCTATGACCCTCCAGACAGCCTTACGTTGGTGTACCTTGAGCTGCAGGTATTAGATTAAAGAAGGCCAAATGAACAATTACACAATGTCATATGTCAGCATCGATCAGTACAGCAGCCAGACACTGACTCGGGACTCACAGTAACCTCCCTCCCTCCAGAACTGGGGGTACCCTCACAAGGGCACACTGAATGGCATAAACTTTAGTGAATGCATGCACACATTGAGGTTCCTAGTCTCCATGATAATCACACTAAAGCATGATGCTTCAACACAAATGCATCGACAGCACTGTGTAATTCAGAAATTGTACAGGGCACTGATGGGGCATATCTACTAATCAGTGTGAAGCAACTGTAGCATGTAAGTTGGCTGATGTTCAACGTTTGGCTGTGTAGCCACTGAACCTACTCTGTGGGTCACACTGACTATGACTACAGGGGCACCCTAAAATGTCATCACAAGCGTACACTGTCCTGGTATCTACAAGGCTAACAACCGTTGGTTATGTCTGCCCGAAAAAGTAGCACAACCCACTCACACATACAAGTACAGGCCTAGGAAAGAGTCACAGTGCAACACACACACTCCCATGACCTGGAAACAGCTTGTCTGTCAGTGTTTGTCAGCACCCCACATCCCAAAGCATATACTGCAGCATCATGACTACACGTCTGACACCACCCTGCCCTACTGCTCCCTTCATGGTGACTTACCACGACATTGGGGCCACCAAACAGGCGTGGGTACTGTGCCAGCACCTCGTTCACAAGGACATCCAGCTCCTCACTCGTGAATGGACTGGCACGGATCTTATCTGTTCTTGACATCCCTGTGGATATGGCAGACCTGTGGCTGAAGTGAGTTGTGAGGGGTCCCAGGCAGCAGGCTCTTGAAGCAGCAGCAGGACAGGGTCCCAGGCAGCAGGCTCTTGAAGCAGCTGCAGGACAGGGTCCCAGGCAGCAGGCTCTTGAAGCAGCAGCAGGACATGTGAGCAGTGGAAATGTGAGGCTCACTCCCACAGATTTATAGCCCCCTGGGGTCATCCAGATGCTTAAAAGATGCTACAATTGGTTATCCGGGTCTGCCTGATTCTCAAATCGGCATCATGCCACCGCGATCATCGATGCCATTGGCTGTATGCAATGCTCCACGGCGGTGATGCACCGCCGGGGCCAGGCGGTAGGTACCGCGACTCATGTGGCGGAGCATACCCACCGCCATATACACAAGTCCATATGCCAATGGCTACCTTGGCTGGGTAGATGGTGGTGCTGGGGTCACACCGCCGGGGACCGGCGGTAGGTACCGCGACTCATGCGGCGGAGCATACCCACCGCCATATACACAAGTCCATAAGCCAATGGCTACCTTGGCTGGATAGATGGTGATGCTGGAGTCACACTGCCATTTACCGGCGGTAGGTACCGCAACTCATGCGGCAGAGCATACCCACCGCCATATACACAAGTCCATATGCCAATGGCTACCTTGGCTGGGTAGATGGTGGTGCTGGGGTCACACCGGTACCGCGACTCATGCGGCGGAGCATACCCACTGCCATATACACAAGTCCATATGCCAATGGCTACCTTGGCTCGGTAGATGGTGGTACTGGGGTCACACCGCCGGGGACCGGCAGTAGGTACCGCGACTCATGCGGCGGAGCATACCCACCGCCATATACACAAGTCCATATGCCAATGGCTACCTTGGCTGAGTAGATGGTGGTGCTGGGGTCACACCACCGGGGACCGGCGGTGGGTACCGCGACTCATGCGGCGGAGCATACCCACCGCCATATACACAAGTCCATATGCCAATGGCTACCTTGGCTGGGTAGATGGTGGTGCTGGGGTCACACCACCGGGAACCGGCGGTAGGTACCGCGACTCATGCGGCGGAGCATACCCACCGCCCTATACACAAGTCCATATGTCAATGGCTACCTTGGCTGGGTAGATGGTGGTGCTGGGGTCACACCGCAGGGGATCGGCGGTAGGTACTGCCATTTTCGTACACATTGCTGTGTATGTCAATCCTGGACACTGTATCAGCACCCTGCAGCTACATGGTGTAGGGCACATCATTGTACACACGATGCCACACAGCCATGTCATCCACAGGAGGACGCACGTTCAGTGTGAGCCACTTTTGCCTGTGTTTCAGCCACTTTAGTAAGAGTTTTGATGGCTTGTGGAAAAATAAATTTTGCCATGTTCTGTGTCCCTACGTGTTCCCCATCCTATGTTATATGTGCATGATCGATATGCATATGTATTCCCTTATGATCGATTAAAGACGCAATTATATTTATGTCCAACTCTAGTATGCCAGTTTCCAGTTCTTGTGAAAGCTACGAGTATTAGGCCTATGTAAAGCTATGTTGCCACGTTTCACAGTGTGCACGTTAATTCAGTAAAAGTCCCCGTTTCTAGGCCTCAAAAGGGCCCGGACCCAGATTCAGCTCCTGTCTCCTGAACCCTCGCTGAGGAGCGATACAGCCCCCACCTGCATCCCTGACCCTTCACTTACTTCCTGCCTCACAGTGCCCGGCTCGGCCTGGCTCTGCCTGCCAGTCTGCCAAGAGTATGTTATGATTCTAGTTATCAGTCCAGCTCTCCTTCTCTGCATTCCTAAGCTACTGAATCACATCAATAGTTTCAGTCATGGTCTAGCCTTTACGTCTCCATGTAAGAGAAATACTGTATTAATGGTCATTTCATATTCCTCAACACGCACTACATGTAGAATAATGCATGCACCAGTCTTAGAGTCTGTTAGCCTTTGCCCTGCTAACTTCTGGATTCTATCAACATGTTCTCTAAACATCAGATACTAGATAGTGTTTAGGTACATGTCGCTCTGACTCTCCAGACTATTAGTCTCTTCTTTTAGCGCAGAAGTCATAGCCCCCAGTTCCTCCTAGTAACACGTCATTGCCAGCTTGCGCGCACCACTAGGTCAGAGGTCCCGGCTCCTTAGGTAGCCCCCTCCATGTTTCCGCCCCATTTATGACATATTCTGTTACGTTTACATCACATGTCTATGTACACGCCTCTTGTTACACCCACTTTATACCTTATCTTTCGCGACTGCTATGAGCCCTGCCCACTGCTACGCCTACTACACCGAATGTAATGCAATTGTTTTAGTATATATATGTTGTGTACTGTTATTAAAGTTAGCGCGCTCATCCCAGATCCTGCCCCGGCAGCTGCCGGGCCCTGCCATCCTATTCCCGTGCAGGTTGTCCTGTTGCTGTCCTTTATGCTGTATTAAAACCTGCAAACTCCAGCTACCTCGAATCTTGACTCTTATTTATTGAGCTATCTGTTATTGTATATCCTGAAAAATAGATCCGGTATTTAATTATTTATTTACCACATAATGGCGCCCGAATAGGGACTTGCCCTTTCCCCACGCGCCGGAGAAGCCACGCAAGCCCCCTGATCCTCTGCAGCCGTGACGGAACCATACCGTGCACGTGCAGATATTTCTGCTTCAAGTATCCCTCAGGCCCACGGAGGAGACGGAGGTTGCGGTCCAGCGTCCAGACGAGGCGGTGGAGGAACGCGGCGAGTCCCGACCAGAGCCCAAGCCGAGAGTCCAAGGTCCGAGGTATCCGGAGGCCCACCTGTAACTGAAGTCCGAAGTTCGTCCGTCCGTCGTCGTAGCAGTCCAGTCCAGTCCGAGGCCTTCCGTTCTTGCTGCCCGGTGAGTACCGTTGCTGGGGTAGTATCTAGACAGGGTCAATTGATTTGTCTCTGGTCCGTGGGTTTGGGTACGCAAATCCAACATGAAGTGTCCACCTAGGTGGATGCGGGTCCTGACGTGTCTCTTTATGAGACCGGTATGTTTCGTACTGTTTCAGCAGTGCATCTAGTAATTCTAGTAAAGTTCTAGTCTCGAGAAATTCATGTGTTTCTGTTTTCAAGTATTCCAGGTAATGTTTCTGTCCGAACTGTTATTTTAAATGTCATTTCAATGTGTTTTCAATGTCGTGGTATGAGTGATCAGTCTCAAGTCATTATTGTGTTCATTGTGTATTGTACTGTGTCCAGATCCCAGTTTACGTCATGCCTCTGTTCTCAAAATTACGTCAGTTAAGAACTAGAAAAGGTCTGCTCGAGGAAGCAGTTCCTGTCCCGCCTAGGGACAGTCCAGGTCATTTTATGTATCATAAGCATGGCATAAGTGCCATATTATATCTAGACTTATGGGTCGAGTACACTAAGGAATTAGAAGAGAAATATAGATGGCCTGTATCAGGCACATGGGATGCCGAGTGCATCATGCGAGTAGAAGAAGTATTATGGAAAAAGAAAGCCAGACAGTCACAGAAAGATGCCATCGAGTTATGGCGCAAAGAATCTCATAAAAGAACCGAAAAAGAAATCAGAAAGTCAGAATTAAGTAGAGAATCCTCAGAAAGAGCCCAAGAAAGGGAATTAATCGAAATAGGTGAACGAGTTAAAACCGAACAGTCAGACAGACAGAGGAATGCCCTTATTAAGGGTATGTACCCTCTTCTTGCCGAGGGCTTGCCAAAAGCAACCCCGGAGGCATCTAGTAATTTTCCGCCACCATTAGTTCCGACCAAGCTACGTCACAAACCGACCGCAGCTGATATTTTTCTCTCGTCCTATTTGGACGACACAGTCCCAGAATATGCCAATCCTGTTCCGCCAGCTCCTGTAAATAATGTAAATCCGGCTCCTCCAGTCACCGGGGCACCTGTTACAGCACCTGTTACGGTACCCCCGGTCCAGCCCGTAGTACAAATTCCCGCCACATCAGTCACTCTGCCAGCACGAAGAGTATCAGTCGACGATTCCATTTCAGGGGCCGCGGGAGGAGGTCCTCCTGGTACCCCGCCGCCAAATAGACGTCTAGGGGTAGTCGAGTTACATGAACGTGCATTACAGCGTACGCCTAAATATCAGTCCATTGCAGAAATCAGGCGAGCTCTTACTGAATGCTGTTATGATCCAGTCCCAGGCGAGGATAGTATGGTTATATATTCCGTACGTATAAGGCAGGTGTCCGAGTATTTGGTCACCCTACCGAATATGAAAGAAGATCTAGACAGAATGTATCGTTTCATTCGTACAGGACAAGATCCAGAAAGTATTGCTGAAGTCATGTCTCTCAGGAAAGCTGAAATCCAGTTCATGTTATTAAAGTTTCTGATCAATTGTTTAATTAGGGAACAAGATTCCCCGACTAAAGATCCGAACGAAATGAAAATTCTGACAAGGTGGAGTGATAATATAGCCGAGGGTAAGCACAAGACACTCAATAGTATAGCGAGTATGTACAAGAAAATTCGTAAAGAAATAATAAGGTTACACGAACAACGCAAAGAAGCTCTAGGAAGCGAGAAAGAAAACGACTCTTCTACTGAAGAGGTAGACGACGAGAATCCTACCAGAATAGCGTATGTAGGTAAATCTAGATTTCCAGACCGACATTTACGCCTAGAACACAAGAAAGCTTTTCATCTTCCAGCACCAGAACAAGGCTCTCTAGAACAAGTATTTCAAGCTACCGATCAAATTCTGAAATCACGAATCGGTTATAGTGAATTAGGTACCATGCATGAACAAGAACTAGCCCGATCAGCAGTCCGATGGATTACTGATTCTACCACTTTTCCAGACGAAATAGTGGCACAAATGTTTCTGAAACTGCCCCCAGCCGAGCAGCGACTGGTGGGTATGTATATGATCCAGCACCTCATTACTCTGTATGAGGGTCAGCATTCTGATCCAGGTCCGTTACATGATGTCCTGAATGAGTTACTCCAGTATAGATGGAAAGGTTTAGGTACCGATTTAATTAGTGTCATTCTAGAACAGCGCCACAAATATAGAACGTTTTTGAATCCGCATTTTGTTCATGTCTCACCTCCAGAAAGTAAACCGTTTTACATAGATAGACAGCA
Organism: Lissotriton helveticus; assembly: GCF_964261635.1. Lineage (NCBI taxonomy): Eukaryota > Metazoa > Chordata > Amphibia > Caudata > Salamandridae > Lissotriton > Lissotriton helveticus. The sequence continues at coordinate 598,525,003 of NC_136065.1, forward strand.
TCCGTTACGAGAAGTACACCCAGTTAGGACAGCGGGTGGTGAAATGCAACAAGTATTTGTTTACACCCCAATCACAAAGATGGAACTCTTAGAGATGAAAAAGTTAATTCCCTGTCACGACAAAGATCCAGCAGGGTTCCACCGTGAATTAAAAGACATGCTCCGTATGGGAGAATACACGTATCCAGATATAATCAAAATGTTAAAGGTCCTGTTGCCTGCGGGCATATATGAAAAGCTCAAAGAAAAAGAATGGGAGGTGGGAGAGAAAAAGATAGATTGGGCAGTTCTAGAAGCTGAAGAAAATACACGTGTACCAGGTACCGGTCAAGGAGATAAATGTAAAGAATTACCCGAACTGTTAATACAAGTTTTGCCAAGATTATTAGCCACGAAAAAGGAAGACTGGGATGCAATCTCAGCCTGTAAACAGAAAACAGACGAAGATACTAGTGATTTTTATTCTAGATTCGAGAAATGTTTTAGTATTAACAGTGGTTTGAAGACGAGTAGTGAGTCATACCCTCATCTTTTTGTTACTAAACTAGTCGAGAATTCAAGTCCACAAGTTAAAAACCGAGTTTTGAAAGTCGAAAGTACCTGGCAAGCTAATACTCCGTCCCAAATGTTACAGATGCTCCAGTACCACCAGAATAGAATCAGAGAAGAGCAAGATCATGAAAGGAAACGTATGAAAGACACGAAAATGAAAGTATTAGTTGCACAATCTGTTCCTCAAGACAGTCAGAAGAGGGGTACGAATCAAGCCAGTCATCCTGCAGTTCCTGTTAAAGGGACCTGCAATTATTGTAAACAGCCAGGTCATTTTATAAACGAGTGTGCAGTTCTGAAACACAACATAGCTACCGGTAAGACTAAAGAAAGACCACGTCCGCCTAGACAAGAACAAGTTTCACAGACTTCTCAGTCACCACAGAATGCACAACAGACAGTTACCGTACCGCAGCCTATAGCTGCAACACAGCAAATGTACCAGTATGCACAGTCCGAGTATCCAGAGTACCAGGCGTACTCATGAAATAGCCTAGAGAGGGAGGTAGGCTTGCCTCTCATCGAGATACCTGTAGATCAAGAGGGTGCCTATGTTCACAGTCAAGTATTAGGGAAAGACAGAAAGTTTCTGATTGATACAGGGGCAAGTAGGACTACTATCAGTCATGACGAGGTTCCAGGGGCTCCGCTCTCAGGCTCTAGAAATGTTTCCCTTGGATTTTCAGGAAAGCCAATAGTTAACGAGATTTCCAAACTAGTTACTCTAGAAGTAGGTCCATTGTCCCGAACTACTGATTTACTACTTACGAAGTCATGTCCAGAAAATTTGTTAGGTATTAAGACCTTAAAGGAATTAGGGGCAGTTATTTGCTGCTCCCCAGAAGGAATACGTTTGTTTTTACGTGACTTCAAAGGTCACTATGTATTACGTGATTTTGATCCAAGATTACTGGATGTTCCACAGCATTTATGGGCACAAGGTCCAACTGATGTTGGTTTTATGCAAATCACACCCCATCGTGTGACTCTCAAGCCAGGTGTAGTGTTACCACGAATCAGACAGTACAGATTGCCACCTGAGGCTATAGCAGCCTTATCCAAAATTATTGACGAGCTCATTGCTCAAGGAGTGGTTGTAGAAACTGACTCCAATGTATGTAATTCTCCTATCATTCCAGTCATGAAACGTACTGATCCAAATGCACCTCCAGCATATCGATTAGTGATTGACCTTCGAGAACTTAATAAATGTATCATACCCCAGTATCCAGTAGTCCCAGATATTTCATCCCTATTGACAGCTATTGATTCTGAAGCTGTATTTTTTACTGTAATAGACCTCAAGAATGCATTTTTCAGTGTCCCCATTCATCCAGACAGCCAGTACCTTTTCGGTTTTTGTTTAAATGGAAGGAGCTATAAATTTACACGAGCTCCTCAAGGTTTCACAGAGAGTCCTAGTATTTACAGTCAAGCACTTAAAAGACAACTAGACAATATTCACATGCCAACTGACACTGCCCTGCTCCAGTATGTCGATGATCTACTGATCACAGCCCGTTCTGAACGTGACTGCGAGCGTGCGTCACTTACAGTTCTGTATTTCCTAGCCGAGATGGGGCACAAGGTGTCCCCTTCAAAGCTTCAATTCTGTGTCCAGCAAGTGATCTATTTAGGCCACTTACTGTCTAAGAGGGGTAGGCAGTTGACACCTGACCGTATCCAGTTAATAGCGAGTCTTCCTCAGCCCAAAACCCAGAAGGAGGTACGAGCTTTTATCGGCCTCACTTCTTATTGCAGACAATGGATTCCTCAGTATGCATTTCTAGCCAAGCCACTGATACAGTTAACGACACAGGAGGCAGCCGTATCGACTGTCCTCCCTTGGACATCCGAACATACACTTGCTTTTAATGAATTAAAGAAAGCCTTATGTCAAGCTCCTGTTCTAGCTACACCGAACTACAGTAAGCCTTTTACACTTTTTGTCACAGAACGTGATGGTACTGCATTATCTGTTCTCACACAAGATCAAGCAGGACAATACAAGCCTTGTGCTTATTTTTCGAGCACATTAGATCCAGTAGCCCAGGCGTTGCCTGTGTGCCTCAAGTCAGTTGCAGCCACAGCACTAGCTATCAGACAAAGTGATTCCATAGTGTTAGGACATTCCCTGACAGTACAAGTTCCACACTCCGTGGAAGTTCTTTTAAACCGAACACAGACCCAACACTTGACAATTGCACGTTTAACAGGTTATGAACTAACACTGTTCCAGCCACACATAGAAATCAGACGCTGCAACGTTCTAAATCCTGCTACACTGTTACCGTCAGTTACTTCAAATCCTTCCACACATGACTGTGTGGAAGTAGTTAACACCATGACAAAGCCAAGACAAGACCTGACAGATATTCCATTACCTAATCCTGACCTGACACTTTATGTGGATGGTTCATGTATGAGAACTAGTACAGGAGAACTAGTAGCCGCGTATGCAGTGACTACTGACATTGAAGTTATTGAAACACACCGTATTGATATCCTGTCCGCTCAAGCAGCAGAGCTAGTTGCTCTGACCCAAGCCTGCATACGTGCCAAGAACCTGAAGGTTAACATATACACAGATTCACGTTATGCATTCGGAGTCGTACACGACTTTGGAGTGCTCTGGCAGGAGAGAGGTTTCATGACTTCTCATGGGACCAAGATTCAGCATGGTCTTCTTATTCAAGCTCTGTTAGATGCAATACATTTACCGACAGTTATCGCGATCATGAAGTGCAAAGCACATACGAAAGTTACTGACATCATTTCCCAAGGCAACGATCTAGCAGATCGAACAGCCAAGCTTACAGCTCAGACACCAGACATTCCAGTTAACACAGCACTGACACACACTCCAGATCCGACTACATGTATGACAGTTAAGGACCCCACTCAAGATGTCATAGATATCCAGTTACATGCTACCCCCGAAGAAATCAAGAAATGGTCCGAACAAGGAGGGGTCCAGACAGATCAGGGATGGTTGACGAAGGGAAAAGCCACATGGTTTCTCCCCGACTCTATGGTTCAAGTCATTATCAATACCGCACATAGTCCAGCACATTTAGGAGAAAAAGCTATGTTAGACAGTATCCAGAACCTTTGGTTTAACAAGCACTTACGAGCTGCAGCCAAGCAGAAAGTCCGTACTTGTATGATATGTTGTCAATTCAATCCAGGTAAAAGTGTCCCGGTGGAACAAGGTGGATTCCAGCCTCCTGACCACCCTTTTGAGGTCCTCCAGATGGATTATATTCAGATGGAGCGATGTCGAGGTTTCAAGTATGTCCTCGTAGTTGTATGCGCTTTGTCCAGGTGGACAGAAGCATATCCAGTTCCAGATTACACAGCAGCGACCACTGCCAGGCAGTTGGTTCGTGAATTCTTCCCCCGTTATGGACTCCCTAGGGTCGTGTATTCAGACAACGGCCAGCCATTCTCATCTGAGTTAATGAAGCATGTGTCCCTTCTGTTAGGGTACCAGTGGAAGTTTCATTGTGTACGCCATCCTGAAGCAGCAGGTCTCGTAGAGAGACATAATCAGACCCTAAAAATCCGCATTGCTAAAGTTTGTCAAGAGAAAGTAGTGGACTGGCTAGTAGCTCTGCCAGTCGCTCTATTTTATATGCGCATGGTCGCACATTCCAGATCAGGTCTGTCCCCTTATGAGGTCGTATTCGGCCGCCCCCCGAACATGTGGGGTACACCTAGACCCCAAAGTATTACCGATGTTTCCAGTAATATGCTGACAGATTACCTAGCTTCCTTGATGTCTGCCCTCCACTCTTGTCGTTCACAGGTTGCCGCCGCATTTCCAGACAATACCGAGGTGAAACCGCATGAAATCGTTCCAGGAAGTCTAGTGCTTGTCCGGAATTTTGATCGTTCAAGTCCGCTGGAGCCCCGCTGGAAACAGCCTCAACTTGTCCTTCTGACCACCCGCACGGCCGTGAAGCTGGAAGGCCGCAAGGGCTGGGTGCACCTGTCTCACGTCAAGAAATTTCATGGATGTTGCATAAAAACATTGGACTGTTCCATTTTTAAGGACTGCCAGAATTCTAAAAACTGCCCTATTCTCAAGGACTGTCCCGCTACAAACTTTGATTCAAAGCCTCCCCTGTTAGAGGAAACTCCGCAGCAGGAGTATAAAAAGAAGCTCCGGTCTAGTAAAATAAGTCAGCCAGTTTAATTGTCTAAGTCCCCCTCGGGTGAAACGGTTAGACAGGATTCTGACATGTATGAGATAGACCCCCATAGTGAGAGAGTTAGTCAAAACTCTATCAGATGTATCGTTATTCTATGTTTTCTTCTATTTTTGAGTTTGATGGTTACCTGCACAAGTTATGCATTGCATTTATGTTTTCCAATTTCTCACGTAAATAAGTTTACTAATGCTACAGTAGAGCACACATTTAGTGATCTGCCTCCTCACGAGCTATCCTATCGTCTTGCTATGAGAAATAATACGTTCATCAGAATGCTACACTATTCACACCAGACCAGCAATGCCACTAATTGTTGGGTGTGTGGTCGACTCCCCCCTTTCCAGACACCGAAGGGAGTTCTGCCACTCTTTCCTTATCCATTTTCACATAATGGTTCGTGTGGAGCATGGTCCACGTTAACGTCATCTTCCAATGATATGTCCCTTCTGAATAGTACATGTTTTCCAGACAAGCAAGGTCTCACCCATAGAACAGGGTTAGATCTAGAAAATGAAGTTTATAATTTAGGTAATTATTCATCGAATTTTATGGTCCTGAATGTTCAGTCTGATACTACTCCAGATTTACCTGCTATTTCAGTACTACCAGTCAAAGGCGAATTATGTGTCCGAAAGAATGGTTCCGCAAATGTAGGACATAGTGATTGTACTACTATTGTCAAGTATAGTGACAGTGGGAAATCTATTTTCAAAGCCTCACGTCATTCTTATTTTGTTTGTGGTCAGACCGCATATGTTCGTCTGCCCCTCGATTGGGATGGAACATGTTACATTGCCTTCCTACTGCCACCAGTTTTTCTAGCCCCATCCGATTATCATAGAAACACACATCTAGTACACATTAGACATAGAAGGGAGATCGAGTCCCCGATTGTCGATCAAACTGAAACTGCTCTAGAACAGTATACAGATTTCAATAAAGGTTTCTTCTTCTTTATAGGCCCTATCCAGAATAGTAAGTTAATACGTAGATTGACTAGAACCCTTGAAGCAGTAGTGAATGAGACTGCCTCTGCCCTAGGTAACTTAACGGAAGAGCAATCTGCTATGAGATTTGTCGTGCTCCAAAATCGTCTCGTTCTTGACGTCATACTGGCCGATAGAGGAGGAGCATGTAGAGTCATCGGATCTAGTTGCTGCATTTTCATTCCTAATAACGCGCCGTCTGTTTATTCAGCTATAACCAGACTTCATAAAATTGCCCATCAGTTACACCAGAATCCAGGCACATGGACATGGTCCGGTTGGCTCTGGAGTATTATTTCCGCCTGGGGGTGGAAAGTATTGTCATTCCTAGGTATAGCAGTAATGATCGTTTTCAGTTGCTGCCTCTGTTTACAATGTGGCCCTGCGATTTGCGGCATTTGTGCTACATCCTGTATTCCAAGTCCTAGTCCTAAGTCCCGTTCCAAGACAATTCGAGACGAGCAAATGATACTGTATGAAATGATAGACGGTATCATGAATATTGATGTTTCCTGATGGAAACGTAGTGACAAGGAGGGAATGTGGAAAAATAAATTTTGCCATGTTCTGTGTCCCTACGTGTTCCCCATCCTATGTATGAAAGCTACGAGTATTAGGCCTATGTAAAGCTATGTTGCCACGTTTCACAGTGTGCACGTTAATTCAGTAAAAGTCCCCGTTTCTAGGCCTCAAAAGGGCCCGGACCCAGATTCAGCTCCTGTCTCCTGAACCCTCGCTGAGGAGCGATACAGCCCCCACCTGCATCCCTGACCCTTCACTTACTTCCTGCCTCACAGTGCCCGGCTCGGCCTGGCTCTGCCTGCCAGTCTGCCAAGAGTATGTTATGATTCTAGTTATCAGTCCAGCTCTCCTTCTCTGCATTCCTAAGCTACTGAATCACATCAATAGTTTCAGTCATGGTCTAGCCTTTACGTCTCCATGTAAGAGAAATACTGTATTTTATTTTTTATTATTTATTTATTTATTAATCTTATAGAGTGCGACAGCTACCCGTGAGGGTTTCCCGGCGCTAATTGACAATGAGCGACATAATTACTCCAGAGAAGAAATTATTGGACAAAAAACCAGGTCTTTAAAGTTCTTCGGAAGCGGAAATGGCACTGCTCCATTCGTAGGTCCAGGGGAAGAGAATTCCAGAGTTTGGGTCCCAGTACAGCAAAGGAACGACCACCTACTCTCGAAAGCCTGAACTTAGGCACGCAGAACAAGTGTTGAGAAGAAGATCGAAGAGAGCGTGTGGGTATATAAGGTTTAACAAGTGATTGAAGATAACTGGGAGCTGCTTCAATCTTAATCTTATGCATAAAGCATAGTGCCTTAAATTTTACCCGATTGTCAAGATTAAGCCAATGGAGTTGCTTGATGCGTTCTGTAATTGGATCATATTTCCGGCATCCACATAGAAGCCGAGCAGCGGCATTCTGGACTAATTGGAGACGGCGCATGACCGCCTTGGTAGCCCCAAGATAGAGCACATTGCTGTAGTCCAATCTTGAGGTCACCAGGGCCGTCATGACAGATCTGTATTAATGGTCATTTCATATTCCTCAACACGCACTACATGTAGAATAATGCATGCACCAGTCTTAGAGTCTGTTAGCCTTTGCCCTGCTAACTTCTGGATTCTATCAACATGTTCTCTAAACATCAGATACTAGATAGTGTTTAGGTACATGTCGCTCTGACTCTCCAGACTATTAGTCTCTTCTTTTAGCGCAGAAGTCATAGCCCCCAGTTCCTCCTAGTAACACGTCATTGCCAGCTTGCGCACACCACTAGGTCAGAGGTCCCGGCTCCTTAGGTAGCCCCCTCCATGTTTCCGCCCCATTTATGACATATTCTGTTACGTTTACATCAATTGTCTATGTACACGCCTCTTGTTACACCCACTTTATACCTTATCTTTCGCGACTGCTATGAGCCCTGCCCACTGCTACGCCTACTACACCGAATGTAATGCAATTGTTTTAGTATATATATGTTGTGTACTGTTATTAAAGTTAGCGCGCTCATCCCAGATCCTGCCCCGGCAGCTGCCGGGCCCTGCCATCCTATTCCCGTGCAGGTTGTCCTGTTGCTGTCCTTTATGCTGTATTAAAACCTGCAAACTCCAGCTACCTCGAATCTTGACTCTTATTTATTGAGCTATCTGTTATTGTATATCCTGAAAAATAGATCCGGTATTTAATTATTTATTTACCACATTATTTACCAGTCGATAGCCCACCTTAAAAAGCCCGTCTCCTTAAGGAGACGGGCTTTTTAAGGTGGGCTATCGACTGGTTTATCCCCTACCCTGTATATAAAGAAAGTGGGAGGTTTTCATAATTGATTGTGACATGAGATACCCCAGTTCGATTAAAATTGATTGACCCTGACCTAGGTCATTTTTGTAGTTGTGGCTGATGATGATTGACAGACGTCAGGTGCTCTACATTGATGTCATGACGTTTAATGTGTTGTTGGTCAGTGCAGACCTTGACCTGGCTGGTGTCACTGCATTGTATCGTACCTGACTTGTGCATTCAAAACTGATCATGCACACAACCGGAAGTGTCCCTGCTACTGTGATCATTGTGTTAATGAATGTGTGCCGACTTTTCATGATGCATTGAGGTGTGGCAGGTACAGCAGATGGGTATGACAGACATGTTAAGTCACATTACATTGGTGGGTCTTGTTGCACCATGTCTGCACATGTCAAATGTTCAACCATTATATCCGCATTCACAGTCCCCGATGTGTTACTGTCACTTGGGTATTGTCACTGGAGAGGCCTGCCCTCTGTGTGTGGCTATTGGCCAGCCATGTAACCAGATGTGCCATGCATCTCTCTGGCCCTTGTTGTTTTCCCATTACATCATTGATGCTTTGTGCTATGGCCATCTCATGATGCTTGTCACTGACATATTCATTTTACTCCTTAACTAGGAGGAGGCCGAATCTCCTACGTCACCTGACTGTGCTTGAGGACATGGAGAATGAGGCAATCATCAGGAAATTCAGGCTGGACAGACCAACATTGAAGATCGTGTGTGATCTATTGGAGCCCCACCTGCAGCCTCACCGTCACTATCCTACGGCATTCACACCCACCTACAAGGTGATGGCAGCACTCCACTTCTTTGCGACTGGTTCCTTCCAAGAGACCATGGCTAACGCTGGGGGGATGTCGCAGCCCATGTTCAGCATGGTGCTGAGGGATGTACTTGAGGCCATGATGATATATCGCAATCGCTACATACATTTACCCAGGGGACGTGAATTGGCTGCCGTTAAGGGGGACTTCTATCCCCTTGGGCGCATCCCACATGTAGTCGGTGCCATATATTGCACCCATGCAGCTCTGGTGGCACCGCAGGCGACGGAGCACATTTATCGGAACCGCAAACACTACCACTCCATGAATGTGCAGGTGGTGTGCCTTGCGGACATGACAATATCACATGTGTGTGCAAAGTATCCCGGTTCGGCCCATGATTCGTACAGCATGGTGCCACGGATGATGGAGAATCTGCATCCCGAACGTGCCTGGATTGTGGGTGAGTATCACTACTTCTATTACATGCTGTGTGTCACTGGCTTTACTGTGGCCGTACAACATTGCAATGGGTGTTTATCATTCACAGGTGACTCTGCATATCCCAGTAGGCCATGGCTGTTGAGCCCACTCCGGAATCCCCGGACACCAGCAGACATCCGCTACAATGAGGCCCATGGCAGGACCCGACGGGTAATCGAACGGACTTTCGGCCTGCTGAAGTCAAGGTTCCGGTGCCTTGACAGGACCGGAGGCGCACTCGCATACTCGCCTGGGACGGTGTGCAAGATCGTTGTGGCATGCTGCATGCTGCACAACCTGGCCATCCACAAGGGGGTCCCCCTGCTCCTGGACGATGGTGAGGAACCAAGGCCACAAACCTGCTCAGGGACCAGAATCCAGTGATGAGGACAGTGGAAAGGAGGAAGGAGTTGACCTACGCCAGCAGCTAATCCAACGCTACTTCACTTGAAGGTGGGTGACGAGTTACAACGTGTACATAGTCTGGTGTGGTTGCTTTTGTTGTGAAGTGATATGCGCAGATGTTCCCGATAGGCACATGTTTGGTCACCTATGTATGGTATTGGTGGAATTGACGTTACGTACGGAGAGGTGTGCTGGACCGTATTTGTGTGTATCTGCTAGACATTGTGTAGTATGCCTGTGATAGGTTGGATATTGTTTGAGCAGTGATTTGTGTGTGTTGCCACAATGAGACCAGTGACTGTAGTTCTATTGTGTCTCCCTAGGTGCTACAGAGTGTTCCTGCCCTGCATACTGTACATCATGTTTACACATCATGGACATTATCAACAATGTTAATACTGCACTAAAGAATTCACTACACCAAATCAGGAGTGTCAGGTATTTTATTTTGTGAGTGGACATGTGAATTGTGCTAGGATATTTACATGAAGGTGGGGAATGAGCAGTGAGTTGACAGTCCTGTTCAATGAGATGCAAGAGTAGACACCACATGGATGTGGTGACCCAGTCCAACAGAGAGGTGCCATTGCCACGGCAATGTGGGGAAAGAAAGTCCTAACAGTGAATGCAGTTGGGAAGAGGGTTGTCTTCACGGCTGGGTCCGTGACTGGCGTGTGGCAGGTGCTTTGCCTTCAGAAACTCCCAGGCTCTTCTTTGGATGCCCCCTAGATCTTTTTGGCGGTGGGGGGCCTGCTGAATGGCCAGCGGCGTCAGAGGACTCGCCCCTCTCTGTTGGCGCAGGGAGGATGGAGCACTGTCATCCTGCGGCACAACAGGAGGGGACGGAGGTGGTGGTTGGGACACAGGCCTGTCCCTCTGCAACGCCACTTGCTGGCCCATGAGGTCCACCATCTGTCCCAGGCGGTTATCGATGGACCTCATCAGCAGGATGAGCTCCCTTAATAGTTCATCAGACTGGCCACTTTGTCCCTGGACCTCTTGGTAGGCCTCCACAACTCTGGTGAAGTGGTCCAGGGATGGTGTCCACTCCTCCCGAGGTCTGGTGTTTACCCTGGCCCTCCCACCTGCTCTGCTGCCACGGACCTCTTCCCTCGCCACTGGTGCACCACACACTGCCTCCCTGCCCTCCACAGGTATTGCTGTGGGCTGGTCATCTCTAGGGGCAGGGAGGGTGCTGCAGGTGGTGCTGGTGGTAGTGGTGGTGTTGGTGGCAGTGGCGGTGGTGGCGGTGGTGGTTGCGGTGGAGGCAGAGGCCGGGACCTCAGGGGTCTGCTGCGTTGTTGTTGCAGCAGAGGTGGTGTTGGCGAGGATGGGGGCCTGGGACCTCTGGGTCTGTGGCACACCAGATGGGCCGGGCTGGAGCTCATCATCCAAACTGTCCTGGCAGTCCGCATCTGTGAGTCCATGTGCCGGAGGTGGAGACTGGCTCTGCTGGTCGTTGGTGTGGTCCTCAGCGATGAGTTCTTCATCACCAGGGGAGTGGTCAGTGTTTCCGTCATCTGCGTATCATCATCTGTCTGTACACTAGTTATATATGCTGTCATCAGTTGTACAATTCATGGCAACACCGTGTAACATTTCATAGCGCAGAGTGACATCATGGAGTCATACATGTTGAATGTCAATGCATTGCGTCCAATAGTTATTTGTTTTCTACACACACACTTCATGAAGAATTACGGTTGGTACGTACCTGTAAGGTGAGTGTGCAGGGTGCAATGGCTGACACTTGCTCCTGGGTGGGGGAGGCCTCCATGCTGCTGGGCTGTGGGCCAGGGGGCATGCTGGGAGTAGTGGTACAGGCCTCCCATCCACAAACACCCTCCAAGTGAAGATGGCTACCTACCTGTAAGTTTGTTTGTTAAACAGTGCAATGGCTGACACTTGCTCCTGGGTGGGGGAGGCCTCCATGCTGCTGGGCTGTGGGCCTTGGGGAATGGTGGTTGTAGTTAGTGCAGGCCTCCCTCCCTGCCTCCCATCACACACCCTCCCAGTGAAGATGGCTACCAACCTGTAGGTCTGTTTGTTAAAAAGTGCAATGGCTGACACTTGCTCCTGGGTGTGGGAGGCCTCCATGCTGCTGGGCTGTGGGCCAGGGGGAATGGTGGTTGTAGTTAGTGCAGGCCTCCCTCCCTGCCTCCCATCACACACCCTCCCAGTGAAGATGGCTACCAACCTGTAGGTCTGTTTGTTAAACAGTGCAATGGCTGACACTTGCTCCTGGGTGGGGGTGGTTACTGCAAAAACAACAATGATGGACAGAATGTGGATCAATGTCACACATTCACCCCAGTCAAAAGATCTGGGCCCAAATCCATCGTTTTTCCACTCCACACCACCCTGGGTTAGACAATGGCGATATGCAAATCAGCGCTGACCCTGTTGCCCCATGGGAACAGTCCAGTCCGAACTACAAAAGCCATGTCCTTCCCAGAACGGAAACAAGCATCCGAGGACCGGCCCGGTTTCGAGGTAACACCTCTCATCAGCCCGGCTAGCTTGCTTCCAGTGGTGTGGAGTGCCTGGGACTCACGTCTGAGCATCCCCAGTACACTTAGAGCGGTTATTGCAAAAACAACAATGATGGACAGAATGTGGATCAATGTCACACATTCACCCCAGTCAAAAGATCTGGGCCCAAATCCATCGTTTTTCCACTCCACACCACCCTGGGTTAGACAATGGCGATATGCAAATCAGCGCTGACCCTGTTGCCCCATGGGAACAGTCCAGTCCGAACTACAAAAGCCAAGTCCTTCCCAGAACGGAAACAAGCATCCGAGGACCGGCCCGGTTTCGAGGTAACACCTCTCATCAGCCCGGCTAGCTTGCTTCCAGTTGGGTGGAGTGCCTGGGACTCACGTCTGAGCATCCCCAGTACACTTAGAGCGGTTACTGCAAAAACAACAATGATGGACAGAATGTGGATCAATGTCACACATTCACCCCAGTCAAAAGATCTGGGCCCAAATCCATCGTTTTTCCACTCCACACCACCCTGGGTTAGACAATGGCGATATGCAAATCAGCGCTGACCCTGTTTCCCCATGAGAACAGTCCAGTCCGAACTACAAAAGCCATGTCCTTCCCAGAACGGAAACAAGCATCCGAGGACCGGCCCGGTTTCGAGGTAACACCTCTCATCAGCCCGGCTAGCTTGCTTCCAGTGGTGTGGAGTGCCTGGGACTCACGTCTGAGCATCCCCAGTACACTTAGAGCGGTTACTGCAAAAACAACAATGATGGACAGAATGTGGATCAATGTCACACATTCACCCCAGTCAAAAGATCTGGGCCCAAATCCATCGTTTTTCCACTCCACACCACCCTGGGTTAGACAATGGCGATATGCAAATCAGCGCTGACCCTGTTGCCCCATGGGAACAGTCCAGTCCGAACTACAAAAGCCATGTCCTTCCCAGAACGGAAACAAGCATCCGAGGACCGGCCCGGTTTCGAGGTAACACCTCTCATCAGCCCGGCTAGCTTGCTTCCAGTGGTGTGGAGTGCCTGAGACTCACGTCTGAGCATTCCCAGTACACTTAGAGCGGTTACTGCAAAAACAACAATGATGGACAGAATGTGGATCAATGTCACACATTCACCCCAGTCAAAAGATCTGGGCCCAAATCCATCGTTTTTCCACTCCACACCACCCTGGGTTAGACAATGGCGATATGCAAATCAGCGCTGACCCTGTTGCCCCATGGGAACAGTCCAGTCCGAACTACAAAAGCCATGTCCTGCCCAGAACGGAAACAAGCATCCGAGGACCGGCCCGGTTTCGAGGTAACACCTCTCATCAGCCCGGCTAGCTTGCTTCCAGTGGTGTGGAGTGCGTGGGACTCACGTCTGAGCATCCCCAGTACACTTAGAGCGGTTACTGCAAAAACAACAATGATGGACAGAATGTGGATCAATGTCACACATTCACCCCAGTCAAAAGATCTGGGCCCAAATCCATCGTTTTTCCACTCCACACCACCCTGGGTTAGACAATGGCGATATGCAAATCAGCGCTGACCCTGTTGCCCCATGGGAACAGTCCAGTCCGAACTACAAAAGCCATGTCCTTCCCAGAACGGAAACAAGCATCCGAGGACCGGCCCGGTTTCGAGGTAACACCTCTCATCAGCCCGGCTAGCTTGCTTCCAGTGGTGTGGAGTGCCTGGGACTCACGTCTGAGCATCCCCAGTACACTTAGAGCGGTTACTGCAAAAACAACAATGATGGACAGAATGTGGATCAATGTCAAGTGAAGATGGCTACCTACCTCTAAGTTTGTTTATTAAACAGTGCAATGGCTGACACTTGCTCCTGGGTGGGGGAGGCCTCCATGCTGCAGGGCTGTGGGCCAGGGGGAATGGTGGGTGCGGTGAGACAGGCCTCCCTCCCTGCCTCCCATCACACACCCTCCCAGTGAAGATGGCTACCAACCTGTAGGTCTGTTTGTTAAACAGTGCAATGGCTGACACTTGCTCCTGGGTGGGGGTGGCCTCCATGCTGCTGGACTGTGGGCCAGGGGGCATGCTGGGAGTAGTGGTACAGGCTTCCCACCCACAAACACCCTCCAAGTGAAGATGGCTACCTACGTGTAAGTTTGTTTGTTAAACAGTGCAATGGCTGACACTTGCTCCTGGTTGGGGGAGGCCTCCATGCTGCTGGGCTGTGGGCCAGGGGGAATGGTGGGTGCAGTGAGACAGGCCTCCCTCCCTGCCTCCCATCACACACCCTCCCAGTGAAGATGGCTACCAACCTGTAGGTCTGTTTGTTAAACAGTGCAATGGCTGACACTTGCTCCTGGGTGGGGGTGGCCTCCATGCTGCTGGGCTGTGGGCCAGGGGGCATGCTGGGAGTAGTGGTACAGGCCTCCCACCCACAAACACCATCCAAGTGAAGATGGCTACCTACCTGTAAGTTTGTTTGTTAAACAGTGCAATGGCTGACACGTGCTCCTGGTTGGGGGTGGCCTCCATGCTGCTGGGCTGGGGGCCAGGGGGCATGCTGGGAGTAGTGGTACAGGCCTCCCACCCACAAACACCCTCCAAGTGAAGATGGCTACCTACCTGTACGTTTGTTTGTTAAACAGTGCAATGGCTGACACTTGTTCCTGGGTGGGGGTGGCCTCCATGCTGCTGGGCTATGTGCCAGGGGGCATGCTGAGAGTAGTGGTACAGGCCTCCCACCCACAAACACCCTCCAAGTGAAGATGGCTACCTACCTGTAAGTTTGTTTGCTAAACAGTGCAATGGCTGACACTTGCTCCTGGGTGGGGGAGGCCTCCATGCTGCTGGGCTGTGGGCCAGGGGAAATGGTGGTTGTAGTTAGTGAAGGCCTCCCTCCCTGCCTCCCATCACACACCCTCCCACTGAAGATGGCTACCAACCTATAGGTCTGTTTGTTAAAAAGTGCAATGGCTGACACTTGCTCCTGGGTGTGGGAGGCCTCCATGCTGCTGGGCTGTGGGCCAGGGGGCATGCTGGGAGTAGTGGTACAGGCCTCCCACCCACAAACACCCTCCAAGTGAAGATGGCTACCTACCTGTAAGTTTGTTTGTTAAACAGTGCAATGGCTGACACTTGCTCCTGGGTGGGGGAGGCTTCCATGCTGCTGAGCTGTGGGCCAGGGGGAATGGTGGGTACAGTGAGACAGGCCTCCCTCCCTGCCTCCCATCACACACCCTCCCAGTGAAGATGGCTACCAACCTGTAGGTCTGTTTGTTAAAAAGTGCAATGGCTGACACTTGCTCCTGGGTGGGGGAGACCTCCATGCTGCTGGGCTGTGGGCCTGGGGAAATGGTGGTTGTAGTTAGTGAAGGCCTCCCTCCCTGCCTCCCATCACACACCCTCCCACTGAAGATGGCTACCAACCTATAGGTCTGTTTGTTAAAAAGTGCAATGGCTGACACTTGCTCCTGGGTGGGGGAGACCTCCATGCTGCTGGGCTGTGGGCCTGGGGCTATGGTGTGAGTTGTTGTACTGACCTTCCTCCCCCATACAGGCCTCCTCAGCAGAATGGCTGGCTACATTTTGGGTACGGATGGACAGTGTATTGGTGGTTGGGTATTGCAAGGAGGTAAATCTCAATGTGGTGTTAAACATTTGTCTGTACTTACCAGCCTCTGCTCCCCCGGCTACTCCTGTGAGACTCTCAGGTAGCAGGATGACAAGCACCTTCTCCTCCCATGGTGTGAATGTCTTTGGTGGGATGGGAGGGCCACTGCCAGTCGCGTTTGCCAGAGTCCAGTTCTTGCTCCTCCTCTCCTTGACAACCCTCTTGAGATCATGCCACTGCTTCATGATCTCCTTCTTGGATCTTGGGGTGGCCCCAACTGCATTTACCCTTTGGACTATCCTTTCCCACATTTGTGTGCTGGTGGCTAATGGTGTCTGTTGGACCAGGTTACCAAATAGTTGTGGCTCTACTCTCACAATCTCGTTGACCATGACTGTCAACTCACTCTCGGTGAATTTTGGCATTTTTTGTGATGTCATGGTGTGTGGGGGTTGAGGTGTTTGTGGGTGCAGGGGTGTGTGGGTGCAGGGGTGTGGTGATGAGGTGTGTTGTGTGCTGGGGGTTTGTTTGTGATGGTGTGATGGTGGTGTTGATGGTGGTGGTGGGTGGGTGGGTGTGGTGTGCTATTTTGCCTCTCCTGTCAGATGTGGTATATGGCCTTCTGTTCTGGAAAGATGCAAAGGATTGTGGTGAGTGGAGGGGGTGGCTTTGTACTCAGCTGTGTGGGTGTGTCCAATTGGATTGTGGTTGTCAGGTATGTTGTGGGTGTGGTTCTGTAGTTTTGTATATTTGTTTTAGTTATTTGTGTATCTGTGCATGTGTATTGTATATTTTGGGGGCAGGGCTACTTTGTTTATGCAATGATAGGCATCACTGCGGTGCTTTCACATCGACCGCCATGTATTTCATGTTCGTCCGCTGCGGTGGCTTTGCTGCTGCTTGAATGCCATTTCTCCCATTCAATCCTGGCTGCGACCGCGGCGGTCGGTGTCGGCGGTTCCGCCCGCGACACCCTCGGAGATATCGTAATTTCCCGTGCGGTGTCTCCGCTTTCCCTGTGGACAGTTTTGTCTTTTCCGCTGCTTTTCCGACCGCCGCGGTCGGAGTTTTGGCATCACCGCACCCGTCGGGCGGTTTCATTTTCGCCGCAGTCGGTCTGTAGTGGCGGTGGATCCTAATTTGACCGCCGGTTTATCCGCAGCCATGGCAGGCGGTTGTTTTCCGCCTCCATGGCGGGCGGGGTGGTTTTCCGCCCGCTAATCTAATGGGCCCCCTAGTATTGATTGTGAGTTCTTCAGCGTTTTAGGTGCTTGGAGTACAGCACACTTCTCTAAGAAGTTGTCTGCTAGGCTTTTGCCTTCACTTGATAATTCATATCCTAAAAATAGGATAGTTAGATGGGCAATTCGTGACTTTTTAAAGTTGATTTTGTAACCCTCAACTGCAAACCCAAGTATTATGGTGTTTACTCTTTTCAAGTGTGTCTCCAGGTCATCATCTGTTAGATAGATGTCATCGACATAAGATAATGCCTCATCATCATATATTTGTAGTAACTCTGTTACTCTTGCTAAGAATAATCCTGGGCTATTCTTGAATCCCTGTGGGAGTCGACAGAAGTGTTTTTCCGACCCCATTATTGAGAAAGCGGTCAAATACCTGCTTTCAGGTGCAATGTTTTGACAAAAGAAGCCATTTGATATGTCTAATGTCGTTTTATATTTTTTGCGCACGATGATATTCATTAGTGCTGCACTGTGTGAGTTTTGTACTGCAAATGTTTTGCAGCAGGAGTTTAGGTGTCTGTAGTCCAAAACTAGACGATATGAACCGTCTGGCTTGGAGACAGGAAACAACGGATTGTTCATTTGTGAGGTGCATATTACAATCACCCCCTGATATTCAAGTTGATCTAAGATCTCCCTGACTTGTCTTTTAGCTTCTTGTTTAACTGGGTACTGCCTTTGTGCAGTGGGTTGATTTTTTAACTGGATTTTATGGTGAGGAGAATCCTCATCCCATCCTACATGATTTTTATATAATGCAGGAGCTTGGGCCACTGCCCATTTTCTTGCTAATGTGTATTTTTTATGAATTGGAATATGATTTGAGAAGGCAGGCATAATCATTTCTTCGCCATGAGGGCACTCCCTGACAAACTCTGGTGGCCAGTCTTTCTCAGCTAACAGGATGTCATAGCCTTTCGAAAGGTTATCCCAAACGAGACCCCTTACTTTCCTAGTCTTGTCCCCCTCTTTACGTAATGTTATTTCGTATAATTTATGGGGTTTGCTAACTCTGGTGTCTGCAGTTTCCACTTGAATGTATTCATTCGTGTCCACTGTCTCCAGAAGATTAATCAGGATCTTGCGAGCTATGGTCACTTCTGCTGCGCTGTCTAGCATTGTCTGGGCCCACTCTCCGTTTTTCAGTTGTGTCCTCAGTATCCTCGGCATGTTTTATTATTTTAATCCTAGCTACCTTCTTTCTTGGAAATTGTAATTTATTACTTTGATGAGCAGGTTCCTTGTCTTTGGACTTGACGTGCTCTTCCTTGTGTTCTGACCGTCCTCTTCTTTCCGATTTCTGTGAGGAAGTCTGAAAAGATCGAGAGGGACGTGTATCAATATCTTGATATCTGTCAGGTTTTCTTAATTGATCCCTATCTCTAAGGTTGTATCTTTTCTCAGAGGGCTCCCTCTGGGGAGACTTGTGTCCTCGGTCCGGAGAGCTTTCTCTCCGTTGAGGAGACCTTCCTCTGGACTGGAATCGTTTTTCTCTGGGAGTGAATTGTTTATTTCCATCCCATCTCTTTTTAGGAGTGTTCAATTATTTTTAATAAATGTTTTTTCAGGATTTTCAAGTAGTTGGGGTTTTACTGGTTTCCCACCCAAACTATCTCTACCTAGTTCTTCATAGGATTTTTCTATGATTCTGGCAAGTTCAAAAGGTTGTTCTGCTATATCTGTTTCTTTCAATTTCTGGAGGTATGTTATGTCTTCCATTGCCAATTGAACTAATTCTCTATACCTTTGTTAATTCTTTTATTTTAACTAAAAGTTCTTCACTTGACATTTTTTCAATTTTGGGATGTGGTGTGTAGCTGGCTAGAATCGGCCACGTGGCTCCTGGTCTACCTAGTGGACCGAGCCTGCTGATGTGATTTTGATGTTTTAGGGCGCCATTAAACCAGAGCAGGTGCTCTTGGTAAGTTAGTGGGATCTCAACGTCCTCGAAAGGAGCATATTCATCCGGAGGTTCCCCTATTTTGTAATAGTGGAATTCGTGTGTCACAGCGTGTGCTGCTGGAAAATTTATCCATGAATAGAATACCTCTGTCTGCCGATATTCATGGGCCTCTACCACGAATATTACTGTACCACCTCGTGATGATACTCCATTTTCTATACGTTTTTTAGTTATAGTTCTTCTTACATTTACAGGAATGATTATAGCATTCGGGTCTTCATCTCGGAGACTTGTGTCATCCGCTAGGAGTTGAGCTGCTAATCTAGCTCTCTCTGTTTCGTCTTCACTTTCCGCCATTTGCTGACAGAAAGTTTTGTTGCAGAGCTAGTTTCAAGGGAAACAAAGATTAGGTGCCCAATATTTTGGAACACTGTATCCTTCAACGTTGACTAAACCAAAAACTATAGATAGGAATCTCTTCCTACTAAGTTCCGGCGGATTTTAACCTTTTACCCACTCCAGACGTCTTTTGGAGTTTTTACGGAAAAAAGGGTCTGTGTGAAAAAGCACGACTGAGTTACTCTAATGTCTTGCGTTAGATTTTCGCCTTACCAATTGTTGGGCGCCATGTAGTGTAGTTCCTATATTCCCAATAGGCTCTGCGCATTGGAATAATATAAACAGCAGTGTAGACGTAGGACTGAGGTCGACTAGGTCTCTACTGACTATATTAGACTTAATTAGTTTTGCCAGCTAGCTTAGAGGTCACTAGAAACTTTCTTGAATGTTCAGGAAAGAGTTATCTCTCCTGATTTAGACAAGAAGGGATTAGCTTCTGACAACCATATAACATGACAACTTTGCTCCCTCAGAATAAAGAGTGTATCTCTAGAGTCGTGTGAAAACAATAGACAATTATTTCACTCAGTCAATCGTGCATACTTAGTTTCACCAGAGTGCAGAGAAATAGAGAGACGGGTGTTTTCAATAAAAGGTGTTATTTATTGAGCAGTCTTCTTTCTCACGCAAGAGAAATGAATTGCCACAATTGCAATACTTATCATAAAGTAAAGTGCGTACAGTAAAAGGAGTATTATGAAATAATACTGTAAAAGCATTGATATGGTTTCTTAGCCATATGATACTTTAAAATGGATAAAATATATACATACATAAAAACATTGACTAACGTACTCAACTGGTGCTTCTAATCTACGCCTACCCCGGTGTACCTGACCTAAGCCTAATACGTGGGAAGGAGTAAGTAAGTTGCAGTTTAAGTTAAGTTTGTTTTCGCCAAGGATCTGAATCAAGAATTCTCTTAAGGGTTTAGTCAGCTCCGTACCTTGGTTCTTAGAATGAAGGAGGTCTTGTATCTCTCTCTCAGGACTTGATATCCCAGCAACCCGCAATGGTGGCTGGAAACACCGGTGCTGGATTTTCTCGGCTGGAGAAAAAGACAGCGTCTTCCTCAGTGCGTCAAAGGGGAGGGGGGGCTTCCTTTGGCTCCTCGCATCAGCTGGGCTTCCGGGCAAGTAGATAGCCGCTCTGCTCCAAACCACTGTGTGTTTGCTTAAGGGAACGTTGGTATATTTATACCTGAAAGGTGCCGGGTTTGACGTAAGGTTGGACATAAGACGTCACCAAGAACTAACAGTTCTTTCTGACTCTAGGAGTTTTTGTGCAAATCAAAACAAGAGCAGGGGGATTTCCCGGGCTGCTGGAGGCTTGGTTTGTTTAAAGAACGCGTTGTACTTTCTAGGAGTCTAGGGGAGTAGTCATGCCGTATTTGGACTGCATGTAATATTACTAAATATGGACAGTGGTGGCTGGTGACATTTGAAAGTGGTGAGGCGTAAACTTTGTGTTGGAGTATACTGTGGTGAGCGAGCAAGCCTGAGAACATTTTGAGAAAAGGGTGGGTAAATGGGGCATTTTCAAGCAAATTTGAGAAGCAAGAAGGCTAATAAAGCAACTGTGAAAGTGCAGTTATTACATTAATAAAGGGATGGCATATAACAACATATGTAGCTGCTTATTCAGTATAGACCCTGCCAGTGCCATGCACCTCTGAGCAATATACACACTGTGTGCCTGCAAGGCCTAGCGCGGGAAACATTTCTATCATTATGTTTTTTAAGCTAAGCCCAGTGCTGGCACTGAGTGTGTATGCTTCTCAGTGGTGCGTCACACGTGGCAGGGCCTGTTGCCTCAGACTGAGAAACATTTTCTGCACCAGTCTGCATTCTCGCTCTATAAACACTAACTCTTTGAAGTGCAGAGTCACTCTGCACTTCAAACAGTGTTAGTGTTTATAAGAGTGGGAACGCGATCCGAAGGTAATTCAGAACTGCTTTTGATGAAGGTACACATTTGCTTTGTGCGAAGGTGTGACTGTCCTTTAATTGTTCCAATTGTCTCTGATGGTCAGAGGAGGCAATCAGAACAATTAAAGGACAGTCGCACAAAGCAAATGGGTGCCTTCATTAAAAGCAGTTCTGATAGTTATCGGCCGCGGCTGACCCTCAGTCATAAATGAGGCATATGTGAAAAAATGCCCCTCCCTGCCTGTTGTGTCCAGCCTAGAGCCCACACAATTCAACACTGCCTTGCTCCCAACCGAATTTAATCGGCGTACATATATTAGACCGACCAGGTGATGTTTTATGATGCTCTGAGGACACATTTATACATGGGTTAAATGCATCAAATATCAAATGTAAATATTATAAAGCAGACGCACACACAAATGCGCACTCTCAAACACACTCATACAAACTGGGAGCCCAGATGAGTGATACATATACACACAAGCAGACTCCAAAACAAGCAAATATAAACAGATAGGCGTGCACACATTCCCACACAGAGACAAACCACAATCCCAGAGGGCATAAATACTTTTGAATTTAATAACTGACTGACTGACGCTACAAGTGTTCTCCTCAGAGACACCCTAGTCTTGAATAGATCATCTCAAATCTCAGCCTGCTCCTCTTTGTATCAGACCCTTAC
This sequence comes from Lissotriton helveticus, assembly GCF_964261635.1. NCBI lineage: Eukaryota > Metazoa > Chordata > Amphibia > Caudata > Salamandridae > Lissotriton > Lissotriton helveticus. The sequence continues at coordinate 598,546,982 of NC_136065.1, forward strand.
TGACGCTCCCTGTACTGTGAGCACAGCACTATAATTTAGCTGGACCTCTGTGGCCTTTCTCGAAGATTCCTCTTAGGCAGCGACTTCTCGGGGTACCCACCTTAAGAGGCAATAATGGAACGATCACCGCAGTAGTGACGGAGGCAGCCCTGTATTGAAGAACATGGGAACATGGACCTGACCCACAAATAAACAAGAAACGTGACGCCCTGCAGACTGGGACTTCGCTTTGTGTTTACTTTCACGCCCTACAGCAGGTCTTGAAGCCATACACTGAGGCGAGACATTAAGCATCTTAATGTGCTAGGTTACTGTAATAGTAGATATTTTAACACCAACAAGCTGCTTTGAAGTAAAAATGCTAATTTTCTCAGTTACTTTACTTTTTTAAAACACCTCGGCTGTGGTGACTGAATTCATGATCTTGACGGGGACCAATGGCAATGTAACTAACGGCACGAAAGTTTTGCGAGCTAACTTCAGTCGCACGCAGCACTATTTGCCATCATTAGGCGCGGCCGCCGAATTCACATAAGCAGAATACCGCAGAAAAACAATAGGAATTCTTTTTTTTAACTTTTTGTCATGGCAGTCAGGCGCGGGTGGGGGAGGACTGGTGAATGATTATGCCCAGAATCACAGGATGTTGAGCTGCGGTGGTGAGTGCTGCACTGTAATGAGTACTGCAGTGTGCGGAGTGCTGCACTGTGTCGATACCGAACCTGGTTCCCGGCATTCAGGTCAGTGAACCATGTTTGGGTCTCAGCGTCAACGATGTAGGTAGGTGTGACGTAAGTTACTGAAGATCACTCTTTCATTGCTTTGTATTTTGTAATTACCTACGCCATTCACTCACACGCATGATATAATGCATTGCAAAGTAGTCAGTACTCACTCACGGAGTGTCTGAATCGATACTCCTCTTTCCCGAGTCTGACTGTCTGCGCTCTGCCTCAGGTTCAGCTGACGGTAACTCTGGCTCACATCACATTGCCTGCAGGGCGTGCAGGCTGCCCGCCATGATGATCATGAAGTAAGTAGAGGCCTCCCAGGGCAACGAGTTCAGGTGGAGCTCGAGGGTTCCAGACTCTCTCTCACACCCTTCCTTGTGTATGAAAAAGGCGCGCACGCACGGAGGAGAAGGGGAGCATAGCGAGCGAGGCTGAACTAGGGCAGCCATGACCTTGTGGCATGATTGCAGCACGCACAGTGATGTCATAAAAATGGTCAATCACCGAAGACAATGGCTCAGAGCAGCCAACACCCACGTGCGGCACCATCCTGCTGCAGCAGCCAATCCTGGCGCAGCGTTAACAGTGCCACTGCGCCAGGATTGGCAAAGAGCAGACTGCTATCTGCCCATTTTGAGACCGGGGTCCCGGGTCCCTGCCTATGTCCAGTAGTGGTAGAGGGGGGGGGGGAAGGTCTGAACTGTGCGCATTCGCTGGCAAGTCGAAATCTGGACTACTCCGGGATTTTACATGCGCAGTCACCCCACTGCCTGTGCGCTGCCTGCCTGTCACTCTATGCCGCAGCCCCGCCCGCCACGGCCCACTTCCTTTTGGATGCCCGATCCTGTCAGGCTTCTCCCGGGGCCTTAGTGCGCTCGGCTCAGATTCATTTTTTTAAAAAAGTTACTGATTTATTCATCATCATGTTGGCAGTGCGGTCGTCCCCAATGGACGCACCGCTATGATTCTTATGCCTTTATAAGGATATTATTTATTATAGCCATATAAGGGCATAAATCGGCAATATCGAATTAGGGTCCTAGATAGAAACACAACAGGGTGAGGAGCTTGAATGTGATCCTCTTGTCTACGGGGAGCCAGTGAAGGTCTCTCAGGTGGGGGGATGTGGCCGCGGCGGGGTACGTTGAGGATCAGTTGGGCGGAGACGTTTTGGATGCGTTGGAGGCGTCGTAGGTGTTTGACCGGGATACCTGTGTAGAGTGCATTGCCGTAGTCTAGCCTGCTGCTGACGAGGGCATGTGTCACTGTTTTTCTTGTTTCTGTCGGGATCCACTTGTAGATCCTGTGGAGCATGCGGAGGGTGTTGTAGCAGGAGGAGGAGATTGCGTTGACCTGTTTTGACATGGAGAGGGAGGAGTCGAGGATGAAGCCCAGATTGCGTGCGTGGTCGGTCGGTGTTGGCGGGGTTCCCAGTGAGGTTGGCCACCATGAGTCGTCCCAGGCGGAGGGGTGGGGCCGAGGATGAGGACCTCCGTCTTGTCCGAGTTCAGTTTCAGACGGCTGCTTCTCATCCATTCGGCGACGGCTTTCATTCCTGGTGCATCTCCTGTAAACAGTCGAAAGAATGCGTTTAAGTAATACAGGCAGTTTGCGAAAATAGACACTTAGAAACTTTTCAGATGAAAACCACACAATGATTCCTATGGAAGGAAATACAAGTTACTGGTAAGTACGGTTAGAATTACTTTTCAGGATCAGTACTGTGCTCAAAGATGCAGCACTGAGGTTACTCCTGATAACAGGTGAGTAAATTGGAATTCGTAGTTCTGCTGATTTTATAGGAATTTTTTAAAGTTCAAAAACTCCACACTTAAAAGAATTCCCAAGTGAAACCAGTCAAGTTAGCCTATGGGAGGAAATTCAAGTAACTGGTAAGCACGGTTATTATTACTTTTCATGATCAGTACTGGGCTCAAAGATGCAGCACTGACGTCTCTCCTGATAACAGGTGAGTAAATCGGAATTCGTAGTTCGGCTGATTTTAGAAGAATATTTGTACGTTTCAAAAATCGACACTTAGAAACTTTTCTGCTGAAAACCATACAATGGATTCCTATGGAAGGAAATACAAGTTACTGGTAAGTACGCTTAGAATTACTTTTCAGGGTCAGTGCTGGGCTAAAAGATGCAGCACTAGGTTCTCTCCTGATAACAGGTGAGTAAATCGGAATTCGTAGTTCGGGTGATTTTAGAGGAATATTTGTATGTTTCAAAAATCAACACTTAGAAACTTTTCTGCTGAAAACCATACAATGGATTCCTATGGAAAGAAATCCAAGTTACTAGTAAGTATGCTTAGAATTACTTTTCAGGGTCAGTGCTGGGCTAAAAGATGCAGCACTAGGTTCTCTTCTGATAACAGGTGAGTAAATCGGAATTCGTAGTTCGTAATTCGTAGTTCGGCTGATTTTAGAGAAATATTTGTTCAATGGTGAAGGAAGGGGGCGGGGCCTGAGGTGTCATGTGCAAACACGCCCTGTGGCGCATTTTAAGTTGCTGGATTAAGTCTCCTCCAATCCTGAGGTCCCCTGGGGGCCAACTAGCCCACCAGGTACCTCCAGTATGGGCCAGGGAGCTGCATTGCAGAGAGGTGTTCAGAGGCACTCCCCTTTTTACAACACACTGCAACGCAGCTTTGTGGCACTTAGCGGAGGTACCTGGTGGGCTAGTTGGCCCCCAGGGGACCTCTGGATTGAAGAGGAATTAATTCCCCAATTTAAAACGCGGCACAGGGCGTGTTTGCACACATATCACCTCAGGCCCCGCCCCCTACCTTCACCACTGTGCAAACGCGCCCCATGGTGCATTTTAAGTTGGGGGATTAGGTCCCCTTGAATCCTGAGGTCCCCTGGCGACCAACTAGCCCACCAGGTACCTCCACTAAGCGCCATGGAGCTGCGTTGCAGAGAGGTGTAAAAAGGGGCGTGGCCTCAGAACACCTCTCTGCAACGCAGCCCCCTGGCGCATACTGGAGGTTCCTGGTGGGCTAGTTGGCCCCCAGGGACCCCCATTATTAAAGGGGAATTTGTTCCCCCTCTGCAAACGCGCCAGGGAGCGCGTTTGCAGAGTGGTGCAAGGAGGAGGCTTGGCCTCCGGCCTGATCCTGTTTTTTTTTTTAAAGCTGTGTAGCCCACCTTCTTTTTCTAATTTATTGGCCCTGGGGAACCCATCCCCTAGGTCCTGCCCCCAATTTGTAATTAAAAAAAAAATCAGGAGAGGGCCACGGGACCCAATCACCCGGGGCATGGCCCTTTTTTTTAAAATTGTGATTTTGGAGGGGGGCTGCCTTGCCCCCTCCTGTGGCCATTTCTAGCCCGGGGACCACATCCCCCGGGCCGTTTCTTTTTAAAAAAAATGTATTTATTTTTTGGGGGGAGAGGGGGTCCCCAATCTCTCCATGGTCCCAGCAGGCTCCCTGCGTCCTGCGAGAGCCAGCATTGCTTTTCCACATGGGGAGCAGCTAACATGCTGCTCCCACTGTGGAAAAGCAATCTGCTTTCCTATTTTGAAGAGAATAGGAAAGCAGTTTGCAATGGCAGGGTGGGAGTCACGAGACTCCCGCCCTGTCATTGCAAACAGCAGTGTCCCGGGGGTGGGCATCCTGGAAAAATGCAGTAGTCGGCCCTTGGGGGTGGCAGTTCCCAGGGCCTGTACAAGGCTCCAGGAGGGCCCCTCTCCCACATTTGTAAGAAGCCCCGGGGGGTGCCAGTCCCCAGGGCTGGGGGGGGCCGAGAGCCCCCCACACCTAATTTGAATTAGCCCCGGGGGTGGCGGTCCCTGGGGCTGGGGTGCCTGAGAGCCCCCCCACCCAATTTTAATAAGCCCTGGGGAGTGGCAGTCCCCGGGGCTGGGAGGGCCTGAGAGCCCCCCAGTTAATGTTTTAAAGCCCCGGGGGATGGCAGTCCCCGGGGCTGGGGGGCCTGAGAGCCCCCACCCATTTGAAACAAGCCCCAGAGGATGACGGTCCCCGGGGCTGCGGGGGGCCCCATGAGCCCCCCGCATATATTAAGTAAGAGCCCCGGGGGGTGGCGGTCCCTGGGGCTGTGTGGGCGGGATTGGAACCCCCCACACTATTTTTTTCATAATGCTCCCGAGATTCCCCCCCCCCCCCCCTGAGCAGGCCTAGGGGATCAGTGTGTGTCTACCCTGCACCCTTTTCGCGTTTTGCGGCATTTGCTTTGGGTTTCTCACATGATGGCTGCCAACACTCCCTGATTTAGAGTTTTGACAGCCAATTAAAATACAGCTCATGCACAGCAGGGTGCACGTAGGCTGCGCTTTTGGTATGCAGATAGGTACGCGAATCCACCGCGCCTATAGATATATAAATGACTTTAACTGTCATTTTCTCAGGAACTACTGAACGGATTTACACCAAATAAGCAAAAGGCATGAGTCTAAACCAAGGACTACCTCTGTAATTCCGTTCAGCAGTTCGGGCTGTAGCTGCGGCTAAAGGTCCTATGGGAAATTGCATAGAGAAAACGCGTTTTGGGACCCACTTTTTTCTCGCCCCCTGCTTGATGAATCATCGTGAAACTTCTAGGATAGGAGCTGACAGGTGCTAGCCAAAAGTTTGCAAAAGTTTGTGCAGATACGCCAATCGACGCCAAAGTTATTCCAAATAGAATGTTGCGGATTTCCTATGGATAATAGGTCCTAAATATAACTACCTACTGGTGACCGCCTCTAGGTAATATCTATATAATATATAATTATTATTATTACGATTGTTTTCAAACACATAAGTCTCTAGACCGGACCTAAAAATCAGTGTTGTAATTGGTTACCGCTCATGGAGTCACTTAGAATAAAAGGTATTTTAAATAAATTGTATGTTCCCCTATGATTTTGAGTTGTGTTTTACATCAATATGTTTGACAATACCTGCACATTTATTTAGTTAGTACGAGAACTATGCACACCACTCATGCAGTTACTCTCATTAATAAGACTATAATTTATTTGGCGACTAGTTGTAACTGATGCAGGATGCTGGTGCATGCTAGGGCTGTATGACAGAGGCACGCATTGCGGAACCAGGCTTGCCTCTACAACACAGCCCCAATCATAAATGTGTCTTAACCATGCATTCCTTTACCACACATGCCTTTACCATGCATGCTTTTACCACGCAATTTCGTTATAAAGGCAAGATTGTAAAGGGTTATGCGCGGTAAAGATCACCACTACCCCGACCCCACCCTCCATGCCCCAAGTCATAAAATGTTATCCCCTACCTCACCCACCTGCCCTGAGGCTTAAAACCTACCTGCTGCCCTTAAAACTACCCTTCCCCTCCCGCCACCCTGAGGACTAAAACCTTGTCTCTACCAAAAAAAGACCCCAACCCCAGCCCCCCCACTCTGAGCCCTGAAACGAACTCCTGCGCTGCCCTTAAAACTACCCCTATCCCTTCCCTTGCCCTGAGGCCTAAACCCTGTCCAATTCATAAAAACAACCATGACCCCGCCCTGAGCCCTTAATCTGACCCTCAACTCTAAAAACTCCCCCCCCCAACCTAGCACCAGTCCTTAAAACATACTATACCTCACTTATGAGACCTAAACTGTTTGGATGTTTGAGGTGGTCCCATCTGGAGGGGAACCGGTCTGGCTTTTTAGGCTTATCAGGCTTTCTCTATCACTATGACTGATTTACAGAAGGTGGGCTTCTGCTTGGACTATCACAGTGGGCAAAAATAGATAATCTGGAAACTATCCCCAAGTGATAGCTAGGCTGAAATTAATTCGAGCATTCCTTCTGTTAGAGTTTTCAAAGTTCATATTTATGTGTGACAACTAATATTGAGTATTTCTGATTTTTATGTTGGATCCAAGTCATGAGTTATGAATTAATATGATTGCAGTTGAAACAACTTTAATATAAGGTATTGAAGTTTGTTTATTAGCAGGATTTAGTTGTACCACATTTTGATTTTAAAAAGCTATATATTGAATAAAATGTATGCTAAATCTGTTTTCACTCCTCTATTCAGTCTTAATTTGTTATTTATGATACTCTGCTAAACTGATGTTTGCTAATGTGATCTTTTAAGTAGGTCAACCTGAGTGGAACTTCCTGAGGTAACTTGCGGGTTATGATTATTGGAGTACAGTTCTAATTATGGGGTACAGGGTTTCACTTCCACACTTCCAACATTTTGTTTTAGTCGTGGGCATGCTTCCTGTGAAGCACAAATGTACTGACCAAACTTGGCCATGTTAGCATCATGTTAGCATTTCTACACAGGTTGCCAGGAGCAGAGTGAATTGCATTTAAATCTTTATAAGTGATCCACAGGGCTTAATGTGAGCAGGTGGGGAAACCAGGCACTCATTTCTGGGGTCCTGCACTTATTTTCAATCATTAGACAAGAGTGAAAGGCATTGTGGTAAACATTTATATGTTAGCCCAGTATTGTTAATAATCCAAGGACCGTTTATGGGCACAGTATATTCTATACATAGGAAGGTTGATCTCTTTAGTGTCTTGTTCGCGCTATATAAAACTTTATAAATGAAAGGGGAAAAAAAGAAGGAAGAGGAAGAAGAAAAAACACTGACAAAGAGAGTGAGACGAGATTAAAAATAACTTGCAAGAGTGAAATAAAGGGGCAGGAAGTGTAGAGTAGTGAACTAAAGATGCATGAGTTGGAATCAAGACTAAACAACCTTGGCATTCGTTAACCGCATACATTCTGGTCGTGGGCTTTCAAGAAAAACTTTCAGCCACTGTACTTATTATTTTACAAATTAGGCACTGGTCCACAGATCAGTTTACAAAAGGAGACTAAACAATATTGTATGCATGTCTCATGAATGATTATCCTTCAAGTAACTGGCGATCTGGCAGACTGGCATCTTTTAAAAAGTCCTAAGTTAGCAGACAAGTTTTTTTAGCAGTGGCCATCAAGATATGGAACAGTCTGTCAGCCCAGATTCATCAAGAATCTATTTTTTGCCCATGGCCCAGCACCAAATTCTTCTGTTGCATCCTGAGTACTGAACTTATGCCTTTTGTTATTTCATGTACTCAACGTCAACAATTGTATGTATCACATTGATGTACACATCTTACAACGGTTGTGTGTCAGATTTCCAATCTTTTCTTCTCCCTCCTCAATTCCTCTGTGTTGCTTTTTATTATTAAAAAACAAATAAAGTTTCATGAAGAAAAAAAAACCTGCGCCACTCACATTTAGAAATGCTGGAAAACATGGTTCAATATATAAACCATCAGATCCCGGCACAGTCTCAAGTGCCATTACTTCAATGGACGAATGCAGGGCTTTACAAAACAACAAATTACATTACAATTCGTGCATTGAATCTTCAGTTAATTTCAGTGCTTTGCATCTCATTTTACCTTAGTACTATGCATATCATTCATGTAGTCATTCTTATTACTCTGCACTTCATTTATTCTGCCACTTATTGCTATGGGCATCATTCACTTGGCCGCTCACTGCAAGGCACATAATTCATTCATCCACTCTCAAACCTCCACACATTGCTCATTCAGATTCTTTAAGTAACTCCTTCTCGCCATGTACATTGATCATTTAGTACTTGTAATTACTAGGTAGTGAAGTCATTAAGCAGCTCATAATATTATTGTCATTAAGTCACACTATTCATATCCATATATACCATTTCTCAGAACACTATTCATTCAACTGTATTTATTTTATTTTTATTTATTTATTAAAACAGTTTTATATAGCGCTGGCTAGACCCAAGGGTATCAGAAAGCTTTACAGGGGTTGGAAGTAGAAACAGATTGCAATATTACATTAATACAAAAAGGAAAAGGGTGACAAAACAAATGTGACCAAAATGCAAAGAACAATAAATACATGGACAAGAAGATCAGAAGTACATAAAGTCCATAACCTTGATTTGGATAGTTGTGCAAGCGTGGGTAGCCAGGGATGATGGTGGGAAAGTATGGGGATAGGGTGGAACCTAGGTAGGTGATAGAAGAGGAGATAGCATGTAGGAGTAGGTGGAGATTATATGAGGACTAGTAAAAGGAGGGTGGAAGGGAGAGAGGCGGGGGAAGTACGTCAGGTATAATGTGGAGAGAAACATAGCACTGTCATGGGCTGGTTGAGAGACCCTGATAGGTAGCGGGATTAAGGACCCCAGTATTTGTAGAGGAGATGTTGCTTGAGATCTTTTTTGAAGCTGAGGTAGGAGGGCTGGCAACGAAGTTCTTTGGGGAGTGAGTTCCAAACCGTAGGAGCGTTATCGGAGAAAGAGCGTGATTGAATTGATTTATTGTTTACCAAGGGAGGAACCAGCATGAGAGTATTAGTGCTCATCATTTCTCTGGCACAGCCCACTTTGTGTGAAGTTTTTGTGAGAGATACAGTGGGGTTTGAAAATGCAAGGCTTTATTCGTAATGCATGCATACTTGTAGGAGGATCTGCCTTCGATAGGAAGCCATTTGAAATCTTTGAGGATGGGAGAGATGTGATCAAACCTCTTGCAATCATCAATAAGCCTGGCCACGAGGTTAAGGACTGACTTGATTGGGGCTAAGTGTGCTTTAGGAGTTTCGGCGAGAATGGCGTTACCATAGTTCAATCTGGAGAGTACTAATGATTGAACAACAGATTTAAAGTCATCAACAGGAATGAAGGGTTTAATTTTCTTGAGGTGATGTAGAGAAAAGGTAGCGCCTTTAGCTGCATTTTTTATGTGGGTAGAAAGGCTCATGTTTTGATCCATACTTATTCCGAGAGATTTAACTGAGCTAGTGGTGGACAAGGAGCAGTTGAGGGCTTTAAGATCAGAGATCCAATGTTGAATGGGGAGTCGGTTATTTTTAGGAGCACAGAGAATGACTTCTGTTTTTTTAGGATTGAGTTTAAGGTGATTGTGATGGAACCATTGTTGAATCTTAGTCAGGGCATCATTGAGGTGAAGAATCTCTGCATGGGAATTGATTTTATAGTAAAGCTGGGTATCATCCGCATAGAGGTGATAGTTGATTCCTCCTTTGCTTTAGAATGAGGGTGAGGGGTTCCATAAAGAGGTTAATAGAGAATGAGAGAGAATAGAGCCCTGGGGAACACCCAAGGTGACAGGCTTAGGTTTAGAAAGACAATTGTTGATTTTAATTTGTTGGGTTCTGTACTGAAAGAAGGAGGTCAGCCATTCGAGAACAGGACCATTGAAGTCAAACCAATCTTTGAGGGTGTTGAGTAAGGCAGAATGGTTTACAGTATCAAAAGCAGCAGAGAGGTCAAGAAGAATGAGAAGGGAGGCCTCCCCTTTGTCGAGGGAGTGGTGGATATCATCAACAATGTTGAGCATCGCAGTTTCAGTACTGCAGCCCTTTCGAAAGCCTGACTGTAATGTGTCTAAAAGGCTAAATGAGTCAATGTGGTTGTCCAGTTGGAGCGAGGCACTTTTTTCAAGGGCCTTGGAAAGAAGAGGCAGATTAGAGATAGGACACAAGTTGTTAAGGTGGTTGGGATCAGCAGTGGCATTTTTTAAGGGTGGGAGAGATTTGGCCTAGCTGGAGGAAAACAGGGACATACCCTGTGGTCAAGATGAGAGTCCAATAAGGAGCAATGATATGATTTCAATCTTGAACAAGGTTGGCGGGGAGAGAGTCAAAGGTATGAGAGGAGGGTTTAAGCTTAGTGATGATGTTGAGGACATCTCGCTCAGTAACTGGGTTAAAATAACGGCAAGATGTATTATTTTTTAATTGTGGACTGGTGAGGAAATGTTCAAGGGGTGATGGTGTGGGGGAGATGAACAGAGTTAGGAGGGGGTTAAGGTATAGAAGGAGACTTGGATAGGAGGACAACGAGGGGTGATGAGCACTGTGGAGAGGGAGAAGCTGCAAAGGATAGGTCAATCTTGGCGATTTTATCAGAAAAGAAGTTTGCAATCTCTTCACATCTTTCGATAGAGGCCGTCAATTTGGGAGGGGCAGAAGCTGTTTGATTTTTGATGATGCTGAATAGTTCTCTAGGTCTATTCTTAGCTCGGTCGAGTTGTGCGCGGAAGAAGGAGGACTTTTCATTGAGGATGTGTTTAATAACTGTAGTCATTACTATGCACTAAAGGGCAGAAGTATAATTTCCATTCGCAACCCAGGAAGAGCAGTTTGCACAGCTACTGGTCTGTGAATGGGGCTGCAATTTCTTAAGTGACCTAGGGCCAGATGTAGGAGCCCTAATACCAGTCGGAAACGGCCGATTTTGGCCGTTTCCGACCGGTATTAGGGTTTTCAGATGTAGCGCATGCATTTACAGAATCGGTATTTTACCAATTCTGTATTTACCGATTCGGTAAAATTACCAAATCGGTAAATACAGACTCGGTAAAATACCGATTCTGTAAATGCAGATGTAGCTGGCACATGTCAGAGTGCCACAGGGCTTTAAGAATCGGTATTTTACCACCCAATCCAATTGGGTGGTAAAATACCGAATCCAGGTGTGCATGCACATGTGTGCATGCACACCTGTGCCATGTGACACACAGACATGCCCTTAGGGCATGTATGTGTGCCACATGGCACACAAGCCTGTACTTGGGGTGCTAGAGGGTGTCAAAGTGACACCCCCTGCACCCTTGCAGGATTCGGTATTTACCTATTGGTAAATACCGAATCGGTAATGCCCATTGATTCCTATGGGCTTCAATGCCCATAGGAATCAATGGGCATTACCGATTCGGTATTTACCGAATCGGTAAATACCGAATTTTACAGATTCGTAATTCAGAAATTTCATTTACCTAAATCTGACCCCTTCTAATTTACCTACTCTTAAATACCGAATCGGTAAAATTCGGTATTTAAGAGTAGGTAAATCAGATTTACCTACATCTGGCCCTTAGTGTCCATTCGCAGAGGGTAGCAAATGCTAATGAATAATAATTAGGCAGACTGCAAGTTGTGATCCCCTGTAATTTTTTGCCAATTTAACAATGGAAGCCTGGAAGGCAAAGCAGATCTGCCCCTGTATTTGCATTCCTAAAGGGACAATATATATTTTTAAAAGCAGCACGAGTTTATTATAAAAACCAGTGTTGCCTTTAAAAAAGTTTCCCATTTGGGAAAACATTAGTGGAAGCAGGCAGAGGCCGAGGGGACACCGTAATCCTTTTCGTATCTGTAACCAGCTCCTTTGAGGTGTCAGTAACTGATCAATGATTTGGAACTTCGATTATATTTACAAACAATTTGTATATACTTTGACATCTTGCAGATAGAGGGGACCCCTCTTCCATACCACTTCGTAGTTGAAATTCAGACTGGATTGGAACATCTATTTTGTGAGTCATAAATGCTCTTCTGACACACAAAATGGATTTTAGACCTACCAAAAAGCTACTTTGTGGCCACAAACAGGTGATTGTTTTGAATTGCAAAATTGAATTGAAAAGATAAAGGGTTTTATTGCAAAATGTAAAGTAAGTTGTACAGAGTCAATATGACATGAAGGCTCTCAGATGCAGAGTTATACAGTGTATGCCAAAGCCACAAAATATTCCATCTCCAGATGGGCAGCAAAATCAGTACACAATTGGACAGCATTCCTAGCAGAATAAGAAAGTCTTCTTGCTCACCCCCAAAATTGAGGTTTATTTATATACACAATTCTTGCATATTAAATTAACAGCTCTGCAGATTCATCATGGACTGAGCAAATATATCATTTGTTCAGCAAATCAGAACACTTAGAAAATAAACACCCAATTGCCTTAGCACCTGAGCACTAACCCTTTTTATAAATAATTATTCAGCACCCTCTATGCTCATGTCATCTAGAGATCTTCAAATTAAATAAGTTATGAAACATTGACAGTAAGAATTTCTTCAAGTGAATAGGTCCAGTGAACAAACAGAAGATGTAATTACAAGTAACCATTTTACATCTGCACCTTGGAGCGTTCATCAAAAGCAAAACAATACAGCAATAAAACAAAACAGCAAGTTTGTGCTGTGGAGCCTGTGGGGAGAGGGTATGTGCAGGGAGGTAAGCATGAGTGAGGGTCAGAAATAACTTCCACCTTGTTCAAAAGGATGTCTGCACAGAAATGTGGCATAAATAGAACACATTATTAAATACACTTCTACATATCTTGGAAACGTGTTTACAAAGCAAAAACACTATGTCAGTCTATAGATGTAAATTGTTTGTGAAAATGCATATTACACATTGTTAATAATGCTCAAAAGCATGAATCTTCAAAGCACTTCTTCAGTTTTCCTTATGGTGCTTGACTAAATGCTACAGGTCCGAGTAATTTGATTAAATAAATAGTATTGAAAGACCCTTAACACAATATATACTTAGTATTTAGCGTATCAAAAATAAGCATAGTACTGATGGTGACTGAATTAATTATGTGCATTGTAATGAGTGACTGAATAAACGCTGTGTGAAGTGTCAAGAGCGAGTGAATTATAAGCCCAGTACGGAATATTAAACATTCTACTGTATTTGACTTTTGAATCAGGTAGAGAGTTTCTGAATAAATGATAGTGCCAATATTGTGAGTGAGTGAGCGAATTTTCATTCCACTGTGCTAATATTGGCTGATTTGTTTATTGGCACCGTACATTGAGTGCTAATAAATGTTATTCATGGTACTGGCAGTGACTGACTGAATGATGTGCTCAGTGCAATGCGTGACAGTGCCAGCTCGGTTGTGTCCTGAGTGAGGTTGGGACTCCAGCCGTGGTAACTATAGTTACCCTAATGCAAAGTTACAACAACATATGATGTAGTGCAGGGTAAAATAAGCTTGTTTACCACTGCCCAATTTAATATGCATTCAACAATGAGTAAGCATGTTTTTATCTAGTGGGTACTGGTTCTAGTTAAAGTCCATCCATGTGCCCTAATCTGAACACTCCATTGAATAATTTAAACTGAAAACTGACTCTGGTATTAAACAGCCAAAACATGGAAGAGAAAAAAGATTGTTCTTAGCATTTATGTGACCTCTGTGTTTGTGTTAGCTCTACCGTGCCACCTGCACGATTACGAAGGTGGCAGAATACCATAACCTAACACCTGTGCCAACCATCCCAGTGATAACATGTAGAAAGGAACTAACAATAGATACAGAGCCACAAGACTAGTACTGCGGCAACGGTAGCTGAGGACTCAGGCTAAGAACGAGAATAGTGCATGTGCTTCAAAATAACATGGCACAGGAATACGACGACTCACCACAGAAGTGGGTACGTTTGAAACCTAGCTAGACAGGGGGAAGGCAATCACTAAACATGGACAATGGAATGAAACGGAAACAAGGCTGCAAACGGTAGGGGGAGAATAGTACTAGGCAGAGACACTAATAGGACCTACATTGAAAGCAAGATACAGGAAACCACACAGAATACAAGTATTTAATATACATACTAATACTGAACTGGGGTCTAAGGAACATGGGATATGCCAGGCATTAGGGACTAGGGGGCACATGTAGGTAAAATAGGTTTTGCGATTCGGAAAATGCGATTTTCCGCAAATCGCATTTTCTGAATCGCAAATCGCGATGTAGATAAATAATCGCAAAAAAATAGCGATTACCAAAAAATCTCAGAATATTATAGCGATTACTCAAACAGCGATTCCTTAATAGCGAAATCGCTAATAAGGAATCACAATTACGGAAAACAGCAATTCAGGTGCAGAATGATGACATCACAACCAGGAAGTGTGACTGCCCATGCTGCACCTGATTGCCAGCACCTGTGTCTGAGTCAGAAGCTGCCTGAGAGACTGTGAGGAGGGAGTGTGGTTTTCACTCAGCACTTGCAGGAAGGAGAAATGGAGTCTCAGGGGAATGAGAAGCAGCCAGAGGAGCCCACAAGAAAAAGAAAACAAAAGTTTAGTGAGAGGGAGCTTGAGGTGCTCACAGAGGAAGTTGTAAGGCAACATGACCTCCTTTTTGGAAAGAATTCTGTCCGTATTCCAGAGGCAAGGAAAAGGAGAATCTGGAATGAGATCCAGGAGAAAGTGAACGCGATTGGTGTAACCCACCGCACAGTTGAAGATCTACGCAAGCTGTGGTACGATATGCGCCAAAGGTCCAAGAAGAGGGTGGCCACTAGATTAGCTGAAGCAAAACTGACTGGAGGTGGGACCTCAACAGCACCAGAGCCGATGCCCCTGGAGAAGTTGGTGGAGGGCACACTTATGCCTGTGACTGGCGTGGCTGACCTGGACAGCTCCGAAAATACAGACACCAGACAAGGTAAGATGTATGCCAATATCCCCAAAACATACCCAGCCCACTCACAGCTCCAAACACCCATGCCTGAGTACAACTCCAGTACATGTCCACAAGCACACACAGAATTGCATTATGGGAAATGTAGTTCCATGCACTGATACTTGGTCCTGTGACACATAGCAAAGGGACATAGGGTAGAGTCAGACTTGGAATGTGTAAAACAGACAAATAGTAGTCATGTGATTAGTTGTTTTACAAACTTTAATGCATAACAAAATTATAACATGACACACAACTAATGTGTGCATTTAATTTTACAGCACCACCAACAACACAGGAAACAGTGGCTGAAGGGGTGGAGACACCAGCAAATGTGGACGTGGCAGGGCAGGAGGAGCAGGGCGCAGCAAGACACACACAACCTGCGCCACCCAAACGGCACAACATTGTCTCACCACTGCCACTGATTGAGGCAGAGTCCACAGATGCAGATGAGGAGGCACAGCCAGGTCCAAGGCAACTAGTAAGGCAGCACACACCACAGGCCACTGTACAAACATCAAATGGCAGTGGTTCAAGACGCAGGGCACGGGCCACTACCAGCAATTCGCCATCCGAAAGAGACACAGTGATTGCAGTCCTAGAGGGCAGCATGTTAAGAGCACAACGCCTGCAAGGTAAAGGCATTCGATCAATCCAGCGCCAACTTGCCACACATAACCATCACATGTCTGAGTTGCGGCTCAGTGTGAATACCATGACTGGTGCATTGGAAGGACTGTTTAGGGAGATCAGGAGAGACAGGCTGGCCAGGCGCAGGGAGAAACACCGCCTACACACCCGGATGGACCTCTACACTAAGGCTGTGAACCACCAGCCCACCGCCATATCCCTGCTAGCTAGGAGATGTGTGAGCATGCAGCACAAAATGGCACACTGCTGCCAGGATGTGGGTAGGGGCCTGGTGCAGGTCACACATGCGGTTGACCAAATGTGTGGAACACTGGGCAGCTTGGACACTGATGAACAGTCAAGCAGGAGCAGCCTAACTCCTCCACTTCCTGCAGAAAGACGCTGGAGTGGGCTTCAGGGTAGAGCAGGGGAAGACACCAGTGAGGCCAGTGCGCAGCCCGAACAGGGGCAACAGGGCGTGCACACAGGAGATGAAGGGGCAGCATGTACTCATGGCAATGTGTGAGGCAACACATGCCATATGGACTAAGTGACTCTTGACAATGATATTACTGTGACCTCAACTGGCCACCAGGAGCCGTCCCAGGTGGAAGGGGTGGAGCCGAGCATGAGGGCATCTTTCTTGTCCGAGTTCAGTTTCAGACAACTGCCCTTCATCCATTCGGTGACAGCCTTCATCCCAGCGTGGAATTTGGTTTTGGCGGTGGGAAGGCCTATGGTGAGGGAGAGGATCAGCTGGGTGTCTTCGGCATATGAAACTATGTTGAAGTGGTGTGATTGGGTGATGTTGGTGAGCGGTGTCATGTAAATGTTGAAGAGGGTCGGGCTGAGGAATGATCCTTGGGGTATGCCACAGGTGATCTTGGTGGCGGCGGATCAGAATGGAGGGAGGCGGACTCTCTGGGTTCTGCCGGTGAGGAAGGAGGTGATCCAGTCCAGGGCTGTGTCCCGGATCCCCGCGTTATAGAGGCCTGTGCGTAGGGTGTGGTAGCAGACTTTGTCGAAGGCGGCCGAGAGGTCCAGGAGGATGCGGGCTGCAGTTTCGCTGTTGTCCAGCAGGGCCCTGATGTCATCGGTGGCGGTGATGAGGGCGGTTTTGGTGCTGTGGTTGCTGCGGAATCCGGATTGGGATGAGTCCAGAGTGTTGTTCTCTTCAAGGAATTGGGTCAGTTGTCTGTTGACGATCTTCTCTATGACTTTTGCCAGGAACAGGAGCAGGGAGATGGGCAGGAAGTTCTTGAGGTCCTTTGGGTCTGCTTTGGGTTTCTTGAGTAGAGCGTCGATCTCTGCATGTTTCCAGCTTTCTGGGAAGGTGGCGGTCTCAAATGAGCTGTTGAAGATCTTATGACTTTGGGGTGCGATGACAGAGTTCGCTTTGCTGAAGATGTGGTGGGGGCAGGGGTCTGATGGTTAGTGGATGGTGTTCATGATCTTGATGGTGTCTTCGTCGTTGATGTGGTTCCAGGAGATCAGGTGGCCGGTGTGACTGGGAGGCGGTGATTCAGGGGTGTCAGCGGCTGTCGGAGAGGTCTGGGTGTTGAAGCTGTCATGGATGTCTGCGATCTTGCGATGAAAGAAGGAGGCTAGAGAGTCGCAGAGGTCTTGTGATGGTGGGATGTAATTGGAGCTGAGGTTGGCGAGTTCCTTCACGATATTGAAGAGTTCTTTGCTATAGTGTGCGCTGTTGGCGATGCGTTCCTTGAAGGATGTCCTTTTGGCTGTTTGAATGAGTTGGTGGTGCCTGCGGCTGTAGTTCTTGAGGGCTGCATGGTTGTCCGGTGTTTGGTGGTGGCGCAATTTATTCTCTAGTCTCCGGCAGGTCTGCTTGGATGTCTGGAGGTCGGCGGTGTACCAGATGGCTCTTCTGTCAATGCATCTGTTTTTGGGTTTCTTGATTGGGGCGAGAGTGTTGGTGCAGTAGTTGATCAATTGCTTGAGGTTGGGGGTGGCAGTGTCGGTGTCGGTGTGGTCGGTCAGTGGGTCTCGGGTGAGGGTGATGATTAGCTGGTCTTTGGTGACCTTTTTCCAGCTGCGGTGGGGGATTCTTTGCTGGTGGTTGTGTGTGGTGGTTTTCTTGAAGGATAAATGGATGCAGCGGTGGTCGGTCCAGTGGAGTTTGGTGGTGTGGCGACGTGGCTGCTGGCGTAGAAAATGGGGTTGAGCGTGTGTCCGGTGGAAAGGGGTGGGTGTTGTGACGAGCGGTTTGAGGCCAAGGTTGGCGAGGTTGTCCAGTAGTGTGGTCGAGTTACTGTCATTGGTGTTATCGAGGTGGAAGTTTAGGTCTCTGAGGAGGATGTAGTCTGTGGAGGCCAGGGCGTGCGCGCCAACGGTTTCTGTGATAGAGTCGATGAACTGTGGACGGAGACCGGGGGGTCTGTACATGAAGGTTCTTCTGAGGGTGGTGTTTGGATTGATGTGGATCTGGAAGTGCAGGTGTTCGGCGGTGCTGTGGGTGTCTTCGGTGTTGGTTGAGATTCTGAGGGTATTTCTGTGGACAATGGATGTTGGACTTGGCCCTTTTCCCCTGAATGTTCTCGCTTTGTGGGAATCAACATGTCCTGTGGATGTATTGCAATAGTAATGTTAAATGCTGTGCAATGGTGTACGCACCTATATCGCCCCCATGGTAGGAAATGCATATGCCATGTGTGAGAGGAAAATAATACATGCTGTGTAATGGTGTACACACCCTTATTTTCACCATTGCAGAAATGTCACTTTTAAAATGGACGTCATTTCTGTCTGCTTGTGCCGCCTGCCTGAGGTGGGTTGGCGGTCTTGTGTTTGAAGTGACAAGGTGCTCTACACTTCCCCCAGTGACAGTGAGGCTGGAACTGCCAGGGACCTTCTAGAAGCTTCCAGCTCTTTCTGGTAGGTGGGAGGAGGGGTATATATGTAGAGCAGTAGAGATGCATGGACTGGAATGAGAGGGGACACTCTGCCAGGAGGTACCGCCGCATGGGCCTGTGTGCTGGCCCCTGAGCCCTTCTGCACCCCTCTGCTGTCCACAGGGCCAGTGAGAGCCTTTGCTGGAGTGAAGACTGCTGTGTCAGGAGGAGTGCCACTTTATGGGAGATGACTGCTTCTAGGAGCTGCTGTCCTGTACTGATGAGTGCCCACTGTCTGCTGATCTTGCCCAGCCTGGCCTGCCTGCTCCGCTGCCCTAGCGCCTCGTAAGTGCTATATTTTGACTGCCTGCACTTCAAGGAGGTGAGGAGCGTGGGCGCTACTCCCACAGGTGGGACCCCGGGAACTGTGAGTCACCTAGCGCCTGGTGAGCGCCATATTTAAAGTGACTGTTGTGCTCTGCCTGTACTCTAGCGCCTAGTAGGCACTGTTTTCCTGATTACCAGAAGAGGTACACTACCTTCTTTCCCTGAAGATTCTAGTGGGACCTAGCGCCTTGCAAGTGCTATATTCAAGGTGCCTGGGGAAGAGGAGCTGACGCCTAAAGTGCTGTGCTGTCAAAGCACTATATTTCAATACCCTTGCGTGTGTGCTGCATTGTGGTACTGCCGGAATGCCTTATTCGCATCGACTGTGCTCTGCTTGCTGCCAAGGCGCTTCAACTGTGCCCAGGAGAAGAGGAGCGGACGTCTGCAGCACCGGAATTCTAAAGCGCTACGAGGGGATCCCGACGTGTGGGATTCCCCCTGCCTGCTTGGTTGACAGTGGGCAGCTGCAATATATTGGGGGGCATTGTACTCCTCACGAGCAGAGAGAGAGGAGTGAGAGACACTTCTGCCCTGATCGAGTGCTTTGCGCACTTTGCTTTTGCTGTTTTTGCAGCCAGCCCTGACTTTGCGGGACATAGGGCATTTGAGCCCCTGAGAGAGGCCAGTTGGCCTGGGGCCAGTTTCAGAGTGTTGTGCCCCTGATTGGGGCAAACTGTGTTTATGCTGGCGAGGCCTATTGCCCCATATGATTTCTTGCATAATATTGTTGCATAATGCATTTGTACCTAGGATGATACCTTATGCTTTTCCCTCCGGTTTGCAGTGCTGATTTTGGGCCATTGGTAATTAGAGAACCCCTGAGTAGAGGCTCCCCAGGCGCAGTAGCACCAGAAGCGAATCTGCAACCTTGGGGCAGCTATTCCAGGTGTATTTACATAAAGTGTACTGTTCATGTTGCTTATGCCTAATGCATGTGGTTATATCGCTAATGGTTTCTTTGCCCCCTAATGCTTACAGGATGTTTGGGGGTTACTAGGGATGCACCATTATGCTAATGTTCTGTCCTATTGTGCGCAATGATGAAATGCCTCATGTGTATGCCCCATTCTAATATGATTAGGCCCCATGTACCGCAGGAGATGCCTTATGCATCTGCTAATGCCTAAGGTGATGTTGCCTAGCGTTTTTACCCTAATGAGAATGCTTCATGCCTACTATGTTTATGCCCACAGGTTGATGCCTAATGCTTTCCCCGCCTAATAGGTTATTCATACTGTTTGTATGCCTAATGCATTAATGCTGGCAATGCTTTTACCCTAATGCTACTTTGTGGGGGTCCTGTGTAAAGTGCCTAATCTAAGGTGATTTATTGCTCCCATGGTTTAGGCCCCAGCTGAGTATGGTGTGCATAATGATATGCAGAATATGCTCACACGTTATGCCTAATGTATTCGTGTTTTCAGGTCCACTGTGACGGTAAGCCTAAGGTGTTGATTCAGGCTTTATGCCTGACCACTGTGTGTTTTATGCCTAGTGCTAATGGTTTCTTTAACCCTAAGGCTGCAATGTTGGAGTTCTGCATACTAGAGCCTAAACTGAGGTTCCCATTCCAGGCTACGGCAACAATGATTTATGCCTGAAGTTATGCATAATGTGTTTTCATGATTAATGCCTTTATGCGACTGTTTTTCCCTAATGCCTACGTGGCTGGTTTCATTTCTAGGCCTACCTTGACAAATGCCTAAAGTGATTTATGCCAAGTGCATGTCTAATCACCAGTAGGTACGGACGATGAGACGTTATTGCTTATGGACTTTTAGTTATCCTTGGACTTGTGATGGTTCCGGCAGCGGCCTGATTGGCGCTGCCCTGTATATAGCCCCCCTGTGAATTATTCCCCGGTGCCGCCTGGCACAGTTTATCTGCACCTGTGATTCCCTTCTGATGCGTTTATTTTACAATACACATACTGTTTTTCACATAACCTGGTGTGGAGTCTCTTTTTGTAGTGTGCCTTGTGTGTCACCTGTGTGGCTGCGCGGATGCTTTACACATTTCCTCCGGAGTTTGGCCCGCCCGCTCTGCACCGTGCTACCTGTTTCTAACAATGGCGATTCCGCCTCCCAGTCTGTTGATGCGATCCCTGAGGGTGATCTTGTAGCCATCTGGGATGGCTATGGCAACGTCAGGTGCCGATGAGGAGTTCATCCAGGTCTCCGTCAGGAAAGCGACGTCCAGGGAAGATGAGTCGAGCAGGTCCCAGAGTTCAACGGCGTGCCTGTGGACGGAGCGGGTGTTGAGTAGTATGCATCTGAGGTGGTTGTTGCCTGCCTTGGTAGGGGGCAGGTCATGCTGGCATACCCTGGCTGGTGAAGCTGCAGTTTCGGCAGGTGATGGGTCCATGGGTATGCTTCGGGGTGGCCTGGAAGCAGACATTAGATCGGCCGGCATTGAGTGCGTGGAGGAAGGTGGCGTTGTAGTCGCGTCTCGCATTGTGATGCTCGCGGGGGCCAAGGAGTCTGGCGCTGGGTGCAGTCCAGGTGCGCAGATGGGCTTGCCTTAGGCGCGCCTTTGGGGCGCTAGCCATGTGTGTCCGCTTCGCAACCGCACAGTGTGCACCTTTTAAGTAGGGGAGGGAAGGGGCGAGCGGCTGGGAGGCGGAGGCGGGGTGGGTTGTGGCGGGAAGGCGAATGCCGAGGCAGTATTATGGGCTAAGGGGGAAGCTGTGGGACAAGCCACTAAATACCAAGCAGTGTGCAGAAGCCAATTCAAGAGGCCCAGATTCAATAAACTACAGAAAAGAAAAAAGAAAATCGGAGCATGGGACCCAGCTGGTAGGTGTCTCGAACCCTGCCTCCATGGGACTGAAGCTGTGTGCAGTCAGGCAGAGCTGCGGGGGAAGAGCTGATCTCTAACGGCAGTCAGGGGTATTTCTCACAATAGCAGAATGTCGGAAGAGGTGGGGACCAGGCATGTGAGAAGGAGGCAAGTGACCCATGAATGAGAATGTACACAATGCCAAGTGTGGCATGGATGTGATGGCCTGACCACAGTATACAGATCACACACATATCCATTTTTACACATACCTCAGGTGTTTGGAGTGTAGTGGACAGTGGATGCAACCATGTCACCCCAGCCAGTGGGGAAGATCTTGGAAATGTAGCTTGTTATGTCACCCTCATCAGCATGAACGGAGTGGGCTGGCCCAGCGTACGCCAGGCCAGTGTAGGGGTGTGAATAAATGGCATGTAACCCTGGGCGTAGTCCACTTCTGGAATGCCCAACGTCTCTGCCAGGGCGGCAACTCTCACACTGCCACCAAGCCGACAGCGTGAGCGGAGTCGCCAGCGATCCTGTGCGGCAGCTGCACCCAGGGACGCTGGTCCCCGAACCTAGTCCTGGCCGCCCCTGCGCACCCAGGCCTCAATGCCCACCCGCCCACCCCAGTGTGTGTCAAAGAGGGCCCACCACGTGCCTGTGCAATCACCAAGCCCAGGGCCTGCGACCCTGGCAGCCATCTCAGACCATCACGGCCTCCGCAACACAGGCCCGCAGTACTCCTCTCCTGTTGACGTACTCCACCTAAATGCACAGCGGACAAGTAGGTCACACATTTGGGACTGAGTCTTGATTACGCCATGGTAGAGAACATTATTTATTGCAGATTTTATAGCACTGTACTCCCTTAGATGTGGTGCCACCAAGTCTGTGCCTAGCATTACAACCACATGAGTCTGTGGGCCCACGCGGACTACTGCCCTCAGCCTTCGCTGCGCATGAATGCGTCACAGATTTGGAACTAAGCATCGAATATTCAGGGGCAGAATACATATCATTGCACGCAAGGAGATGCATAAGAGGATGACGCGTTGCAGTCCAGAAAGAATAGGATCATCGTTACGGAGGTGATTGAACACTACCGACAACTGCCCTGGTGTCCCTAACTCTGTGCATCGCGAGCCAATGACACCTAGCTGTGGGCTACTGCTGACCACTGCCTCTAGCCTACACTGTGGTCCAGTAGGTCACAGAGTCTTGATTTAGCGATGGGTTGAGTCCATATCAGTGTGCCTGCATCATCACAGACTGCATCCTCTCTCAGCCCCGGTGCCCCTAACTGTGTTCCCTAACAGACATGGACACTCACTGGTTGTACATTGGTGGCATCTGAGTCTATGGACTAGGGGGTAGTTTCCATCCTCATGTAGCTGATACCGAATTGGCTCTGGCAATGAGGCTGTCGCTTCCCACCCCACCATTTGCTGTTTCAGGATAAAATCAGACCTTTGCATCATGCCTGGAGGACACCTTCCACTGTCCCTCACAACCCTCCGTCCCATTTACCTCGGACATCGATGAGTACTAGCCCAGTCCGCGTGGCCCTACCTCAGAGCACTGCAAGTCCCCTTCCTGTGGCGGGGGGCCTGTGCCTGCCGCTGTGCATCCAGAGCCACTAACTCGATGCTGGTCAGGTCCGGGACCCCTTCTTCTGCGATATTGGATGGCCTCTGAGACAATGGCCTTGTTGTCCTCAATTCCATGTGTCTGTGGCCCCTGCTGTCTGCTGCCTCCGGTCTCAACTGTGGACCACCAGGGCTCACACATCAACTCGAGTACTGACCGGACCGCGCATCACCGCAGGAGGCCCACGCCACCATCTCAAGGGTCAACTCCATTCATCAGCTGCCAGAGTCGAAACAGTGGTACTGGCAGACTAACGGAGTTGCTCAGGCCTGTCGTGGATGCCTTCATCTTCCTGAGCCCCTCCACAGCACTCCAGGTGCCACTAACTCAGTGCACCACAAATCATTGTCCATTACTGATTTGCTTATGTGCTGTGGAGAGCTCACACAGCAATGTCACCACGGGTAGTGCGGGAGACCGGGGATGACGATGAGGAAGATGATGCATGTGTGATGACAGCCCCCCACTGGCGCTGCGTCAGGAAAGACCCGAAGGGACTCAATCCTAGACATTTCCTTCACATGAGCCCCAACCTCAGTGCACTGCAAATCACGGACACTTCTATGTGTGTGTTGGGTGACCTCTGTAGTTGCTCTGGCTCACTCCATGTTGCTCAGCAGTTTACTTTGTTATGCAGGTGTTTCCTGTTTCCATTGCACTGGTGTCCACATCTCAAGTTGTTGCCAGCACCTAGCACTCTGTGCGGGCAGGCTTCTACTCACCCCAGACACATCCAGCACAGGCATCACTGTAGATGTATGTGTGTGTCCCTGTGGTCTTGTTGTATGCATGAGGCCCCTGGGCACTGCACCATTACATTGTGCTGTGTACAGTGGACACAGACATGTCACCGCAGGCAGCGGCTGAGACCTTGGATATGTAGCTTTATCGTCAGCCACTCAATGCATATGAGGAGTGGACTAGGCCATTGTACAAAGGTCCATAATGGGGGTGTGAATGATAATTCAGTGGCTCTGGGGTGGTTCATTGCAGGACATGTGCACATGCATGTCTATCTGTCGTGATGGGGTGTCGGTGGTCCCTGATGGGACATGTACACCCACGTATGTGATTTAGTTAGGCTTCCATATGCTCTGAACCCACCCGCACCTGTTCGGCCACCTCCTTTGGGCATTCTGACACCTAGCATTGGAATGCGTTGTGTGACTTGATGAAGTGTTGGGGCCAGCCATGGTGGAGGGTGCTTCCTCCATGTGGTCTGTGCAGGGGCTGGGGTCTCCTCTATGTAGCTTGGCTACCCTGATCATGGGGGTGGGTTGCCTGAGAAGTCCATGAGCTGTTTAGGGCGTCGGTGTCGGAGGTGTGGTGGTGGTCTCCGGCATCACTGATGGGTCTCTGGTCTGACCTGCTGGGGGTGTTTTTTGTCCCTCTGCAATGTGAATGGAAGATGCACGTTGACATTGTGTTGTCATTTATGTTTGTGCATTGCTCTTGTTTCCATGCTGACTGTGTGACAATGTACATTGTGACTGTTTGAGAGGTGCTGGCAATTTGAGGGGAGAGTGGACATTAGGACTACATGACGGAAGTGAGGTTGTACCCTTGCATATGCATCACACAGTTCCCTGCTATGTCCAATGTGAGTGACCTGTTTCTAAATATGAGAGGACCCAGATGTGTCCCCTGCTCTGCAGTGTGGGTGTTGCACTTTGTGCCATGGGATGTGCTATGATTGCTATGTGTGTGTGCTGCAGTGTGCCACGGTGATGAGGGACATGGTCCTGGGTCATTGTGGGTGCGCAGTGTGCTCTACTTGACTGTGCATGTGTGCCATTGTGCCCATCTCCCTCCATCTCCCCAGTCCCTGTTCATTACTCACCCTGTTGTTGTTGTGTCCGGTCCTCTCGAGCTGTGTCCGTACTCCCACCTCCTTGCACTGTCTCAACACTGATGACTGGCCTCCCTTTCCTCCTGCTCCTCCTGTGGTGCAGGACCCCCACCTCCAGTCGCTATTGCTGGCTTCCTGTTGGCATCGTCTTTGGGCCTTGTTTAAGTTTTCAGGTCATGCCAGCGCCTCTTGGCCTCATCCATTAGCCTCCTCGACAATCCGGCTGCATTCCAGGTAGTCTGATTGTGGGTCAATTGCTGGCAGTGTTCTGTCGCCTCCGTGGCGATGATCAGGTTGTCATGTGGGCTGCACCCCGTCTTCTTCTCCCTCTTCTCCCTGGCCTTCCCCGACCCTGTTGTACCTTGCTGGTGGTCTGGGGGGATTGTGGGGTTTGCGTTGGCCTCTGCGCTCAGTCAGGGTGCATCCATGGTACTGCACACTTTTGCTTGTTTCTGGTGTGTTTTTCTTGTTCTGATTTTATAGTGTATTTTCCTGCCAGGCGCGTGGGATTTGTAGGCTTTTAGTATCGCACTTGGCCTCATTGCAGCTTTTTATGCGCTCGTGTTTCGCATTTTTGCGGCGTGGTGTTGATTTTAACAAAGCCATTTTATGCGTTGTCTGGTGACTATCGCACGTTACCGCCGTGTTGTGAATACTTGGGTAACACGGCGTAAAATTCCAGCGATGAACTGCGATGTTGTAGGTTGCCCCAATGACTCATAAATGTGAAATTCAATGTATAGGAAATGTTACGTAAGACATTGAGGGGTGCAACATTTGAAAAGAAAAAATAATTGTGGAATTGTGGTAGAAGGCACTCGAGTCACGTTGGTGCTGTTGTCTGCAAGTGTAGGTTATGTTGTCTTGCCTGCCTTTTCACACAGAAGGACTGCACAGACCTGTGCCCTCATGCATCTCTCATGGGCTAAGGGCAGGTGGAGGGCTGCTCGTGCTGTTTCCCGGTGGCATGGGAGCAGCACCACCCAGCGTCATAATAGGAAAACATCTCTTGTGGTACCATGGCACTGTACAAGGGATTAGTTCCTGCTTTCTGGCAGGCAGAAGAAACATTACAAGCCTGAGTTCCGCGCTTGCTGCCAGACATCGTGTGTTGGTTTGAGATGGTGGGTTGAGTCACCGGGGGGTGTAGCATCTATTCATTCTTTCATCCATCATTCAGTCTTTCACCATTCATTTCGTCCTTCCATCTGTGTGCGCATCCATATCCAAATCTATTCAACCATATCTAAACCTACTCATCATCTATCCCTCCTCCCACTGTTTCACTCACCCATACATCATCCACCCATCCCCACTTACACCCATCCATTCATTCACTCACCCCACCAGCCATTTACCTTTTCATTTATCTAGCCATCCTTTAACTTAATCATCCATCCATCCATTAACCATTTCACTCATCCATCCATACTTTCTTCCAGCTCTTCACCTTCCCTTTCACTCATCTATGTATTCTTTCACTCATACATCCGTGCATCCTTCTTTTCACTCATCCATACCCCTATTTGCCCATCCATCCTGTCAATTATCCATCCATACTTTCACTCATCCATTCATCCTCCCTTTCTCTCTCCATCCGCTTTCACTTAACCATACATTCACCCATCCATCCACTCATGAATCCATCTATTGACCCTATCAATCATCCAGCCATCATTTCTCTCATCCATTCATCCACCTTCTCACTCATCCATCCATCCTTTTGCCCATCTACACTCCCTTTCACTCGCAGACCCATCCTTTTGCCCATCAACCCTTCCTTTCACTCGCTCATCCATCCTTACATCCACCCTTTCAGACATCTGTCAATCCATTCACCCTTTCACTTATCAATTCATCAATCCATCCATCATTTAAATCATCCATCCACCCATTCACTCAGCCATCATCCACCCTTTCACGCATCTATCCATCCTTTCACTCACCCATACTCCTTTTTACTCATACATCCACCATTCCACCCATACATCAACCATTCCACCCATGCATCTATTTATTTACCCTTTCTCTTACCAATATTTCCACTCATTCACTCATCCATTCATCCTTTCTCTCATTATCCATCCATTCACCCGTTCACTCATACATTCACTCTTTCACTAATCCATCCAGCCGTTCACCCAGTCCTTCACTTACTTACTCGCCCACCTTTTCACAATAATTATGAGCAGATGCTCTGTCTGTAGAGTTGCAGACAGAAGAGGGTCATCAAGAACTTCACTCCTGCTGTAGCTCCTAAAGCAAGGGGTGGGGCGGAGGAGAGTTCACTATGCCTCTGCACATAGGCAATCTAAAAACATGGAAGTCATGAGTCAGGCATGAGGCACAGTGCCAGGACGTGAGCCTACTGTGACATGGTATTGTTTCCATAGCTTTAAGTGGGTTGAAAAAACTTGGGGGCCTCTTCAAATGGTGTGCCCGATGTAATTAAGGGTGTGACTTAAAACACATAAGCTAAAAACCTGTGCTTAGCATAGTGTGCTGCCTGACTGGCATTCTGCTACTTCTGTCATTGCATCCAGATATATAATCCATTTCACATACAACAGGCCAGGACTAATGGCTTTGTCAATGGTTGTTAGTTCCATAAAATAAAAAAGCAGCACCTATGGCTTCACTGAAAACAATATTGAAAATGCTTCAGTTCTAAAATGATGGGACTGTGAAAGAACTATAAATCCTTCTTTCGCTGGCTTCTTTTCATGAACTGGATTCTGTTTATTTCTTCCATCTGGTGAGGTGCAACATTTTTCTTTTTGTACTGTTAAAACAGAATGCACTGCCCTAGACCAAGGCTGGAGGAGGCCCACCACATGCTTTAACAGCCCAGGCTGTCCCATTGTCATTCTGTATGTGACAATAAGCCTCATATAGAATGACAATGTGCGGGGTGGGGCTGCTCTTGTGCTCATAGGAAGAGTGCGAGGCGGCCACATCAGGGAACTGAGGCTTCATGCAAGGGAACAGCGCTCCCCGCAATGCCCAAAATTACGGACAAAAGGCATCTGTACAAAGGATCATCACGGACAACGGACGTGAGATCCAAATCACGGACGGTCCGTGAAATTTAGGGACAGTTGGTCACCCTATGGAGGCTGTCCACAACTGTATGTGTGAATGGTGCAAATTGATTACAGCATTAAATTGCATCCCAACTCTAGTAGATTCTGTGAAATCTCTCGGAATCACATTGGATGAAAATCTTGATATGAAAACACATATTAAATCTATGGCAAAAAACGCCCGCTTCCATCTGAACTATCAAAGGAAGATGAAATCCTTTTTAACGGAGACAGACTTGAAACTAGCTGTGCAATCTCTGGTTGTATCTAGGATAGAATATGGATGTACTACACTTGCTGGCCTTCCAAAAATCTCAACAGCACCATTAAAATCTTGCCTCAATTCAGCGGCAAGGCTTATTACAGGATCTAGGACATTTGATCATATCTCGCCTCACTTGAAGGCCTTAAACTTGCTACCGTACGAAGCTAGAGTACAGATGAAAATGGCATGTATCACCCATAAAGTGATTCATCACAACACACCTAAATACCTAGCCCACAAAATAGAAATCTCAGGAAGAAACAGTCTCGTCAGGAGTGCCAATTATCTACTCCTGAAACCACCTATCTTCAAGAAGAAAAAAACATATGAGAGAACATTCTCAGGTGTAGCTCCCAGGATATGGAACGCCCTTCCTGCAAACATCAGAAAAATTACAAACACAATAACATTCAAGAAGGAAATCAAGAACCATCTCATGAGCAAGTTCCTCCCTTACCAAGACAATCTCTACCGAAGACGGGGCCGCTGATTATATGACATGGGAGCAGGATTTGACTGACTGAACCTTAAAGTAATATTACCTCAGATCATTGTAACTTAATTCTCAATTAGTCCATCCTGTTATTGTTTTCCACTTACAGTCTTTGATGATCTTTTACATTATATATATTGTGTTTGCAACCCAGACCATAAGATGTTAAGCGCTCTGATATCTACGGGTCATGTTCGCGCTATAGAAAACTGTAAAAATAAATAAATTAAAATAAATAAAACATTTCCTCATGGCTAGGTCATAACTCCTTAAAATGTATTGGAGATACTGTCTGAGATCCTCTGCTGTTCCATGGGCAAACCTCTGGGAACTTTTAAGGCAATCCCGCTCCAATTGCCTCTGCTGCTGTCAGTAATCTGTCAGTAACCTCAGATTTTACACGAACATCGATCTTTCTCTCTTTTCAATCAGGTAAATAGCTGGTCATCCACATATTTCTCTCTGACGTGGGTACTTAGTAAAAGTCTTCCTTCTCCTACTAGTCAATCTCGCCCTTTGGTAGTCCACTCTTCCGCCTTGGGTCAGCTAGACTATTGTAACTCATTATCTTTAGGTGCTCCTGACTATCTAAATGCCTTTATACATATGAATTGTTGAGGCAAGATTAGCCTTGTCACTTCCTTGCCATTCATCTTTATGCATTGTCTTGCACTCCCTACACTGACTACTAGCACCCGAAAGTCATATTCTAAACCCTCTGCTTTGGTCATGAAACCATACATCGGGCCGGGCCTTGTTTTTTTCAATCGGAATTTAACCAATATTCCTAAAGAGACCTTTGCGCGATCCGCCAACGCCAACCTGCTCACTAATCCTAAATTTAAGATGGCAGTTTCTAGCGAATAAGCCTGTTCCGTACCCGCTGCTCGGCTTTGGAACACCCTTTCTCCTTCTATTCGATCCAATATGGAGTTACTGACTTTTAGGAAAGCTCTTAAACCTTGGCTTTACACCCTTTGAGTTATCTTTGTGCAGTTAGATTGATTGGATCAGTTGTTTATCGGAGCAAGGACACCTTCCTAGGTATCAGTTGTTCTCTCTAAGTGTAATTAATAATAATAATACATAATAATTGACTTATCTCATTTATAGTTTGGTACAAAATTAACTAGTTTCGTTATTGACTCCTATACACTTATAGCTCCTATTTTAGATTAACAATCTATAATTATGATATTTTAGAGGGAAGTTATTTTCACGCTCAATTCACAGGCTGGCTCTTTCCTCAATCTCCATCCAGGTCAGGAATGTTCTCTAAATATTTAGGGGCAGATTTACAAGCCCCCTGCGCCACTGCTACGTCACTTTTCGTGACGTACTGGTGGCGCAGGGGGCTCCCCATATTTACGAGGGGAGGAAACGCCACCCTGCGTGACTTTTCCTCTCCTCGTAAATATGGCCCCTTCACACGCAGCACTGTGCGTGGAAGGAGCGTTCCATGGGTGTTGCTGTGGGTGTTCCCACGCAACACCAATTTAACAAGACACATCTCCAGATTTGCAGGAAATCGTAAATCTGGAGAAGCGTGTGAATGCTACGCCACTCTAGAGGTGGCGTAGCGAGGCGCAACCGGGGGAAATGTTTACATTTCGCCTCGTATTTTCCTCTTTCAATGCCTGCTGCATTCTACAGCACGTATTGAAAGAGGAAAAAGCCTCTTGTGATTGTTTTTGTGCAGGAAGGTGTCCCTTCCCGCACAAAAACAATCTCCCTACGATGCAGGCGTCCTTGAACTGTGGTGCAAGGGTGCCTGCGCCGGCGCACGGGTGCAGTTTGTGCAAAAGCGCAGGGGTAAGCACAGAGATGAGAAATATTGTAAATATGTCGCATCTCTGTGCTTTCCAAACTAACGCAGCACGGCGCAGCAAAATGACTTGCTGCACCGTGCTGCGTTACTTTGTTGTAAATCTGCCCCTAACTACATTATTTGACAACAGAAGTAACTGGAAATGTTCAGAACTACTGGACTTTTGATACCTACATCTACCTGTTTGGCTTGAACAGCTGCCACCAATATCTACCCTGGTTTCTCCAGCTTCCCTTCACATTTTTTATAGTGTTTGAAATGTGATTGGCCCTTGCTGTGGTTTTCGTTCTAACCTCATTTTCCGCCATTTTCTTTGTACGCTGCTTTAAATGTTCACAGCAATTACCATCAGAAGTGATTTGCATGAAATAGCTGAAGTACTGGAGAATAAATAAAACATGTCACTGAAATTCCTCCGCAACTGGAAAAGTACAGTTTCTCTTTATCAAAAATAACAGCAACAAACCTGTGTGTGAACAGCCTGACACGCTGATTACCCCAGCAGTTAGGAGTTGCAGTTAGAACTTTTTCCTACTGAGATGCAGAAAGGCAATGTTGACAACAGGATTGAAAAGTTAGTGTTCTTTGTGTCACTGCAACCAACAAACATTTGCTCTTTTTAGGTGGTATGTTGACTGTGTTTATTTTGCCAGTTTTTAATTAGCACCTCTATTTTTGAAGAATATGCTGTAGAGCGCCATTCATTGGGGTTTCAACTCAAGCCCCCAGCTATGTTTGCATGATTAACTGCAGCACCCGCATAAATAGTGCATTTGGCAGGTAAAGCGAAAACTGTTACGGAATTAGTCAGTCTCCTGCCGCAGAATCCAGGCACCTCCGATGCACACAGAGCATTGTGTGGAATTAGAAGAGCTCTGAGTATATTTCCGGTCACAGAATATGTGAGAACATGTACTGTAACTATTCAGACAAATGGAAGATTCAAAATCCATTTGGTTCAACAGAGCGAGATACAGCTCTATAGTTAAAACAAGCACTGGCAAAGCCAGATCTGTGGAATTTGTCAATGTTTTTTTAGTCGTTTATTTACTTATTTTATTTATCGATTTATTACATTTATAAGGCGCGGCAGCTACCCAAAAAGGGTTTCCCGGCGCCGAAGCAGATCAGAGACTCTGTTGAAAAGTGGATTACAGGTTTTGGTTAAAAAGCCAAGTCTTCAATGATTTGCAAAATTGGATGCATTCTGTTTTGTTTCAAGGAGCTATGGGCAGGGCATTCCAAAGTGAGGGGCCTAGATATGCAAATGACCATCAACCCATCCAAGAACGTTTAATTTTAGGATCGAAAAACTTCACCAGCGTGGATGAGCGGAGGTTACGTGGAGGGACATATGGACGGACCAGAGATTGTAGGTATTGAGGGGCTACTCCTATATTGATTTTAAACGGATGTATGATGGTACAATGCGTACCATTAGAACAAGGCCCTTTATGACGCAGTTTTAACAACGCAAGTTGTTACAACGACTTGCGTTGGGGGGGCGCTGATAGTGAATAGTTTAATTTACTATTCCAACACCAGTCCCCGTGGATAGTAGGGAAGGTGTTGGATAGTAAATTAAACTATCCCCTATCCTAGAGCGCCCTCCAGCGAAAGTCGTTGTAACGACTTTCGTTGTTAAAACTGCGTTGTAACGGTACCGCGTTGTAGCGGTTCCGTTGTAACGGATGTTTCCCATTTTAAACATGTAGCTCAGGGATTTGCCTTTGAACTTGATTTGGTTCTCTACCCTGAGCCAGTGCAGATCTCGTAGATGGCCGGAGACAGAGGTGGCTCTGGGATCCGGGAAATAAGCCTTGCAGCGGAGTTCTGGACCATCTGTAGACTGCGAGTCCCTTTGTTGTTTGAGCCCAGATAAAGAACATTACCGTAGTCCAGCCTTGAAGTGATCAACGCATGGACTACAGTTTTTTGAGTGGGCTCTGGTAGCATCCAGATGATCTTTTTTAGCCACTTCAGGATGGTAAAACATGTGGCAGCTACCTTGACAGCCTGCGAGTGCATACTGAGTGAGTCATCAATGGTGATACCCAAGTTCTGAACTTGGCTGGAGGAAGTGCACCCATCTCACAGGGCTAGTGTTGAGGGCCCCAGAGTTCTTTTTTTCCCCAAGTATAAGGACTCCGGTTTTCTCACGTTGAGTTTGAGATAATTTGATTGCATCCACGATGCGATTTTACTCAGACCCTACTGAAGGGGAGAAGGCCCGGCCGTGCTCTTCATGGAGAGAGAGAAAATGATCTGGGAGTCATCTGCATAGGAAAACAGGGACAACCCAGACTCTTCCGCAACATCGGCTAAGGGTCTTACATATAAGTTAAAAAGCAAAGGGCTGAGAATGGAGCCTTGAGGTACCCCACGGGCAAATGAGTAGATATCGGAACTAGTTGCGGGCGAAAAGACTTGAAAAGTGCGGTTTGTGAGAAAAGAAGTGAGCCATTTTAAAGCTGATCTGCAGATGCCCAAGGATCTTAAACTTTTAATTAACATGGTGTGAGACACTGTGTCAAATGCTGCGCTTAAATCCAGCAAAATAAGAGCCACAGTGTCTCCAGCATCCAAATGATAGCGCAGTCTTTCCGTTACCCCCAACAGGATGGTTTCCGTTGAGAAGCCAGCTTTAAAGCCCGATTGGGAGGGATGAAGAAACCTTTGTTTTTCAACAAACAGAGAGAGCTGTGCATGGACATGTTTCTCCAAGATCTTTGAGAATGCCAGTAGCAGAGAGATGGGCCGATAGTTGGAGGGTAAATCGGGGTCAGCATTGGCCTTTTTGAGGAGAGGAAGTATCATGGCATGTTTCCAGTCAGGCGGGACAGTGGCTTCCTGCAAGGAGACATCCAGGAGATCCATGACCACAAGCAAAGATGGTGGTTACAGCTGCTGGAGCACGGAGATGGGCAGAGGATCCCTAGGTGATCCAGATTTAATACTGTCTAAAAGTTTTTTAGAGTGGCTGCGTTTAACAGGGGCCATGCATCCAAATGATTAGAAGGTATGTTGGACGTCCTATCCTGGTTAGGAAGCATGTTATCCATAGAGAATGGTACTGGTTTTACTAGAGGGGAAGAGTGGTTATCATACTGCACGCGCACTATGTTCAGGTATGTTCTCTCGACCTTCTGAACAAAGAAGGTAGCCAAATCCTCACATTGCTGTTTATTGAGTGAAGGGGGCCTAGATTGTGTTTTTGGGAGCAAGTGAGCTCCTTGACAATGCTAAAAAGTGTTTTAGGACAGTTGAGGGCATCAGAGATGGTGGACGAAACATAGTCAGCACGTGCTGTTCTGCAAAGCTTATGATAACTTTGTTGGGATGCTTTCTAACTATTTTTAGATTTGGGGTATAATTCCTTCTCCACCTGCGTTCCATTGCTTTGCATTTGGCCTTCTCTGTTTTCAAAGTTTCAGTGAACCAAGGTGCAGTGAGCCGGTGATTGTTAGCCCTCTTTTTCAAAAGAGGTAAGCAGATATCAATGGCATTAAGAAGCCATTTCTGCACCAAACTAGAAAGTAAGTTCACCATTTGTTTGGAAATGGGCATGTGGGAGCACAAAATTCTGTTTAAGGTTGTAACGTCTATTTTTTTCCAATCCCTAGTTAGAGTTCCTGAGGCTGAAATGGTGGGTGCAGAATTTTCATGGAGTTTCAGATGGAATTTAGTAAGAAAATGATCCGACCAGCATGTAGGAAGTGCCGGGGAACAGTGAATCCCAGAGAGATTGGAGAAAATGGGGTCCAACAAATGGCACAGCCGCACCATGTTGTACAGCACAGCTACTGTACAGTACGGCTGAAAGTAAAAAAAAAATGCTATGACACAGGTATTATTGACAACGTCATAGCTTCTTTATTTTATTTTCTTTCAGCCAAGTTGCACATCAGCATTGCTGCTGTGCAACATGGCCAAAATTTCATTGATAATGCCGATACATCTCACATGGGCGAGACCTATGGTTTTGCCAATGTTTGTTTTGTGTGAAAGTGGACTCTACAAGCGGCGTGTACATTTTTGATCAACATTAACAAAGCAGGCCTCATGCACTGTTCCAAGATTTAAAAATGTATTGCTTCTTTGCTGGGGTGACAGGCAAGCAACGAGGACGGGATGGGTGGTGTGACACGGGACAACTACAAGGAGAAGGGATGGGTGGGAGGTAAAAGAAGCACTACGCAGAAGAGGGAGTGGGATAAGGGGAGAAAAGTAGGACTCCAATTAAAGCACGAGCAGCGGATGAGCTCCAATGAAGTTGGATCAACCTGCTTGGCCTATGCTTCACAGGAAGGAAAGTAAGTGACACTTAGCATACGCAGGCCAATTAGAAGGCAGCACAGAAGAGTGACAAAGAAGCCAACTAATTGTATGCAATGAGGGTCTTCAAGCCCCTTGTTGTACACAATAATCATGCACAAAGAGCTCATGCACTGTCACAGGCAAGACCTAATGACACAAATTATACCCAGTCTGGAGGCTATCACAAACCGGTGAGTTCTAAGGCACATGGCACTTAGGGCTAGATGTATGATAATTTTTTGTGGTCGCAAAAGGGTATTCAACTCTTTTACAACCGCAAATAACGGTGGTGGTATGTACTAACGTTTTGAGTTACAGACTCGCAAAATAGCATTTGCGACTCGCTATTAGGAAAGGTCGTGCCAAGGGCCTCCCTTCCTAATAGCGAGTTCAAATGGTATGTACCATTGTTCTGCAACCGCATTTGCATCGCAAAACACTCGCAGTTTACCACCTATTTCTAGTAGGTGGTAAACCATTCTCAAACAGGAAGGGGTCCCCAGGGGACCCCTTCCCCTTTGTGAATGAGGGCGAAAATACTTTTTAAGAGCACTGCCCGCCTTTAAAAAATAAAACTGAAAAGTTTAATTTTTCTTTTTTAAATTCATCCCGTTTTCCTTTAAGGAAAACTGACTGCATTAAAAAAAACTGCTTTTATTAAAAAATCAGTCACAGACATGGTGGTCCGCTCACATGGTGATCTGCTGACCCCAGCAGGCCACCATGCCTGGGAGTGCAAGCCATCCCCAATGGAGTCGCAAATTGTGCTTGCCTCATGAATATTGATGAGGCATGCAATTTGCAACCCCATTGGGAATCGCAAAAAGTGTCTGAGACACTGTTGTACATTGCATTTTGCGAGTCGCAAATTGCGAGTTTTAAAGTGACACAATATGCGAGTCGCAAAATGCAAGTTTCGTACATCTGGCCCTAGATGCTAGTGTCATAATTCAAATAGTTTGGAGGATCATAATACATGGGTTAACATTAGCTTACTCACTGCAAGTAACTAAATAAACACAGGCATAAAACAACCCAGAGACAATAAAGTTACCAGCCCGAATTTATTATTGCTTTGCACCTTCGCAATATTAAAACAATCAGCGCAAGTGATTCATTTGGATTTAATTTTCAACCCAAAAGGTATTTTTCTGGGCAGGTGGGTTTCTCAGCACAAAAATAACTTTCTGCTGTTTCATGTCATTTTAGGATAACTTTTTATCAAGGGGATGTTACTTGGGTGTTACTTAGGCAGAGCAATGCAAAAACCCAAATATTTCATATATATAGTCCAGTCTGCTAAAGTGAATTTGTGTCAAAAACAAATGGCACCTTAAACAGGCATTAACAAGGGGAATAGTTTTTATTTCTCTAAAAAAAGCCCAAGCATTAAATGTATGCCGAAGTGCACGGCACACATCCATTGTAAGGAATCCTCCTGAAATCTGTCTAGCCTAGCGTAACGAAAGACGAGGGGGTCCCCTGCAAAGGTACATAGAGGGGCCCCCGCTCCAGATTTAATCCGGAGCTCTTAGGCCAGAATACTGTACTGAGGGGGCCCCCCGCAGAGCAGGGGCTGCGGGGGGCGGTCCTGTGTTAGGGCCCTGCTGTATACATTTGTACAGTAATGGTTTATTCCAGTACAAATCTCATGCTAGTCATCACGCACTCACCTCTTCACTATGGTGCGAATCTGCGCGTCACACAATACAACCTAATTACAGCACCAGCGCAGGGGCTTTCAGCTGCAGTGGCAGTCAGCAGAGTATGTGCGTTGATCGCATTCTCAGGTGAGTCAGCGGGGGTGCATGAGAAAGCGTGTGGCTCCTCATCCCCAATGTAGTGTGGGCTGAGTAGTAAACGAGAGGTCCTCTGCAGGCAAAGCAGGCCTCGGAGTCAAGTACCACACATGCACCTGTTTACGATTGGGAGTGGCACTTAAGCACTCCAGCTACCCTTCATCACATGCGCGGTCACACCCGGCATCTGAAGTGACAGTGTGGATGTCTGTGTGTCTGAAAACTGTATAGGTGGTGGTTAGACTACTACAGTTAGCATGCCTTTCAAACTTAGATTTTTGCATGCTTTCATAAATGAAAACAATGGAGCTGAAAGGGCTACGTCTGGGCGTGCGTATGATCTGACCAGGCAGAAGAATCTAGAGATGCTAATGTATCAGAGAGCCTTTTGGTGAGTACGTCGAACACATTCAGTGTTTTATTCTGCCTAATTGCTGTCGATATCTGGTCTTGGAAATCTGTTTAAAAGTTTAGGCATAAGCCTGAGGTTTAATAGACAAATGCTAAAGGATGGTGGTCTAGAGAAATCTTCAAATTCTACTAGCCTCATTGTGAGAGGCATGGCATTTTGGGAGGTAATACTGCACCTGGTAAACACTAATACAGTTGTAAGTGGTATCTGCCTGGGGCAGTAATATGATCATACTCTATGTTATTCTCATTCTGAGCTTAACAACTTGCAATATGCAGTAGTTTCCCTACACAAATTCCTACAGGTTATACCTGGAAAACCTTGTGCAGAGAAAAGTGCCACATTACCAGAGAAGTTGCAAATGTTATTAGAATGAGGGCCAAAGGGCAGCGGCGGCTCCTCTGCTATGGTTGAGGAGCGTCACCCCCCCCCCCAACCCACCAGCTGCCTAAAAACAGCAGGTAGGGTTGCCGGCTGCTCGCTGATTCCTAGCCTAGCCTCCCGCTAACATATCTGGGCGGGGGGCGCACAACTGGCCCCATGTGCGGCGGCGGCTTCCCCTCGCACCACCCTCCTTGCAACTTGCCTGGACCTAAGATGGCTGCCGACAGTGACCGCAGAGTGAAGATTGGCGCCACGCGGGGCCTGCTCTTAACCTGCCTGGGCCTCATGTGGTCTCTCCCCTTTGATTTCCCCGCCTGATTCCAGGTTGTCCCCCAGGTTGGGACTGTGTTCTTTCAACATTGCCGACAGGGCCCAGCAATACCTGCCTGACCTGCCTTCAGCCCCGAACAGCCTTCGGTAGAGCAACTTCCGAGGGGTGGGCCGTGCTTTGGGGGACCCTGGCCCTCGCGCCCCGCAACGCCAGTGATTACTATTGTTTGGCACAGGACTCCTGATCAGATCCACTACCCCTGTCGGGCGGCTGCTGCCCGTGGTTGAGTCCGGTCACCGATACACTGCGCAGACAGTGCCTCTGGATTGTTTTGGTTTTTACTGGAACTTGTTTCTGTCTAAGTTTGGTTCCCTGGCTCACATCTGCAATCATGGACCACAGACTCTCATGGACCTTTTTACTTTTTCTTTTGTCCTGGCTGCCATTTTACTGCTGCTCTCGGCCGTTTTTCTCTGGACCCCGACCCGCCATCTTGTCCATTCCCTCGTCTTGTACCCTTCTCTCTCGTTTCCCCCTTGACGATCCTCAAATGTTTCTTCCCCTCTCTGCTTTGCCTTTTCTCCATACCCTTGTATCCCTCCCACCCTCCCTTGGTGCTGTGACTGCGTCCCCCCTCTGACCCCACTTAATGGAACACTGCCTGAGAAAATCTACTATGTGTGTATATATATGTTTATAGAGATACCTCTAATCACTAGTATATGCAGTAGACCGTTGTGCTCTCTAACATTCCTATGTGACTCTTAGAGTATATCCAGTCATATCCCTTACCCTTGGAAGCTGCTTTTTGCTGACACCTACCCTCTGCGGATTGTGAAGGAGCGTGGTCTCTCGCCTGGCCTTTGTGGGAAACGGACCTTTTCCACGAGCCGACCAGCACCTCGCCGGACCCGCTTCGCGGGTCCCGCAGCGCGCCATCTGCTGCTGGTGACTGCTGTTTGTCTGCTGTTTGCCGAGGAGGAGCGCGGGGAAAGGCAAGTTGACCAGCGGGGCTGCGAGCACAGGCAGGGACTCCAGTATCCAGGAGCCCCTGCGCGCCCAACCTGCAACACCTGGGCTGCTCTCCCCGCTGGCCACGCCCCACCGCCTATCACGTACTGATAGTGCTGTTTCTTAAGGAAGGAGCCACCCCCGCTACGCGGGAGCGTGCGGGAGCGCGCCGGGAGAAGCCCGGGACAAGGGCGGGACCGTCTGTGGCCGTCCGGGGCCGCAGGAGGCCGGGCTGGGCCACCCCCCTGTTCAGTGTGAAACTCCATTTATTAAAGTAAGTGATAAAGCTTCTCCTGTACTGTCTCGTTGCCATAATGGCAACTGCTGCAAACACAAGTCCCGTTGCCAGCTATTTATCGTCTCCTTCCACAGAGTCTGGCCCCTTGGCCATCGGCCCTTTAGACAAATTCTTTTTTAATCGCTCACTCGTAATAGACAAGGAACTTACTTTGGCAGAGAAGCGTGCCGAGCGCAGGCTTTCTATCGAAATACTTAAGAACTCTACGGACAAGTTTCCAACTGTAGCCTATCCCACTTTGGTAACCCCTCTATCATCAGTGAGCATTCCGGTAACTAATAAACTCTCTGAGGCCTCAGGGGATAAATCTTCTGAGACTGTTATAGCAGTTTTAAACAATACCAGTGGTAATATATCTGATACACCATCGCATACTGATGTGGGATCTCACGTGGTATCGTTTAATTCTAAAACTGGGGCTAAAAGGAAATGTCCAGTTACTGTTAAAAGATGTAAAAAAATGGTCCAACCACTACCAAAAATCAGGAAGCTACATAAACTTGTGAGCAGTGGGAATCCAGTCAAAGAACCAGCGCAAAGAACAGGATGTGATACACCATCTATTCCTACTTCCCAGGATATTCAAGATAAAGTGGACAATTCCTGTTCTGTTCCAAAAGAATCAAGTAATGATAACGTTGTTCTATTGGCAAATGTGCTTCCAGAATTGGAAAAAATGTTTAGACTGGTACTTACTCCCATTGAGGATAGAATTACAAAACTCATAGATAGGTTAAACCACTTTGAGCAATCAACTTTAGATAATTTCTATTCCACTAAATCCCTGATCAAAAAGAGTGGGTTGGAATTAAGTTCAGATTCCCAGGTTTCAAATATTCCCCACACACAAGAGAAGGGCAAAAATACAAGAAATGGCTCACCTTTACCCTCGAGAAAAAATAAACATCCAGTTAAAGTCATCACAAATCCACTAGTTAGGGTCGAGAAAGTTATTTCAGGTTCTGCATCATCACAGTCCATTTCAACACATTCTGTGCAGTCTCCATTACCCCGGCCCCAAAATCAACCAGCCGTTGTTAACGTTGTGGCTACTTCATGTCAACAAGTGGGTAAAGCTTCAGCTCTTGTGAGCACAATTACCAACACATGCAAACCTCCTAACATCACGGGGGTAGGAAATAGGGACAGTGTCAACCAGTTGGCTGCTAAAGCCACCGCAGCACCCTTTGTTAATAATAACCTGGTGCAGAAACCAGTCTCCCAACCCCCTCCCCCTGCTCCTAAACCTATCCCAACGCCCTTGCAAAAGCCACCTCATAGAAAACCCCCGATTAATCTTACTCCAGACTCATTCCCCTACGTGGCAGTTCTCATCAACGTACCATCTTTACCCGCAGGGCAAAGGGAAAATTTCCAGATGCTTAAAAATAAGACCATGCACTGGTTAAAGGAAAATCGTCCCCTGCCGGGTGACATTGATGGGCTAATAATAGGGGCAAGGAGAATAGACTGGATGGGTTATACACCTAAAACCCTGGGGGGAGACTGTATAGTGGTCAATTTTCAAGATCCTAGGGTGGTGGGATGGATAACAAGGCAAGGATGGGGAACAAATAAGGGCGGTATTGGTATTGTGGACCTCACCTTCTTTTACCCCAGATCAACAAGTGTAACCACAAGTTTATTCAACGAGCCAATAGTACCCCCAAAGGCCCAATGGCCAGTGACTTCTTTACCGCCTCCTTATGTCAATTCCAATTGTACCCCTCATGCATACAATAATCCCCATGTAGGATGGCAGGACCCAGGTTGGGGTTACTGACATACTGGTACCGACAATATAGGCGGAATTGTAAAGGGAGTAGAGGAGCTAGGTGATGTCTGCGGTGACATTATTGCCACAGACATCAAAGAAAATAGCAATAAGGCCGGGTGCGTGGTCGATGATTGTGGTCCTAGAGAATTAACTGTAAAACCGAATGTCTTACACCCCGTAATAGATGATCTAGCTGTGGTCCTAGTAGATGACCCAGATGGGTTGGCGAACCTACCAGGGATATTGATATCGTCCCATGAATCTCCACTTGTTAAATCTAGGGACGGGACAAACTTAGATATTGGTACCTTGTTGTCCTGGAATATCGCCGGACTGGCTAGCAAGTTGGACTCCCAACTTTGGGTGGATTTTATAGGTGGTTTTGATATTTGTTGTTTTCAAGAAACCTGGGCATGTGATCCACTATTTTGCTTAGGTTACTTGAATTACTATATACCTGCCACTAAAGGGGGAAGGGGGAGACCAAAAGGCGGCCTAACCGTGTGGGTTAGACAGGGTTTGTTTGCTGACATAAAAATCATGGATAAGGGAAATTGTGATTTACAAGCCCTTAGACTCTTTGTTGTAAATGGTGAACCAATAGATTTATATAATGTCTATGTGAGGGGTGGTACGGAAGTTAATCCATCTACAATTGAGTTGTTGTCCGATGATATGGAGGTTAATTCCCAAGGTAACTTAAAGATATTGGTCGGGGACCTAAACAGGACCTTTGAACCATTGACTTGTACAAACGCCCTTGTTGAGTGTGAAGAGGATAATTTATGGGGAGTGCCTACTTTAGACTTGCAACCTGTGAAGCGATGGACTAAAGAGATTCTCCTATTAAACGGAATATGTTTGGAACATGGTTTAAGAGCCCTCAATGGTAGGACACCCGGGGATAAGAAGGGCAGTTTTACCTTTGATAATGGTATTAACAGGAGCCGAATTGACTATATATTGTGTAGTCTCCAGCTGTGGAATGGGGTATATGACATGATAATCAGGCCCCGGGTTGAAAGTGATCACAACCCGCTTTGCGTGTCGCATAGGTGGTGGAATGTAGGTTCAAAAAATCTGAATGAGACACATAACGCGACTCCCCTGTTAAGTAACGACGAGCGAAGATTAAAATGGCCCAAGGTGATAGCAAATGAAGCCACTATGACATACATAACTAACATGGTAGATTGTGCTATTTCTGCAATTGAAGCTGTGGCCTTAATAGCTCCTGGGGATAATGTCATCGCAGACATCCACAATAAGTTATTCTCCGCCCTAAGACCATGTTTTTTTTTTATAAGGAAAAGTAAAGGGTTGAACACTAAAGAAGTGGGTAGGTGGTTTGATAACCAGTGTAGAGCAGCGCGTCTAGATTTGGGGCATGCGATTAAGAATAGGGATCTTCCAGCAGTAAGATTGAACAGGAAACTGTATAAAGCAGCTATATATCGTGCTAAAAAGAAATGGGATGAAGATCACTGGGCCCAACTAAAAGAAGCGTCAGATAATAGAGACCCAATGTTATTTTGGAAAATTATTAAGTGGGGTAGTGGTGCGGGCCCTGCAAAACCCGACAATAATGTACCAGTGGAAGCCTGGGTTGACTATTTTGGGCCTCAGTACGCGGAAAGCAACAAGTCTGTGACTGCTGATGATGTAACATTGGTCTACGCAACCGAAGATCTGTTTTCCCTTAGTGAAGTGGTAACTGCCATTAGTTCTGTGAAAAGCGGGAGGGCGCCAGGCCCTGATGGTATCCCCCCTGACATTTTTAAACATGATGTGGCCAGATGGGCGGAATATATCCTCCTTGTGGCAAACGCATTAGCAAAGGGGGCGGTGGTTCCGGATATCTGGAAATGTGCAACCATTATCCCCGTCCACAAGAAGGGTGACCGTTCATTGCCTGCTAACTACAGGCCTATAAGTTTAATAGCCACCGTGCAGAAGATAGTCGGGAGAATGGTAACCAATCAGCTGATGGATTGGGTAGATGACAACTGCGCCCTCTCGCCATACCAG
The DNA here is from genome assembly GCF_964261635.1 of Lissotriton helveticus. Lineage (NCBI taxonomy): Eukaryota > Metazoa > Chordata > Amphibia > Caudata > Salamandridae > Lissotriton > Lissotriton helveticus. Next base: position 598,590,105 of record NC_136065.1, read on the forward strand.
GCGGGATTTAGGCGTGCTACCAGTACCATCGACCAGGTTTTTCGCTTCATAATATTGAGGTGGAAGACCGTTGAGCTGGGGAGGGGCAGCCTGTATGTCGCGTTTGTTGATCTACGGGCTGCGTTCGACCTAGTACCCAGGCACAAACTATGGTCGGTGCTCAAAAAGTTGGGGATTCCTGCAGAACTTCTAACTTTAATTATGCAACTGCACGAATCCAACTATGCCAGAGTCCAATGGGGTGGAAGCAGCGAGACAACGGTGGACTTTCGTGTCGAAAGGGGTGTTAGGCAGGGATGCTCCATGGCCCCTTTGCTTTTCTCGTTATTCATTAACGGGATAGTCGAGAGAATGCTGAGGGCCAGTGTTGATGCCCCATCGTTAGCGAACACCAGGGTCCCGATCCTGATGTTCGCTGACGACACTCTTATTCTGTCAAAGACTCCTATGGGGCTACAACGTGCATTAGGCATCTTTGATGCTTTTTGCTTGGAGCACGGGCTAGAGGTAAACGTAGGAAAAACTAAACTAATGGCCTTCTCTGCAGGTCGCGGAAGCGATCCTAAAATTACCCTAAATAACAGCCGGCTCGAAATAGTCAAGGAATTTACATATTTGGGTGTGCAGATTGCGGGGGGGACAGGCTGGACGCATCACGTCAATAAAGTAGTCCTAAAGCACCAGCAGTTATCGGGGGCCCTAAGGGGGGAACATCGCAAATCAAAAACTAAACCTATAAAACCCGCTTTGGCGGTGTATGATGCGAAGGTCTTGGGTGCCACTTTATACGGCGCAGAATTATGGGCTTGGAATGGTCTGACTGCTCTTCAGACTTCCGAGAACAAATTCATGCGTGGTATTACAGGACTTCCCCAGAGTACTCCCCTAATCCCATTGTTTCTGGAGCTTGGTACACGCACTATTATCGACAGAGCTCGACTGCGGCCAGTCCTTTACTGGAGGCGTCTTTGGACGACTCCGGAAATAAGGCAGTACGCTGAGAGCTTTCTGTGGATAATCAGGGAAGACACCTTCCACAAAATAAAATGGTTAAAACATCTGAAGACCATGTTGGAAAATCTAGGGTTTTCTAATCTCTGGAATAACCCTGTGGGCGAAACCTTCCCAAGTAAAGAAGCACTTAAAAATCAATATTGGGATTGGGTGAGTGGCAAGATGCTGAACGAGATTAGGGCAGACTCTATGTCTGGCCGTTTCCTGGAGACCAAAATTTTACCTGTCTTGGAAAACTATTGGGATAATGTTACGGTACCATTGGACAGGAAACTTGTCTTTCAGTTGAGGTCAGGATCTATCCCACTCAAGAAATTGACATCTGGTTGGCACAGACCCACTAACAGTCTATGTCCTGCCTGCGAACACGCTGAGGAGAGCCTCGGCCACTTTCTCTTTTCATGTGAGGCCTATGGGAATCCTAGGAGGAAATGGCTCTCGCCGGTTTGTAAGAATTTGGGGACACGTGATAGTTCAGTGGCTCTAAGAATCCTATGTACAACACAGCAGGACTCGATAGTAACGGGTGTTGCCAAATATATGGGTTGGGCGTGGGCTATAAGACGACGGCTGTTGGGGGATCGTATGTAATTAGGTATTCTTTTATTTCATATTCTTGTGTATTAGGTATTTTATTGTCTTTTCTGTGATTTTGTATGAGCTTATTGTGTTTAATGAATTTCTTATTCTGTATTTATGTATATTGTTAATATTCTGATTTTATGTGCTTTTATGAGAGTTGTCTCGAATAAAGCTTATACAAACAAACATATCCCTTCCCTATGTATATAGAGATAACTCTAATCACTAGTATATGCAGTAGACCGCTGTGCTCTCTACCGTTCCTATGTGACGCTTAGAATATATCCAGTCTTATTCCTTCCCTATGTATATAGAGATAACTCTAATCACGAGTATATGCAGTAGACCGTTGTGCTCTCTACCTTTCCTATGTGACTCTTAGAGTATATCCAGTCATATCCCTTCCCTATGTATATAGAGATAACTCTAATCACTAGTATATGCAGTAGTCCGCTGTGCTCTCTACCATTCCTATGTGACCCTTAGAGTATATCCAGTCATATCCCTTCCCTATGTATATAGAGATAACTCTAAACACTAGTATATGCAGTAGACCTCTGTGCTCTCTACCATTCCTATGTGACGCTTAGAATATATCCAGTCATATCCCTTCCCTATGTATATAGAGATAATTCTAATCACTAGTATATGCAGTAGACCGCTGTGCTCTCTACCATTCCTATGTGACCCTTAGAGTATATCCAGTCATATCCCTTCCCTATGTAAATAGAGATAACTCTAATCACGGGTATATGTAGTAGACCTTTGTACTATCTACCATTCCTATGTGACTCGTAGAGTATATCCATTTGTATCTCCTCCTTGTGTGACTTTACATCTTGTACATTTGCAATTTTTTCTGTTTGTATCCTTTATGTATTGCATGTAATCCTAAGTCCTTATGTTTCTCAACTGGTTCTTATGTAAAGCGCTCTGACACCTTCGGGTAAAGTTTGTTTGTATCCCTTCCCTATGTATATAGAGATAACTCTAATCACTAGTATATGCGGTTGACCTTTGTACTACCTACCATTCCTATGTGACTCTTAGAGTATATCCAGTCATATCCCTTCCCTATGTATATAGAGATAACTCTAATCACTAGTATATGCAGTAGACCGCTGTGCTCTCTACCATTCCTATGTGACCCTTAGAGTATATCCAGTCATATCCCTTCCCTATGTAAATAGAGATAACTCTATTCACTGGTATATGTAGTAGACCTTTGTACTATCTACCATTCCTATGTGACTCGTAGAGTATATCCATATGTATCTCCTCCTTGTGTGACTTTACATCTCTTACATTTGTAATTTGTTATGTTTGTATCCTTTATGTAACGCATGTAATCCTAAGTCCTTATGTTTCTCAACTGGTTCTTATGTAAAGCGCTCTGACACCTTCGGGTAAAGTTCGCGCTATATAAAATCACATAAAATAAAACAAAAAAAAATAAAAAGGAAAGGACTGCTACTGGGCTGTTTAGTGTGTCTTAGCTGAGGCTCCAACGATCAGGTCTCTGATGCACATTGAGGCCCTACCGGCACTTTTGCTGTGCCAGAACGTCACTCTTTTTACGTTCTAGTAGCGCAATGTGCCACTAGCATATTTACAAGGCCAGGTAAAGCCATGTTATACCCTTATAAATATGTGCTCCTTTCACGTAGAAAACTGTGTGAAGGGGACATTCCATGGGTGTTGCTGAGGGCGTTCCCAGCAACATCCAGGGCTTTTTGACACTCCTCCAGATTCTGTAGCACCAATAGAAAGAGGAAAAATACTCTTGTGATTGCTTTTGTGCAGGAGGGCTTTCCTTTGTCGGACAGAAATAAACATACCTGCAACACAGGCACCTCTGCATCATGGTGCAAAGGTGCCTGCGTCAGTGCACGTCAGCCCATTGTTTGCACGCGCAGAGGAAAAGGACAGGAATGCACCGTATCTAATAGATACCGAACATTCTTGCTCTTTTCTTTTGCAGTAGTGCAGCACAGTAGCAAGGGCTGCTGTGCTGCCATACAGCAAAAAAAAAAAACATAAATGAGGCCCACATTACGCCAGAACACAGTCTTTGGGAGGTTGAAAGCACAAGGTGCACCTGCTTTTGTGTGCACTGATATGCTCTGCTGCCATCTGATCGTAAATGCGTGCATAGTCGTTTCTAAGAGGTCTGTGTCTCACCCCTGAAAATATGATGCTTAAATTATTTAGCTGTGGAGCACACTCTCCTGCAAGCAGTGGTGGAAATTGGCGAAGAATGCACAAACTGACAGACAGTTTCTATTTCAAAAACGTTGCCCCATAGACAAATGAAAGAGTTGCTCTGTGCTTGCTTGTTTACAGATGGATAGCATCTTAGAATATCTTATGAGGGTAATGCACCTGCTGCAGAGAACATTGTATACTCCCAAAGTTCCAGGATTTAATAGCAGTAAATTGACTCAGTTGGTGCATGCACTTGCTGGTATGATTTGTGTGCCCTGCACAATATGCTCTCAGGCTTTGCTCATCAAGCATAGGGACTCAGTGTGCCCACTCCAAAGCACAGTAGATAACTTTAAGGTCACAGATGTTCTCCAAGGATAAATGTGACATCAAGTGTGTTCTGTCATACTTGTTTATAAAGACAGTCTGCATTTTAAAATATATTGTGAGGGTAATGCACCTGCTAGAGAGATCATGGTATAACCTAAACCTTTCAGGGTAAAATGGTGGTGCGATAACTATTTTGGTTAATGCACTTGCTAGTGTAATGGTTGTGTGCAATGCTTAGTTAAGTTACAGGTGTGACTCTTCAATCATAGGGGGTTAATATGCCTATTACAAAGGACGAAGAATAACATGCAGGTCAGAAATGTGAATTTTATGTAGATAGCTCAGTGGATTACTGCTTTGGTTGCAGATATCCTTCTGTTTGTGCAGGGGTTGGAATTCTGATTTTTGTGGCGGTCCTACAGCTGGTAATTGACAGATGTGATGAAGCCTGTGCCCACTGTCAATTTTAGAAGGTCAAACCTGGTGGAATTTAGTAGAGGAGAAAAGTACTATACTTAATGTGACATGAAGATTTGGGTGGGCTAACTTACAGCATGAGAAAGCTGAGCAGAGTTACTGTGAGGTTAGAGCCATCCTCAGCATGTTGAGGACTAATTTGAAGGACTGAGTAGAAAACCAGTACTTTGGTTTTTTAAAGCAGAACGACCTTACTTCCCTGGAGTCCTATTTAAGCAATAGCATGCAGAGTGATTTTGTAAAGTTTTTAGAGTGTTGTATAAGCCAGTTACAAAAGTGGTTAGATTTATTTTGCTTCAGGTACCATTGTTAGTGATATTTGACAGGCATCACATTTTGCTTTATGGCACTCCGTTTATTAATCTTTAAATAAGCCCAGTAACATGTGGATATTTGCTTGGTACTGCTACGTATTATACAACCCAAAGGATCTCAACCTGTTTTGACCTGCACGTGTGTTGGACATCCATTTCCTTACTTTTATGTAATTGATTGGCCTTCTCCTATGTGTCAATAAAAGAGAACTTTGTCTTGAACATTTTGCCTGAATTTTGACCTTTGTCCTTATTTTTTTCAATCACTTTCCATAATTCGCCTCCATGCCAGGTGGCCACCCTAGTAACAATCTGGTTATAGCAGGAGTGATTACTCCCTGAAGATCTAGGGCCAGATGTAGGTAGCCAAATACCGGTCGGTAACGGCCGAATTCGGCCGTTACCGACCGGTATTTGGCTTTTGAGATGTAGGTGCCTGAAAACAGGCCATTTCGGTAATTTTACCGAATCTGTAAATATACCGGTCGGTAAATTTACCGACCGGTATATTTACAGAATCGGTAAAATCGAGATGTAGGTGGGACTCTTCTGAGTCCCACAAGCCCTACAAAATCGGTATTTTACCATCAAATACAAGTTGATGGTAAAATACCGATTCAGGTGTGCATGCACATGTGTGCATGCACACCTATGCCTTATGACAGGCAGACCTGCCCTTAGGGCAGGTATGCCTGCCACATGGCACCTGAACCCGTTTTGGGGGTGCTAGAGGGTGTCAAAGTGACACCCCCTGCACCCTTGTGAAATTCGGTATTTACCGATTCGGTAAATACCGACCGGTAAATGCCCAATCCTTCCTATGGGCTTCAAAGCCCATAGGAATGAATGGGCATTTACCGGTCGGTATTTACCGAATCGGTAAATACCGAATTTTACCGATTCGGTAAATGCACATCTGTATTTACCTACATCTCGGTATTTATATTTTACCACTTCTTAAATACCAAATCGGTATGATTCGGCATTTAAGAGGTGGTAAAATAATTTTACCTACATCTGGCCCCTAGGCTCTAGGCTCAAGGTTGAGATGCAATATAGACTTCTTTAACACTTTACCAAGTGAAAATCTTGCCCCCCCACTGAGTTAAAATCTCACACAGATTGGGTGAGTGATGACAAAGAGGGCCTCATTTGGATGATGGAGGTTTTCTGTCCGACATCCATGCTTTAAACTCTGACCACCTTCTTACAAAGAAGGATGTCGGAGTTTAAATCAGCCAGTCAATCCGACTGGCTTCCGAAGGGCTGAGCCCTTCGGCCAGTCGGAAACTGATCATAATCCATAACGTATGATGTTTCTGCCGTCGGAATTATGATGTTGGTTTCTGACAGGCTTTCCATGTTGGGCTTTCCGACAAGGAAAGCCTGTCGGAATGCGCCTTTGGGGGCCCCTCCTTCCATGGCATCAGGTTGTGGACATGTAAATTCCTGCAATGTGTGGCAGGCACCAGGAATTGCCTGCCACATGGTGCAGGAATTTACAGTAGCTCCCATTTCTCTTGGAAACCGGCCTCCAACCGATGCACAACCTCCCATATGGAAATGGGAGTTTGCGACCGCACCTAGTGTGTTGCATCGTAATTGCGGTTTCGGACTGCCGACCCGAGTTCGGTCGGTTATGAAACTGCAGATATGTCAGTCAGAGGCAACTCCGACCAACATCATAATCAGGCTCAGAGTGTTAGCTATTAAATATTCAAGATGGTCATCCTTCAATAGAGGTGTGTGTGTGTGTGCAAAAAAAGGTCCTGATGTGAGATGCCATGATTGAAGGTCTCTGTGTATGGTGGGCACCTTTGGACAAGTCGCATAATTTTTCAGCCTGTTAATGTTTTCACTTCTGGCAATTGGATGAGGTGATATGGAGGTGTGCCACTTCGACGTTGCTCGCAAAGATACTGCGTTACACACCAGTTTGCAATGTGTGATTAAAATTTGGAGTTCACACCATGAGATGGTCACAAGATGTAGCATGTGATGAGGCACACATGATGGGGAGGAGTGCGTGTCACATGGTGGCACATTTTCATTTTTGCATGGTATTTGTGTTTACAATCCTGAGTGGCAAGTATTGCACTGCCTATGCAAGTTTAGAGTGAAATTGCATGCCACACAAAATCACATAAAATACATCACTGGGGGAGTGCTAAAATAGGAACCCACCCTGACAAATGAAAAGGACCTTTTTAGGCCGTTAGTGTAGGACTGAAACATGTTGGTGAAACGGAAGAACTTAGGGTCATATGACCATTAGATCCTAAATCCCGAGTTGTATTATGTTATATTTTTTTATCATTCCTACCCACCCAATAAATAAAGGGGAACTTTAGAAGTGGCTGAGGAATTTTTATCGTAATATTGCGCCCCCTTTTTAGCATTCTTTAAACAGCTCCCAGGATCACGGTTAAGCCCGCCTCTAGGAGTCAGGGTGAACCGATGATGAAGCATACCACTATTATAGTGAGTGAGGGCTATATATAGAAAAAAATAATTCTTTTCTTTTACCACTTCTTTAGGAATGGAATATCGGTGTGGCACATAACTTTCATCCCTGTTTTCAAGTGTGATAAGACATGCTCTGCAGATCCTCTTCATAAGATAACATACCAGTTGACACAAAGGGAATAGTGACATACAGACCTCAAATCTTTGTTTCACAATCAGCACTGAAGGATTCTAAATGTAAACCAGAATGGATTCCGGCCCAAACTTGATAAAAGTCGAGTAATGCAACACTGTTTGAAACTATGCAGCCCTTCTGTGAATGATTGGTCAAAAATGATCTTGCCACATAAAAGTCAGGGGTAATTATGTCATTGCCTGTGCAAGGGCAAAAAAATGTGTTTTGGTGCCATGACACAAAACCGAGCAGGCAATATCATGCATTACATTTGTACTTGAGGTACATATTCCAGTGAAAATGTGTACATGATGACAAAAGTCCAAGGGCAACCACATAAAATGTGTAATCTCTAGATAAAACACACGCAATTCGAAGGACTATCATGTGATATTCTGCTTGTATGTTATTTTACCTTCAATTAACACAAGGATTTCACTCAAAGCCAGGTCACGCTGTGACGTTATTAGCTCTGCCTTTGCATGAAAATCTAGAGGTATTTCCACTGTTTCCATCCTGCAGTACTCTTTTTGCATTCATTTAGCGAAGTTGTGGGACATGATTGTTGCGTTCCTTTTCTACTTTTTGGTTCAAAACAGTGGTCCAATTGGGCAGGATTGGCAAGGCACGTCGTGCCCCTACTTTTTAAATTTGTTAGAATCCGAGCCCCTACTTTTTTTATTTTAAAAACGCGCCCCAGGACTGCAGAAATAGCCATGATCAATAGTCAAGGCACAATCATTTGTGGCATTTCGGGACGGGCATGGCGGGCAGAGAAAGTAAAGGACTCTTTCTTTTCTTTCCTACCCAGAGAAGACAAGGGCAGTGTTCACTTCTCCTGCTCTGCTGCTGGCAGCAGCTGACAGGTCCCCTTCCCCTTATCTCTTTCTTCCTCTTCTTCTTTTTCCCTCTCTTTTTGTCTCTGACTCGCTCCTCCTCACTTGCTGAAAACTGTCACCTCATGAAACAGCTCTTACCCTCCCTTTTCTCTCCTTTCCTTCATTCGTTCTTCTGTTAAATGGATCAGAAAAAGTAGAAACACTTTTGCTAGAAATGTTGTCTTTTCTGACATTTTTCAAAACCAAGTTGCAGCCTTGGAATGGAGAGAAAAAAAGGTTCAAAATATGAAAAATAAATAAATAACTAAATAAAGCGAGACAGGGTGGTTGCAAGTGGCCAGATTGGTTTTATTCACACCCAAACACATTAGCGCCATTTGAAGAGTTTGATACTGAAGCACTCCTTCCATTTTCTTCTCTTTCTTTGAATAGCATTGTTTTCTCCAGGAGAGGGGGGAGCTAGGTAGGGTTAGCCTTGAGGGTCTGTCCACCACAATCCATACTGAAGTTCACCTCCAGTCTTGCGGGCAGGCCTATGAAGCAACACACCCTAGAGCCGGGGTCTCCAACCGGTCGATCGCAAGCTACCGGTAGCTCGCAGAGACCCCGGGAGTAGCTTGTGTAGCCCTTCAGTAGTATTTGGTGGTATTTTGGGCTATTAGCCTTTCTAGCTCCATTTGCCCGCCCTCACCCAAACCAGCCACTCGGATTGGAGCTAAGCTGGGGTGGGGGCGGGCGAAGAGGATGGCGCTCCTCTCCTGGAGCTGCAGACTCTTCTCGTGAGAGTCTGACTCTTGTGACGTCATCGTGTACTGAAAACACGTTGGCTTCGCACTGTCTGCCATTGTGCGACGGGTGCCAGCGCGGAGCAGTAGATGTGACTTCCACCGCCAGAAGCAGCCAGGAGACGTGCCTTCCAACGCCAGGAAACGTGCCTTCCACCACAGGTAAGCACAATGGTTGAATTAGGGATCCCATGGGAGGGATGGCTGACAAGGTGTCAGAGAGCGCTGGTGGAACAGAGGGCAGAAAGGCACAAAAACGAGTGGAACAGAGGGCAGAGGGCACAAAAAACGAGTGGAACAGAGGGCAGAAGGGCACCAAAAATTAAGCAAAAACGAGTGGAACAGAGGGCAGAAAGGCACAAAAAATGAGTGGGTTTGAGAACGGTCTATAGCCAAGTAGAAGTACAAGATCTATTAAACAGTATGTGAAACAACCACAATTCAATGTTATAGTAGTAGCGTCCAATAGTATGTAGACTCACCACCCAAAGGAATGATTGGATTGTTTGATTTATTTATTCAAAAATTGATATAAATATTTTATCTTTTTATAACACTTTTTTTTAATCTTTTTTCATTTTATATATACATTTCTGATATGACTGATTTACAATTCATGAACATCTAAATTTTTAAAAAACACATAACAAGCAGACAATAAGCATAAGACATGACAGATGATGGAGGCAATGCGGCAGGGTAGTTCACTTGAATTAGGGATCCCGTGGGAGGGATGGCTGACAAGGCGTCAGAGAGCGCTGGTGGAACAGAGGGCAGAAAGGCACAAAAAATTAGTGGAACAGAGGGCACAAAAAACGAGTGGAACCGAGGGCAGAAGGGCACAAAAAACGAAGCAAAAATGAGTGGAACAGAGGGCAGAAAGGCACAAAAAACGAGTGGAACAGAGGGCAGAAAGGCACAAAAAACGCATGGAACAGAGGGCACAAAAAACAAGGGGAAAACGAGTGGAACAGAGGCCAGAGGGGCACAAAAAACAAAGGAAAAACGAGTGGAACAGAGGGCAGAAAGGCACAAAAAACAAGTGGAACAGAGGGCAGAAAGGCACAAAAAACGAGTGGAACAGAGGGCAGAAGGGCACAAAAAACAAGGTCTTAATTTTGGGCCTTAATTTTGGACCTATTTAAATTTAAAAGGTGTGCACACTGTAAAAATTATTAGTGTATTTTACATTCGAACCCTTATAACCTTATAACCTGTGGGAGTAACTTACAAAATTAAAAAAAACTCACATGCCGGTGTCACCGCGTACAGCGAGAACTCTTCTATGTGAAATAAAACATGAAGAAACATTGAAGGAATACTGTGTTCAGAACCCTCATTTGTTATTGAGGGGTGATTGTGTGCCTGCAAGGATGCAACTAATGACCCATTAGGAGCACGTTAATTTGAATAATTTTAGGCGTCATAGGGCGTTCGGACGCCACTTGTGGAGCACCTTTAAATCAACTTTAAATCTGTGATAAAGGAACGACGAAGCGAAGCTGAGCACCTGCCTCAATTCTAAGTGCAAATATGGCAGAGCCATAATTATGTGGAAAACATTTACAAACTAGGATATTTTGCCATTTGAACTGCTCTTGTGAAAAAAGGGAGAATGGCTGATGACAGAAATTGCATGGCTCGGAGGCAAGTGGCTTGTAATTCCACTTTTAAGCGTATATGGGACATTCTATGATTGGAAACATATCCCACTTTGTGAATGTATTTTAATGTCAATGCTCATATTAAACCTTAAATAAACATGTGTATCCATTGGTTGAATTAAATAACATAATAAGGTGTAATTGGTCAGTGAAATGCCACACACAAAAATTTTGAATGATTTGCTCTTTCTGGCTACAACTCTGACTCCACCCACTCACCCAATCCTCGGGGTATTACGCTCTCTGCTTCTCCGCCTCCAGTTCCCCAACTTTTTTCCCCCACTTCAACCACTGGGGATAAATATATTTTGATCTATGCTTAGATCTGCACCGCACTGCTTTGAATAGTATGCAATACAAGTACTTACAAATCTGGGAATTCATCATCTTCAGCCTGCGAGGCAGCTTACACAAGGGCTTAGGCCAGAGTTGGCATAGTGTGCAAATGCATACATGCCAAATTTAGGAAGAGGGATATTTTGAAAAAAAGGGGGCTTCATTTACCCCATTTATGTACATTGAAGAAAAGGCAGTTTTAGGTGGGAGACAGGTAAAATAAAGCTGGGGGCGTTTGCATTAGAATAGGGAGTCTCCCGTATGAATCGGGTATGTTGGCATGTATCCAAATGGAGACTGGAAACTGCTTCTGATGTCCAGGGAGGCTCAGACATGTCCGTTGATGCTAAAACAGCCCCCGAAGTGACCTGGCCTATAGAGATCAAAGGTTAAACAGTCTCCCAGTGAACTAGGTTTTACTCGACTTGTAATAATGTGGAGATTACATCTCCGTGGTACAATCAAGGGGAAATTCGAAGGGATCAGAGAGCAGGCCTCGGAAAGTATGAATAATGCACTGACATTGAAATGGACACAAAGGTCTGAAACGCGCAAATCGAAATACGATTATTCAGTCTATTTGACATAAAAATGGCACTGTAACATTATGTTAAGTTGGTTATTTGTATAACACTCTATGCAACCCAAAGGCCACTATATAGTGCTATGGGGAGACAGGAGCTGAAAATGAAGCACTTGGATTGAAGATGGATGGGGCAAGATAAAGGAAAGGAGGAAGATGTCCTGGGGTAGGAGCCGGTCTTCCTCAAAATACTTATAGGTCACTAGACAGACCTGTAGGGCATTATGTGTGGATAGACACCTGCGCCCCCATTAGGATGGCGGGCGGACTTTGCCTGCCCACCATCCTCGTGGAAAACGGGACCGCCCGCGATCTGAGTGGCGGTCCCGCCATACCCATTATGATTCGCCAGCCACACTGGCGGGTGCATCATGCATTTATAATATTGCGGCGGGTGGTGCTCACACCAGCACCCGCCGCAATGTTATAAATGCATGGTATGCATTTGCATACACAAAGCAGCAGGCATCGCGCAGTGCCTGCCGCATTGTGTATACAAATGCAGGGAGGTACCACAGGTACCCCCCATGTGCATCCCCCACCTCGCCTTCACCAAGGGGGCCGCAGGGGGCCCCCAAAGTACAATGCCGCCACGGAAAGGCATCTGCCGGAGCCCATCATAATATGGCTGGTGGTGTCTGTTAGACACCGCCACCATATAATCCCTTTTCCAGCGGCGGACGGTGTTTCCGTCCGCAGCGGTCCCCCCACCATAGTAATATGGCAGGGGGGAAATGGGTGGCGGGCAGGCAAAGATGTCAGGCAGATCGCCCCCGCCCGCAAGGCGGAGGCGATCCGCCCGACATCCTAATGGGCCCCCTTGTGTGCAGTGAGCGAGTGGAAAGGGTAGGTAAGGGTAGCAGGAGAGGGCACAGAAGAAAAGGAGATGGTAAGAGGTACAAATCTGCCAGAAAAAGGGTTGAGGGGTATCAGTAGTAGATGGAAGGAGGGGTCTGGGGGTGCTGGAGCACCCCAAAAATAACCATGCTGGAGTTCAGAAGGTGAATGAGCAATAAAGATGAACTTACGTTTTGTTTTTATCTTGTCACAAAGGTCAAATGTAGGCTACTTCCTGATAAATTGCTCCTTATTCTTTGAACATGGAGAATGTTGTTTACTTTTCTTTCTCTGTCTGCAACCTGAGAGGATTTTGTAATGTGAACTATGTAACAAGTCTGCTAAGTGTGAAAGGAAAGGCTGCAATATGTTAAAAAAATTCTAACACACAACAACATTTGAACAGTAAAATATTTCAAAATGCATGAGTAATTAGGAAAACACAACTTAAGCACTTTCTTTGTAATGCTGAAGCCTGATGGAAACAAATATATCAATAGGATCAAAACAAGATACTTTACTTGGAGATACACCATTTATCAGCAAAAATATGTCTGTTCAAATTTAGTGGCAATTTCATTGGTAAATATGCTGTTTGTAAACGGCATTGCGCTTCCACAACATGCTTTAGTACTATATGTGCTACAGTGTGCTCCAAAATGCACTGCCAGCTGCATACTATGCCCTTACTACTTTCCTGTTATATAAGCATGGCTCATTTGCTATCTTTGCCTAATGTTTGAATTTCTCACAATCCCTATGAATTCAGTCATTCAGTTGCTGGTGTTCTGGCTTAGGGAAGACACGCCCTGGCTGTTCAGGCTATAGTGTTCCCACTGGAGCACGGAACATACTGATTTGCATATGGCTGGGACTAAACTGAGGTGGCATGGTAGGTGAAAAACGATGGATTGGGATGCGGCCCGAATTATTGCCAGTAGCTGAGAATAATGCAAGCATTCCATCCATCAGTTTGGTTTTGATGCCCTTTAGTCAGGGGTGGAGCATTCAATTGGTGGAGCAGGTGCAGTGGAACCAGGGCCCAAACCCCAAGGGGCCTATTGAAGCCTGTCGATGGATGTGATTAACTATACCAACGATAATCAAAAAGGGCAAATTTCTTTGCTTGCACCAAGACTCGTGGAATTCTTGTTACGCTACTGACTTTAGTGACGTGACAATGATCGCATCACCCCCCACCTCTGAAAATTGTAACAGCACCTCTAGAAATTCATCATTTTTCGGAAATGCCACTGTCAGAGAATTGCATAACTCCAGTGGCACTCCCTAAAAGGCAGGAGATTCACCTTTTCAGCCTCTCTACAATGTTGAGAGTCAGACCTTTGATGTAAATTCATTCTAAAAGAAACATTTACCTTTGGATGCAGAGTCAGGGCCATCAGAAGGAAGTGTAGAAGAGTATTATTCCCAAATACCTATGCTTTTCCAGTGCCCGTACTTGTGCTGCAAATTTTATTTATAGATTTGAAGCAAGCCTGCTCTGTTTATAAAGGATGAGGCAGCTGACACAGCTATAGCCAATAGTGATGCCAGATGCTGGAGCGACAATGTTTTCTCTTTCCGTCAGGAATATCGTTTAACCTAAATACAGGTACTCATGCTATGTGGGGGTTCATATAACATTTTTGACCCAGACCCCTCAAATGTTTCTGACATGACTTACTAAAGTTCTCATCCACAACCCAGACTAGAGTGCTCATCAACTCTACCTACCACTGTGCTTTTCTAGAGTCCACTTGCAACAGTCTTCTGTCAACACCACTTGAGGAAGTCTCTTTATCAATTCAAATGTCACAATCCTATTATACTCTCTACTGATTATATTCCTCCTATTACCCCCACCTTCCACAGTCTTCTTCTTTGCACATCTGGCAAAATTTTCTTGTTAGCTCTAGCCACAACAGTCTTAAAATATTCTGCCTGTCCTAATTCCCTTGTCAGAACCACACTTCACTCTCCTTTTATCAGCTCTGCCAGGCAATGTATTCTTTTTTTATCCCTCATTAACATCTACCATCCTCCTGTCAGCTCGAGTCACTGCATTCCTATTGCCAGGCTCATCTCTTACCATCTTGTTAGCTACAGTTGCCTCAAATATCTGGTCAGTCACAGCTGCCACAGTCCTTTTGTCTGCTTCATTCTCACTGTCATCTTGCCAGAATCACTTGTCACACTCCCCTTGTCATTTCCACCTGTCACAATTATCTTGCTTGCTTTATGACCAGAGTATTGTCAATCCCACATTCCATGGGGGTCCTATAATGTACATCCATTTCTTGCTGCAAATTCCTAGATAAGTCCAGTTTCTGCTCATTGACCTTAGTGGTGATAAGCCCAGAGAGGACACAGTGTCTTGAGTGCAAATTAGGGTCTGGTGTTTGGAACAATTATGCCTCAAATGGAGTTTTGAAAATATCTATCTCCAGCACATAGAATTCCTGTCCAAGGTAGAGGTTCCTACTTTCCCAGTACAGGTCACTTTGAGAGAGACGGAACAGGATGATAGGATTGAGGTCTTGGTAGGGAATCTTCAAAAATTGAAACAATCCATGCCTCATGTACATCACACAATAAATAACCACAGACAATATTTCCAGTATTGCAGTATCTCAACCCCTGCAAATTCATACTCATAGAAGAATAATGGACATGTAACGCTCTACTTAACAGAGAGGAATAGAGGACTTGGCACATACACATAAATGTACACCTTATCTGTTTCTGTTAAGCAAAGTGTTACTTGCTCCAGTAATCACTCAATGCAGCACAGTAAAAAACAGACCACCCAAAGAGTGACTCTAAATGGCAATTTTGATATTTGATGGTTCAGAACTAAGAAGCCGTTTGGTAAAGATAAGAGTTACAGTAAGGATGATGATTTTTGTAGGATGAATGCCCAATGCGCCAAGATGATTGTCACCTAATGGCAACATGACCATCCTATCAATTGTCTGCGCTGAGGTGCTTAAAGTACAAGAAGGACAGTATGAGCAATAAACCCAATCTAGTGGGTTAAGATGTTGTGGCACAAGGAATGGTGTGGCAGAAGGCTGACACAAATGCACAGTTTCTAGGTGGAAAAAATGGTTGAATATTATAATAATGTAAAAGATCATCATGGCCAAGTCTCATTACCCCTAGCAGAAATCATTGGACAAAATTGTATTAACCACCAACAGACCACGAGCAGACAGTGGTGATAATCTCCAACGCAGGATGGAGCAATAATAGCCCTAATATGAGGGTTCTGGACATGTCTTAAACATGTTTGTTTTCATTAGGAGTACCTTAGTTTAAATTGGTGCCTAGGAAAAAAAAGGTGTCTACCTAGAGACTGTAAAAAGTTTACCTTTACAATACCTCTAGCAGCTTTAGAGGGTTTCCAGACTAGAAGACAGAATCCCTAACAGTAAGTCTTTTCTCTCCAAAGGGCCAAACAGACCGTTGCCAAATGGCTCATATATGCCCTGACCTCCGCAGGGTGATTGAAAGTAGCTGAGTAAGAAGGATAGGTCCAGTCAGTGTATTTTATGGTTCTATCAAAAAGCATCCAGGCCCAGCTTGGACTGACACTGTGATGTCACCCACTGCAGGTCATGACTCTTATTAAACAGTGGAATACTTTAGACATGATCTACTCAATATCAACATTTTACTATTGATCTAAACTCATATCAATACCACAATATAAATGATCAACATATCATATGTAGATGGGGGGTCTAGAACACTAAATATGTACCTCCCAATATATTCTTATCTTTATGATATTTTCGTCGTCAACATTTTGGAATCAACATACATGCTGTAGATAGTATGACCTCAATATTGTGAGGTGCAACCCATTTATGGCTTTCCTGACTCAGGCCAATCCTGAGCCAAACACTAAAGTAGAAGAAACAGTCTGGCCATTAGGCATTTCCTTGGCTGTGTGATTTACCCTGCTGCATAGGGTAAAGAGAGCTCCCTGGGCCCTAAAGTTACTATAACTCATCATGCACAGTGCTATCATCAATTATGTTATTCCTGATGTTGCAGCGATGTTATCACTGATGCAATCGAACTATAACATACCTTTAATCTTTAGTTTTCAGTTAACTTCTAAGGTTTTACAATTCCTAACTATACTGTCGCTTGAGTCTTTTTTTTCTAGTGAATTTCTATGACTTTTTTTCTAGTGAATTTCTATGACTTTTTTAACATAAAGTTGTCCATTTCTGTGTGCAGCATGGGGTTAGGTGGAGGACCTGGACTGGGGCCAGCCCTGTGTCCAACCTCCCAATGGTGCCCTGTGTCCAACTGCACACAGTCTTCGGCCTTGTGTGGAGTAACTTTGGACACAGGGCCTGGCCTTTGGTCAGGTCTTGTCCCCAAACCCCCCTGGGGTACTGGCTGACTACGCGATGATACAGTAGAAAGAGTGCAATTTTAAGTAAGGCAGACCTACTGACTTTGTCAAAGAGTCAGAATATAATAAGTTGGCCCTTTGGCTTCATCAAGGGGTCAACATATTAATATATAAAGAATACTGATTATCTTTGTCAAAAAGCTACCAGTAATGATAAACAAAATCTTATTATATAATTCCACACATTGCCATTTTTTATAAAACTGATTGCCATAAAATGGTTTTAATAAAGTGTAATTAAAAAAAATCATCATGTCTTTAAGTCTTTCTTTTAAAATTTGTAGGCCACAACGTGCAGCCCTAGGACCTGCCATACTGGGGTCCCGGCACTCCAGCTGAAATGATAACAAATCTATTTTGAAGTGCTTTAAAAAAATGGTAAGCCCTGCTAGGGTCATGATTTAGTGACTTGGTCTGTGTTGTGCACTCCCTGTAGCTCCCCACAGCATTAAAATAATGCCTGGTGGTGTCACTACACTTTCTAAGGGCACCACCAGAATACAAAAATATAAACAAAAAGCCCTTGCAGAGTATTATGGGGCGCTCCTTTTCTGGAACAGTGAATACCAAATGAGCGGCTCCTACCGCTCATTTATTATTCCTATATTTCTTTTGTATTTTAAAATTTTATTTTAGGTGCTTCGGCGACCACACCTTTTTTAATGTTTTAATGTTGGGGCGTGGGGAGAGTACCAAGACTCCTGAAGCCTCTTCCAGGTCCCCAGCCAACACCCATTGCGGTGCTGGCAGGAGCCGGCTCAGTGACTTTGCTCCCACCTGGGTGGAAGTGGCTTCTTTTTTGGCTCCCGCCCGAGAAAAGTTGTCTCCTGCCCAGGAGAGTGCGGGCAGGGTATGCCCATACTTTCCCAGGCAGGAATTAGCAGTGTTCTGGGGAATGGGGGTCCCCGGGACCCTGTTGGATCGGGCCCTGGGCATGACATCCCCAAGGCCAATCTAGGCTTGGGGTGCTCAATGCCCCCTCCCCTAACTACAAAAATGGCCCAAGGGGATGGAGTTCGCTCGGACCTCATAGAGGCTCAGGGTGGGGGAGGGGCACACGCCCCTCTCCATAATAAACTAAATTGTGCCAGGCCCTGTCCCAACTCTGGGGAAAAAGCTTTATAATGGGAGGGAGGTATTTTTTTTTTGTCAGAGTTGCGGATCCAATTGTACTTTTCACATCTGCGCTGCTGACAAAACAAAACCTCTGGTACCACTTCACGATGCCCAGGGGGCAGAGTATCCCCACCCTGCCTCCATATGTTTTTCTAAACCTTTTTTAGGATGGGGGAGCTAAGTCCACAAGTTCTAAAATGGCTGCCACCAAATCTTTGTTGATGTGGTGGCAGTCAATCAGATCCTATCTCAAGATCAGTTGGCTCTGCTGGTCCTCCGCGGCATGACATATCTATAATTTCTCAAAAACTACTGAATGGGTTTACACCAAATCACAAAAAGCACACTTTCTGGATCATGGTCTAGCTTCTGCAAAATTCGGTGTTATTCGATTCAGCAGTTTTTATGGTATCATACTTCAATTCTCCAATGAAAAAATGAATGGGGAACATGCAGTTTGGGCTCCCACTTTTTTTTAGCCTCCACTTGATGGATCGCCTCAAAGTTTTTCCAGGAAGGACCTGAGGAGGGTGAGACTTTTCTTTTCAAAGTTTTGTGAAGATTCGTCGCATGATGGCAAGATGATTAGCAGAGCAAAAAATCTATTTCCTATGGAAACATGGGCCTCACTATAACAGCCCACTGATAAAAACTAAGGTTTAAGCAATGCTTTAGTAGGAGAGAATTTCAGTGACAATGTAATATTTTTAACTAACAAAACCACAGAAATTTACCAGTTATGCTTAGATCAAGTATCTATAACTCGTGCACTAAGGTAACTATCTTATGCCTCCCACCATTCACATTTTTCTCATCAATAATTTCATTGCAAATGTTGCAGTGATATTATCAATGATGTCATAAATGATGTAATGAGTGATGAAATATGTGGGGTAATTAGCAGTGTATGGTGAGGGTGCGAGTTATAGTTGCATTAGAGCACAAGTTATGGTTACTGGTAAATTTTAGTGGTTTTGGTTGTACCGTTACTTTAACCTTTGCTTTTTCAGTGAATTGCTAAGGTTTTTTTCAAAGCAAAGTACGATGTAAGGAACAAAGTACCCTCTGCATACATTATAAGTATATTACAAGCCATTGAGGAGTTCCATAATTATATAGAAAAATGAGACAGAAGCCTGATTTCCTTTATACGGTTATGGAACGATGAGGTGACTTGCAATATCCTTATCATGTACGCCAGAGGGTTACTTAGCCCATAAAATACATGGTCACATCATCACCTTGCGCACAAACTACTTAAACATTGGTGTGTAGGTCTTTTATATGTCTGCAAACATGAAGAATAGAAATAAACCCTGTAGTTAAAAATGAAACAAATCAAAAACCTGTTCGTTATTTGTTGCAAACAGATATTAGAAACAGTTCAATAGAAGTCAGTTTAAAAAAAACTGTAGTAGCTCAGAATGTGTAGAAACATGCAGAAAGAGTCTAGCTTTTCTCTAACCATCTAATGAGCGCAAAAAACATGCTCTCTCTGGTTATCATTGTAAGCTAAAAAATGGAGCAGAGGAAAGAAAAGCAATGTTCCGTTTTCATTGCTTTAAACCGCTGCTTCAATCATGCTCCATGATCTACCCTGCCTTTCACCTCAGAGGCTGGCAGCAGGCATTTTGACGCCAAAACTCAACTTTAAGAACTAATAAAAGTCCAGTTCTGGCATCTTTTCTTTATAATTCGCAATTATAATTGGGTGCGTCACAAGTCGCTGATTATAAAGAAATTAGGTACTGACGTCTGTAGAGAGATTACTGAATCCCATGTACTGTATAATTATTATAACTAACTATTACGTCACCTTAATCTTTGGTCTTTTTCTGTGAATTTCTAGTGTTTTTTTTAAACGTAAAGTAGTATTTTATTACCATACGTAAAGCTAACCCCATGTCCTGCACAACCGTTGGCTTTGTGGGGCAGGGGTAGAGACCAGGCCCAGACCCCCCTCTACCCTGCCTCTCAACAACTTCCCCTCCGCGCCCAACCCCCTATATATAAAGCAAATCTATTATCTTTCTCTAAAAATCACCAATAATTTGAATCAAATGTATATTTCAATAACACACACAATGCGATGTTTATTAATACTGATTACTTAAAAAACAAAATTAAAATTTAATCAAACAACATTTCTGTGATTCTTTTTTTACATATAGTTTATTAATACATTTTGTGGGTGAAGAATATGTAAATAAATAAACTGAGGCATATTGTTCTCTTTTTAAATATATGTCTCTGAATATGCCTTTTAACATTTTTCAGCCCAAAAAATACAATCATAAAAATAATCACAAAAGAGCCTTGTACATAAAGGGAAACCATAGTGCCAGATCCTAACGGGAGCTGTACTTCCAGCTGAAGGCAAAAGCTCCAGATTGGGAAATGCTGTAAAAAATTATGTTAAGTTCTCCTGGGGTCATCGTTACAATGACCCAGGAGACTAACTGTATTTTTCTACTGTTGCAGGGGTGCTGAAACAATCCCTGCAGCCCCCCACAGCATAAAAAAAAGAAATTGGTGGTGCCCTGCCTCTTCTAGTGACATCACCAAAGTAAAAAAATATGGAAATAGCCCTCGCAGGGCAATACTGGGCGGTCCGTAAAGAAGCGGTGAATATTAAATGAACGGCTGTGGTCACTCATTTGTTATTCGCATTTTGGCTTTGGACACCCAGCATTTTTTCTTTGATAGTGAGCTGTCTGGGGCACCCAGGACCCCCAATGTTCCACCAGCTCCATACATTCAGCCCTATTTCACAGGGCCGTGCAGAACCTGCCATTTTGTTTCAGTGTAAGCAGGTGATCTGGTGCCCACCCAGGGTGCCCCAGACCATTATTGTACTTTAGGGCCACGGGAAACACCAGGAGTCCATGGCCACACCGGCTCCCTGCTCCTGCATGAGTCAGCTTGTACCCACAGTGGAAGACAACATTGCTCCCACTGTGTGAGAGTAGTTTTCTTTTGACCCTGCAGGGTGGGGTGCTGTTCACTCCATTTCACAGCCTGAGAGTGTGGGCAGAGAAAAGTTTTGTTCTCCCACCTGGCAGGAGCAACTCTGTGCTCGTGCCCGATGGGAGAACATTACACTTTTCCTTCCCACATGTGTGGGTAGGGAAATAGATGTCCCAGGGGTTGAAGACCCCGGGACACCATACCTTAGCCAGCCCCACGGAATGATGTCCCCAGAGCCATTAATTGGCTTAGGATGGGGGGCCATGCAGCTCCCCTCTCCCTCTACTTATTTGTGCCACCAGGGAATGGGGTCCCTCTTCTGGCTCAGGGAGGGAGGGCATGTCGTGTTTCCCCTCAAATTGTTTTAGGGCTTGGGAGATTGGGACCCCGGGGCCATTTCTGGCTAGTGGAGGGGGGTATGCACCTCATCCTCTTGAATTGTTTAATGGCCCTGTGGGATGAGGTCCCTCGGGCCTTTCTAGGCTCGGGGAAGGGAGAGTGCCCTTCCATTTTTCTCGGCCCCTGCTTGACAGATCACCCCGAAAATGTCAATGTGTAAAGTAGTCAAAAAGTACCACTTTTTAAGAATGTTTCATGGAGATTTGTCAAACGGTGGTAGTTATTAGCAACACAAAAAAGGCATTTTCTATGGAATCACAATTCTAACTATAACTACCCAGTGGTGGTTGCAATCATTGGACTCTTAAAACCTTTTAAAAAACAAACAACTTGTATATGAGTCATCAACAAGTAATTCCCCGTAGGGAATGCTCCACCTTGTTGTCAATGTACTCCACCTCGGTCTTGCTCACAACGCTGGTGAGTTTGAGATTGTAAGAATTGGAATTCAGTCTTTCACAGGTGGAAGTAATTACCAATACTATTCACACAAGTCTCTTTAGAAAGTGTACAGCCTGTAACTATCTGCTCCATGCCATGAGCAGCCATCCAGACAATCTCAAGTGGAGCATTCCCTATGGGGTATTACTCAGAGCTATACGTACCTGTAGCTCATAGATTGCCTTAGAAACAGAACTGAGAGTCATGACCACTAGATTTGAGGAAAGAGGTTATCCCAAATGGGTTCTCAAAAGGGCTGTTGACAGAGTCAAAGGGGTCAACAGGAGCGAGACTCTTTTCATGGACTCGAGAAAAAAACAAGACAGTAATGACAATAATGAAAGTAAAGTAATATTGACGTACAATAGCAACTCTGACATCATTCGGAAAACCCTTGCACGCAATTGGGACATGCTGACCAAAGATCCCATTATAGGTAACACACTTCCAGAGAGACCTAGAATCACGTATGGAAGGGGCCGTAATTTACTGGACCTTCTGGTATACAGTGATATTACTTCTACAGAACGAAGTAGGGGGGTCAATCTTGAGGGCTTCTTTCCTTGCATACACTCCAAGGCTTGTTGCGGCAGCTGCATGAAAAAGAAAATCTTTAACACCAGTACCAAAAGCATGATCCCAATCAGACAATGTCTTACCTGCAGTACCACCTTTGTGGTATATGTACTCGAATGTCCATGTGGTCTGAGATACATTGGGAGCACCACGCATATGACAAAGAAAATAATTTTAGAGCACATGAGAGCCATCACTATTAGAGATCAACAATATCCCATTGCCAGACATTTTGAGACACACCATTTCTCTAACCGCTCGAAACTGGTATATTATGCCATTGAACAGGTGCTCGCCAACGTAAGGGGTGGGAATCGGGTACTCCGACTCAGACAACGAGAGTCCAGACATATCATAGTTGTGGGCACCCTCTACCCGAATGGACACAACATAGATGAAGAGATGGCGGTTCACCTACAGGAGGCATAGGACCTACCATCTCCTTTCCATTTTCAACTCTGAGTGCTCATCTCCCCTGTACTTTACCTATGTCCAGCTCCCCTCTTGTTTGCCTTCTTCCACCCATCTAACCTGCCTTTTACCACCTTAACCTTTCTGCAACTGTTAGGCACTTGCCAATTTCAAGGGATTCAGGAGTAATGTGAGCTATACTTTCTCTCATGTCTCCTCTATTTTTCTTATGTATGATACACGTGCACTTGCACAATTCTGACCGCACCCCTCTTCTTATGCCTATCTCTTTCAGGAAGAAAGGAAGGGACCCAAGACCTGCATCTGTCGCCAAAGGCCTCCCTACCCTTTTCTCCGTGACATCCTCGTGTTGCGTCGCATATCTCAGATAAGAGAACATCACATATTTTTAATTATTTCATTATGTTATGATATGTGTGCACTACACTGTGGTTGTATATAGGGTGTGACTTTATATTGTAGTCTTGTGCAGTCATCCTTTTCAGACTGTCTTCCACCAGCCATTTTCAGTTAGATGCTGTGTACCTAGTCCAATGTGAGTTCGAGACATCTATTCATCCTGATGGGAACCCCCAGGTGCATCTCCCCTCCGCTCTTGTTTACTTAGTCTGTCACCAGGATCCCTACCATTAGGCGTGTCCACCTCCATGCCCACTTGCGACCAGTATGTCACTATGGCATTCACCCTGAATTCCACCCTGGCCAGTTTGCCACATTGGTTTCTACCCAGTGACAATTCCGCCTTATGCCTCTACAGGCAATTTAAAATTATTTCACTTGGGGTGACAAGAGATACATGTGACCAGGCACTTTGCCTTACACTGTCTCCTGCCATTTTTTGCTACATTACCGGGGGATAGCATCACCAAGATGGCCGCTATCGCTTTCCAATTACAAGGTGGGAGGTTCCTTCACAGTGTGCATTGCAAACACTTTGGACACTGGCCCCCAAATCTCGCTACCAGACATTTATTTTGCAATTTGGTATAGGTTCAGTCAATTGCACCTTTGCTGGTGTTCTCTAATATTCATTTCTTTACACGTTTCTTTACGCTTTACCTCTCCATCATGGCTGCCATAATCATTCATTGTGTAACAGCATGTGTAAAGTGCTATATTTATCACGGAGGATTTATTTTGATAATAAATCTCCTTTTTGCTTGAAACTTTGCTTGGATTATTGGCCTGTGAGCGCATTGTACTGGACTGCTATTTTGGATGACAAACAGGCATTAGTCATGATATATATCATGACTAATGCCTGTTTGTCATTTGGCAGATAGGATGAGGTTTTGATGTACAAGAACACTAAAACATTGGCAACTACTAACTTCTTTCCATCATACACTTATTGGCCTAATTTTCCTCATGTTATGCAAAAGCTCCATGTGGCTGAAGATGCCCCCCCTTCCTCTTTACACTTCTCCTGTAGACCCACTCTTCCTTGCCCTATCTCTCCTTCTCCACCTGTCTCTTTCACACACACACACACACCCTATAGCTCTCCACCTTTCACTCTATCCTTCTTTCTCTCCCTAACACTCTGTCCTTCTCTCCCACATCCTCCACCTTTCCCTCCCCTTTCACTCTCATGTTCCTTCTCTTTCCTCTCTCCCTCACTCTCTTTCTTATTCTTTCTATCTCTTTGTCTCAATCAATTCAGCACCTCTTCCCCATCCCTGCCCTTTTCACTTCTCTATCACCTCCTCTTTTTGCTGTATCCTTTTATTGGACCTCCTGAAGCTAGCTGTGTCTTTGAGTAGTTGCAATGGATGTGCTGAGGTATAAACAATAAACACAGGAGGAGACCTGCAGCATACACTCTGACAGAAGGTCTGCCACAGGTTCAGCCCGCGCTCTGCACTGCCACAGCAGGAATATTAGATGTGATATATCATATCTGTTGCAGAAGCAGCAATGCCTGCCCTTTGATCCCATCAACACACACATTTCACCTTCTGCCTTTTCCTTGTTTGTGTGCCTCCTCCCCTCACCAATGGAGAGCCAGGTCACCCCACCACAGAAAATGACATTTTCAAGTAGCAGGCACTGCTTCTGTGCTATACTACACAATGCCCATTTTCCTAACTTCACAATTGTAATATGCATAGTATTTTTTGAAGAATCCTTTACTTTGTGGACCTCAGCAGCAAGATGCTTCCCACATTTAATATTCAGATGAAGAATACAGAGCCTAGAAGGCTTTTGGAATAATGATGGAAATCCATATTCTTATGTGCTTTTTGTATATTACAGCATTTTTTTGTTTTTATTTGTATATAGCGCAAATGCGACCCGAAGATTCTGGAGCTCTTCACAGGAGCACCAGTTACTTTGCGCAAGGACACTTTCAATTTTTTTAGGTACAGTGGGATTATGTGATTTGCCCAGAATCCGATGATACTGAGCCGATGCTGAGACTCAAATCTAGTTCTTCAGCTCCAAAATCAGCAGCTACGGCCATTAAGCCACATCCTCTTCTTATTTCCCAATTATTTTGTGTTGGACTTGGTCCTTTCTGCAGGGTCACCCCCAAACAATTTGCCTTCATCCTTCTGTTTTATGAACCTGTTTCTGTTGGCTTTTATGACTTGCACACTTTACCATGGTTAACCAGAGCTAAACTGCTTGTGCTCTCTTCTTAAAACATGGTATAATTGCCATATTTAATTTACTTGTAAGCTCATATTAAAGTGGTAGTACCTGTGCCCAGGGCCTGTAAATTAAATGCTACTAGTGGGCCTGCAGCATTTATGTGCCACCCACTTTAAGTAGCCCATTGCCGTCTGTGTGTGGAGTTTTAAACTGCCATTTCAACCTCCTTTTTTTAATACATATAAGTTACCCCTAGGGAAGGCTCTGGACATCCCAGAGGGCAGGATGCAGAGTATTAAAAAAGGTGGACATGTAATTTAAAATTGTACATGCACTCGTAGTAAAAAACTCTTAAATTAATTTTTCACTACTGCAAGTCAAATCTCTCCCATCGGATAACATTGGAGTTACCCTACTACATTTAATAAGCTATAACTTCAAAATGGGAACAGGCCACCAGTTCATGTTTGGTGTCTTTGGAACGATAATGAAAAATCATCTCTTTGGTAAAGTCAGATTTTAAATCAAAATTTTGAAATTGCCACTTTCAGAACGTTTCCTTTCCGTAGCCATTTAGTGCCTGTCCCTGGGTTCCATGACTGGGTGTAGCTGACAGTTGGGATTTGTGTATTCCTCCTAGATAGCTACACACAGTAGATATCGTAGGTGTGCCTGTATAGGCCATCCCTAGAAGAATGAGAGGAGGGAGCAGGGCACAACCCTTTATAAACTTGAATAGGATGTGCACTGCCTCCCCACAAAGAGCTGCATACCCCTTGAAGGCAGTCTGGAGCCAAGACAGGGGAGTCATGAAACCTGGGCACTTCAAAGGGAAACCTCTTAAAGCTTCTCCCACTTTAAAGGAGGCACCTGGTATACATATTGGACCCCCCGGATAGCAAGTCTTCAGGACACTTTTGGATCTGTGGAGTCTTTGACAGGAAGAAGGACTGCTGTGCTGGCTGAGAGGACTGCCACTCTGCTGTACTGTTGCTCTGCTGTACTACTGCCTTGCAGGACTGCTGCCTTCCTGGATTACTGCCCTGCTGATCTCATACCTGAGACAGAGGAATTGGACCTGCAGCCAGGATTCCCAGAGTGACCCCAAAGGCTAATCTACTGGCCTCTTGTTCAGAGCCATTTGGGACACAACAGACGCCCAACCATCTGAACCAGCACCCAGATCCAGCTGGAGTAAGCCCTGGGGCCCCTGAGTGGTTCCCCTCAGGTCCTGCAACCTTGGTGTGGCCTCAACAGAGCTGAATTTTGCTACCATGAACAGGCCAATTGGCGCCAAAACTTGTAGCTAGCGCAGCCAGCTAACGGGATGTTCTGTCAACCCTACCTTTCTCGCTACAGCATGGATCGCTCATGAGAAAACCTTCCCAAATCTGCTGCCTTACCGATTGTGACAACAACACGATCTACGCACTACATTGACGGCCATCCTTGACACCAGGCCAGCTGTTTGCACTGCATCGATGACCATTGGCGACACTTCCCTAATCCTGGCGACCCTCTCTATGCACTGGAGTAGGTAACTTTCCAGCGAGACCAACCTGGTCCATGTTTCCAACCCACGCTCCATTGCCGTAGGCCTGAACTTGTAACATTCTCCCTGTCTCTCATGACTAGACTGCCGTGAGTAGCGCTTTGGGCTTTTTGGCATATTTTTCACTTAATTCTTTAAAATTGCATATCTCCGGGTCTACAGAATTAATTTTTGTCATTTTGGTCTGGATGTTTTTATTAAATTTTGCTCTATTCTTCTAAATTGGTGTTTTCTTGAGTTGTGTTTTCACTTTATCACAGTTTGAAGCACTCAGGCATGGCCCGTGAAGGGCGTTATACCGGCGCGGTGACGTCAGGCGGGGGAGGGTCAGGGTGGGGGGTTGTAAAATGCGGGATATGGACCATTACAGGTAAGTACCGGAAAAAAAAAACAAATTTTGTTGCCCACGCTGCATCACATTTGGCGATGCAGCGCAAGTAACGAAATTCGTTTTATTTTTTGTTTGGATGCCACGCAATCTGTTGTTCCCACCAACCCATAGTGAGGCATGCGCATCCTGGGCTAAAGGAAAACCCCATTGCACAACCTTTCACTTGTTGGTAAATTTCTTCTCCAAATAAGAAGACATTCTGTGTGAGGCACATGTCTATCATCTCCGTCAGCATTTGGTTGTGGAGTTTGAATTGAATGTCTCGTTCTTTAAGGAAAAAACTGCAGGCAAGTAGGCCTAAGTCGTTGTCAATGTTAGTATAAAGCGATGTCACATCCATTGTTATGAGGCGATATGATGTTTGCCACGGGAGATCTTCCAAGTGTCTCAACAGATCCGTGGTGTCTTGTAAATAAGAACTTAGGTTCAACACGAAGGGCATTAAAAAGAAGTCAATGTAACTAGCCACTGGCTCCCTCAACGATGCCTTAGCAGAGACGATCGGACGGTCTGGTGGTTTTTATGCACTTTGGGCAAGAAGTACACCGTTGCTGTTATGGGATGATTTACAGTCAAGTATCTTTGCTCATCTTCATCAATCAAGTTTGTCATTTTCCATTGGTTAATCTTCTTATCTAATTTTTCTTTATATATTGATGTTGGGTTCATTTCCAACTTTCTGTAATATTGTTTATTTCTCAGTTGCTGATGAGCTTCTAATTCATAATCTGTAGTATTTTGGATAACAATATTTCCGCCCTTGTTGGCTGTTTTTATTGTTATTGATTTATCATCCATCAGATTTTTTAATGCCATCCTTTCTTCTTTCTTTAGATTATCTTTGAATTTGGACTCATTGATCTTATAGATATCCTGTATCACGGCTTCTTGAAAAAGATACATTTTTTATTTCCTGGGAGCAATTTTGGGTAAAAGCGCGAAGGTGGTTTCTTGCCACTCATACCTGAAACCTTCTGGGGACATAGAGTGGTTTGAGTTAAGATATCCTGTTCATCCATTACATCCAGGTTGACAAGGTTTACAAGGGCCGGCATGTCCTCCGTTGTTAATGTAGGATTCATTTGTTCTTCTTCATTCTTTTTCTTTTTTCTTTTTGTAAAGTTAGCCATCTCCTGATTTTCTTGAAAAATCTTAGCCAATTTGATTTTTCTTACATATTTGTATAGATCCACACGTGTCTGTGCCATATCCATCGTTTGGGTTGGGCAAAAATTAATGCCATGTTTCAAAAGTGAAATCTCATCCTTTGTTATTTCACAGAATGATAGGTTCATTATTACCAATTCTTCATTTTCTTGTTGTTTAGTCAGTAGGTTCATTTGGCATTCTTTTGGCGCATACTCCTGGTCTTTGTTCCAATATCCTCGGAGCCACTTTCTCCTGTTGCCTCTCCTTGTTGCTTTTTTGGTTTTGTTTGTTCTGTTACCCTTGGGGTCCACTTGCGTCCCCTTCCTCTTCCCCTTTGAGCTTGAAACTGACCCTGATGTTGTTCCCATTGTCTCTGCTGAAGAATTAATCTCATGTCTCCTAAAAAAATCCTGTTTTGTTTGTGCCCCACTCGGATCGGCTTTGTTTTCACTCGCTTCTGTGGATTTTGAAACAAGTTACAATTTTATGCTCTTGAGACGATCCCCACCAGTGAGAGGGGTGGAGATCGGGAAAGAAAATTAAGACAGAGAGAATCCAGGCAGATCTTAAATTTTGGGGTCTGAACCAGAGTGAGGAATTGTATATACACCTCTAAAGAACATTGTTAGAGACTTTTGTTTCTTGTTTTGTGTTGTGATATCCTGTTCTCAAAATGATACAATGATGGACACACCTTGTTTGAATAACAATGTCGATACGACTCATTGGTGGGGGTAAAAAAAAGTATCGTTAAAAGGATATATAAGAAATTCTTTATTAGGTTGGTGGTGGTGTTTTGGAAAAGAAAGCTTGGTTTTAAAATAACGCAGTGATTAATAATAAAAATTTCGAATAAGGGAACCATACTGCCTCATGGCCCACTGGAGGGCCTCTAAACGTATGAAATGAACGAAAAATAGGTTTAGGTAAATCTAAATCAATAGCCCTGGCATTATATTGCTTAATTAGTTCATATAGAAAAAAATGGAAAGGAATGGAGGTAGTTTTAACCTCAAAAAATTAGCAATATATGGTGCAGTCTGAGTGTCATCGGGCGGTCAGAGGGCGATATGATGTGATGAATGAAGAGACGGATAAAAAGACATTGTGTGGTGCGTCTCTGTTAAAAGCCTGAGGCATAACAATGTAATGATCAATTATTGGATCCAATAATAATCAAATTTGATACAGATCTACTTCTGATAATTTCAAATGCAAATAGAAATTCAGCATGTTCAAATCACCACAACCAAGTCTGATGATTTGGGTAATTAAACAAGCATAGAATTTCAAATACAAAATTGGTTAAAAATGAGATATATAAAAAACACATATAAAAAAATAACAAAATACAAAATGACTAATATAAAATAGGAAGTGAACAAATTTAAAATAGCAAACAAATAACAAAAGGAGAATATCACATAGAAAATATAAGAGGTTTGTTTTGTATTGAAATGTATGATATTGTAAATGATATACACCCCCCTCCTTTTTTCTATCGTTTTGTACATATATATCAATGAACTACGAGTCCCATAATCCTCTGTCACAAATGGCAATGATGATATCACCAGTCACATGATTGAATGTGGGGAGTTTTAAATGGTTGGTTTCAAACAGAATATGTATCCGTGAGCAAGTTAACAGGGGTTAACGAAACGTGTCGTTTTTTTTCTTTTGAGATGATCTGGAAGCTGTTTTGAAGCAATGAAGAAAACCGAGGAAAGCAGACTCCTGCGAGTGCGTGATTATTTACCTTCTTCTTGAAAGAAAGTTCCTGTTGTATATTTCTCGGCGAGGCTCTGCCGAGGATCACGCACCGAAAATAGAAGCGCCATGGGTTCGGTGCCTGGAGCCAATTTTGCTTTGTTTATTAATATATATGTAATTATATTTAAATTATGTTTTTAACATTTTATAATTAAAAATATTAATTCTTTCTTAATAATATTAAGTTAAATTATTTAAAAACATGCATGTTTATTTTTTTACATTACATTTATTATTTATTAATGTTAACCTTTTTTAATTATTTTAAGTATGTGTTACTTAATTCTATTTATTATTTAATTAATTTTATATTACTTTTAAGACATTTAAAAAAGTCGATATTTTAGCAAACTATATGATTAAAAACGATATTTAGGATTCAATATTTTTGTACTTACCTGTTTGTAGATAGGAAGTCGATATTCTGTCACTCGATATTTTTACCACGATATTGTGGCAGCTCGATATTCTTCTCCTCGATATTCTGTCAGTGATCCATCATCCTGACAAGGATTGTGGTTGCTGCTTGAATAGGGTTTCACACTCATCAACCAGTGACTCCGTTTTTCACACTTGGCCTCTTCTACATCAAGGCTGCAGATCAAAATAGCTTTTGGATACAAACATTCTGTCAACAGATTATGTATATCTGAGTTTCAGTCTGCTCATTATGTCATTTACTCTATTTGTTGTGAAGCGCTCTGATACCCTTGGGTCCAGTCAGCGCGATACAAAACTACTAAAATAAAATAAAAAATAAAAATTGTAGCTGTAGGAGTTTTAGGGTGGAGCCAATAGCTCACAGTACAATTGAATACACCAAGACAAAACAAAGATTACAAAGAAACTAGTCAATTGTCCAACTATGTGATGAGAAACAATCTTCTAGGAACAGGGGGCTCCAAAAATATGAACCCCCAACACAGGATGAAGCAGCACCTCGGCCTAGCATCATCAGAGGGGTTAATAGCAGCTCCTGGTGCAGCTCATAGAGCTAAAACCATTGAGAAAAACATAAAAGACCACTAGTATGATAAACTCTAGAATAAGCGGCAAAAACAAAGGCATTGTATGTTTAGTTGCTAGGGCCTTGCGCAGCAGCTGAAATGTAGAAGTAGAATGCAAATAACATAAGGAAACTCACCAAACTCATTTTTAAGGCCAACCAATGTCACAATCCTTGACTCTCTAACGTAAGATGTCTGCTTGAAGAGTGGCACTAAATTGGATATTTTTATTGTTACCCAACTTACTGGTACTAATTTTTTGACCTAAGAAGGGTAAAACGCTGAGTAGTCCCACTGTGATTCGAACCTGTGACCAAGACACAAATTCCTAGAGTGGGTGCATTAGTACACTAAAACACCAAACGTAGACACCCTTGAACTCAGAGAAGTGTATCAATAGGTAAAAGATCTTCTGGCCAAGGTGCTTGATGCTGGGTGTAAGGTTGCCCCTACTGTACAAAATGCCTGAAGTTGGAGGGTGTGGTGTGAATGGCCATTACAAGCTGGACCTTACACATAGGCTTATAGAATGTATGATTGCCAGCTCTGGAGTATGTCAGCCAACCTGATGTGGCACAGAAGTGGCAGTGCCTGGGCACAGGCCCGGCTGGAGGGTTTAGGCCCAATCATCCATGGCACAATGTGGGAACAGAGTGTAAGCACTGAAAGGGAGTCTGAGTATGTCTGAGGCACAGACTAGTCCACTAATTTACACCGGATCCTTAAGTCTGAGGCAGGTATTATGGTCCCAGGAGAAGAGAAGGACAAAAATCCATAGCAAGACAGGATGTTACACATACAGGCTTGCAAATAGTGGAAGGTATTTCCATTCGACCTCAGGGCCTGTAAAAATGTGGTCAATCTTTAGAGGCGTCTAAAAACATCTGTGTTTCGGAGATTAGTTGGAGTCAGTGAGTGTTGTTGTACTGGCGCCTGGATACCTGTCAGTTTATAGATTTTAAATGCTAACATGAATTGAACTGAATTGATCTCCACAGTGAGGATCACATTGTGGGGAGATTAACGGTCCCTAAATTGGATCACATTGAAAAACCCCTACGTAGTGAGTACTTCACTCAAGAAGCACTACATGTTGATATGACTCGGGAATTAAGGGCCATAAAGTTATTTAACACACTCCTTGAAATCTAAAGCAGAGGGGTGCACTTCAGTGATACAGTCCCTTTGTTAATCTGACTGTGGGGTCGGAGAGTGAGACCTGATCTGAACTATGGGGCACCACATCCCCAGAAACGAGGTTCCTCATTCTTGTGTTCCAGTGTTGGCAAGAGTGGT
Organism: Lissotriton helveticus; assembly: GCF_964261635.1. Lineage (NCBI taxonomy): Eukaryota > Metazoa > Chordata > Amphibia > Caudata > Salamandridae > Lissotriton > Lissotriton helveticus. Next base: position 598,622,835 of record NC_136065.1, read on the forward strand.
GAGACGCCATTAGAAAAAGATGCATTTTAAATTATTTCATTAAACAAAGTGGTGAGTGCTCTCTGGGCCTTGCCTCTACCTGTGCTCTTTGTATGGTGAAGCGCTGACAAATTAAAGTTTGGAGAATCGTTTGTATGGTTTGATCTGATACTTTGTCAAATTCGTGTTAAGAGATTGACAACATGTTTTGTGGAAGCTAGAAGCATATCCATTCAACACAGATTTCAATCTTAGCAAGAGGCTTTTTTTTAGAGCAAGAAGAATAAGGACAGCACTTTATGAAAAATAGATTAAGCATTTACAGCCCGGCCCTCAAGTAAGAGATTTTAGACCTTCATAAATTTAATTGAATTACACTTGAGGTGACCTAAGAGTCCATCCTCACACTGAAGAGTTAAATATTACCTGAATTAACCCTATGCGGTAACAGGCACTTTTAACATTCTGTCACGTGCTTTTACAGGTTGTTTTACAACTATGTTACAGGCCATTACAGGCTGCTGTAACCTTGGATCACAGCGATGGGATCGGAAAGCACCCTAGGGTACAAAAGCGGTATTTTCTTCAGGGTCAGACTTCAGAAGTGATGCCCGGATTGGACCCTGGCTCGAGGGAGAGAATTTATCTGTTTGGGTCTTGCTGGGTGTATATGTACAAGGGATGAATCAGGCCGTACATAGCACACAAAAGAACACGCTATTGCATGAATGGTCGCACCTCATGTGAATAGAGCACCGAGGACTCCAAAACATCCAAGTGCGCACATGTACTATTTGGCAGCCCTACCTGATGCCAGGGGGCAGGACTTGCATGCCATGATCTCGATGCCATTGGGAAATGCTAATGGTGGTAGATCCATCCATAATCGTATTAGCTGAGATTTGAAGGTCAGAGAACACACTCAAACTATTTGGATTGGATTAGTATCCAATTACATATATGTGAAATACAGGTTGAAGTTCAAATCTAGCTCTTGCTGAACATATACATACCCACCAGAACTGTGCAGAACCCAATTCAGTCCTTCTTGGACCTTTGGAACTGTGTATTGCTTTATAGCGGAAGATATGACTAAGCCTGAACCCATGTGGGAGGTTTTGGGAGTATTATATGGTATTGTTCTGCAATCTTACCGTGCAATACACTCACAAAAACCATTTATACAATCTTAGGTCCAACTCACTCTTTCCTGCTCTCTAATACCTTTTAATATTTTGGTTCAATCATATTTTAGGGAAAGTGTATGACACTCTTGTTTGAGTTAGGCCAGCTCCTCGTCTTAATTAAATAGAAGTTGTCTATGGTGAGTGCATGTTTGCCAGGTTTATAATACTTTTTTTGTGGTGCCCAAATGGACACAATCTTCAGTCAAAGCATTACCAGTTTTTGATATCTCTTATATTGATAACAAGGTGGTGATTCTGAAGAAAAGAAGTAATGCTGTTTCCAGTACATTTCCAAAAATTCATGAGAAAAGTCTTTTTATTACCTATTCTAGTTTTATGTATTTTTGTGATATTTTAAACAAAACATATTTGTATTATATCATACATTTTCTTGGTAGCCTGTCATTGTTCTCCCTAATAGTACACTAAGCATAGTCTATTGAAACAATATAGTCATATTTTGTTGTATTCCTCCTTAGTAACAAATCAGCTGTGGCTGTAATTCACCTTATGTTAGCAACATTTGATACGGCTCTTGTTCTCCTTGGTGTTTGAACAAAACTGCTGATAATGAAAAAAATAGACAGCCAACACGTATTTCACTCATTAGGTAGCTTGCCAGCTGGGGGCTTTCTCAAGGATGAAATTATTGGAGTATAAATTTAACAACTAATCATAAACCTTAATGTATAGTGTCACACACAAATAAGTGAATTCACAGCAAAGGTGAGCATTTCCTACTTGTGCTCTTTATAAATTATCCTTACTTATGTTTAGGTGAAAAGTGTCAACATTAATGTGAGTGATTATACCAATCCCTCTCTGAAAAAACTATAAATATTTGTTAGATTTCTACATTTTTTTTTAATTTTTACTAGCACCTATATGACGCAGAAACTCAAATTCTGTGTAACATTTCCTTGAAGTAAAGAGGGCCTAATGTAGGTTATTCCAATTAATGTTTTTGAAAAGTTATGTGGTAATCCGATACAAAAATTAATAGTGTTTATACCTTCTAGTACTAAAATTGTATGGATGAATTTGAAAGACCATTAATTTGGAAAATAAAATGGAAATTGTGTTGTCATATAAACTATGTATTAGATCTGTTTTTTTAATTATGAAAGCCCCATACTAAAAGTTAATTAAGTACTTAGGTGTAGTCTTTATTAACACAAATATGTAGCCATCTCAACTTCCCTGATAGTATATGTGAGTGGGAAGATTTAATCAGACAGTTGTCTCAAGTCAGAAAAAATAGAATAATAGATCAGGGATAATAGTCTTATCATATTATATGGCCAGAAAGGTTGACACATATGAAGTCTTAAAACAGATGTACCACCTAAGTGATAAGATTTCAAATGCAGTAAGGATTCTTACCGGTATCTGGCATTAGTGCCTTTATTGAGAAACAAGGGGATCATTACGATGGCAGAACTATCGCCACCCCCGGGAGGCGATCGTTTCGCCATCCTCATGAGATTCATCCCAGCCACAATATAATGGCAGTGGGTATCGCGGCGGACGGAAAGTCTGTCTGCCACTTTTTCACCAGTGACAATCGTCAGGATTGCCTGCCGGTGGAGCTGGGCCACTAATATGGTGGCGGTGCCTAGCAGGCACCATCCGCCATAGTAGGATGTGGGTGTTGCGATGCCGCCATGGAAAGGCTGGCGGTGATTTGCTTTGGTGTCGGGGGGTGGGTTAGGGGTGGTGCACGGGAGGGTACCCATGATGCCCCCTCCATTTCCAAGCACAAGGTGGCAGGCACCGCGCGGTGCCTGCCACATTGTACATGGAAATGCACATCATATCCATTTGACATTGTGGCGGGTGCTGCACCCAGCAGCACCGGCCGCAATGTTAAATCTCCAGATGTGACCGCCGAGGTGGCAGTCACATCATTATCAGGGGTGCGGGACCACCACATGGCAGTCAGGCGGTCCTGTTACCGCTAGGATGGCGTGCGGACGGAAGTTCGCCCGCTATCCTAATGACCCCCCAAGTCCCTGCGGTCTTTTTCAGTATTGTCATCTTTATTTGGCGTCCTATGTCAGCACCATTTTTTAGCGGTGCAAATGCATTGTCTTACTTTAGTATTAGTGGCATGTACGCTACCATAGGTTGACAGGCGCCATCTTGGACTAGTGTGCTAAAAAATTATTAATAATACATAACTGTCTTTAGAGTCAAAGGCGTGCTTTATTGTAGTAGTATGATGTGTTTATAAGTAATTTATACAACTTATTTATTTAATTTAACTAAAAGTGTACTTCACTTTTGTTAATTACTTGGGGTAATGTAATGAGGTACATATGGTGAATAATATTCGGTATAAGCGTAGGTGGAAGAGTGTGTTGTCCTGCATTGGTGTTAATTACATGTAAGGTCCCATGGATTAGCAGGTGCCATCTTGAGCTAATGTACTCATTTATGATTAAAACAAAGTGCCTGTCTCAATTGTCAAAGGCATACTATATTCAGGGCCACAGGAATGATGTGACAAAAAATGGCAAATTATGCGGCATAATGCAGCATATTTTGTAATAGTATCACTTCATTATTTTGCCATTTTTAAACTTGGTAACACTGTCTGGGCAATGGTTGCACTTCTTTACTACCAGTTTAATACCCAAATATAGCAATAAGCAACAGAAAGGTGACCAGTCCAGCTTTGCAAAGGGTCTTCCTCTGTGCGGCAAAACGTTTCACTGCGTTTTTAGTGACTTTTGTACTATTTAAGCTAGAAACAAAATTATTTTTATGTTAAAATCTGCAGTTTATGTGGCAGGTGATGGCTTCTATTGCAAATGTGGCACATCTCTAATTATGTGAAATTTGCCACGACTGCACATTCACATAATTCCAGTGCCTTGACTAGTATTTTTTTTTATTAATGCAAATATTTCAGCACTCAAAAAAATAGTAGTCCAACAGTGAGCAATTTAGTCCGTCAAATCACATTAGAAAGATGTATAATTCCATGCCTATTTATTTTCTGAATTCTCCTGGAACACCAAGTGGTACACCCAACAACACACGGTACAGCCAACACGTGTTTCATCATAACCGTGATTTCTTCAAGGCTGCAAGTCATATAAAACATAATACCAACAATATGAACACTGTAGAAAACATACATGTACAAAAATAAATACATTTACAGGCAGGGCTTCCAGATCCCTGGGTAAAGGTACCAAAAAAATCAGGTCTTCAATGGTGTAATAGTAGTTCAAGAGTCAATAAAACATCTCAAGGTCTGCGCAACATAATAATAAAGAGAAAGAGGAAGAGAGGAAGGCAAGGAAAGAAGAACATATATTTCGACCCCGAAACGCCTTGGCATTCTACAAAAGCACCTTCTAATTGAGAGGTTCAGAGGAGCTATGGACTTAAAATACACTCAATAGAGAACCTGGTTGAGAACTCATATTTTAATATTTGAGTCTTTCAAATTGAGTATAAGATTGTCCCTGACCTCCATAAGACCTCTCATAAAGTTGTAGTTGAGGACCTAATGAGGAAAGGCTCCTATAGCAACAAAAGAATGTGTAGGACCAATATAACTTGTGTAAAAGAGAATATGTAAATACGTGTATATGTTTCAGATAGGAATAAGATTGTACATTGTTGTTTTTTTCACTATTTGTACTTTATATATGTGAGTATTGCAATGACAGCTACAGTTGTAATATAGTTCTATGGGTATGTTCAAAATATATTTGGTTTAAGGAACCCAAAAAACACAAAATATAAGAAATGATTTAAAAGCCCTTAGTTAATAAAAAGGACTAATGAGGCAACAGTAACAGCTTGATTTATGGTTTCAGGGGTATTCTATGTATACTCATTTATGTTGATTCCTTCTCCTGAATCCCTTAACAGAATCACTCCCCTATTTGTTTGATGCCAGAGTTATTATGACACATTGTGGTGCTCTAAAAAGAAGAAACGTGCATTGTGCGAAAAACAATAAAGGAGTGTCCCTTGGTTACGACGCAAAGCAGATTGCCTGGAGCATTGCAACATTTGTTTTTAAGCACCCAGGAAAAAAGTGCACTGTGCAAGTAAGCAAGAAAGGGAAATCTCAAGAGTGCTTCGAGTGTGCTCTTTGGGCTTTCTGGAAAGTGCAGTGTGCAAAATAACGAAAGATACGCAGGCGCACAAAGGATGCTAACGTCCCCGCAGCACGGGACGCATTTGTGTTTGCCATGGTGGCCTGGGACCTAAAGGGCCAGAATCCAGTGTGACAGGAAAACTGCTACTCCTGCATTCCTCATGACAAGAAGGTGCTAAAAGGACGTTTACATCCCCACAGCGTAGAACGCGCCCAGACGTGCCAGGTCAAAAGCAGACCCACATGAGTCTGTCGATGGTTGGGGTTGATTCCTTCACGTTGGACATCAGAAACCTGAATGGTTGGTGACTGTGCTTCTTTTGTTCCCTATCCATTTGATATCCATGGAGCTAACTGTTAAGTACAACCCATTATCTGTACGCTTATATTGTATTTATTGGACACCTTTGTTCATGAAGAAGAGGTTTTCTCCAAACAATGGCAGGGGAGAGGCTCACTCTTCACCCTCTCTATCACCTCATATATTACAACAGCAAGATACCTCTGTATTGTACATGACGATTTGGGTGATATATCGTGTCCTCTAACTCTGGCCCCACAACTTCTGGAGTTAATAAACCACCCCCCCTCCATAAGGAAGCAGGGAGAAGGGAAAACATCTAGGACCCTCCCAATAGATTGTGTATCATCTGACATTTCCAACCTGGACAGCTATGGCAGACTTGTACTCCTTGGCCACACCCAAACAATTCCGACACTATGCATAATCTTAATGCTGCGATACAAAACTGCTGCAAACCCTTTTTGTATGGAGGCCTTACTAAAGAACGTCCAAGAGGATACATTTGGGCAGATAAGATCCCCGTCTGACAGAGGTCAAACCATGTTAGAGGCACAAAACAAACTCATGCCAGGTAGCACCAGGGGTACAATGTGTTGCTTTTCCCCAGAGCCATGCAAATCAACACAATGCCTTTGCTGACTCTTAATGCCAGTCAACTAGCATCGCCCCGCACAGCACTTACTTTTTTGAGATAGGTAAAGAGGTTTTGGACCAAGCCCAGAAGCCCAGCCAACCTACCTCCTCTATAAGCCCTCATATGCAGCTGCCTGTATCATCAACACAAGACGGTCAATAGGTTCACTTACTTCCACCAGATTGCACTCCCTATGTGATTGACTTGGATGGTGTCCCCCCTGTGAATGAAGGAGTACAAGAGGAAAGTCAAAGCCTTATATATAAAGCCGTGCATTGGTGCAAGAAAAATGCAGGGTGGCCGAATTACATTTTGAACGACATCAATATGGACCACAGAATAAGTTGTGTGGGCCCATTACCTAAAAATTTTAGGGGGGACTGTGTGGTCATTAACTTTAAAGAGCCAGATCTTTTGCTGTTTCGTTTGTTCCAATTAATGAACCAGCAGGCCAAAACACGTGCCCTTCGATTAGGTTTTTCTATTGTCCACCCCCACAATAGGGCTGCGCTAACACTACTTGGCAGTGCTTGGGACCCAAAAACCTACACAAGTCTATGGTCCCAGCTCCAATTCTCATTACCAATTGCTTTGATCTATTGCCTGGACTCTTTGAAATAAATTGACGGCAAAAGATTCCCAGCTCCCCTGGAGCTACTACTCTCCCCTCAAAAGCACTCATACCTAACCTGGATCAGAAACCAACTGAGACGCCCTCTGGTTTTCAGCTATTATTTTGGAACATTGTGGGGTTCCACCAGAAACTGAATAATAATAACTGGTTATCCTTCCTCAAAAAGTTTGACATTATATGCTGTTAAGAGACTTGCGCTCCCAATCCCATTCACGTAGATGGTTTCAAATCCTTTTGTACCCCAGCCATCCCGTCAGCATCTACAAGGGTGAAAGGGGTTCTAGCTGTTTTAGTCTCTGTCATTGTCAGTAATTTGAGGGTTAGGGAATTAGTCTCTAATCCATGTTATCCAATTTTAATGTTATCCCAGCTGGATTTGGTAAAAGTATTGTTTTTCAACTTCTATTTTAACTATTTTGCTGTACAACCAGTCTGTATTATAGATGAGTTGGATAGATTCTTACCTGATTTTATTCATAGTGAAAGCAACCATGTGTGTATCATTTGGTCTGATGATTTTAATATTGTTAGGTATCCCCTTAGTGGAAATCGCTTTTGTGGGATCACTGTGAAGCAAGGCGAATATATTTGCCGTTTTTTACAGACAGCATATACAGTTTTACTGTATAAATAATATTTTTTATCAGGCACACAAGGTTTGGGCTCTTTTAATCTATTTACTTTTGTTGGAAGAGGCAACAGTTTTTATTTTACTTTTGGTAGATTTGGTCTCAAATTTAGTCTACTATGAAATCCGCCCCTACCCACTCAGTGACCATAATCCCATTATTGTCAGTTTTTCTTTTTCTTTACAGATCAGCCCCAAGTCTAGGAACAGGCCGCCCTTACAATATTCTGTCAATAAAGGTGTTCGCATGAGGTGAGAAAGCATAAATCCGGAAAAACACGTTAATAATTTGATAACTGATACATATGAGGACATAATGTGCTGCCTTTCTGTGAAGCTGACCGAGTTAAAGTCCTAGATAGCTTTGTAGTGGTCTGTAGATTGGCTTCACGTATGTTAACAAGAGAAAAAACATTTAAGCAATAGCCAGCTCACTCATGGTTTAACTTAACCTTCAATGTACGGCTGTCATTAAAGCCCTCAAAAAGGCTACTAACATGATCCCTCCCAATATAGTTGCTACCAGAGAAGCAAGAAAGGAATATAACCATGTTCTAGAAATAAGAAAGGAAGAAATCAGAACTAAAACTTGGGAAGACCTGGAACCAGCTGGTCATTTTAGAAACTGTAAAGCTTTTTGGGAAATTATTAATCGCCCTTTTTTCATAAGGCCCAATAGCAGACATAGAATGTCAAATTCCAGAAAATGAATGGGCATCCCACTTTTCCAAGATTTTGAACCCACGGAACCTAGCCCTAGACCAGCCTCCATCCTTAGATTGTCCTGGATCCCCTCATCTGCTGTACTAAAGTTTAGTAACTCCATTTATGTGGTAGATGTCACAAGACTATTCTGAGTTGACTGGCTGGGAAGGAGCCAGGCCCCAATGAGCCAGGCCTATCAATTTGTTTAGGCACAATCCCTCTTTTGAGCACCCTTAATATCCAATGTACTTCGAGCTGTTAAAAGGGATTGTCCAATCGAATCTTAGAGGGAGTCAATCATAGTGCAAATTTTTTTTTTTTTAAAGTAGATATGAACATCCCAGCCGGTTACAGTCACATTTCGTTACTGGAGTCGTCTGTTAAAATTTTAGGGCGAGTAATTTTGGGTAATTTTGAAGACTGGGCTAATTGTATTGTATTGTAATTGCATTTATCTAGTGCTTACTACCGAATACCAGGCATCAACGTTTTTTTTTCCGGCGAGTAGCAAGCTACCCAAAAAGGATTAGTGGTGGATTAGTATAGTGAATATGAAATTATTTGAGCGGTGGATATGTTAGTCTGTTATTTGGATTGAGAAGGATAGTGGAGGGATAGAAGAGTAAAAGGTTTGCATTTATATAGCACTTGCTACCCCTGATGAGGTGTTGAAGCGCTTTTCAGCGAATAGCACGCTACTCTGGACCCAGAAAAGAATTAGTGGTGAATTAGTATAAGGAAATATGAAATTTATTTGAGCGGTGGACATGTTAGTCTGTTATCTTGATCGAAATGGATAGTGGAGGGATGAAAGAGGGAAAGGTTTGCATTTATATGGCGCTTGCTCCTCTGATGAGGTGTTGTAGCACTTTTCGGCGAGTAGCAGGCTACTCTAATGCTAATACCTTTTTTTCAAAGCTTCAACATGGGTATTGGCCTGGGCTAGGCACAGTTGAACAAGCGCTAAATGTATTCCTAATAATAGAGAAATATGTCAGTCAGGAGAGGTGCCTTACACATTGCCTTCATGGACCTTTCCTGTGTTTTCAACTTTGTTGATAGGGGAAACTAGAGCGGGCAAGATATGACCCTCATTTATTGGACCTCCTTAAGCAACTACACTGGGAGACTACCATGAAAATGTGCTATACCCAAAAAGGAGAATGCACCCATTCAATAAGGGCCACAAGAGGGGTTAGGTAGGGCTGTATCCTGGTACCATTATTATTTGTATTTTACATCAGTGCTCTTGACTCAGTGCTAGTTGCAAGCATTAAGGACATCCCTAAAATCGGGCCTCGCCCAGTTCCCATCCTCCTATATGCAGATGATGCAACCCTTTTCACTCATACAGCCAATGGATTGCAGGTCCTGTTAGAATCATTAATGACTTTATGTGGAACTTAAATCTGAAAGAAAATCATCAGAAACCTTTTATTTTGACATGTCGCCCAGAAAAAAACAGATCAGAACATTATTTAGTTGGGACATCCGAATCATCAAGGTACTGAATTTATCTAGGTATTTTGTTTGATGCCAGTCTGACATGGGACAGTCTATCTCTCAGAGAGCTCAGAAGTTTGTGGCAGTTTGTGAAAAGATTAGGTCATAATAGCCAATCAGAGAAATTATCTTGTTATACAAGAGCAAATGCCTCTCAGCAAATGTCTCTCAGGAGGGACCAACGGAGTGGGTGTATGGGGTAATGCTTGCCTGGGCACCCTGCAGTCTTTGGAGAACACATTCTTGTGTAGGCTCCTGGTCATCCCCAAAACAGCAGCAAGTTTAATTTCACACTGAGAACTTGGATTGGGTCATTTAGAGGATCAAGTAAGATTGGTTCCCTTACTTTTGTGGCTGAAACTCTGGGCCACACCCAAGACCGGCTTTTTACTCATGGTTTTAGAGGACGGTTCTAATTTAAGTAATATGGTTTCTATCACTTGGCTTGCATATGTCAAGAAAGCAGGTCAAGATCTCTGGTCGAACACTTTTTATGATTTACCTGGTAACATTGGTGCCCTTACGTAGGAGGTGGTGAAGCAGAATGTTTCAGTTGATAGGGAAAATCCTAGAATAACAAGGTCTCTAGAAGTGGCTTAGGTCCTTTGCTATGTGCCAATTTCATCTTCACCGTACCTCTAGTGGGTTGTGAACCTGGAGTACAGAATCTACCTCATATGGTTGGAATTGAAATACTGTACATTTTTAGCAGCATTTCCATTAACAGGTTCCTGGTTTACCTCACCCCCATGTTGCCCCAGTAATTCTGTTTCTCCTCAATCTACGATGCACTTCATGCTCTTTTTCACACTTTGCCACACTCTGAGATCGCATTTTGATATCCATTGTTACACCACATGAATTATAGAGCACACAAAGAAGGGCTGCATTATTTACAGTGTTTAGATTCCCAACTAGTGTGTTTCTCAGTTATTAATTACGTTTCCTCTGCTCTAAAAATTATAAAGAAAGACGCCTCATAAACAGGTTCATTTTACAACTTTTTTCTGTTCTGTTTTCCGATTTCTTTTTTAGCATTATGATCAGTTTTCAATTAAATGTTATTAAGCTTAGGGTCCGATTTAGATCTTGGCGGTATTACAGTCCTCCCGCCGCGGCGATGGTTCCAAGTACTCCGTTGAGCTGACAGCAGTCTGTCTGCCATATTTAGATTTTGCAGCAATAGACAGTGTCTCACTGTGGCTGCAGTCTTCTCTGCTGGCTAACAGTATTCCATCACCGTCAGGCTGGCGGTCCTGCGCCAAGCTGATTTAGATGTTCCCATTGTGCTGAAGGTATCGTGGTGGTGGAGTCCTGACAGAGTGAGGCTGTGGTGATGTGGTGACAGATAAGTACTACTCATTATCATCTCAAAACACATATATGTTATGAATCTGCCAATACGTAAATGTAGGTAATGCGTACTGCCCATATTTTTACATACAGCATTGCACACTTACAAAACACACGCACACTATTGAATACACACCCACAGTCACCACAAGCACAACACCCACACCAACCACCACCATAAAAGCCTACCTTACATTCCAGTAGCAACTGGGTGGCTGAGTGTCATGGTCAAGTAGCAGCAGCACAGGAAGGACCTGGACAATGGCGTTCAAGAAGGAATAGGTATTGGGACCACTAAAAAGATGAGTTTTCACCTCTTCTTCGATTATGCCAAATCAAGGTTGGAGGTTTCCCAGCCACAGTTGTCTCAACGGAAAGGCACATCATTATCAGGACGGTGAGAATCTTGGTGGAACTGCCTCCGACAGAAGCTTCTGCCTCTAACGCGGTTGACACAGGAGAAAGATTATGGTGGAGGTGGCGGCATAGCGGTGGTCTTACCTCCGGTGACCAGTCAACATCTAAATCGAGCGGGTGGACCGACAAGGTGGCGGGTGGGAAGACTGCCAAAAAAGGGACAGCAGGATCAGTCCTGCCAAGGTCTAAAACAGTCCTTTAGTCTTTTAAATGTATAGATTGCCTGCTAGAGGTGGAGTACCCTTAATGTGTTTCCGCTTAACATCGCAGGCCCATATTTGAGGTTTTTATTATTTGGATTACGTTACGGTAGCTTGCTGTTAAGTATTTAGCAATTTGTACTAACAAGTGTGTCCATCAATTAAGAAATTCCGATTTTAAAAGTGTGGTTTTATTATTGTATCATCCTGATGCCTTTTTTGTCTGCTTTTATGTTTTTGTACTAACATAATAAAGAATTTACTGACTGACTCTCTTATATATATCCACATTGTCTGTCCTTATGATTTCCTTCTATTCGGTTTGAGTAAGGAGGGATAACAGCAGATGATGAATGGATTGTTGTTAGAATAGCCAATTATGCAACTCTGCAACCTTATTGAGACCCTGCTTGACAGTATCAAATGTTAATATTAGTTCACTTTCTCATTTCTGGAGTGATCATTCCAGATCTCCGGCTCTTGGATTTTTCTTTAGTTTCTGAATCCAATGGAATTTAAAAGTACTTTGATGTAGGTGATGTTTTTCATAATTTTCAATGAGTGGCATTTTTTTGTCTGAATTTGGGATTGTCCGGTAGTTTTCTTGAATCCTATGTTTAAGAGCTCTAATTGTGCTCTGTTAGATCTGGGGGTCTCTAGTTGGCAATGGTATTCACCTTTGTTCAAATAGGGACCCTTACTTCTAAGTCAGGATAAGGGAATTACACTCCTAAATAACCCCTGCTCACCCCCTTGGTAGCTTGGCACGAGCAGACAGGCTTATCCCATAGGCCGTGTGTTAAGCATTTGTGAATATACACAGTAACACAGTGAAAACACTACAGATGAACAGAACACAGGTTATATAAAAATAAGTATTCTTTACATAGACTTCACACAAGACCACAAACGATAAAAATCCACAATACTGTACTTAAGATTGACTTAAAGATGGTAAAAGTTACTTAGCTCAAGTTGGTGATAAATGCGACAAAGTTCTCAACAAAGTACAAGGATGCGTAACACAAAATGTACAAAAGGCTTGAAAAAGGGAGATGCGTTGGTTCCGTAATCCGGGGGAGATGATGCGTCATGCCTCAATGCTTGCGCAGAGTAGGGGATGCGTCGAGATCCTTACCGGTGCGGGAATGATGCATAGATTCTCGGCTTGCGGGCTGGTTGCGATGCGCGAGATGGCGCCTCGATGTGATGTGATAATCCTGGTGCGATGCGAGAAGATGGCGCCCTTGATGCGACGATGCAACCATGATGCGTAGACGCCCTGGCAACCTTGCAACAACTCTGTATGTTGGAGCCGCGACAGCCCCTGCGACACCCTTCTCCGATGATGTGATGGCGACTCTCTTGATGGTGTCACCCTTCTCCGGTGATGCGACAGCAGGCAGCTTTGACGAAGACACGCTTCCTGGGAGATGGGTGGCGGCACGCTTCTCCGGCGATGCGACGATCTCAGCTGCGGTGGCGGCAAGCTTCTTCTAATTGCGACTTTGTGCTACACGCACTGACTCAGCGCAGGGGCATCGGCTCTTGGCGCTGCAACACGCTGTGAGGGAAACGGCAGGAGCTTGGTACACCGGGAGACTCCCTCCCGCCTTCAATCCCCAGCAGCCTCAGCAACCTCGGGGGTGGCGCGCCTGACAGGCGTCAGCAGAGTGCCCGGAGGCACTACAAAACACACAGCGCCCGTGAGCCCCGGGGGACATTGTGCTACACGCACTGACTCAGCGCAGGGGCATCGGCTCTTGGCGCCGCAACACGCCGTGAGGGAAACGGCAGGAGCTTGGTACACCGGGAGACTCCCTCCCGCCTTCAATCCCCAGCAGCCTCAGCAACCTCGGGGGCGGCACGCCTGACAGGCATCAGCAGAGCGCCCGGAGGCGCTACAAAACACACAGCGCCCGTGAGCCCCGGGGGACATTGTGCTACACGCACTGACTCAGTGCAGTGGCATCGGCTCTTGGCGCTGCAACACGCCGTGAGGGAAACAGCAGGAGCTTGGTACACCGGGAGACTCACTCCCGCCTTCAATCGCCAGCAGCCTCAGCAACCTCGGGGGCGGCGCGCCTGACAGGCGTCAGCAGAGCGCCCGGAGGCGCTACAAAACACACAGCGCCCTCTCGCCCCGCGAGTCGCGCGCGGGAGCGCCCGGGTGAAGCCCGGGTCAAGGGCGGGGCCGTCTGTGGCCGTCCGGGGACGACGAAGGACGGGACGGGCCCCCCACCTTTGATCTACACTTCGAAAATGGGTAAGCGTAAACTGCAAACATCTGCTAATAGGGGTACAGTTAAAGCCAAAGTTGCACGAAAAGCCACTGCTTCGGCTAGCATTATGACCTATCTTACTACTGCAGTGGGCAAACTGAACCAAGAAATCGCTGATAAAGAACGCGAACTGGGTTTGGATCCGATTATTTTGGATAGCCAACTATCCCCCACAGTAAACAGACTTCCTATCCCCCTGGAACCTGCAATACTTATTGAAAATGTAATTGATATTGGGCAACAAGATATAGCTAATACTTCGGGACAAGAGGGTCAAGAGAACAGTAAACAAGACATTCAACAATCCATACATAACTGTACTCAGGAGACTGCACCCCACGCTATCAAGCATACTAAACGGATACTCTATAAACCGAAAGCACAAGGCTCACATTTTCGCAAAAAACCCCGTAACCCATTGAGTGACTTTGAATCCTCAATTAAGGACATGGTGGAGAAAGTGCTTGTGGACATGCTTGAAGGGGTACTTATACAAATCTCCACTGATATAATAGATACACTCAAGGAATGCGTAGCTGAAATATTGGGAAAATGTGAAAGGATTAATGATTTTATAAAAATTAAATGAGAAAGAACCCCGGGTACCTGCACATAAAACAACATCACGGTCACCTACTAACCAACATAAGCAACCCCAGTCCCCTATGGATCTGGGGAATACTGTACCATCAGGCTCTTTGATCCCAATCGCACCGCCTCAAGGCCCCAAGGGTTGTGCAAATAGGCAAAAGGATAATAGCACAACATCTAGGACACAGTTGATAAGTAAAACCTGTCTTCCCCAGGCTAAGCCTATGGCACCTTTAATTGATGAGCCTAACTCATCAGGGCCTAGGAGACAGCGTCACAGACCACCAGTTCACCTTCCACCGGAAGCTACACCTTATGTTGCTGTTTTGGTGAATGTACCTGTATTAAAACCGGGTGAATTTGAGTCAAATGGTACACAGTTAGACAATATCAAGACTTGGTGTGACGCGAATTGCACAGGCCCAAATAATATTTCAGAGTGCATCCAGACGGGTAGACGGGTTGACTGGGTGGGGTTTTCAGACAAGAAATTTGCTGGTGATTGCATGATTGTTAACTTTAATAGACCCCATGAGGCTTTGCGTTTCTTTTGGGATGCTACAGAGGTAAAAGAAGACAGGATTAGAGCGGTACCCTTAGGTTTCTTTTATCCACGACCTGTACAACATAAGTCGCCACCAGGTAGGGTTAATCGGAGTGCTACCCTCAGTCATACCCCCTGTCCTAGCTCCTGGGCTACGCAAATAACAAGCTTGTTACCAAAAACCTGTGATAGTCATGGAAACGAACTAAGGAGTAGTCTGGTGTTAACTAACATGTTTTCTGCCCTATCAAATCTTGAGGAAAACGATTGACTGACTGCCAGTGGTAGTACCCTAAACTAGTTACGACCCACTTTGCCTACTGGAGATGAAAAGGGTAATATTGTGAAAATGATGAGCTGGAACATCGCAGGCCTACGCTCTAAAAGGGGTGATACAAGATGGTTGGATTTGTTAAAAGAATATGATGTGGTGGCCCTACATGAAACGTGGGATAGGGATTGTGATTTCTGGTTAGATGGATATAGATCTTATTTTTTAGCTGCCCAGACATCGAGCTCAGGTCGAAATAAAGGAGGGTTGCTGTTTCTAATATCAGTCAATGTGAGGGGTCCTGTAAAAGTATTAAACACACCATCCCAAAACTATCTAGTTCTGGAAGTTACAATGTCTAACAATTCTAAATGTGTTTATATTAACTTTTATAATGCCATACAAAGCATAGCTGTAAATGAAAACATCAACTCCCTGACAGAGTTTTTGTGTAATTATAAAGAGGGTCAAACCACTTTTGTATATTTCACCCTGATGGGGGATTTTAACATACATTTATGTCAACAGAACTGCCCGTTAAGAGATATTGCAAATATAGATATGATGCCACTTTCACACTTTGAACATTCTGCAAAGGGGTCTGCCCTAGAAGAACTTCTTCTTGAGAATGATTTATTTGAACCAGAGTTCTTCGATATCAATGAAAGGGTCCCAACTTACAGTGCTAGGGACAGCAACACTATTATTGATTATATATTCATCTCTCCGGGCATGTTACATAATGTTATCTTTTATAATGCTATTCATACTACATTCAGTGATCATAATCCTGTTGTGTTAGAAGTAGAAAACAACAACCTGTTTTTATTTAATAAAATAACCAAAGCAGAAATACCTACAGACTTAATTGCTAGGGACCAGGGGAGACGGGTTAAATGGAGCAAAATCATCCCAGAGGATTTTTTTTATTCCTTAAATCTAAAAGTGGGTAAAGAAATTAACATATGTAGGGAACCACTTAAATTTGAGGGGAATATAATTTTGTTATTCGAAACCATCTGCCGCCAAGTAGCGGATGATTTAAAATGCAAATCGAAAAGTAGGGAGAAAAAGGTAAAGGGGTGGTTTGATAACGAATGCACCAAAACCCATAGAGAATTACATAAAGCATTGAAAAAGATACCCCGAGATAGACTAGAGGTGGTCAGGCTTAGGAAAAAGTATAATTTGAATATTTTAAGGAGAAAAAATGAAATAAAAAGACAGGCATGGGATGACTTGTACGAGAAGGCTACTCTGAGGGATAGCGCTAAATTCTGGACTATTGTTAACACTCCCTTATTTAATGGGAAAGAAAATGCGCCACTAGAGGTAAATATCCCCGAACATGACTGGTTGGATCATTTCCAAAAGATTTATGGCAGTAACCTCGAGCTAGGCCCCATAGACCCAATTGTGATTAACACGCATGACATTCTACCTGGATTTTCTATAAAGGAGGTTCAGAAGGCAATTGAGGACATGGCGGGCCAGAAGGCCCCTGGCCCAGACGGAGTACCAGCCGACATGTTTAAAGTAAACTCGGGTATGTGGTCAGTGGTCCTCGCTAACGTCTTTAATGTAGTTAGTATTGATAAGACAAGAGTCCCAACAACCTGGTCACAATCCATTATAATCCCCATTTTTAAGAAGGGTCAAAGGGGGGACCCAAGATGCTATAGACCCATATCTCTGTTAGATTCTTCTTTTAAAATCCTAGGTAAGGTTATACTAGAAAGAATCTCAGCCTGGGCCACTAATAAAGATATTCTGTGTGAGGCTCAGTATGGCTTTCGATCTGGCAGAGGCACTGAAGATCAATGCCTAAATTTACATCTTACTCTGAGCAAATATACAGTAGCATCAAAGGGGATGATGTACCTGGCATTCATGGACTTGTCCACAGCCTTTGACCTAGTTACTAGGTCAAAGCTGTGGACAATACTCCTTGAAAGGGGACTGGATCGAGCACTTGTGAATTTTTTGGCGCAACTCCATAGTGATCTGAGGGCGACTATTCGCATGTCTCAAGAGGGTAATTGTACAGAATTTTTTAAATCAGGAAGGGGGGTGCGCCAAGGGTGCATCTTGGCCCCCATGCTTTTTTCCCTTTATATTAATTCATTAGGAAAGTCCCTGGAAGCGGCCTCTACTGATGTACCGCGTATGGGTGGCTCCTTGATGCCGGTCCTATTATATGCCGATGATACGGTATTGTTGTCGAGAACCCCAAATGGCCTACAACATCTATTAAATACCTTTGGGGCTTTTATGCAAGACCTGGATCTATTAGTAAATATAGATAAATCACATGTAATGGCAGTGGGCAAACGCAAGAATAGTATTAAACCCCTCTCCTGTAATGGCTCTGTGCTTTCCAAAGTCAAAGTTTTCACCTACCTAGGAGTGGTGTTTGATGAGAAAGGGACGTGGGCACCACAAATCTCGAGCAAAGCAGTGGCAGTAAAGAGATCGGCGGCCGCTATCCTGGGTTTCGCAAAACGACTGGGTGGCAAACCGGCTGAGGCTATATTGTCCATCTATAGAGCCAAAACCCTGGCCATTGCCAGGTACGGGGCCTCGATATGGGGTTTTAAAAACATGGCTCATATACAAAAAGAGGAGAATATATTCTTGCGATCCCTTATGGGCCTTCCCCAATCTACTCCAGCCTTCGCAATCCCTATGGAATTGGGGATGGGGTATATTGAAGACACGCTGTCCATGGCCCCACTCTTGTCATGGATTAAAACATGGCTTAATCCCGATTTAACTTTAAATCATAAGATCATTAGGGATTGTATGGGGCCGGACAATGTAGCTGCGATCGGGTGGCTAACATATATCAAAACAACTGCAGGATATTTGGGCCGTCCTGATCTATATACAAAACCTGAAGGCCTAATAAGGGAAGACATCAAATGGGTCAAGATCCACTTTATAAAGAAAAGGGAAGCAACAAGAGAGTTAAGCGAAATAATGAAGCCAACTGTAAGGTCTCACTATATGATGATTGCATCGTTATCTATTCAACCATGCTTGACGATAGTTAATAAACCATACCATCGGTGGCTCCTTACAAAATTTCGCTTTAATCAAGCTCACTTTCTGCTGGGTGAATATGATAAGTGGTGTAAGCCTCACGAGAATGCTCCCTGCAAATGTGATGATTTTTCTGACCAGGACTTATTGCATTTTGTGTTCTTTTGTCCCTTCTTTAAGAGTGGCAGGGAGTAATTTATCTAGCCAATACTGAAAGATCAAGAGTTTATCCAAGTTAAACCGGTTTTATTGTTCCTGCAGCTAATGGAGTCACCATTAGTAATGTATGGGGTAGCCAATTTCCTGATAATGTCAATTCGGTCCAGGCAAAAGAGAGTTCGGCCAACTTGTGCCCTATAATATGGAAATTGACGATCGATCAAAATATTTCTAGGAAACTAATTTTTCAATACCTGACCTTTAGCAAAAACTACTTTATGAATCTCGCAGGGTTTGCACACTTCCCCTGGATGTAAAATGGATATAGAATGATTGTAAATAGTACTGTAAATAGATCTGTAGCAATTTCAATGTATACAATTTTGTAAAATTTTGATAGATTTGCACAATTCGCAGTGGTTCTAAAAATTATGGAATTGTAAATAATTTCGTTGTATAGTTACCTTGATCACCGCTGAAGACGTGTATATATTGAATCCCTGCTTTTAATAACTTTTTATTAATCTTTTTAAAAAAAAATTGTGTTTGATCAAAAATGAATGTATAGCATACTTTTATGATTTTAAAATAATCGAATAAAGTGCAATTGACTCTGACTCTGACTCTAATTGCGACGTGCTTGCAGCTCCGAGCGACACGCAGGCTTCTGCAGTTAGAATTCCCAGCAAGGAAATTCAGGGGGGAGCTGGAGATGACGTTTTTTGTCCCTGAGACTTCAGCAGGAGGCAAGCACAAATTCAAGCCCTTGGAGAATATTCTGTAAGATGATGAAAGTCCTTAAAAAGTTCCTTCCCCTTTCCCATGGCAATAAAGAAACCACTGCAGGCCAACCCAGCAAACAACCCACTGACAGAGGGGCAGTCCAAACTCCTGCAGCTTCCTCGGTTCTTCTCCTTGGCAAAAGGTTTCTTGTTCCCAGAAGTGATCTAAAGTTCTCGGGTCTGAGTCCCAATTTTTATACTACTTTTCTCTTTGTTCTCTGAAGGCAGAGAGGCCTCTGCCTAGTACAAACCAGTTCTTGAGCACTTTGTTTACAGGTCTCCTTCTTTCCTTTCATAGTGCAGGGCAGAAACATCAGATGCCCCACAGGAGGTGGAGCCATCATTGTGGAGGGAAAGCACAGCCCTGGAGCCCTTTGTTGACATGATTCCTTCTCTTCTTTCACAGTCCAGGGCAGAGACATCAGTCGCACCCCAGGAGGTGGAACCAGCATTGTGGAGGGAAGGCCCAGCCCTATTCAGGTCCCAGGTGTAACTCCTCCCTCCCATCTAGATGCAGATCTCCCTATTCACCACTGGGCTGACTCATTTTGTCTTCTGGAATCCCCCAGCCCTGTCACTCAAACTCCAGACAAGGAATACACAACCTAGCAGAGGCAGGCTTTGGATAGTTGGGCAAGAAAATACCTACTTTCTAAAAGTGGTATTTTCAAACACAGAATGTTAAAACCAACTTTACTAAAAGATGTATTTTATCATTCTGAGTTCAGGCAGATGTATGATGGTACAACGCGGTATAAAACACCGCAGACCATCACAACGCAGGTTTTACAACGCAAGTCGTTACAACAACTTGCGTTGGAGGGCGCTGGACTTAGGAGTAGTGTAATTTACTATTCCAACTCCAGTCTACATACAGTAGGGAAGGTGTTGGATAGTAAATTACACTATTCCTTGTCCTAGAGCGCCCTCCAGCTCAAGTCGTGGTAACGACTTGCGTTGTGAAACCTGCGTTGTAATGGCACTGCGGTGTCATTACTGAGTCATACAGGATGTTTCCCATTCAGGCATACTATGGGGTCGATTAGGATGGCGGTGAATCCGAATCCTCCGGGCCGGTGGAGGCCACCGCCGGCCCGGAGGATGCGGATTCACCGCCGCAGTCCCTGACAACACCACCCGCCAGATTAGGATGGCGGTGCGATCAGTGGCGGACGGCAGGTCCATCCGCCACTGATCCGCAGGGTGTAGACCGCTATTTGGTAGCGGTGTCGGCAAAACACCGCCAGCCAAATTAGGAAGCGTGTGTAAACATGCTTTTCCGCTGCAGTTTTCCCGCCGTGGAAAAGCATGTGGACCTTTGCTTCTGGGGGCCCTTGCGGGCCAGTTAAACAAAGAGAGAGTAAGGGATTGATTCGCAAAAAGCGAACGGAGTGTACTCCTGGTCCCCCAGTTCCAAAGTTTACAAAAACATAAGAGGAGTACCATCAAAGGCTGTAGTGAAAAAACAGTCTAAGTGGGATGACTACAAAAGGAAGAGAGTCCTTCTTTTGTTTAAAAACCCCTCACTCACCAACCTAGTTGGTGACATGCTTCATCATCGGGGTCCACCCTGATAGCCGAATGCCATCAGGGTGTGCTGCGACACCTGAATTACAGTGGAGCGGGTATTTTGTGTGTGAAGTGAACAAAAAATGTTAAAAATTGTCCTGGTATCCTTGTGTGAAAAAGAATCTTATTAGCAAGTTACTGGACAATATTAAAATCAAGTGTGTGGATACAGAAAGGTATATTATGACCGTGTGTATCACTATGTGTAGGGTCTACATGTTTCAACCCGTTGTATGGAAGTGCCGGGTTTTCATCAGGACTAAAAAAGGAAGGTGGGTGGTCAGGACACACTAACGACCTGCCAGTCCTAAATTCCTTGTGAGTGCTGACAAAAATCTGTCGCAGTCAAATGCTCACACTCAATTGGGGTGAGAAAAGCAAAAAGACCTGCGGAGGAAAAACAAAAAAGGGGGTCACGAATATGCATGTTACAAGCCTGTAACGTCGTGTCGTGCTGATTCTCACGTGTCTGCTTGCTTACTGTGCATCCCATTCAGAACTCGTAATTGACGGTTGTGTTTATGTAGGACTGCTCATCATTGTATATTTAGTGATGGTGCCCACAATAAATATGAATTTACAATAAAGCCTGCCTGAGGCTGGAACACACATACTTTATCAATATCGGCGTGCTCTGTGATCAATAAGCCGTTAATCCAACAGTCGACAGCACTCAGCGTTTTTGTTGTGCGTGGCTCGACTTCTCACTACAGTATTAGCGTGAATAAATAACGGCGTGAGATCTTTATCCACTTGTACATACATTCACATTCAACAAACAGACACACATCACGCAATTCAAGACCACATAGTGAGCAGGGCTTACTCCTGCTGCGGGTCTTTAGGGCTTCACGGGGTGGAGGGAAGGAAAAAACCTCAAGAAGTAACGTATTCTGTTGAGGAGAAAAAAGATGATGGTCTCACAAACGGGGCTCATAGGTTGACGAACGATCGATATTAGGGCCAAAAGGGGGTGGATTAACTTACAGTTACTGCATGGTTTGATCGCCAGGTACCTACTCGCCTCTCCGTGCCTCCCCGCTAATGGAGTAGTGCGACCGACAGAGATTAGTAGGGTCGGACTCATTTCCGGGATGGGCGGGGTTTGCGCGTAAGCGTGATGACGCATTACGGTAGCAAGGAATTGGTGAAAGGACTCAGCATTAGGGTCAGGCTAGTGTTACCAGGCAACCATGTACTCAATGAGTTATCGTGGTACTTGAGGATGTTTATTAAGATAATAGAGACCGGGGACTACTATGGATATATAATGGTTAAATTAAATTAGATTACCGCCGATCTAAGTAGCGGAAATACCGTTGTGAAGTAGTCAAAAAAGGGCGATCAATAGAATAGGGGTGCTCTGTTTATGACACGTGTGAGGAGTAAAGAAAGGGGGGGGATTACTCCAAATTCACTTGCTACTCCTCTGAACAAAAAAATATATATTTTGGGTGGAAAAATGGGGTGCCCAGGTGGATCACAAGGAGAGGGCGCATATGAATCATGTACAACTGGATACATGACATTGGCCCACGCTGAGTCACAAGTAGAGGGCGGGATGGTGCTGCACGTATTAAAAGTGCACATAATACATGTACAGCAGTTTACATGACACTGGCCCACGGAATTTTATCGTTCAATCCTGTGACATGAGTGGATAGCCTGTATATCCATCTTTGTTCTTTCTCAAACAGGCGTTTCTGCAGGTTTGGACCAGGGGTGATTTGCTCAATCACTGTCCACTTCATGTCGTTGGGCGTATGGTTGTTGTCAAGGAAATGGTCTGTAAGCTTTGTTGCGTTTTTTTTGCAGCGGATGGTGCTGCGATGCTCACAGATTCTCTGTTTGACCTTTCTTGTCGTCATTCCAACGTAACGTTTATTGCAGGTGCATTCTATCAAGTAAACAACGTTACAGCTATTACAGTTGGTGTGGGATTGTTGTCTTCATATTTTGCCAGTCTCAATATTCAAAGATTTGGTGTCACTTGTAAGGTGGCACACGCTGCAGTTGCCACAGCGAAAGTGTCCTGTGATATCAGGTAAACCCCAAACTCTTGTTAGTGAATTGCTGTTAGTTTGTTTTTTTGTCTTTGGTCTCGTGTTCACTAAGCTGTCTTTTAGGCTGGGTGATTTTTTGTAGGAGAACAAAGGTTTTTCCCAGCAGAGTTTGCCAGTTCGGAGAATAGCCCAATGTCTATTAATGCTTTTAGACACCTGGTTAGAGATGGCATTAAAAGTGGTCACACAGGTAAGCGGTATTTCCTCTCCTCTTGGTGGTTTCGCCTCAAGGAGGGCTTCCCTTGGCTGGTTCCTTGCACGTTTTTGACATTTGTTTATGATCTTTGTTGGATATCCACGGACCTGTAGTTTTTCTGTTAGGTCAGATGCTTGTTTCTTGTAGTTATTGAGTTTGCTGCAATTGCGCCTAAGTCTCAGAAATTGTCCATATGGGAGATTTTCCCTCAATGGACGAGGATGAAAGCTCTCAAACTTAAGGAGGTTATTCTTGGCGGTTGGCTTATAGTGCGTTCTGGTTTCTAGCCGTTCATTGTTCTTCGTGATGACTACATCTAAGAACACTATTTCCTTGTCATCGAAACAGTGGGTAAATCTCAGATTTTGATCGCATGTATTGATCCAGGTGGTGAACTCGATCAGCTGGTCGACTGGTCCTTGCCAGATGGCAAGGACATCATCAATATAGCGTTTCCAGAATTTCAAATTGTTTCTGAAGGGATTGTCATCATTCAAGATAAACTTGGGTTCAAAATTGTGGACATAGAGTCCCGCCACGCTCGGAGCAAAGACACTTCCCATTGACGTTCCCCCCGTCTGGAGGTAAAGAGACCCCTCGAATTCAAAAAAGTTACGTTTTAGTGCTAGCCTAGCACACTCAATGATAAAAGCTCTCGGTGTGTTGAATGTCCAATTCATGTCTCCTAAGGTTTTTTCCAGAACTGATAGTGTGTCATCTTGGGGTATGCTCGTGTAGAGACTCTCTATGTCGAAGCTCAACAGGATAGTATTTTCATCCACGTTGATTTCCTGTAGTAGACTTAGTAGGCTTTTTGTGTCCTGTAGATAGGTCGATGTGGACTGCACGATGGTTTTTAAAAAGAAATCACAGAACCTTGATAGTGGTTCTAGTAAGGAGCCGATGCCTGAAACAATGGGGCGTCCCGGTGGTGGTAGTCTCCCCTTATGCATTTTGGGCAGGGTGTAAAAGTACGGTATTTTGCATTCAGTATCACACAGGTACTCAGCCTCTTGTTTAGAAATCTTGCGGGCCCCCAGGGTGAAGGGGGTGGGGGT
The DNA here is from genome assembly GCF_964261635.1 of Lissotriton helveticus. Taxonomy (NCBI): domain Eukaryota; kingdom Metazoa; phylum Chordata; class Amphibia; order Caudata; family Salamandridae; genus Lissotriton; species Lissotriton helveticus. The sequence goes on from NC_136065.1 coordinate 598,647,056, forward strand.
GCACATGGGGGTAACTATGGTACCCCCCAGCATTTGCATGCACAAAGCGGAAGGTACCGCGCGGTGCCTGCCGCTTTGTGCTTGCAAATGCAATGCATGCATTTTTAACATTGCGGCTGGTGCTGCTTGAAGCAGCACCCGCCACACTGTTAAAGATACAGGATGTGACCGTCAGGGTGGCGGTCACATCCTAATTGGCATGGAGGGAACGCCGCTTCCCTTGTGGACGGTCCCTCCACCTCGGGATGGCGGACGGACGCAGGTCCGTCCGCCATCCTAATCGACCACTAAATTCGAATTTTTACCATGTTCCCTGAGTCAGTTAGGATTATAAGATGTAATAATCTAACTGCCCATTCTGGCCTATGGAGAACAGGTAGCCTTGCAATAGTGAAACACGAAAATGGATGTAATTCACTATTAGGCCATGCTACACACACCAGGGCATGTCCTACCTTATACTTACAATACACCCTGCCCGTGGGCCTACCATAGGGGTGTCTGATATGAAGAAATGGGAAGGTTTAGGGACTGGCAAGTGGGTGCACTTGCCAAGTTGACATGACAGTCACAGACTGCACACAGGCCTTGCAATGGCAAGCCTGAGACACACTTTACAAGCTGCTTCTGTGGGTGGCACAACTAGTGCTGCAAGCCCACCAGCAGCATTTGATTTATAAGCCCTGGGCATACATGGTGCACTGTACTAGGGTCTGACAAGTAAATCAAATACCCCAATCATGGACTCACTAATTAGTACATCAATTTAACATAGGGAGCACTTGCACTGTGGCACTGAATAGCAGTGGCACAGTGCCCAAAGCATATAACCAGCAAAAACATATCAAAAACAGAGGAGGCAATCCGACAAAATGGAAGGGAGACTCACACCAATGATGCCAGGTATAACATGCTCCTTATGTAGTTTTTATCACATGGACATACAAAATTGCATACCACATATGTGCTGTTACAATTGATCCATTCCTTGATGTTCTGTTTGTGACCATTTATCTTGCTTTATCTCAGTTATTTTGTATTTTCCTAATTAATTTGCAAATAAAGCAATTTCTACAGGTGTAGAACCCTCTAGGTTTGTCCAAAAAGGTACTTGTTTTCCTTCTGTGTTGAATGACACAGTTTTTGCCTTAAATTGAGTGCTCTCTTGAAGCTTATTTGAAGATGTGGTCTAATTCATTCTTGTAGTTCTGAGTTGAGAGTTAGTAATGATCAATGTTTTCATAGTATTTTCTTTTGTATTATATTTTTATGGTTGTGTGACTTTACAGTGTAATACACTCACAAAAGCTGTCTTGAGTTCAGTCAGGCTAGTTTGTAAAACCTTAAGCTCAAAACTTTGTAGATATGACTTCGAGTAGCAAGGCTTTAACAAAGGAACTAGTGTGAAGCATTTAGAAGGACCAAACAACAAAATAAAAAGGCCACACAACACAAAATAAATCTCAAACTCCTTTGTAAAAATAGATTATATGTTTATAAATGTTTAATGTTCAAGCTGAGAAAACTTCACTGGAGTGTCCCAGTGATACAGATTTTAAAAGAAAGGTCTGGGGCACCAATAAGGAGTTTTTTGACAGGTACCTGGCAACCAAAGCATTCTCCAGTCCAGTTCCAAATTTTACAGCACAACTGCCATAGATTTTAATGGAGTGGTCCTGATTCTGCAGATGCAGGAGTTCAAAGATGCTAAAGGATGCTCTGGGTGCTGTGCAGTCGATGGGGTACCTATGTGGTTAATCCTCGGTCCATGAGTCAGGTAGGGTCACAGAGTTTGAGATCCCTCAAAGTCCTCTTTAGTCAGAAGAAGGCCAGCTGCTGCTAGGCTACCAGTCTCTATCCACAGCGGTCCTAGTGAGGCTGGTGTACTTCTTGGGCAACCAATCTGGATTCAGATGACACTCTCTGATCTGGAACACTTAATTTCAACTTTTGGGCATCGAGGATTCGTCTCTTGGGGGGCCCAGTGGCAGTCAGTGGTGATTCTTCAGAAGGGGCTACTGCCTTGCTGATTTGGGCTGCTTCAGCTTTGATGTCTCTGGTGCTGGTTCCTGGGGGTCAGCCAACCGACCCTTGGAGTCACATGTTAGGTCTGGAGCTTGGGAATTACTTTTCCTCAAGCAGGAGCCACAGGCACTGCCTTTTCTTTGCTAGCCCAAGGTGCAGCAGTTGCAGTCCAGCAGACAGTGCAGCCTCTCTTCAGGGTGCCAGTTGTGCCATATTTATGCCCAGAAAGTGCCCTAGGGTGAGGCTGCCACTAGCCAAAAGGCTACCAGTTTCATCCCACTCTGTGATGACTGTCCAGCTATTTGTGGCATCTAGCAATCCCAATGTGCACTATTATGCCCATTCTCAAGATTTCTGAACCCTTCCTCGAATGTTAGAAGCTTGGTACCCCACCCTGGAGGCGTGGCTTCCTGTGGGCTTCCTGCCTGCTGGAAAACCAATTTAGGCACTGGTCTCCCCTCTCTGTTCCCGCCAACATCCTGTCTACCTGAACAAAGGGCATTGACTCAGGAGTGTGATTGTCATTTGCCCACCAAAGACAGCTTCGCCTTTGAAGCTCGCCTTCTGGACTAACACCCTGAGTGGGTTTCTGTGAAGGGGAGGTAATACCTCTCCCTGTATCATGCTGATATTGTTAGGGCGTTGTTCGCCCTAAGTTGGCAGGGTATGCACAGACGTGGGACCCTTGCTCACTTTGCCACTGGATTCAAGATAGCCTGGCTGATGAAGGGTGTTACCCAGAAACCGGTTCCAGGATTCTTGTTTCCGGTTCAGGGAAGTCTGGCTTGGCAGTTTGGGCTGGACTGTTCCCATGAGGCACAGGCACAAGACTGATTTGCATATAGCTGGGTCTGAACTGAGGTGGCGAAGTGAGCTAAAGAATGATGATGGAATCAACCCAGATCTGTGACTGGGGGTGAGTGTCTGAAAAGTTTTAGCACTCCGTCCATCATCTCCTTGTACTTGCTTTGTTCGCCCTAAGTTGGAAGGGTATGCCCAGACGTGGGTACCTTGCTCACTTTGCCACTGGATTCAAGCTAGCCTGGCTGATGAAGGGTGTTACCCAGAAACCGTTCCCAGGATGCTTGTTTCTGGTTCAGGGAAGACCTGGCTTGGCAGTTCCAGCTGGACTGTTCCATGAGGCACAGGGTCAAGACTGATTGCATATAGCTGGGTCTGAACTGAGGTGGCGAAGTGAGGTAAAGAATGATGATGGATTTAACCCAGATCTGTGAATGGGGGTGAGTGTCTGAAAAGTTTCAGCGCTCCTCCATAATCTCCTTGTGTTTGCCATATTGTTAGTTAGCCAGGTAGTCATTCACACCACTCCCCAAGAGGACAGAAACTGTCTGGTGGCTGGACACAGTGTGAGGTCACTGGATAAACTGGGGCACAGAGTGGCATCTTTCTAAATGTTGTATTTCTGTACAATTGACAACAAATTTGACTGGGCATCGAGTCGGCTTCAATGCCATAATTAATTTGATACCTTACATTACCAATCTCAGTAGTTCCATTCAGAAGTTAGCCCGGCTAAATGTTCAGCTGGCAACTCTGTGTTAGCCAATGGGTCTGCTAACTCTTCCACAGCAAAATGAAAATTTGGAAGTGTTGCTGGCAGGACATATATAAACATAATACATGTTCTACTTAATAATAAACAGCTCCCTGCCTTAGGGCTCACTGCACCATCCTTAGGGGAGACGTACATATATTGTTAAGGGAAGTGGGGCTTTGTCATTGGTTTTCATGGTGAAGTTACACTTGTAGTTTCAACACCGCCCTTCCAGTGTGCAGTGGCAGACTGGGAGCCAGTTTCTACTTTGTAACACAGGGTGGTGCAATCCGTGCTGAAGCTCTGTGGGACACTCTGTCTTACATACTGTACTGTCCTGTGGGTACTGTATACAAGGGAATTATAAGTAAGTCAGTCTTTCACAATTGGAGGTAGCTAATTCGACATACACTTTGTAATTGGCTAAAATTCTGACACTGAGATCTAGTTAGCAGGCCTCAGTGCACTCTCAGGTTCGATAAACCAGCAGCATCAATCCAAAAACATGGGGGTGAGCATGTAAAAATAGGCATTTCCTTACACCATGTTAAACCCAGCTGGCCTGAACTACTCTTTCCACACCCTATCATGTTCTCCTGCCATCCCAGGATGTCTTGAGGAGCTCGCAGCCACGGCCCATGCAGGTAAGAGCGGTGGGGGGGGGCTGGGTTCGACAGACTACAACTAGGGAAAATTAAATACATAATTAATGTTCTTTTGTCTCCCCACCAGTCACCACCTCCAGCCATTCTTACTTGCATAGACTGAGGCTGGGAGCTGACCCTGAGGGTCAAGAAGCCACCTCTCTTACCATAGGTTAGGGCGTAGGAAGTAGGGTGGTCTAAAAATGCAAGTGCAATGGGCCCCCATATGAACAGCTGCTTCACCTGTTAAACACACTTCTTTAGACCTTCAATTTACTTGAACGTTTACTGAGAGGATCCATACTCACCCTATATCTGGCACCCACTAGCCTTCCAATAGCATGAAGTGAATGTGCACGCAACACCAACGTCTTGGACTTGATGCTAAAAGAAGTCTTTGTAAGCCATACTTGGGATTTGAAGTCACAGACTGTCCAGGACCCAGTTGGCTAGAGCTGTAACCATATCTAAGAGTTTTATGTTTTGGACCGTAAGCTGCTGTGTGCCTTTTATGCCAGTGGGCTCACACCTTTTTTTAAACTTGAGGCTTAAAGCTCATCCTTTCCCTCTCCATCTGCAAGATTGTTCACTTCTAGCCTTGAGCCAAAGGCCATGAGTGGATTGCACAAAGGGGCCAAGATATCCTGCTTCACCTCTCTCAGGAGACCCTAGCTATAACCCATAGACATTACCAGTGTTTCTATGCAAATCTCTGTTGTAGCCAATTAGTAAACTGTGGGTATTTATTTATTTATTATTATCAAGCCAGCATGGTTGGCTAGCTCGGTACCCGAGAGCGACTGAGGTTTTAATTTTCATACTGTGATGGAAGAGTGCAAGATATTTGTACTGGAAGTCAAAGCACTCTAGCAACACTCTAGAAACTTCACAGGGAATATTTAGAGCTGGGATTTTGAGATTTTGAGATTTTGAATTGGTTTTATGCATGTAATCCAAAGTTTTATCTCTTTATTTGATATTGTTTTGCAGTTTGCTTTGTTTCTCAATTTTGATCAGCAGGGGAAAGTTTTGATGTGAGGATGAGTAGTCAGTTTTCAAGGCCACTGTGGCAGTATCTCTGCAAAGTACCTCAGAAGTTCCTCTTTATAACTCTGTTAAATTAGATCAGCAATTTGAATACCTCGATAGGATAACATGCATATATTGCTTCCTATGATAGAAGATCGTGATCATTCGTTTTCTGTGAAGATCACAGCGAGGTGTAACACATATTTATTGCCGACCATAGATTAGGATTTCAGCATGTGAATTGTGATGAATATCTTCACTTTTCATTTTTTGTTCTAATGTTTAGTGTGAGAATAATTTTAGGGTGTTTTTAAAGAGTTATTCTTTTTCAAACTATTTACTCTGGGTGACCATCCCTTATTTATTGTTAGAGTAATAAACAGTCTCATTCTTCACACCACCTCCTTTTGGCTTGGACTTTTCTCCTCTACCAAGCCACATAGGGTGAGGTAAGGAGACTTTGAAGACTCAGGTTTCCATGTTATACCCAGCACAGTGGTCATTCGGGACCACACACAATTTTAATGTTGATACTTTAAGCTTGCAAATAAGCCCAAAAGACTCTTGTTCTTAATACATGTCAAGAGAGGATTGTGCTGTGCACGATAAGTGGGTGGCCATTAGAGCATTCTATCCTTCATATGTCCATTATGAAGGTCCAAGCCTTATGGTGTTTGTGTCTTTGGGCTTATATTCCTCTTTGCTGTCATGGGGCTATCAATATTCACGCTAGACTCACACAACGCTATTCACACTATGCTATTGATTTTGAAGGATCAACACATTTGCCATCACCTCAAACAAATCATATTACTTTTCTCAAGGATCTGAAATAGAGTCAACATCTTCTCAATTAACTGAAATTGCAGACTGTTACTCACAAACTTTTCTCAGTGGATTAACAATGATGCTATGGCCACTTAAAGAATTATGGAAAATGGGCCAGAGTATCCACTGTTTCAGGTATTAAAATATAATAATAAGTAGGGTGCAGAGGGCATAGTGATTTCAGTAGAAATCGTACTTCATATTAACGTGGGTTTAATGAGCCCCCCAAAAGAACAAAAAAGGTCATTTCTAATCTTGGAAAAATAGTAATTGCTCCTAAATTAAAGTATGTGCATTATGAACAGCCCCAAAACTAATTATGTGCTCTGCCTCCCCAAATAATAAAGTGTAATCACTACCCTTCTAAATTTAACAATATATATATATTGCCGGGTAACCTCTATACCATTGTACAGATCTAGGGTCAGTGACTGGAGTGGTAGCCTTCGGCCTTATTGAAGTTGGCTCTCTAGTGTTACTATGGAAATGAAACTCCATCTTGTGATTTATTAAAATATGTTTTGTCTGGAACCACACCCTTGTGTCCATTTCAAGTGCCTATGCATATTTGGACAATATAATGCTGGGATATAGAGGGCAGGATATATAAATGAATGGCCCAGGCATGTATCTTGGGGTTGTATGGGTTTTGAAACTTTACATTTTTTAGCTGCCTTCTATCTGTTACAGCCTAAAATGACTGTTCCAGCAACACACCTTATTACACCTTCCAACTATTCATAAACACAGTGAAGAGGTCACTGATACAACATCGATTCCTATAACATCGAACTACAAAAATATGTCACAAGTATTGTATTAAAAAATATTGACACACAAAAAAGAAATAACACAAACATCGAGAGAACAATTATCAAGATCTCGATGACAAAAATATTGACAACAAAAATAAAGAACACACAAATATTGATAACATTTAAATAAAATGAAACACATCAAAAACATCGATGTAAACAATATCCACACCAGAAACATCGATAAAATATATATTAACTATATTGAACATAATATTTAAACATAAAAATATACTATTCACAATTGTATATTTAAATAACATATACCACATATTTTAAACATACAAAAAAAATAACTACAACATTAATAACATTAAATAAAATCAATACAATAAAAATCCAAACAAAAATAAATAAACAAACAATACGACATTAAAAATATATCATACCTACAGAATATAAACAAGCATAAATATATAGCATATTTAAAAAATCACATTTATTTACATATACATTTAAATGACAACAATAAACAAAATAAAAACAAACTTTTAATAAACATAATAAATATTAAACAAATGAAAAGGTAACAGCTAAAAAAATTTAAAAAGCTATCTTGACCAATAAATTTAAACCAAACCAACACAAACCAATAGAAAACTCTAACTAATTAAATAAACACTATAGAAACAATAAAATAATCAAACAAAATTTACCGTAAAACGGACAAACACGGAGGAAGAGCGAACATTTGTGAGAGAGGGAACACAGAACGAAAAACTACTACACAAACAACTATTCAAAAAATCCCTCAATACAGGTAAGAACAAAACTTTATAACTAAATAAATAAAATTTGCTTTTTTGAATTAATTAACTAAAACTATTACTTGTTTTCCTTTACATATCACAGATTAAGCTTAACTAAAAATCCACCTAGAAAATTCAACACAAAGATTTACATGCACAACAAGAATTAAATCAACATAACAAAAACTATATAACAAGGTAAGTATATGATTTAACCAAAAAATTAATTAAACTATTTAAAACTTTAAAACCAATAAATCTAATAGAAATGCAAAACATAGCTAACAAGTACTTTTCTTTTAACAGCTTCTATAAAAGTCAACGAGAGCACAACATCAACAAAAGACTCTTCATCAACTAAAATAAGTAAGTATGTATTAATAAATTAAATAGAGACTAAGGGGTTCATTAGGATGGCGGGCGGACAAGCGGTAACGTGATCGGCCGCCTGCCGTGCGGCGGTCCAGCCACCCTTATTTTGATGCAACCGCCACCGTGGCGGTCGTATCTGCCCATTCAACATTGCGGCGGGTGCTGCTGACTGCAGCACCCACCACAATGTGAAATGGCCATGTTGTGCATACCCCTGCAAAACGTCGCAGGCACTGCGTGGTGCCTGCCACCTTGTGCAGGGAAGTACCCCCCAGTGCACAGCTGACCCCCCCGGGGCCAGCAACGAGCCCCCAAAGCCGGTCTCCGCATACCTTTTTGCGGCAAAGAATCTGCCACAAAACGATAGGTGGAGAGGCCCATTGTGATCACGATAGCGGTGCCTGCACAACATTATCACAATGATTACCTGGTTCCGGGTTCCGCAAAGCAGGCGGAAAAGGACCACCATGCGGAACCGTGGTGGTCGGTCGGCAGAACAATAGTGATTCCCACCACCATCATAATATGGCGGTGAGTAAATCACCCTTTGATGGCTGGTGAATTGCCACTGCCAGGCCGGCGGGGGCGGTCCGCCTACCATCGTAATCAGCCCCTAAATAATCAAAGAAATCAAATTAACTAAAACTATAACATTTTCTTTTATGTTTCACAGATTACACTTCAATAAAACTCCACCCATAAAACTCAAAACAAGCATTAGCTTTGAAAACAAGTACAATATCAACATCAAAGGAAAATATAAAACTAAGTATATAAATTAACCAACAAAGAGAGCAAACTAATAAAAAATGCTAAATTAAATAAAACAACAAATATAACTAACAAATACTTTTCTCTTCACAGCTTCTATAAACTTCAGCAACCAATAACAGCAAAGAAATAAAATAAACTTCATCAACTACAATTAGTAAGTAGTTTTTTTTTAACTTATAAAAAATAGACTTTAAAATCTAAATAATAAAATGAAATGTAACACTTTAATACAAATAACATTTTTTTTCAGACCAACAGAAAAAAACTGTGATAAACCACGACCATCGAAAAATTATCCATCAAGAAAAGTAAAGCAACAGTAATTTAAGTTAATTTTCAAATATGATAATAATACTAACATGTTTACTGTTTAAAATCATATAATTAATAAATCTATACATACATATATTCACAGATAGACAAACAAATGGCAGAAGGAGCAAAATTCATAACTTCACAAAAGGGAAAACTACTTCTGTTTTTTTTTTTTTTTTTTTTATTGCCAACAGGAGACCAAACAAACAAGGAAAAGAGAAAATGCAAGATACATTTCAGAGGATGCAATACAGGAAGATTAAAGCCAAACATAACAAAACAATTTGGACAGATAGGTGATTAATTCCAGCCTTTTAGTTCATTACATGGCAATTAGCTCAGTCATAAGAAATTCTAATTCTCTAAGTAATCTTTAAGTACACCCCATATCAATATTCCGATCCTTTTTTTCCTTGTCCCTTTTAAAGCATATAATTTCCATTCTAATTCAAATATGTTCAATAATTTCCTTTTCCAAAATTCAAAAGAGGGTGCTTGAGGTTGTAACCATTCAGTAGCTATACATAATCTAGCAACTATCATTGCTACAAATAAAAAGTGTTTATATTTAGACAAGTGTGTATTTTCATTAGTACATTGAGTCCTTCCTAATAACATCAATGCCGAAGATATTTTTATAGGATAGTGAGTAATTTCTGACATGAACTTTTCTATATTTAAGATAAAGGAACTCAATTTAGAACATGCATAGAAGATATGAAGTAGATCTGCTTCTTCTCCTCCACACCTAAAATATTTTCCATCATACTTTGAACCCCATGAAGACATTCGTTTAGGTGTGTAGTATAGTCTAAATACCGTTTTATATACTTGTGCCTTCATATTAGCTGAAATACAGACATCTTTAGTCATAAGAATGGTATCTACAATATTCAATTCATTGTCTTCCAACTGATTTTGCCAATATGTATTATATTTATTCAGGTCATCCTGTCTGTATTCCAGCAGTATTTGATATATCTGCCCTATCTTTCTCTTTGTTTGTATCGCTTCTATTAAACTATTAGATGTCGGATTAGTTATTTTCTTTAAACAAAAATCCCTAATTTGTAGATACTTAAAGAAGCTAGAGTGCTGGATATTATATTTATTAGTTAATTCGGAGAAAGCTTTAAAGGTTCCATCCTTCTGGTATAGGTCTCCAATTCTTACTATCCCTTGCATACTCCATACCTTAGTCACCTGATCCCTAAATATTGGTGGAAGAATTTTCTCTGCTGAAAATGGAGTGTATCTAGTTTCAATATCTTTTTGACTTTCCTCCATACTTTATATGCTGCATTAATCACTTTAAACCGGGTGTGTTTATAGTAATTGCCTTCCAATTCTTTCAGTAGACAACCCTTTGAATATTCTCCCAATAATAGATAGAATATTGAGGGGGACTCTGCCGGGTCCTCTATTGGGTCTCCTGTTAAAAGAATTTGCATTCTCTGTAAAAAGCATACATAGTAATAAAACAAAAAGTCCGGGATCCCCCGCCCCCCTCTCTCTTCCGGCAAAGTTAGCCATTTCACTGCTCTTCTGATTTTCCCGGGTGCCCCAAACAAATTCGTACATAGTATTTGTATTTTGTTATATAGTTTTGAGGAATTTCTAGAGGAATGCTGCGATATATATATAATATTTTAGGTAATATATTCATCTTGATAATATTACCTCTTCCAATTATGGAAAGTTGAAGTCTCCCCCATCTGTCTAATGATTGTTTAATTTGTGCTGTTACCTTAGTCAAATTAGCTGCCGCTATCTCCTGTGTATGTGATTTTATAGTTATTCCTAAATATATTACTTCTGAGACTACCCTGTTGTCATTATATTGAAGATTATCTGTACAAAGCACCTGCGTTTTTGCAGCATTAAGTTTGTAGCCCGAGCTATGTCCGAAAACTACTTCTGTGCTACATGGGCTACACTTATACGTAAGAAAAAGTAATTGAAAACAAGACCCATTGGAAATATAGTAAATATTACTCCAATTCTTGCTATGGGAGGGCCACTACTGTAGAAACAAATGTAGTTAATATCAAAGAACACAAACATCCCCAATGTGACTAAAGTAGAGGTTAGGGCTGCTCTAGAAACAATCAGAAAAGCAAGTACCAGCTCCCAACAAACCAGTATTCAAATACTAATAAAAGTATTACCTCAGGTTCCTGAACAATGTCACAGGACAACTACCGTCCATCCCCACTCTAAAATGATTAATCACCAGAGCTAAAAGAGCGACGGCTCAAACCCCACCCACACCCCAAACTTTTGCAGAAATAGTAATGTTACCAGAATACACCATCACCCACAATTCCCTCTTCATGACAAGAACAGTCATGAAAAACAAATTATCATCTTTGCCACCAACATTTTACAAAAACTTAAAAACTTAAAAACGTGGATGATGGACGGCACATTCAAAGTTTGCCCCAAGCCTTTTTACCAACTATATACCATCCATGGTGAATGTGATGACACTAACATCCCCCTCATATACTCACTACTCCCTAATAAACAAAACACTACCTACATAGAGCTCCTAAGAATACTAAAACAATACACAAAAGATAATCATTGCCTTTGAACAAGCAATAATTCAGTCAATTTTAAAAATATACCCACACACTGCAATACAAAGTTAGTATTACCACTTCAACCGAAGTATCTGGACACACCTACAAAAATCTACTCTAAGTATAGACCACGCCACCAATAGCAACTTTGCCTGCTAAATAAAACCATTATAATATACTTCTTGAAAGCCCATTCTATCAAGCAAACAAAAGTAAACTAGACTACATTTAAGATACTTGGGTGGGAAGGCTACATAGGTCAGGACACCATAGACATCCAAAGTTTCAAATTGCAGTTGTGGAACGCAATGATAGCACTCTAGCTCCAAAAAATAAAACTAACAATGCTTTAGAAGGATGGCATAATGCCTTCCAAGCCACAATAGGAAGAGGACAACCAGCCCTACATAAACTAATAGACGCTACGAAAAAAAGAACAGAGCTATCACAAGCTAAGGCTCGAGCAATCCCTACCTACAATTGGCCCTAAACTCAGTAAACAAACAAAAACAAAGTAGGAATACGTACAATACAAAACACTACTATTTCCAATCACCAAGGGGTCTAGTAGGATGGTGGCGCGGTGCTGTGAGCGGCAGCCAGTTGTGCGGCGGTCCTGCACTGGCAATTAGGATGCCACTGCCACAGTGGCATTCCCCATCCACAACATTGTGGCGGGAGGTGCTCACAGCACCACCCGCCACAATGCTGTGGATGCACCTTGTGCATTTACATGCACATCGTGGCAGGCACCAAGCGGTGCCTGCCACGATGTGCATGTAAATGTTGGGGGGTACCATAGGTACCCCCATGTGCACCACCCAACACCCTGGGGGCCCGCACCAGGCCCCCATATTCAGGAACCGCATGCCTTTCCATGGTGGCAACGCCGCTATGGAAAGGCACATCCCCGCCTGCATTATAATATGGATGGCGGTGTCTTGCAGACACCACCTCCATATTATATCCCTTTTCCGCCCGGTTGACTCGTCGACTGGCGGAAAAACAGCGGACGGTCTTTCCGTCCGCTGGGGACCCCCGCCATCATAATATGGTGGGGGGAATGGTAGGTGGGCAGGGAGGAATGGCGGGCAGATCGCCATACGGCCGGTGGCGATCCACGCGCTATTCTACTAGACCCCCAAAGGTCTAGAATACCTAGACATAATTGCTAAATCTATAATACAAAGTACAAAGAAGGCTTAACATCAAAATCATTGTAAAATCACAAAACATTTAAACAATATAAGTCTACTCTTTTTAAATTAATAATTATAATAATGTCATTTATAATTCAAAAACAAACACAAAACAATTTGACATAATGTAATTATTAAAACAAAAAAGAAACAAACAAACCAATGTAACCAAAAACATTTCCCACCCATAATAATAAAAAATAGCTTACACTGCTGTCGCAGGAGCCTATCCTCGAAAACGAAAAAATCCATGGCAGATAAATCAAAAGATGAATCCATTCAAAATGAAAGCCCCCCAAAATAATCATAGAAACAAGGCTCCAATACTGCAGTCCTCTCAATAAGGAAACCCTCAAAAACTAGGCCTGGGCATAGTGGGCGTAGTTGGGCTACGCGGATCATCACGAAGTGGGGGGAATCTGCGCACCCCTGCACACTTTGCGTAGTCCCACTATGCGCCGCCCGCCTCCCTCCCGCCGTCTGTTTAAATGACCTGATTATCTCTAAAACCATAATAAAAGTAATTAAAAAGACTTACCAGTGATGCGGGGTCCCGGGGCTCTCTCTTGCTTCTTCCTGACAAATGCGCATGCGCGAGCACCCGCGCATGCGCATTTGTCAGGAAGAAGTCGCGATAAAGTAGGAAGAAGGAGCCCTGGGGTGCCGCATCTCTGGTAAGTCTTTTTCATTACTTTTATTATGGTTTCAGAGATTATCAGGCCATTTAAAAGAGGGCGGGCGGGAGGCGGGTGGCGGGCAACTTTGATCCTCCACGGCGTGTGCGTAGCCTGCCTACTACGCCTACTTTGCGGATCGCAAAGTAGGTAACACTACGCACACTCCGTGGACGGAACAGAGCACTGCCCCCATGGTTATCAAAAACCCAAAAATTTTGTTTAAAAAAACGCAAAAATGTAACTGATGAAAAGAGGGTCCAACTACACAAATCTCTAAATCACGAAATGCTCAAACCCCCAAAAATTCGCTTTAAAAAGAAAGACGCTCCAACAAACCCAAAACATAAAAGGAAATGTAAAGTAACTTGTTTTAAAAAAACAAAATACATTTTTGTTTTTAAAATAAATAAACGCGTCGTCAGCACCATCTGTTCACCAAAGGGGAAACCTGTTAAAAAAAAAAAGAACACCCTCCCACAATAACAAATACAAACCCACACACATTCATTTCAACATTAAACACAAGATAACAGAATGAAACAACACATAAATAACACTATATAGCACTCTAGTTCTATCCAACACTATGTCAAACACATAAAACACTAAACTACCAAAATAACACCCAACTACACCATAAAAGGACAAATGACACCCTAACACATCTAATTACACTACTACTACCTTGCCCTTTCCTAAAACTACATTAAAAAGTAAATTAAATTAAACTTACCTTAACTGATGAAACACAGCTCCTAACCACAAATTTCCATCTTCCAAAATGGCCTAAAAAAGAAATAGACAGAAAAGTGAGTAAATGGGGAAAAAAATGGCCAAGTGATAAAATTAAAAAACTCCCCATGGACAACAATGGAGAAATAACAAAAGATTAAATATGTATTTTTATTCATTGTAATTAATTTTTACCAATTTCCCAAAAATATAAAAATTTATCAAATATAAATTAAATATTATATTATCAAAAAACAAAAAATATAATAATTAATATATATTAAAATGTATATGTGTTTCATGAACTGTAAATGTGCAAACAATAAGAAAATGTGAAATGAAAAATATGAGTAAAAAATATATTTGTTAAAAACATTGTTAATTATTTAATATCTTACATTTTATTTTAGTAAAAATAATAATCAATATACTAAATATAAAATATACAAAATATAATCTTGTAAAATACATATTATATAATTTTACAAAAAACATAAACTTATATAAAATGTATTAACACATTTTAAAAAGAAATATATACCAATGTTTAATTTTTGTCATAAAAAATAATAAACAATAAAAATCAAACTGTTTATAATTACAGAACTAAAAATATTTTACTTTACTATTACATGACCATACTACAATTATTTTTACCATTTTTCAAAATAGTTAAAAAAATATGTATGTCTAAATATAAGTTTAATTTTGAAACTGTACATGAAACATTTATGTTAAAACATATTATACTTTATAATAAAATCTGAATACCAACATTTCTGATTCATGTTTCTAATATTGTGAAATTTTTGATAACAAAACCAAATAAAAACAATGTAATTGTGGACAAACAAAATACGTGTTTGCAAATAAAAATGTTCCCAAAAAAACCTAAAATCCTTTTCCTTTCTTAGTTCAATATACATATATAAACTCTAGAAAAACTATACATAATAAACAATAAAAAATTACTGTTCCTAACACCAAAATGGACTAAACTCAGGGAAAGTGCTGGATCATACCCCAAAAAGGTTCCTTTTTCCAACTCCAGTACCAACTAAATTTAGGGAAAATGCTGGATAATAATCCATAAAACATTACTATTGCAACTCCAAAATAAACCCAGGGGATACTGCTGGATAATAAAACCAAATAATTACTATTCCAACTCCAAAAGCAACTAAACTCAGGAAAAGTGCTAGATAATAAACCATAATAAATTACTATTCCAACTCCAAAGCCAACGAAACACTGGGAAAGTGCTGGATAATAAACCATAAAAACTACTACTTAATGAAAAATTTGAAATATAGAATTTTTTTAATTAACATTTCTTTTACAAAATTTAAAATGTAACACATTTGTTAAAAATGTCTTACCAAAATTTAAAAATACTAAACTTTAAAATGAAAAAGAATTTAAAATTATAATGATAAACAATTCACATATAAAATTTGAGACATCCCTTCTCACAAAAATTAAACATTAATATTATTACATTATACATTACTAATAAACATAAATATTTACATATTCAATGTTATCCATGTTTTTAACTCTTTTTAAATAAAAAATAAACTAATCATATATTTTTTAATAACTTCTCAAATTAAATAAATATTTCTAAAAGATTTTACACAATTTACATCAAAATATTAGCACCCACTTTTTCACATTTTTATAATATTCACAAATTTACATGTTTTTAAAATTATTTACATATTTAAATTTTTTTTACCTTTATATTTCTAACCAACATTTTGAAATGTACTTACATTTTACACTAAATTTTTAAATTACTCCCCACTCTTATCCCCAATAAACGCAACATCCGGTTCCTAAAATGTTACAAAAATTTGAAAAGAATTTACATTTTACACCAAATTTTTAAATTACTCCCCATCCTTATCCCCTATAAATCCCACATCCCGTTCCTAAAAATTCATTAAAAAAAACAATAAAAACAAACATTTTAACATTATTTTAAAATATATATAAAATAACTAATACCAAATTAATAAAACACATAATAAAAACATTAAAAAACAAATAAAATCGATTTTATTTACAACTATATATTTGTAATAGATATTTACAAAATCGATATTTCTACATTACACAAAAAAGTATATTTTTAACAAAGAGACAACTTACCTCGATATTTGCAACATCGATATTCTTGCCTCGATATTCTTGCAATTCGATATTTCAGCGTCGATATTCTGTCTCTGCTCCAAAGAGAAGATCTGTACCAGTTGAGTTATAACTGGGTTCCATCAATGAACCCTATGTGGGGACAGAACACGAGGTGACACTAGTGGCTTCCCTCCGACTCTTGATAGAGTAATAACTGGTCTTGTTACAAACCAAAGTAGGGACATGACCTCTGCCCTCCAGATACCCTTCAAGTTCACAGTCCAAACAGTACCAGAAAGACAAAGGGGCACATTAGGATGGCGGGCAGACTTTGTCCGCCCGCCATCCAATCGTAAAAAGGGACCACCCACCATAAGGGCAGGGGTCCCGTGGATGCCATTAGGATGCGCCAACCACAGTGGCGGGCGCATTCTGCATTCCTAACATTGTGGCGGGTGGTGCACTCAGCACCACCCGCCACAATGCCAGGAAGGCATGTCGGGCAAGGAACTGCAGGGGGGTACCATAGGTACCCCCCATGTGCACCCCCCACGCCCCCAGAGTCCCTGGGGGCCACAACAAGCCCCCACAAGCAATCCCCACATGCCTTTCCGTGGCAGGCATGCTTCCGCCCTCATAGTAATATGACTGGCTGTGTCTAACAGACACCACCACCATATAAACTGATTTTCCGCCCGGTAGGCAATCGGGCGGAATGCCTACCGGCGGAAAACCGGCGGACGGTTTTCCCGTCCGCCGGGGTCCCCCCCGCCATGGTAATGTGGCGGGGGGAATTGGTAGCGGGCAGAGGTTTTTGGCGGACGGATCACCACCGCCATAGGGGCGGTGGCGATCCGCCTGTTATCCTAATGTGCCCCAAAGACTTCCTGAAGAAACAAAGTTACTTAGAGGCTCATTACGATGGCGGACGGAAAAGCCCTCCAACCGCCGTGCTCCCTGACAAAAACTGCCTCCATATTCAACGGAAATTCCGGCGGTCATATTACAATGTACTGCATGGAAAATCCGACCACAAGGCCCTCTGGTCTCCATCTAAAACTGCATGGAGCAATATGACCACCACATCCCTCACTTGGTAGCCAACTCTGTAATGACCCATATGTCACATCAAGTGTGCACCGAGCTAAGCTCACGTATATGTCACATAAATCACACATTGAATCACAAAGTCACATGTTATGAAATGTATAGCCCAATCATGATATGCGCAAAATGCAATGTGCAAGTTCCATTTTCTGAAAGCATGAAGGCACATATGAGCACAACACATGCATGGACACCCAGCCAAAGGACACAACCCACATGCTGTCAATGTAAAATGAGCAACAGAAATTAGGAAGGTTCTGTAAAGCTGAAACAGATTCTCAGAAAAGTCTAAAATATCCATCCCTAAACTAAAGTGGATGAGCACCAAGTTGCTAGATGATGACATGTCCTTGGAAACAAACTATCTGTAAATGTCAAATGTTTGGTATTGCCATGTCACCTCGCTAACAAGTAATGTATGTACCTCTACATCATGTCATACTGCAGATAAACTGTTATGACTGCCAAGTATCTTCAATGCTAAAAGTTTTGTCTTCTCCACTTAAACATCAAAAACAGAGTCACCAAATGTGGGGAGTGTACTTAAAATACTGACAATGTAACCTCTGTTCAATAGGTGAATCGAAATCAACAGCTGGTGAGACCACCACCAACCAGCAGAGCCAGTCTCCCCACCCGGAACATGAACTCTCAGATGCAGATTCTCTACATTTCTCAGAAGAGGAGCACCAACCTGGCCCTTCCGGACTGCCAGGGCGTACTCAGTCTCAAGTCATCATTGGCCCCACCACCACCACTACTCTCAACACAGCAGCAACAACAACAACGCAGACCCCTGCATCAGCTGCCTGTGTAGCAACCACCTCCACCATCACCAGCTCTGCCTTCAACACTGTCCCTGCCTCAGTGGTTACCAGCACCACCACCCACGCTTGGGATGCTGGGGACAGTGTGCGGGTGCGTGGACAGCCAGCGCTACAGGTCAATGTGTGCAGGGCAGGTGGGAGGGCAACTGGGGGCCAATCACAGGAGGACACTGAGACTGAAGCCCTGGCCACCATTGCAAGAGTCCTTGGGGTGTACCAACAGAACCAGGGACAGACAGGCCAGGTTGTAGAGGAACTACGTGAGCTCCACCTGCTGCAGAGGTCCATGGACACCCGAATGGGACAACCTGTAGATCTCATGGGCCAGCTTGTAGGTGTACTGAGGGACATACATGCTGCTCAGATTACGGCTCCCTCCCTTCAGTGGCCAGCCTGCTGATACTCCCACCACCTCAGCAGCGGCCACAGGGAGGGAGAGCTTTAAGGCAATGAATCCTCAGACACAGAACATTGCCTTTGTTGACCATCCAAGCCCACATTGCCATGTTGATGGCAGGAGTCTGTTGGACTGTGGTTTTCCACTATTGTGGTGACTACTCTATTTGTCTCTGTTACCATCACTGACAACTGAAACACTTTGTAGGCACAACTAACATCTCACTCATGTTAATATAAACACAATATGATTGAAAATAAACACTAATAACACCCCTATGCCTTTGTGTGAGCTCAATGTTTATCACAGTAAGTACAATGTAAACTCAGGTTCCAATCTCCCACAAGCTTTCATTGTGACAAACCATTGATAGGGCAGAGGAACCTAGAACGACACAAGAAGATAATATTGAGTTGTCATATGATGGCATAACAGCATCAACACACCACTAATCAACACTTTTCAAGATTGATTCCAGATAACACTGACCAATGCCATCAACATAGACATGAGATGAGTGGAAACACAAACACATCGATGCACAAAGTACCCCACAGCAGTGTTCCAACAACAGCCAGCATCCCACAAACTTTATCAATGTTACGGTCATAACAGCAAAGCAAACAGACACAGTCATAGTTGCCCAATGCAAACGTACACTCAAGGGAAGTAGTTGGTGATGACCTGTTGACGCAGGTCAAGACCCTCCTCCTCACCACTATCATCGTCACTGGGAATGTGTGGATTAGCAGTGGGGGGCTCCTGCTGATCATCATCGTCCATCATTGTCCATCAGGGGGATCTCATTGTGCAAAGTTAGGTTGTGAAGCATGCAGCAGGCGACTATGACCTGGAACACCATTTGGTTAGAGGAGAGTAATGCACCACCACTCTTGTCCAGACAACGAAATCTAGCCTTAAGAAGTCCAAAGCCTTGCTCCACTACACGACATGTCCTCCCATGGGCATCATTGAAGCGGACTTCCTCTGGCGTCCTTGGATTCCTCAGTGGGATCAGCAAACAAGGCTGGTTGGGATGCTGAGTCACCTAGTTGTGAGAAACACAGACCAAAAATGTGATAGAATTAGTTGAGGAGACCAGCATGTCACACATACACCACACTTATTGATACAGCTCACTCACCAACAAGCGAGGCCCTCTCTGGAAAAAGATTTGCCATCAATTGTGGGATGATGCTGTCCTGCAGTATATAGGTGTCATGTTCAGACACTGGAAATTTGGCACACACGTGGGATATAATCAGATCGGCTTGGCATACCTCTTGCACATTAATTGAATGGTAATGCTTCCTGTTATGGTAGATGTGCTCGGATGTATGTCACTACAACGCACACTTTTACAACGCATACCGTTACAACACATTTTTTACAACGCAACATCCATTACAACGCATTCCATTACAACGCATACCATTACAACGAACATTTAAAAACTACATTTACAACGCATTCCATTACAACGCATAATACCTTTACAGCGCATACCATTACAACGCATAACATTACATTGCATGTTTAGGTAAGTATTGGATAGTGTAGGGGTAACATTTACTATTCTAACTCCAGGGGGTGCAACAGTAGGGTAAGTGTTGGATAGTGTAGGGGTAAAAATTACTATTCTAACTCCAGGGGGTGCAACAGTAGGGTAAGTGTTGGATAGTGTAGGGGTAAAAATTACTATTCTAACTCCAGGGGGTGCAACAGTAGGGTAAGTGTTGGATAGTGTAGGGGTAAAAATTACTATTCTAACTCCAGGGGGTGCAACAGTAGGGTAAGTGTTGGATGGTAATGTTATGCGTTGTAATGGTATGCGTTGTAATGACTGCGTTGTAAAGACATGCGTTGTAGTGGTGTGCGTTGTAGTGTCATGCGTTGTAATGGTTGCGTTGTAATGGCATGCGTTGTAATGGATTGTGCGTTGTAAAAGTTTCCTTGTAATGGTAGTGCGTTGTAAAAGTTGCGTTGTAAAGGTTGTTTCCTGATGTGCTCACATGCCTGTGGTGGAACAAAGCCAATGTGTGTGTCGTCAATGGCTCCAACAACATTTGGGATGTGAGCAAGGTCATAAAATTCCCCCTTCACATTTGCCAAGTCATGTCTCTTTGGAAAGTCCTTGTAGGTTAACAATGCAGACAGGACATCAGGCAACACCATGGTGAACATGGGTTGAGACATCCCACCTGCGATGGCTATCATGTACTAAAACAACCCAGTGGCAAAGTAATGCAGGGCGGCCATCACCTTTACTCTTGGTGTCAAAGTTTTCGAATAGGTTCTGTGTGGCCTGAAATGGGGCTCCAACTGAGCACATAGCTCCTGAATGGTCAGGCGATTGAGATGGAATTTCTTAATGATGTTGGTATCCTCCATTGTCAACAGGTCTGATATAGGCCGATACACAGGTGCTCTTCTCCTATGTATTCTGGCAGGGGACACATGTAAAAATGAGTCAAAGATGAGATGTGGGTAACAGCTTACATGATGACTCACACAACTACAACATTGACAGGACTGTTGAACCAGTTCAATGCACAAGTGACATGCATAGACACCTTGATCCTCTGTAGTCATTCAGGTAGCCAGGGCTTACATACTAACTACTGTCAAATCAAAACCACACCATATGCATGGCATATGTTATACAGCTACATCATGTGTACCCATCCCTGTGTGTAGATGACACAGCACATGTGGCTGACAGCATCAATGCAGAGTTGTATGTAGCTGCTGTTGCTGCACAACCTCAACCTTGAGTCCCACAAAACACAACATCATTAAAAAATTATGCCAGTGAGTGTAAGTTGGACAACAAATCATTAATTTACAGCTGTGTTATAGTACATGGTCAGTCCATGATGACTGTGGGAGGAGTTTGCGTTACACACATTGCCATGTTCCCATCAATGAAACCCAAATCCACATGAAATGTGTATACATGCCCACTAGGATGAAAATTACATACAGTAATGTTATCATGTGTGTACTCAGATAACATGTGTGGGAAGACTTAAGTTAAATGTCACACTCTCCAACCCCTTTACAATGTTATTTGTGGCAAAAAGCGTTGGGTTCAGTGATGCCATTCACAAAGCGAGAATGCAAATGCACAATGTGTTTACAGGCATGGTAGCTGTCAGCCACTGCAGGGACCGGCATTGGCCCCCATTGAATGATGCAAGATAGCGGTGTATACATCCTGACCCCGCAATGTGACACCGCCTATATGAATGACCTTGCAGCCGATGGGAAGTGTCATTGTGGTACTGTTTTACAAATTTTGAACGTTGAGGTAGGTGTGCTCCGCCACTGCAGGGACCGGCATTGGTCCCAATTCAATGATGCAAGATAGCGGTGGATACATCCTGACCCCGTGGTGTGACGCCGCCTATGTGAATGACCCTGCAGCCAATGGGAACCGCCATCGCTGTAGTGTTTTACAAATTTTGAACGTCATGGTAGGCGTGCTCCGCCACTGCGGCGACAGGCATTGGTCCCAATTGAGTAAGGCGACAAAGGCGGACCAATGGCATTAGTCCGCCAATGGCATTAGCAGAGTAACACTGAAACAACTCTAGGGGCCTTTACATGTGTGTGAAATGGCCAGACCTGTCACTTGCCTACATACACAGCTGCCTGTCATTTCTCTCCACAAACTGCTGCTGTACATCATCTCTGGAACCAGTCATGGCTCGTACTGAAAACATCAGGGCCCGTCCCTTCATCACAGAGAAGCTGGAGGTCCTGGTGGACGAGGTCCTTGGTGGACGAGTTCCTTGGCCAGTACAAGCAGCTATATAATGCTCCAGAGGTACTGGTAAGTGAATGTAAAACTTTTTTTCAGTGATTAGTATGCTCACACCATGTAATTGTGCACTAGTTTGTGCCTCAGAGTGCAAGCAAATAAGAATGCATGCAGATTATAACATCTACATGGGCCATACATGGCATACAAGTTGTTGCACTTGAATATGTGGGGAGGATGACACCATTAAAGACAAACATCACACATGTTGTTCTCAGAGTGGGTAATGTAAATGAGTGAGACTCTGCCAAGCAGAATGACTTCACATTAATGGTGTGTAGAGCCTTATTAACCCTGATCCCTGATTGCATGCAATGATGATTTGAACATAACGTCGTTTAGCAATAGTACAATTAGACTAATGACTTGAGCAAATCTAACTTTGTTCATATCCCTGTGAAATGTAATGGGAAAGGTCATTACATTTGTATAGAATCATTGTTGAGATGATACCTGTTGATTGGACAGAGGGTACAGATTAATGGGTGTAATGATTTGACAGTGACACTATGGAGATGAGCCCAGTATGCACAAAAGTACAAGGCCTGTATCTGTCAAGATTAGTGGCAACTCACCTCTCACACATCTGCTAAATATACAGTGGAGATGTCATCCTTGTTTTTGTGCCATTATGTGTAGAGTCTCACATGTGTATGCACTATGGCATCAGTCTCTTTGTGTTTGCATGTGAATCTTGTGATGGCTCACAATTTGCGTCTGTGAAAAGCATTAAGGCCTGTCCTGAAAATGCACAATGTATCAAGGCAACATCACTAAAAGGACTTTGATATATATATGAGTAGTCCAGACTCCTATATATGATGCAGCATTTACAGGTATGAGGAGTACACAAGACAGGCCTACACCTTGTGACATGAGTGAGAGAAAATACTATCAGGTACCTAATTGTGACCTGCATGACACGTGTAGATATGCAATGATCCTGGACATTAAGGGGTGTATAGTGTCAGATACAGTGAGTCTGACCATTAGATATCATTTACACTGTATTGCCTGTCATGCTCACTCACATCGTACATTACAGATGAGGCCCTGTTTCTGCTTGATTTCTGTGCACACCCTCTGCACCCTCTGCCTGTGTATGAGATGGCCAGTTAGTCGATCCATCCTTATAGCTGTTTACGTTGGACTCAGCAAGCTTGCTCAGAGTGTAGTATGTGACATGGTCTATGGGCTCTGCTGGCCATTTATCTATGTTTGGAATTTATATACATGCTTCTGGACTGGCACAAAAATGTCCACAACACACAGTTAAAAAAAGTTCTCATCTTGTCTCCCATGCCTACAGCTCAAGGTCCATCAGCGTAAGGCAATATGGAGGGCCATCTCCCGCAAGGTGCGGGCCCTGGGGGTCTCAAACCGGTGACATACTCACTGCCAGAAAATGTGGGATGACATCTGCCACCTCAGCAAAAACATCGCAGAAATGAAACTGGGGTGGCGCCTCGAAGTGGCAGGTCGGCGCGCCAGAGCATGACCCCATTACTGGCCCGCATCCTGGCAGTGACACAGCCAAAGCTGGATGGGCGCTTGAGGGCCCAAAAGCAACAAGTTGGGGTGAGTATTGTGCAAAGTGCGACTTGGCGCATGACTGACTGCATTGATCCCAGCCATGAGCAAGGCAGGAACCTCTGAGATGTCTCTAGTGTGATGCAATCGCTGCTAAGTGGCTCCAGGGGCAAGTGCAGAGGTTCTGCATGTGTACAACGTTTGGAATCTCTTGTGGGAATCACATGAATAGTGTCATTGCAAATCATCTTCACATGTTTTCAGCTACCATCTGGTGACTGTTGTCCAAACTGAGCCATTCCTACACAGGAAAAGACGTTGGGTGAAGTGTGTAACCCAGTACAGTTGTCAGCCTTGATTGTGCAAGTGGATCGAACATGCACAAATGTGGACTCCGGGTGCAGTGAGTTAGCAGAGGTTACACCCGTCCTATGTGTGGTGTCTTTCTAAATGATACAGATTACAGCATCACTGCGACACAGTTTGCCAAATATCAGCAGCATGGCTGGACATGAAGTAATTCCCTTACACAGTGACAGCTACTTCACACATGCGCTGATGGTGTGGATGGTGATGATTGCAGTGATGAATTGGTAATCTGCTTTTGCTTATTGTGCACATGGCAACATGTCTGGGATGGTTGGACAGAGGAATTTTGAAGCTATGGGGCGAAACATGGCTATTGTGAGATTGGGTTGGCACTAGGGCTTAACTTGGTTGTATGTGATCAGTGTGTATGGCAAATTGTGATGTAAGTAAGGTGTTGTACTGTAACTTTTGATGGGAAAAGCCAATCTTACTAAGAGTGGCAGTACTTATTATGTGTGCATTGTGGCGGGGTGTCCATATGCATCAGTGTGTAGTGAAGTTGAGGCTACTCGTTTACATCAGTTAGTGTTCTTTCATGATATTGATGTGTCATGGATATCAGTAGTCAACACAACATAGGGATGTCAGATGCCAGACCCTAGCTTTTGGAACGAATTGGCTGGCCTTATGGAAACCACTCTGAGATTCATCTACACAAGCCACTCTAATGCCTTGGATCATTGACGGCTTGGCAGGTGATTGAAATGGTTTTTGTATGTGACATGTCACAACACGCAAGGGCCTTGAATCACATTGCCATAGTCATGCTATTGTGCATTATCTTTGTGACAAAATTGTTACATGGGGATTAGTAGCACTTTATCCCAAATAGATGTGTGTTCATGTAAGATATGCAGAAGTGTAAGTCTCAGAGACATCAACTGGCAGTGAACAGCAGTGAGCATCATGTTAGGGTGCAATGAGATATTTGTGGTGTGCACTTCCATGCAATTGATGCATCTACAAATTGGTTAACAATGTTCGACAGTAGTTGGGCAGCAGTACCAACATAGTTGGATGGAAGGATGTAATGTCACTTAACAATAGTTATGGTTCAGTTTGTTTCTGTGGGGTTCAGTGAACTCATACTTCAAGTGTGAGAAACACGACATATTTGTATGTGTAGCTCTCTTACCTGAAGGCATGTAGGTGTTCCTACAGACGATAGGATGGGATGTTGACATGTAGACACATGCACAGCAATTTGGTTGTCAACGCAACATGGACCATAGTTGTTGCAAGAGCAAGATAGCTTCTTAGAATTTTTGATTTAGGAAATAATTTAAATCAAGACAGATTCATTTTGTTGGTAATATTTTAAGATGTAGTCACTCTATCCATGAGAGTGAGTGCGAAAGACAGCCAACACGTGTTTCACCCCTTTACATGGCCATTCGACTTGGGGCTTCCCCAGGCAGTGATATATGTAAAGTAGAAAAAACGTCTTCATAACAAGGTCCTGTTGTTATCTTCTCAAAGTAACAGGTGTACTGCCAGGCCAAACAAGTCTTGTCGATTCTGTGTTAAGAATCTGGTCATCCGGTCTCCTTCCCAGATGACCAGAATGTCATCTATATACCGCCTCCATAATTTCAGGTTTTGTTGAAATGGGTTGGTGACAGAGTAGATATTCTTCATTTAAAACCATGCATGTATAGATTGGCCATGCTAAGGGTACACGTGCCGCCCATGGAAGTTCCTGTGGTTTGCCAGTATAGCTGCCCTTCAAAACTGAAAACATTTTCTTTTAGTGCTAGCTTCGCACAATGCATGATGAAGGAGTTGGGGGTCTGGTCCTTGCAAGGGTATCATTCAAGAAGGTGGTTTATGGTGTCCAATGTGTCATCTTGAGGAATATTAGTGTACAATGATTCAACATCATATGTAAACATCAGGTTGGTATGCAGGCCAAAGGATACTGTTTTCAAGAGCGATAGTACATGCTTGGTGTCCTGAAGGTAGGATGGCATGTCAGCCACTATGGGGCATAAGAAGTGGTGCACAAATTGTGAGAGAGGTTCCAGGAGAGAACCTATTCCCGAAACAATGGGTCTCTCCGTTGGGGGTCTTTGTTCCTTGTGGACCTTTGCTAAGATGTAAAATGCCGGTATTATAGGATGTTTCTGGATAAGAAACTCAGCTTCCCCTTTCGTGATCTGGGCTGAGTTTCTGCCATCATCAATTTAGGACTTTATTCCCCTTAGCAATCTGGTGTTGGGGTCCCGTTGAATGGGTCTGTGGATTTTGATGTCTTTCATCAGTCTAAGGCATTTGTTGCGGTACACCTCCGTGTCCAGTATAACCGTGGTACCACTCTTATCAGCTGGTTTAATGGTAATAGTGACATCATTGCCTAACGCTCCACACACTTCCTTTCCTCTCTGGAGATATTGCAAAATGGTCTTTTTGCACGATCTTTGTGAGATTCAAATTCCTTCATTACTGCCTTCTCAAAAGTGGAGACTTCTGACGGTACTTGTGTGGTGTAGGTAAGAAAGTCTATTTATTTCTCAAACCCGTATTGGAGTTTGAAATGGGTGTTTCGCTCTCAGTATTGGAAAAGAAAAAGTGAAGGCGTACTTTGCAGAAAAACTCTGCTAGTTTTTTGTGTACCATGAAGTACCATGAAGTCATCGCCCAATTTGATAGGAACAAAATCCAGGCCCTTCACTAGGACTCAGTTTTCCAATTCTGTGAGTATTTTGCTGCTCAAGTTCACAATCAATTTATCAGGTCTCTTGTGGATGCCATGGGTTCTCTCGTCATGCTCCTCGTCACTCTCTGTTCCAAGGCTGGGTCCCAATTCACATGCTGTTGGTTCCATGTTGACCGACCTCTGTTGCCTCTTCTTCAACCTCTTCTTCCTCTTTCCTTCCCAACAAAAGGTTGGAAGGAAAGGCCTCCAAATGTGGGGAATGTGTTGAAGGGTTTTAGTGGAAAAGCCCAAGGTTGTGGAGACCACCAAGTTGCCTGCGGATGGAAGGGCTGTGGTGTACCTCGACCTCTACCACTCCTAGTGTTGGGTTTCACTGAAGGATCTGAATCTGAGTCGTTGGAATCACTCCACTTTTCCAATTTGGACGTTCACTCATCTGTATCTCTACGCCAACCTCTTGCTCCTCACTTGTTTGTTTTCTTATTCAATGTAACCTGATAACCAACAGCTGGGTAAGGATATTCATTTTCCAAGGAGAATCTCTCCAAATCTTTTTTCAATTTGATAATTTTGAATTTTACCAAATTGTCTTTTGTCTCATTTACGTTTTATGTCATTTCCTCCAACTTTTTCTTATATGTATGCCAGTCTTTAGTTGTTTCTCCAAGGTCTGAATTTCTATAATCAGGAGACCAGCTGTTTCCTTTGTTGTATTTATCAGTAGAACCATCCAATCTCTGGTACACCGCCAAACTACTTTCGGCCAGTTGGTAGTAAACACCTTGTTTTCCAAAAAGAGTTGTGGTGCATTAGACACTATCAATCCTTATGGCGCAATATTACCTCTAAGGTATTCCGTTAGTATTGCTGCATGTAGGATCGTTCTAACGTGTTGTTTTTTGATGTTGCTAAGTTTGGTCTAGTCTTAAGTTTGTGAGATGTGCGTACCTAGTATACTAGGAGTTTGTAGTATCACCTGTACCATCTCATCGTCAAAGGCCAGTCCTGTAGTTTCTGTCATATCTTTGTGTGTTGAGGTAAGCTGATCGCGGATTGCTGCGACAGCGCTTTGCGCGCATGCTGGAAAACTGCAACTTTTAAACTTACCATTTTAATTATTTCTTGCACTGCCCTCTGACTTGCATTTAAATGGTTCCCCGCACCGCCGTTTTGGCGGATTACATCCTGGGGTAGAAGACTCTGTGTGGTCGCCATTTTGGAGTGGGGTGAGTGGGCTGAGGCGCTTTCATCCGCCAGCGCGTCAGTGCGCATGTGCAGGCGTGTGAACGCCTATTTAGGGCGAGTCCCTGTGGATACTCTCCCCTGACAGGTAAGCTGATCGCGGATTGCTGCGACAGCGCTTTGCGCGCATGCTGGAAAACTGCAACTTTTAAACTTACCATTTTAATTATTTCTTGCACTGCCCTCTGACTTGCATTTAAATGGTTCCCCGCACCGCCGTTTTGGCGGATTACATCCTGGGGTAGAAGACTCTGTGTGGTCGCCATTTTGGAGTGGGGTGAGTGGGCTGAGGCGCTTTCATCCGCCAGCGCGTTAGTGCGCATGTGCAGGCGTGTGAACGCCTATTTAGGGCGAGTCCCTGTGGATACTCTCCCCTGACAGGTAAGCTGATCGCGGATTGCTGCGACAGCGCTTTGCGCGCATGCTGGAAAACTGCAACTTTTAAACTTACCATTTTAATTATTTCTTGCACTGCCCTCTGACTTGCATTTAAATGGTTCCCCGCACCGCCGTTTTGGCGGATTACATCCTGGGGTAGAAGACTCTGTGTGGTCGCCATTTTGGAGTGGGGTGAGTGGGCTGAGGCGCTTTCATCCGCCAGCGCGTTAGTGCGCATGTGCAGGCGTGTGAACGCCTATTTAAAGCTCCTCCCTAGCGCAGCGGGATCGCGCAGCGGGATCGCGCAGCGGGCGCGTCCTCGCGTGGCCGGAGTCGTGCCTGAGTCCTGCCCGTCTGCGCCCGCCCGCGCTAAGGACGCGTGAGACGCGGTTGGACTCTATTGGGCTGTAGCATGGCTCTTCAATACACTAGCCAGGCTCTTCGCCTGCTAGGACGTCGCCTGCCTCCATGTTCGGGCGCACTTCAACACCCCCTTTGCGGCCCTTACACTTGTCCGTGTGGCTGGTGGGAACTACCTGCATCAAAGATACCACCTAGCCAGGTAAGGGTACACCGGAGGAAAGAACCTCTCCCTTCAAGGGCCATAAAAGTATGGCATCTTAATGTCCGATCACTGCCAAAACACCATCAAGATATTTTCGATCTTATCTTATCAGAAGACCCTGATGTCTTCTTCATGACAGAGACATGGCTAAGGGATGAGGATTCGGCCAGTGTTAATCTGGCTCTTCCTCCGGGTTATGCCATCCACACTCTAAACCGTAAGGGGAGAGGAGGTGGGATTGCGGTGGCTTTTAAAACCTGCTATACCTGTACCTGGAAACCTAGGGATCTGCCGGCTGCGGAATGTGCTCATTTTTCGATTGGCATTAGTCAAAAGCAAACCTTTTCAGGTATTTTGATATACCGTCCCCCCGGGAGTGACTGTGCCTTTAGGAAGGCTCTTCCCGAGCTAGTAAGCTCTCTTTCTTTGTCCTCCTCTAACTTCACCATCATTGGCGACCTAAATATACACCTGGATGCGTCGGATATGCCAGCGGTTAGAAGTTTGTTGGAAGACCTCGAAGCAGTGCAGCTACCCCAATTGATTTGTCACCCGACTCATGAGGGAGGCCATATTTTAGACCCGGTCTTTACCAACTTGCAATTGGCCGAGGTCGTGCCCCCCAGGCCTATGGGTTGGAGCGATCACCATCTTATTGAGCATACTAGTTCATCGGAGGTACGTCCTGCGGGGAAGCCAGAGAAAACATCTTTTAGGCGTCCCTGGAAAAAGCTCAAGTTGGAAGAGTTCCATCGCTTCCTGATCTCTTCACCCTTGGTCCAAACGGATGACATTGTCATGGGGTATAAAACATTCTGCGCCTGGATTATCAAGGCGCTTGATGCACTGATACCGGCTAGTTGGTCTAAGATTCGATCTTCCCAACCTAGCCCCTGGTACTCTGAGACGCTCAGGTGTGTGAAAACCACCTGTCGACAGGCAGAAAGAGCCTGGAGGAAGAACTATGACAAAAATCTTAAAACATGCTACCTGGCTAAGCTAAAGGCATATCACAGAGCTGTCTGTAGAGCTCGAGCGGATTATTATGCCCGGGAATTTCAGGCAAGCTCCAATCCATCTAAACTGATTTTTAAAGTTTTGAAGGAGCTTGCAGCTAATAGATCCTTAGCTACTGAAATATGTTCTCAGGCCCACTGTGAGTTGCTAGCTAGCTTCTTTGTGGAAAAAGTTAATGCCATCTACCGCTCTTTCCCCAAAGTGGATCCTGAGGGTACGATTTTGACACCACGTACCCCTCAGTGTTTGGCTATTCTTCCTATACCTTCGGAACAAGAGTTTACTCTCTTAACGGCCAAGGTTAAATCAGGCTCTCCTGACGACCCTTTGAAGCCAGCCCAGTTTTTGGACTCGGCGTCCATCTGCCTCCCTCCTATTCTTCATCTTGTGGAGCAGTCCCTCACTACTGGGATAGTGCCACCTAGCTGGAAGGCTGCCTGTGTTAGACCCATTATTAAGAAACCAGGATTGGATCCGTTGAAGGCGGAGAGTTATCGACCAATATCTCTGCTTCCGTGGGTAGCAAAGACAGCAGAGGCCCATGTTAACAACATCTTAACTAAACATCTGGCCTCCGCACACCTACTTGATCCAACCCAGAATGGTTTCAGACCGGAACATAGTACAGAGACGGCTCTCCTGTATATGGTAGAACACCTCCGCTCTGTACTAGATGCAGGTCAAACGGCGGCGCTGGTCCTTTTGGACCTTAGTGCCGCATTTGACACTGTATCTCATACCATCTTGGTCCACAGGCTGGGTGAAGCCGGCATTACAGGTAGGGCACTTGACTGGTTCCGGTCGTTCCTTTCGGAGCGATCTTTTCAGGTGGTAGTGCCACCTTTCAGATCCAAATCCCATGCCATTACCCAAGGAGTCCCGCAGGGGTCGGCGTTGAGCCCCACGCTCTTCAATCTTTATGTCCAACCTTTGGCGGAAGTTGCGAAGAGCTGGGGTCTCACTATGGTATCTTACGCCGACGATACCCAGTTGGCGGTAGCCCTTAATGGAGACTCTAACCAACCGGCATTGAATTTTGCGGCTGGTTTGAGGGCTGTTGCCAGTTGGCTTACACTTAACTGTTTACAGCTCAACGCCCTCAAAACTGAGGTAATGGTTTTGGGAAAACATCCTGATCTGTGGGGTGACAATTGGTGGCCTGAGGAGTTGGGTTTGCCACCTAAGCCCATTTCGGAACTAAAAAACCTTGGTGTCTGGCTGGACTCTAAACTGACTTTTGCGTATCATACTAAGAAGGTGGCATCTACGTGCTTCGGCATTTTGCGAGGTCTAAGGCCGATCCTTAGATTTTTCGATGCCCCAACGCGTCAGATAGAAATCCAAGCCAGCGTACTATCTAGGTTGGACTATGCTAGCTCATTGCTGTTAGGTGCGAATCAGGCTGAAGTTCAGCGACTCCAACGAGTACAGAATGCGGCTGCACGTGCCTTGGTTGGTCTGCCTCGCTTCTGCTCTGCTCGCACCACAATCTGTAAACTACACTGGCTACCTGTGATCAGGCGGGTAGAGTTCAAGAGCCTGTGTTTCGCTTACAAAATTTTGAAAACTGATACTCCTATCATCCTTCAGAATCTTCTGATTTTGTATATTCCATTGCGAAACCTTTGCTCTGCTGGCCTAGATCTGGCACTTGTCCCACGGTTCCAAAAATGTAGATTGGGGGGCCGCTCATTTAAGGTGATGGCTGCCAAATTGTGGAATACCCTCCCCGTCCACATTCGCTCACTGGATACCCTTCTTGCTTTTAGGAAAGCTGTTAAGACGCACCTTTTTCCTTTGCCGTATTAGCTGCGTCTCTGTTGGTCCGTTGGTTATGTTACCTTACAGGTATAGCGCCGGGACGCCCCTTAGCTGGGGCAGCTGTGCGCTTAAGAAATGTTAATTAACATAACATAGCATAACATAACATTATTCTGATTTAGTGTTTTAAAGGGAGAGAAACCTAGAATAAGGTGTCTGACAAAAAGCTAAAATTGAAATCCACAGCTATGACAGCTGTATTCTCACTATCAAGGTTCTAAAGGGAGGAATTATTACCATCCACAGTACCACTCCAAATAATCTGAACTCACAAAAAGGTAACTGGCTGGTGTACCCACACTACTCACCAGACATTCAAAGTGAGGGGGGGAGGGACAGACTCACACATGTGTTAAGACGAGAATCCTCACTCACCTTAAGATGACATGCTTCATCATTGGGTTCCCTCTTCAACACTGGGACTGAAGGTACCCAGTGTGGGCTACAACTCCCCTGCAAGAGAGGTGTTTTATGTCATCCAATGTAGGGCAGAGTGAGGGGCAGAGGGCAAGAGTCAAAATGTGAGTTAAAACTATCTCCTGGTTGACAAAGTCATTCCTGTATTATTGTCCCCAGTGGATAGATTAAATAGGCTCAGTGAGAATATAGATATGAATGTTCCCTATTAGGATCAGGTCAACATGTTTCTGCCTTGATAGACCGAAAAGGTTCTTAGAATTCCTCAGGACCGTTCACTATGTTACTCTGCTTGATAAGTGTGTAAAATAATATTAAAAAGTTACCATACTTTTACTGGTATGGCATTGGTCAGCGGTACCAGCTTGTAGTCAGGTCCAGATTCTGTAGAGATATAAGAACGCACATCAAAATACAGTATGCTTTTTAAAAGTACCAGTACTTGCAAAACACCAGTGTCTTTCACCATCACTGCAAAAGTGTGTAATTATAAATGTAAACAATTAGTTGCATGAAGTCTTACCAATTGGAGAATATTAGTCAATATCCACCTTCATAAGTCCTTTAGTGGGAGGTCTCAGGACTCTAAATGTATAAAAGGCACAGTAGCACATAGTCAGACAAAACAAGAGTATTCTAGTCCCCTCCTCCTTAGTAAACGCTTAGGGGTCTATTATGATGTCGGGCAGATCGCCACCGTCCGCATGGCGATGGCGATCCGCCCGACATCATCCCCCGCCCGCCTCCCATTTCCC
Source organism: Lissotriton helveticus (assembly GCF_964261635.1). NCBI lineage: Eukaryota > Metazoa > Chordata > Amphibia > Caudata > Salamandridae > Lissotriton > Lissotriton helveticus. Next base: position 598,680,395 of record NC_136065.1, read on the forward strand.
CCGCCATATTATGATTTCGGGGGTACCGCGGCGGACGGGAAAACCGTCTGCTGCTTTTCGCCCGGGCAGACAAGGGTTGAATATGGTGGCGGTGTCTGCTAGACACCGCCATCCATATTACAATGTCAGCGGGAAGGAGCCGCCACGGAAAGGTATGCAGATTCCTCAGTTGGGGGCCCGTTGCGAGCCCCAAGGATTTTGGGGGGTGGGGGGCAGGTACCTATGGGACCCCCTGCATTTGGACGACATGGCAGGCACCGCGCGGTACCTGCCACATTGTGCATGCAAATGCACAAGTGCCTTTTTTGAATTGCGGCGGGTTCTGCTGACAGCACTGCCCGCCGCAATGCAGCAAATGCAGAATGCGCCCGCCAGTGTGGCGGGTGCATCTTAATTGCACATGCCGGACCCCGCACATATAGCGGGTGGCCCCATTTCCCGGGGCGATGGCGGGCACCGTAATAGACCCCTATGTATCCTTGTCTTCCAGCATTAGGACATGATGTGTACCATTAAATGCACAAGCCCCATGAACACACTATTACGTTTTTGAACTCATGTAGGGCAGTGCGAAGTAGTGCATGACAGGATATTCTCATATTTCAATATTAAACACAACTGAGTGTCTAGACTTTAGTATCCGACCCTGTGTCTCACTTCATAATTAGACATACTGTCTCTGCTCGCAATTTATCTCTAAAAAGGTCTCTTTATCCACCATAACAATCTGAATGGAGTGTCTGTGTTAAAGGAGTATATCAATCTAGCTCCTATCATGAAGAAGGGGCGAGAACGTGTCCCACACTAAACCATTCTGATATCCACTGGCGGCACGTAGTGATAATGTCCCACAGCATGTGTCACTCTTATGCCCATTACGTAGCACAACTTTGTTTCAAATATCTAAACCAGAATGTAACTCACTGGAGGCACGCGATGACCAGAGGATAGACGTGTGTATGAAAACAAAGGTCAGTGCTCATGTTATTGAAATGCTGCCTAGTATCCAACATGGTTCGTAGAACAAAACTTCAAGTGCAGCGCTCAATTCTATTAGAGGATACCATACTAAATCATTATGGACACCTATAGGTGGCACGCAGTGATAACATACTCCAGCACGTGTCACTCTTATAAGCGTAATGTAGCACAGAATTGCTGAAAATATAATTCCAGTCACAAGACCATTTGAGGCCTACACGATGTGAGATACTCCACTATGTCTTTCTGCTCAGTACACTCCTCACCTGTACAATACTCCAGTATTTACCACATCACTCCAAATGGTTCCAGTCCATGCCTGTGTTTGTCCCTCCCCACCACTCCATAGTGTGACACTATACTGTGGGAGAATGATTTGTGTGCAGAACCATTGCACCCCTCAGCACTGTTTAACAATTCGATATGTGCTATTTCAGTCTACTTGATTGCAGTCATGGTTGCTCATGGACAATACAGATGAGTTTCCAGTACAGTCCTCTAATCTTGTTCAATGCATATGTGTTTGCCTGAGTTGTGAATCAGTAGGTGAAAAGTGTGTATGTGTTTGCTGAGGCACTGCTACCCATCTTGTGTGTGAAGTGATCTGTGTGCTGTGACAAATTGTGATGTTCAAGTTCATGGTCGTGAATTCAGATATGTCTGATTCTGGTGTTAGTGGTGTTCACCCACTGCTAAATGTGCATGCATTGCTGTCAGTGGTTAATGCATTGGCCTTGCCGGGTGTGAGTCCCCCTGGTGTCCAGCTGAGATTGCTATGGTATGTGCATAAGTTATGAATTTGTTGGTGAGGGATGCAGTCTTTAGCCAGTATTGGCTCTTTCTACTGACAATTCCATGTGTGTGTTATGTTGTTTTTGCAGGACATTGTGGGTGAGGAGTGTGTGTGTATTTGAATGCATTCAGATGGGTTTTTATTGTGTACTGTGCATTTCTTGTGTGCATGTCCCATATGGCAATGTGGAGTCTTCCTTTTTTGCTTGTTTTGTGTGCACAAACAAGCTATGGCCCCTTATCTTTGAACAGTGACTTGTCAGGATTGAGCATGGGACACCATATTCACTTTGTAAATGGTGGAGTGTTGATGGCTGTCTCGGCAGAGTGGTCTGGATGCACACAATTTGGGGTTATATGTGTCATTTGTTTATGTTCATTTTGATTAGTTTGGATTATGTAGTCTGTGCAGTTGGCCAGAGGAGAAATGATATCTATTCCAGGGAGGACTGAAAGCAGATTGGCTATCCACTCTTTTGGTGTACATGGCCATGCTTGTTGGACTTCTTTTGGTGTGGTCTGTGATACTTGTATTTAGCAATTCAAGTTCAAGTTCAAGGATTTGTATAGCGCACTACTCACCCATAGGGTCTCAAGGCGCTTGTGGAAGGGGGTGCATTATTTATCAAATAGCCAGGTTTTAAGTTCCTTTCTGAAGGAAATGTGGTTCTGTGTGAGGCGGAGGTGAGTGGGGAGAGAGTTCCAGGTCTTGGCTGCCAGGTAGGAGAAGGATCTTCCTCCCATGGTGGATCTGTGGATGCGCGGAACTGTGGCAAACGCTTGGTTGGAGGATCTTAGTTGGCGGGTGGGTGTGTAGAAGGACAGTCGTGTGTTGAGGCATTCGGGTCCTAGTTTGTAGAGGGCCTTGTGAGCGTGGGTGAGGAGACGGAACGTTATTCTCTTGTTGACGGGAAGCCAGTGGAGGTCTTTCAGGTGGCCGGTAATGTGAGCTTGACGTGGGATGTCCAATATGAGTCTGGCAGATGCGTTTTGGATGCGTTGGAGTTTTTTCTGTAGTTTGGCTGTGGTTCCGGCGTAGAGGGTGTTTCCATAGTCCAGTCGGCTAGTGACCAGTGCATGGGTGACCGTCTTTCTTGTTTCGGTGGGGATCCAACGGAAGATTTTTTTGAGCATGCGGAGTACGTTGAAGCAAGAGGATGAGACGGCGTTAGCTTGTCTGGTCATCGAGAGGGAGGAGTCTAGGATGAAACCCAGGTTGCGTGCGTGGTCTGTGGGTATGGGTGCTGTGCCCAGGGCCGATGGCCACCAGGAGTCGTCCCAGGCAGAAGGTGAAGATCCTAGGATGAGAACTTCCGTTTTGTCTGAGTTAAGTTTTAGGCGGCTGTTTTTCATCCATTCGGCTACTTCTTTCATGCCTTCATGAAGATTGGTTTTGGCGGTGTTAGGGTCCTTGGTGAGGGAAAGGATCAGCTGGGTGTCGTCGGCGTAGGAGATGATGTTGAGGTTGTGTTGTCGCGCGATGGATGCGAGGGGACTCATGTAAACGTTGAAGAGGGTGGGACTGAGTGATGATCCTTGTGGGACTCCGCAGATGACTTTGGTGGCTTCTGATTTGAATGGGGGGAGTCGGACTCTCTGGGTTCTCCCGGCGAGGAACGAGATGATCCAGTCCAAGGCTTTTCCTGGTATTCCGACGTTGCTGAGGCGTTGTATGAGTGTGCTATGACAGACTGTGTCGAAGGCGGCGGAGAGGTCAAGTAGGATGAGGGCAACTGTTTCTCCGTTGTCCAGATGCGTTCGGATGTCATCTGTCGCTGCAATGAGGGCGGTTTCGGTGCTGTGTTTGGCTCGAAAGCCGGATTGTGAGGGGTCGAGGGAGTTGTTGGATTCAAGGAAGGTGGCGAGCTGGCTATTAACGGCTTTCTCAATGACTTTGGCAGGGAATGGGAGGAGGGAGATGGGGCGGTAGTTTTTAAGTTCAGAGGGGTCAGCTGTGGGTTTCTTCAGGAGGGCACTGAGTTCGGCGTGTTTCCAGCTTTCTGGGAAGGTAGCGGAGTTGAAGGAGCAGTTGATGACATCACGAAGATGGGGTGCGATAATGGAGTCTGCTTTGTTGAAGATGTGGTGGGGACAGGGGTCGGTTGGCGAACCTGAATGGATGGAGTTCATCAGGCGGATGTTGTCTTCAGTGGTGATTGGGTTCCAGGCACTAAGGTTGTTAGAGATCGGTATGGGTTTGGAAGTGGGAGGGGTGGGCTGTTCTTTTGAAATGTTCTTAAAGCTGTTATGTATGTTGGCGATTTTGTTGTAGAAGAACGAGGATAAAGAGTCGCAGAGGTCTTGGGAGGGAGTAATGTCGTTAGAGGCTGCGGTGGGGTTGGTAAATTCTTTGACGATGTTGAATAGTTCCTTGCTGTTGTGGGCGTTGTTGTCGAGTCGATCCTTGAGTGCTGATTTCTTGGTGGATCGGATCAATTGGTGGTGTTTGCGGGTGGCTGCCTTGAAGGTGGTCAGGTTGTCAGTGGTTGGGTTTTTTCTCCATGTTTTTTCGAGAGTACGGCATAGTTTCTTGGAAATCTTAAGGTCATCGTTGAACCAGGGGGCCTTTTTGCTACCTTGTTTGATCTGGTGGTTTTTCAAGGGTGCTAATTCGTCAGCGCTGTGGGTGATCCATTGTTTGAGTTTGGTGGCAGCTTCGTTTGGGTCCGGTGAGAGGGCTGGAGGGTTTTGGTTGAGTGATGTGAGGAGTTGGTCGGTGGTGATTTTGTTCCAGTTTCTTCGAGGAGCAGGTTGTGGGGGTTTGTGAGTCGTGGTGGTTTTGTAGCTGAAGTGAACGCAGCTGTGGTCCGTCCAGTGGAGAGCTGTGGTATGATTGAAGAAGATGTGTTTGCTGGAGGTGAATATAGGGTCGAGCGTGTGTCCAGCTAAGTGGGTGGGGGTGTCAACAAGTTGTTTGAGTCCGAGAGTTGCCAGGTTGTCCAGAAGGGTGGTGGTGTTGCAGTCGTTTTTCTTTTCTAAGTGGAAGTTGAAGTCTCCCAGTAGAATGTAGTTCTCGGAGGGGAGGGTATGTGGGCTGATGAAGTCGGTGATGTCTTCGCTGAATTGTTTACGGGTTCCTGGTGGTCTGTAGATGAGGGTGCCTCTAAGTGTGGTCCTGGGGTCGGTGTGGATCTGGAAGTGGAGGTGTTCGGCGGTTGCAAGGTCATCGTCGGAGCTGGTCGTGATTCTGATGGTGTTCTTATGGACGATGGCGATGCCGCCTCCTGTTTGGTTGGAACGGTCTTTTCGGATGATCTTGTAAGCGTCCGGGATGGCTATGGCGATGTCGGGTGCTGATGATGCTTTCATCCATGTTTCTGTGAGGAAGGCGATGTCCGGTGACGCAGTGTCGAGTAGGTCCCAGAGTTCTGTGGCGTGTTTGTGGATCGAGCGGGTGTTTAGTAGGATGCATTTCAAGTGGTTAGAGTCGGAACTGTGTTTGGAGTTCGTGGATTTGGTGTGGGTATTGATGCAGGTGAATTTGCAGGAGTGGCAGGCGAAGGGACCGTGGGTGCGTCCAGGGGCAGCTTCGTAGCATCGAGGAGTGCGTCCGGGGTTAAGGGCTAAGAGGGTGGCGGCGTCATACGTAATGCGGGAGGAGTGCGGTTTGCGGGGGCCAGGGGGTCTGGCGCTGGGCGTGGTCCAGGCGCGGACGGGTGTAGACGGACTTACCTTTGGCGCACCTTCGGCGCGCATGGGTCGCGACCGCTGCGCGTGAACGCTGCGCGCAGAAGCATCTGTCATATGTGGATGGTGGAGGGGGAGGGGCGAGGGAGGGTCAGCTGGGAGGCGGGAGCGGGGAGGAGACACTGGCCAGGGATCACAACAACAAGATGGTAGAACGAAATGGAAAGCGAAAGAGGGGCACGGGATAGCGCTATGATCTGAGCACAGTCAGGCACAAATGCAGGCAGTGCGGGCAGTTTAAAATAAATAATACACGCTATTGAGCAAAGTACGATACTGCACTACACCAATATCAGCAAATCAGCAATTCAGTAGCGAAGTAATAGCAAGCGCTACGATGCTAGGCGCTACGGGAGTCAAATAATGCAAAACAGGCTCAGCTACTAATTAGCACTGAGTGCAACGATACCAGGCTGCAGGAAGGAGTGTGGCGCTGTGGATTCAGGAGTCAGGGAGCGTGGGGAGCAACCGCTTCAGTGGGAGCTTCGACGGTCAATTGCGTTGAGTTCAGTATTCGATCAGACATCCTTGTGCTGAACTTTGAGATTTTTAGATACACACCAGGGTGTAGCATTGTGTAGCAGGGAACTCATGTGAGTTCATTTTCACCTGTATCATTGTCCCAGATGTGGCGCAGGAAAGGTGGCAGATTGGTAGGTGATGGGTATGTGTGAAGGTTATTGTTATGTTTGACAGTCAGGGAATGTCACCGTGAGCCATGAGTGTTGTGTTGGTGGCATACACATGACACATTAGGTGAAGCAAATGAGGTGCTGGTCACTGTATGGATGATGACAGGTCATCTCATTGTGGTCCAATGCATTACTTGCATTGCTGGATTACAGTGATAATGAACTTGTGATAACTTTCATACATTTAGATTCTCTGCCACACATGTATTAATTGATGTCCTAAGTGTAGTGCCATATATGGTACCTCTTAGATTCCATGTATATATGGTACCCGTCATTTCTCAATATATTTCCTGTACTTTTCCCTCCACTTTTGAATAGTTTACTTGTTTTCATACAGTGCAGGTGACTTATTGTTTGTGTAGGGGGCAGAGTAAGAGTTTGTGAGCTGTATCAAGGACTTAACATGCAGACTGACCAGTTTCAAGGTTGGTAATCTGCAGAATGACGCATCATTTATTCAATTACTCAAATTTATTCACATGAGGGGAAGGCAAGTGTGAAGAAGAGGAGGGTTGTCATGAGTCTTAGGTCAGCATGTACTGCTATCAAGATGGACTCTTCCTAACACTTTAGCATTCATTCAATATTTTATGGTTGGTGCTATCTTTGGAGAGGTGGTGTGATTGTGTGGAGGTGTTCAGTGAATTGGCAGGGTAGTTAGTGTTGTTAATGTACAGGACATAATCATACAGGGTCATTTAGTGCAGCAGTACACAGATGAGGAAAATGCACACTGATGCTTTGTTTTAGTTTTTTGGTTGAGTCAGGAAATGTCTACAGTATTAAATGGTATGGGCTGTCATTATGTGATATGGTCTGTCATTGTATGTGATGACATTTAAAAACAGTGGGCCTGTGTTTTTGGAAAACGACTCTATTAAAGTCCAGAGTCATAGATTGGAAAATACCAATATCTGCACAGAACCTACTTTCATTCAGGTCTTAAAACTAATAGCCACTCTATAGCATGTAGAAAAACTTATATAACAAACACCATCCCAAGTGAAAATGATATACTTTGATGCAAAATAGACATCTATTTCTAAACAGGTAAAGCAGGTAAGCACACCAGAAAGATTGAAAGTGATAACAAAAATTTATTAAAATACCTCCCACTAGGGGTTACACTCTAGAATAAAACCAATAAAAAACCATAAAAAGGTCAAAGTACAAAGGGTCGACGCTGCGTTTCGGTGCAAATTCCAAATATGTACACCTTCTTCAGGACAACTTTGACAGTTTCATAAATAATCTGTTGATTTTCTCTTTTCTATCTTAAGAGAGACTTCCACAGTTCAATAAAGGTCGTCAGTGCCTTCACTCTTGCTCAATGGCTGATATCAGTAAAGGTGCACGGTAAAGAACCCCGGAGGAGCCACCAGATCTCTCAGATTCAATTTAGACGGTTGTATCACTCCTTTTTGTCTTTTTGATCAAGCAGCTTTTTTCTTTTAGCGCTGTTTTCCGTGTTTTTTTTTATAAAACCGGTCTCATGTAAGTCGGCCTCCCTGCTCCTCCGTGTTCCGCGTCATTCGATTGATGTATATTGTTGTTGCCAAGGGGTTGCATGTGGAACGATTTTTGGACTTACCTTTGCTGTTGACTGCGACGGCATCTGATCTAGTTGGCGGTCGGAACGTCATTCCGCATGGCTGGCTTCCTCTATTGGCTCCCACCGGCACCTCAGCGTAACAAAATTTTTGGCGGATCCAAAAACACCACCACGGATGGGAAATGGGCTGTCTTATCCATTGTAATATGGCGGTTGCGATGACCGCTTCCGGAGTAACAAAATCGACGTTTTCTGCCAGCACGGCGGAGGTGTCAATGACCGCCAGCGTGATCAGCCCCTTAGTGCTTAAAATGTACAAGAGTGAGTACTAAAGAGTAGTGGCGGCTTGTGATCTTTGAAACTGGTAGGGTGTAAGCATGGACTAAATGTCAGCGAGGAAAGCGAGTTAGCCCAAATGATTCTAAATTCTTTTTCTCACACACTCATTCTTAATCAAAACAAGAATGCTGTACTTTAAATGTTTGTGCTTGAATTCTGAGACTGAGCTGGCATCCCTTAGGTGAAGAGGTAGTACGTTTCAAACTTTAGGAGCCAGGTACTAGAAGGCACAGCTGCTGGATCTGGCTTTTTGGATGCAGGGCAAAACCAACAGTTGATGGACAGAATGCAGAACAATGTCATACATTCACCCCAGTACAGAGATCTGGGCCTAAATCCATCGTTTTTTTGCACTCCACACCACTCCAGTTCAGACATGGCCATATGCAAATCAGCCTTGACCCTGTGCCTCATGGGAACAGTCCAGCCCGAACTGCCATGCCATGTCTTTCCTGGACCGGAATCAAGCATCCTAGGACCGGTTTCTGGCTATCAGCCATCTTCGGCCAGGATAGCTTGACTCCAGTGGTGTGGAGAGCACGGGACTCACGTCTGAGCATACCCATCCCACTCGGGGTGACAAATGCAAAACCAACAGTTGATGGACAGAATGCAGAACAATGTCATACATTCACCCCAGTACAGAGATCTGGGCCTAAATCCATAGTTTTTTTGCACTCCAAACCACCCCAGTTCAGACATGGCCATATGTTTTGCCATTGTGCAACATTCCGTCCATCATCTTGTTTGTTTTGCTATTCACCCTATGTGGGAAGGGTATGCCCAGACGTGGGTCCCTTGCTCACTACGCCACTGGAGTCAAGCTATCCTGGCTGAAGACGGCTGATAGCCAGAAACCGGTCCTAGGATGCTTGATTCCGGTCCAGGAAAGACATGGCTTGGCAGTTCGGGCTGGACTGTTCCCATGAGGCACAGGGCCAAGACTGATTTGCATATGGCCGTGTCTGAACTGGGGTGGCTTGGTGAGCAAAATAACGATGGATTAAACCCAGATCTGTGACTGGGGGTGAATGTTTTGCCATTGTGCAACATTCCGTCCATCATCTTGTTTGTTTTTGGATGCAGGGGACAGTGGTGAGCAGGTTTGCTGACTCGAGAAAACTGGCGGGGATGTGAAAAGTTGATGCAGTTGTTGAGGTAGGAGAACCTAACTTGTGTAGTGATTTTTATGTGCTATACATAACGTGGCCACTCCTCCCTGTCCTAAATGTAAAAAAAAAAAAAAAAACTGGGCCTCGACACCCACCCCCACCACTCTGTGTCTTCCGTTCTCTCCCCATAGAAGGCAGAGGATGTGATGCTACAGCCAGATTTGAGTCTTGCCTTCGAGAAAAATAACTACTTTAAAATAAAAAATCAACCCGCAAAAACAGTTTAAAAGAAACACAGTTAAAGAATATAGCTAATAACCTAAAGAAATAGGAGCCAATAAAAGTTATTTGAGAGACTAAAACAGAACTCCCTCCCCAAAATCTAGGAAAACTTCTGCACAGTGACAGTTCTCACTAAATCACAATTACATGGCTTACTTTCTTTTTCCTATTGCACTATGAGCATGGTTTTCAAAATGCAATTGAGTCACGCCACTGAACATTTGTAATATTTGCAGTTCACTGGTCTAAACAGCTGTTCGTTCCATTCTTCTTTAATAAGTGCACACTAAGCACTTGGCAAGATTATTCTACTAAGATCTCAACTGGCCTTACATCTCAAACAGATCGTTCTCATTATAACTTAAACAGAAATTAAAAATGTACAGATTCTGTGCGACATAATGTAATGATATTCTGGTGTGCTTTGTAGGTTTGGCCATAGCCACAACTGTGAACATTTGAATCTAGTGAAAGCATATGTCCCGACTTGTGGTAGCTTAAGACCCTAGATAATGAAGCCATACCTCTAGGCGGCCATCATAACTCAACAGCTTAATAATTAGCCTTTCATACTTCTTCACACTATTTGCACGTCACGCTTAGCCAAATAATTGCTGCTTTCTATAACTTATAATGCACACACTGTGAATGACACCTTTGGTCTTAAAACCAAAAGCGGAATCAAGCATTTCTGTAATTATTGGGTTTTGCCACATAATGTGAAGTGGTTGATTTTTTTGTATTTTTATTTTCTGCATTGGTTGGCTGTTACCACTTACACATATGAAGAAAATATCTATTTAGCACCAGCAGTTTCACAATCATTGAGGCAGTCAGTACTGCAAGAGGCTTTTTCGTTATGCACTGTGCAGGGAGGCCCCCTCATTTTTCGTTACGCCAGTGTCTCATTCACTTGATACCATAACCCTGTAGAGATGGAAAGCAACGAGAAAGTAGGCCAATAATAATATGAGCTCAGAGCAAATATACACAAACGTTATATAAAAGATGCTAGACAAAAACTGGGTGCGGTTCATGTGAAAACTTAAAGACAATATTCGATGTAGTGACATAAGTATGGATATTTCAGATTACAAATGTTTTCCCACTAATCTGAGGTGACGCTCCTGGGAAAGGTTTACTACAGATTCTAAAGTGAATGGCACGTGTCTTTTAACTCAAAAACGTCACACAAACCTTGTCTAGTGAGAATGGTGACTCAATGGCATTGAGGAGGCTTGAGCCCAGGGTTCAGTTCACCAAGACACAAGAGCTTGCTTTCCAGGGTAACGAGGTGAAGAACTGAAATCTTCATTCTCAGGGGTCTCACTAATACAAAATAACTTGGCACAGAAGCTGAAATATTAAAAGACATCTTTATTAAACTTAATAAGTGAGGCCACGTCACACAGAAGCCGTAGCAATTGAATGAGGTAGTCTAAAGAATACAGAACACAGAGGTCTTTTATATGCTTAGGATTTACAAACTCAGCATAAAAGAAAGGGGCAGTCCTAGCTTCTGCAAGCATACAAAATACCTAATATGGACATCCAAGATCTGCAAAATATTAGCCAATAAAAAAACATCTTGTAACCAGAATGTCCCCCTTACGTCGTGTTTCTGCCCAACCCATAAGTCAATCAACTACAGCACTTATAGGTCAATCAGTAATGGCAGAACATGTCTGTATGCAGTTAGGCCAGCTAGTGTCTGAGATTGCTTTCAAAGCAAGGACAGAGGGGGGTTTCTACACGTTCCAGTCCAAAGGGCAGAAACACTTCATGAATAGAGCAGTCTGTGTAAAGGCAACACAAATTGAAGACAAATGTAAGATGGAGTCAAAATTAAAGAACCTCAGACCCCCCTTTTGCCATTACACAGGCAAATCCTAAAATTATTTTGCAAACATTATGTATTTCAGTGACTATTGACAATGCCAATAAAACAATAAGAATCAGTCTCCAAACACCAATTCTATACAATCGCACGGGAAATACCCAGAGTCCGTCAAAGCCTCTTCTTGCAGGCTTCTATTGTCCATCAAATCCTGTTTCTGTTGTTTTCGTCCGCATGGGCCTCTTCATTCAAGCCTTTCATGAAAATGATGTTACTCAGTATCCGTTGGAGTGCCTTCCTGGCAAACACTCACAGCTCACTTGAAAGTCTCAATGTCTCAATGCAGTGTACCAATATCTCTCCTCTGCGGCAGGCACTACAGATAGTGTGCTCTTCATTGATCAAGGGCACAGATCATCTCATGCAGACCCAAGTACTACTAATCGGGGAAGAGCAACAGACTGTCACTCTCAGCAACACTTTCAGGCTCCAACACTCTCTTATTCAGTGTCAGAGGATGCTCGGGCTGCTTTTTCATGGGCACCATAATGTAGTGCCTTTTGCCAATCTCAAATCCTCCGGTGCACTGCACTTCCGTTGGAGCAAAGAAAAGGGGTTGTGCGGCCAAAACTCAGGCCAAGGGGCTCAAGGGACTGCACACTGTCAGAGGTTAACCAGCACATGACAGGTGGGTGGAAAACTGAAGCCTCAAAAACAACAAGAATCCTTCTCTTTCGCTCTTTGCACTGAAATTCTGGTTCTGTGGCAAAACCAGATCCTCCTTCTTTTCTGATGTTCAACGCCATCTGATGAAGCAAGTACAATACGTTGGAGATATCACTGATGAAGCACTTTCTGGGTGTTGGGACTGTTCATCTGTTAGCTGTCACTGATGAGAATTAGAACTGATCTTTATCACCGTTCTGCAGGGTATCATTCTCCCTTTGACTCTGGAAGATCCTGCAGAACCTAGTGACGTAGAAAATGTGACATAGATGTTTCCTTCAATTAAGTACAAAAAGAGTTCATTGTACAACAAGGGACTGCAAGCAAGTGGCCTGCAATCTTTAAAGGAGTGGCCATACGTTATGGGACATTTCTGGTCTAGAACACACTGTTATTCTCAAACGCAATACAAAGACAAAGGCAATAAGCAAAACAGTGCCTCTGATTTCTTCAATTGGGTTTCCATATGAGAGCATATCCTCTACCCTCTAAGGGTAGATAGTGACATGGGAATTCTATCTGAATGGATGTCCTCACACATAGTGGCATTGTCTAATGGGGAAAACACATTTTTTCTCAATGATTACATATAGGTGTTCCTAAATTCCTTATCTAGAACACCTCAAAAGAGAGATCACATCATACATATTATCAGGGACATGTAGATACCTCCCTTTAATAATTGTGCATCAGGTGGACTATACAATACAAAAACTAATGATCAAAATGTGGAAACAAAAGACAAGAACTAGAGAGTCCTGGTATTTCCATTATTTAAAATGCATCTGGTCTATCAAGAATTAAAGCAGCAGAAAAAAGGAACTAAAAACCAAATTAGAATAGGCATTGAATTTGTCATATTCAAAAAACGTAAGGTGTCTCCTATTGAGGTGGAAAACTTATCTTACTATAGTATTGAGTCAGTTAACCAGTCCATCACTACCCTAACAGTCAGACTAAAAAAAACATCAGAGTAGGCCTAAAGAACATTTTTGAAAACCAGACTAGTCATACAAAAGGGAATTATACATAATATGGGGTCTCTGGTACATTACTGCAGTCTGGAAGTGTGAACCTGAGCAATACACCAACTGGTGAAAGGAATTTGGAAAAGGGAAAAGGGACTAGGTAAAAATGAAGCCTTGTTTCCTTTATGGTACAAAGCCATACACTACTTAGGAAGCAGAACAAAACTGACTAAGGTAATATAGAAATTAGGTCACCATGTACAAGAGTCACAAATCTATAATTTATGCTTACGTCCAATCAGGATACATAAATTTAGGGCTGTCTGTTCCTTTAAGGAAAGAGGACAGTATCGTGACTAATTGCAGATGACACACTTTGATTCTGTATATCTCTTTTTAATTTTCCTTCAAATACCATTAAAGCCAAATTTGACATACACTGGTGAAGTGTTGTCTGTCTATCTGTGAAATTTAGTGTCAGAGCAAATCTACCCAACTGTTGTACAGGATACACATCGTCATATATATCCCTTCACAACACAGGTAAACTTGTAATAGTAGCAACATGAAACAAAAACATGCACTAAAAAACACACAAAACGCACATATCAAGCCATCAGATATACTTGTGTATATCAAGCACAAAAAGCATGGACAAAACAATAGCATATGTAAATAAGCGGTAACACACAACACTATTGCATGCACTTTTATGCACTGTGAACCTGCAGCTCAAAACAGAATATTCAGGCCTGCTTAATTTGTCAGGCTTAAAATCCACACCCTCCTTTTGATAGTAGATCACCAGTTAGTGGACATTTGGCTGTCAAAACACAACTAACTGTGTCGCTTCTGACACACAGGACCAGCAGGAACAATTCATAAAAGGATAAAATGCAAAAATATGTAAAACACACGAACATTTCTGCACATAACACACAAAATATCAACTGTAACAACCATCTTTTGAAAACATGCTAAACCCCTTTAACTTTCTAAAAACTTTTTCACAGACACTCTGCGTGTCCCGTGCGCCAACACCCTTTGAGGCCCTGTTTTTCCAAGCAATAATTTCTCCATCTGTTTACACTTACTCCTAACTCCCACCTCACTCTAAGGCTGAAAAAGACAAAAAAAACCTTCCTAACTCTTTCTAACCTGCAATAACCAACCCTATTTAAAAACACATGATATATATATTACTCCTGTTAGGGGCTATAATTTATTTCTATACTTAGATTGTTAAAACAGTTACTGTGAATAATTTGCATAACATAATAACACACATACCAGTTTTTAGAACAAATGCTTGCTTGCAATGGTACTCATTTCATCTACCTTAAATGGATGAAGGCTCAGTTAGGTCCAGCAAAAGTTAAAACCTTCCACCCTGATATTAAACTCAAACCTCTGCACCAGGCACATTGGCTCACTGACCTATTTAAAAGGAAACCCAAATGGGAACAACCTGCAAATTTGTATTATACCTAAATGTATGCATTTACTGAAGCCTAAAGCACTTTAAAGCTATTGTGAATGGCAAAAATGCCCAAATTTTACCCAAATTCGACTTTGATATTTGGGGCACTAAAAAATAAATATCCTATAATAATGTTACATATTAATCATCCTCAGAATGTTCTTTACAAATTGCAGAGATTGGACATTGGACATATCTCCTGCAAATCCTGAGAAAAATGAGTTTTTCACGCCTGGTCAAGTGAAAATCTATATGCTAATGTCCTTATTATGCAGTATACCATACCTTAAATTAAATTATAATGCTAGGAGGTCACAGTATAAGTATTAAGCTTCATGAATAGTAAAAAACGAATTTTGTAGCACTTATTTTTATAACCCAATCAGTTTTGATGATTCCACATATTAAGGCTCTGTAATTCCTTGAATCTGACTTCATTTTCTTTTTTCTTTTTTTGTGCCACTTAGGCTGATGAACAAAGTGGCCTGGCCTCCCCAGGTCATGTACACATTAACCAAATTAAACTGTAAGAAACTAACTTTCGTCACCCGAAACTGACCTGCAAAGCCAATTTCCCTGATTGATCTTTATCTGAGATTGCCAATCAATGTTCAAGACATCGTTAACTTTTTAGTTTCCTTGGACTTGCCCTATCTTGTTTCAGAATCATTTACGGTTTCTTTCTTTTTAAAAGTTTCTTCATTACATGGGTTAATTATTACTTAGGAACTGAGCCAAGAATTTGCTTAGAGAAATGCTTAAAGAAAGGAAAACCCTTAATTGAAATGTCTTCCTATAATACAAAATAATGAACCTTAGTTTTAGAACCTTTTTAGAACAACATTCTGAAATGCAAAGTTTTCACCTGTGCAACTGAGGGGAAAATCCTGGCTGAATAAAAATTCCTGTTTATTTAGCCTGTCTCTAAGTGCCTGTAACAAGCTGGCAGTCTTTTTCAAACTAAAACATAGCAATGCGTGTTCTATATTATTTTGAGTTCAGCAGGAATTTACTTCAGCTGATCTGTTTGCCTGTTAATACCTAACACAATGTATCTAAGGAAAATGCTGTAAGTTTATTTTTATTTTTTTGCAAAACACCCAATTTCGTTTTTTTTTTTATTCCTAGTGAATGTGAATTTACATTTTAGTTTTTAAACATTTAGACATCTTGCTTAATAGACTGAAAACATCAAAAAGAAACACAAACACACATTTGAGCTCATTTCAGACAAACAGAAAGGGGTCAAACACTCAGGACACACAATACGGCGCGTTTTTAGCCATGCATTTCGTGAATAGTGCCATCGCTATTTACTTACAGAAATTGCACTAATGGGAAAACCACATAGACATTTAAACACACATTTAACCCACATATCAATACATACTCAGGACAGAAATAAAGGACAGCCCACAGACTGTACTTAAACCAAACCATTTGTAAATACTAGTTGTAAGTCATATTTACAAGAAACGCTTCTCAATTGTGTTCCAAAAGACTGCAAAAACAGCCCAACAGACTGATGTATGTCCAAGAAGCGAAAATACACTCAATTCACTAGCTTTGACTAGCAGAACAGCAAAAATCGCTCTGCATATCTTCCCTCATAAAATTGCACAGAACAAAGAATCCTTGTATGTATTATGTCCATATTTTAATTCCCTGGGGATACAAAATCACCAAGGAAGAAATATGTTTGTAAATCTAAACCTATTTAGATATTCCCTTTAGGGGAAGCCAGCTAATCCAAACGTATACAAAGTTGGCCAACACAAAGCTCCAAATTTGCTAAGATCAGGCATCTTATAGCTCACTAATCTAGCTTCAAACTTCAAGGGGCTATCTCTATCGATACACTCGTAAATATACAAGACCCTCGGTTTTTGAAAATTGCAATCTTCAAATAAAAACTAAGGACAAAACAAACTAAGAACCAATCAAAACCAAAGAACTAAAGAACAAAGGATTGGGAGCAACCCACTTATACTTAACTCTTACTTTTACTAATCAAAAGGTTATCCAAATTCTAACTGTCAAGTTCTAAATGACCTAACAGTCTCTTTGGTTTTTTTTTTAATACTCACGCCAAAAAGGGTTCTCAGTCAGGAGTGACATCATGTGGAGGATCAAAATCAGGAAGAGCAGAAATACACTGGGCTGCAGAGACGAAGAATCCCCAGAATCCCTGTGCACAGAGTACCTTCTTAGTAGAATCCTGTCTTGTCCTCCTCAGTAGCTTTCTGTCTCCTGACAAGATCACTCCCACAGAAAGTCACTTCTCTGATGAAGCCCCACGTTGGGCGCCATCTGAAGAACTGAAATCTTCATTCTCAGGGTCTCACTAATACAAAAGAACTTGGCACAGAAGCTGAAATATTAAAAGACATCTTTATTAATCTTAATAAGTGAGGCCACGTCACACAGAAGCCGTAGCAATTGAATGAGGTAGTCTAAAGAATACAGAACACAGAGGTCTTTTATATGCTTAGGATTTACAAACTCAGCATAAAAGAAAGGGGCAGTCCTAGCTTCTGCAAGCATACAAAATACCTAATATGGACATACAAGATCTGCAAAATATTAGCCAATAGAAAAACATCATGTAACCAGAATGTCCCCCCTTACGTCGTGTTTCTGCCCAACCCATAAGTCAATCAACTACAGCACTTATAGGTCAATCAGTAATGGCAGAACATGTCTGTATGCAGTTAGGCCAGCTAGTGTCTGAGATTGCTTTCAAAGCAAGGACAGAGGGGGTTTTCTACACGTTGCAGTCCAAAGGGAAGAAACACTTCATGAATAGAGCAGACTGTGTAAAGGCAACACAAATTGAAGACAAATGTAAGATGGAGTCAAAATTAAAGAATCTCAGAGGCTTCACCAGTCTTTCCTATGCTCCAATTCACGGAGGACGGAGAAAGTGAAAGTAAACAGATACACTGTGCATATACAATTAAAGCATGCGCAGCAGTGTATCTGTTTACTGCATTTGATGTGATGTCAGAGTCATCAGAGCTTTCAGTCTGATGACGCCAGGTCACTTGGTGAACACATGTCCTGCCCTCCTGCCTTCTACAAAGAAAGCCTCCTAGATGTTCCTTTGAGATTGAGAGCCCCGGGAAGCACAGGGCTGATACTCACAGCGCCCAGGTCTACCTTACCATATGATGCTTGCAGTGCGTCATTATGGGTGTCACCAGGACAGCCTGAGATTCGACAGGCCAAGGCTAGAAGAAGGTAAGCCCTGGCTTAGCCCAGCATTAGGTTGGCACATGCGCCTGTAAATGTGCCTTGATGCCTGATCCTCGCTGATGCGAGGGTCAGAGCAACAGCCACCAGGCAAAAACTTATTTTCTACTTACTAGTACAATCATTATAATAGTAATTCGAAAATTAGCATAAGGCTAATTTGCCCAAAGGAATCAGCCACACCTGCTAAAGAGTAAGTATCTCAGAAGCCTGCAGTCCTTTCTGCGGAACGGTAACATGACAGAATACCAAGGTTGCCGTGCTTAATTTGAGCCGGTGCTTTCCGGTGCTGAGCACCGGCACTTAATTTGTTTCCAGTGCTCAGCACCAGCACCTAATTATCAACACCACACTAGGGGCCAGATGTTGGTGTCATAATACCGGTCGGAATCGGCCGAAAATACCGATTTTCGGCCGTTTCCGACCGGTATTTTGACATTGGTATGTAGGGGCACTGAAAACATACAGATTCGGTAATTTTACCGAATCGGTAATTTTACCAAATCAGTAAATTTACCGATCGGTAAAATTACTTATTCTGTATTTTCCTATGTAGGTAGCACTTCTAACAGTGCTACAGGGCCTTTAGAATTCGTTATTTACCTTGTAATGCAATTGCATGGTAAATAACGAATTCTTGTGTACATGACCTGTGCCATGTGGCACACAACATGCCCTAAGGGCATGTTTGTGTGCCACATGGCGCACAAGCCAGTTACAGGGATGCAACAGGGTGTCACAGTGACACCCTGTCCCCCTTTGCAATTCGGTATTTTTACCGATTCGGTAAGTAACGAATCAGTATTTGCTATTGAATCCTACGGGCTTCAAGGCCTATAGGAATCAATGGCAAATACCGATTCTGTAATTACAGAATCGGTAAATACTGAATCATACCGATTCGGTATTTTTTACTGAATGAATACCTACATCAGATTTACCGATTCATGAATACCGAATCGGTAAAATTCGGTATTTATGAAGCGGTAAATATGATTTACGTACATCTAGCCCTTGGAGCAGTGTGCCACTTAGTGGTGCTGCTCATGTAATTTAGAGATGTGCAGTATAACAGTTGTTTAGGAAACCAATATATATTTAAAAAAATGCTAATACCTGCCTCCCCAGCCATTCCTTTAGCTTTGGGGACCTGGAATAACCTGAACTGTCGCATTTACATGCAAGAGAGATGGTTAGTAGTTGTTTTGGCAGCAAAGACAAGGGCAATGGGTAGTGCAAGCTGCAGTGGCCTCCTGATCAGCGCCTTGGCACTTTATATTTTACAAACTAAGCACTGCAAGGTTGTCTTGTCTTGATTGCACCACATGCCTCTTTCATCCAGCAACCTAGACTTCCTGTGTCAATAGCTAGCACTTGCAGGTTAATTTTTACATTCCTTGCGTTCTCCCTTTGTCATTATATTGCTTTGTTTCTCTTCTTCCTTCTTTCCTCCTTTCC